>NW_027507764.1:186795755-187464505 GCF_037356315.1 Lithobates pipiens
TGTTTACATTACTTGTAATAGGAATAAAAGTGTCCCAAATTCTTTTTTTTTTTTTTAAACAGTGCAAAAATAAATAAAATAAAATAGAAGAAATAAGAGAAAACATTTTTTTAAAGCTCCCCGTCTCGACGAGCTCACGCACAGAAGCAAACGCATACGTGAGTAGCTCCCACATATGATAACGGTGGTCAAACCACACATGTGAGGTATTGCCGTGATCATTAGAGCAAGAGCAATAATTCTAGCCCTAGACCAGTAAATCAAAACATGCAACCTGTAGATTTTTTTAAATGTCATCTATGGAGATTTTTAAGGGTAAAAGTTTGACAGCATTCCACGAGCAAGCGCAATTTTGAAGCGTGACATGTTGGGTATCAATTTACTTGGCGTAACATTATCTTTCACAATATAGAAATTAATTTGGCTGTTTACTGTTGTCTTATTTTTTTATTCAAAAAAGTGAATTTTTTCCCAAAAAAGTGTGCTTGTAAGACCACAAATACGGTGTGACATAAAGTATTGCAATGACTGCCATTTTATTCTCTAGGGTGTTAGAAAAAAAATGTATAATGTTTGGAGGTTCTAAGTAATTTTCTAGCAAAACAATGTGTTTTTAACTTGTAAACACCGAGTCTGAAAAAGAGGCCTGGTCTTTAAGTGGTTAAGATGGCCTAGGCTATAAGAAGATTGCCAAGACCCTGAAACTGAGCTGCAGCATTGTGGCCAAGACCATACAGTGGTTTAACAGAACAGGTTCCACTCAGAACAGGCCTCACCATGGTCGACCAAAGAAGTTGAGTGCACATGCTCAGAGTCATATCCAGAGGTTGTCTTTGGGAAATAGACGTATGCATGCTGCCAGCACTGCTGCAGAGGTTGAAGGGGTGGGGGGTCAGCCTGTCAGTGCTCAGACCATACGCCGCACACTGCATCAAATTGGCCTGCATGGCTGTCATCCCAGAAGGTGCCATGTTGAACTTCCAGCGACCAATATGAGAGAGTAAGTACGATAACACCAAATGTAACACACCTGCTCCCCATTCACATCTGAGACCTTGTAACATTAATGAGTCACATGACACTCAGGGAGGGAGAATGGCTAATTGGGCCCAATTTGGGCATTTGCATTTAGGGGTGTACTCACTTTTGTTGCCAGCGGTTTAGACATAAATGGCTGTGTGTTGAGTTATTTTGAGGGGACAGCAAATTGACACTGTTATACAAGCTGTACACTCACTACTTTACATTGTAGCAAAGTGTAATTTCTTCAGTGTTGTCACATGAAAAGGTATAATCAAATATTTACAAAAATGTGAGGGGTGTACTCACTTTTGTGAGATACTGTATCTATCTATCTATCTATCTATCTATCTATCTATCTATCTATCTATCTATCTATATATATATATATATATATATATATATATATATATATATATATATATATAGTACAGGACACCAAGTTTGGGTCCTGGATGGGTGCTATATAGCACCGATATTTGGGTTATAATCCCTTTAAGGGAAGTGTGGTAGTATTCAGAGGATCACCCAGGATGGGTGAGGAATTCCCGGGAATGGTTTTATTCAGGAGAGGACTCGCAGTTTTGTGTTAATATAGAAATATTTGGGACCCGGAGTTTTGGAGGCTCTGAAGTGATATTCGGGTGGGAAAGAGCCTCCACCCCTGACTACAGGGATTCCAACGCACACAGGGTTATGAGCCTTCATGAAGCAGCTCTTAGCCCTTGTACACACGGTCGGAGAATCCGTCAGAATGTGTGGTATGCATCGGACTGTTTCCGTCTGAATATCCGTCTGACCAAATTTTCCAACTTGCTGGAAATATTTTCCGACAAACTGGTCCGATAGGACATACTCCGATCACGTGTAGAGAATTCCGATCGGACAAAGTGCCACGCATGCTCAGATCAAATTACTACATCAAAGCTATTGGCTACTACTGAACGTAGTCCCATCGTAACGAAATAACGTCATCACGTTCTGAAAGATCGGATTTTCCGACCACTTTGTCCGACCGTGTGTATCCAATAATTTCGGACAAGATCCGTTGGACAAAATCCGACGGATTTGGTTGTCGGAATGTCCGACCGTGTGTACAAGGGCTTAAAGGCAGGAAGTAGTGCTAGGAGTGGTGGTGAGGAGGAGTTGTGTGGAAGACACGTGTCTTGGAGAGCTGTGAGTTTTGCTGGGGCTTCTAAAATAATCAACAAGGACTGTTAAAACCTTGGTATAACTACCCATCCACGAACTGTAAGGTGCCTTTTTACTTTTATTCTGTGCTTGTGATAAGCAGAGTTAATTTTGTATTTTTGCTTGTGTGCTGCTGGAAGCCTTATTTTTGATTTGCTTGCTGAAAATAAAAGCCTTTTTGTTTAAAGTTTATCGGCTTTGCACTTGGTCCTGTGGAGCTGCAATCCCCCAAACTTTACAATATATATGTGTGTGCGTGTGTTATATATACAGTATCTCCTTTAGATGATACTAAAAGTACTTATATGAGAGCACAGACATGCGGGTAATAGCATATTTCCGGCACCATGATTAGTGGACCATTATACCTTGAATGTCATTGACAATAAGTGCCACTCAAGCTTTTGAAATGACAGGCCTGTTCTAGATCACTGCCCCGAAGTCTTAAACTAATTCTCCTTATGATGAGTTCAATATATTTCAACTGAAACTGACACTAAATGATAAAAAATAAAGTAAATGAGTTGCTTATTTGCATTTTTAAAGTTCACCCTTTTCTCCTAAAAACCTTTATATAAATGTAATTTAAACTAAAATTGCAAAGTATTGTTCATAGTCTATTCTTCACTACAATGCATCACTACTATGCATCGCTGCTATGCAATGTATAGTAGCCCATTATGCTTTACCTTTTCAGGGAAACCAAGAGGAACTAAACGTATCAGGGGTTACTTCCTCTTTAAGTGTGTGACCAGGAGATTCACTTTGTATTGACAACTTTTCAGGGTCACAGCAGTTTATACAGTTTATACAGCATTCATGAGTTTTGTAGCAACTGTACTGCTGTCAGTAGATTGTTATAAATAACTGCATACATGCTTTAGATGTAAATATTTATTTATTCTAGAAAGTACTGCAAGTTCCACATTGATTTACAGATTATATAGAATAGTGATATCAGTCTATGCCCCCGCAGAAGCTTAGCATCTAATGTGCCTATTACACAAGCATACAGACTGGGATAACACTTGGATCAGTTATGTCTTAAGACAGTTGACCTACCAAATGGTTTGTGAATTATGGAAGGAATTTAAAGCAAACCTAGCACGAAGATGCACAGGTTCTGCAGGTAGTATCTGTCATGGTTCCTACTGTGCCATGCAAACGGCCAGGTGTGGTCACACCCCAAGTAGCTCAAGGAGGTATTGAACCCATGACTTTCTGTGTACTGCTCCTGCTGTATTGTCTCTGAGCCACGCCTCAGCTCATTATTCAGTCTGGTTTCCAGCTATGCCTTGTCCTTCATGCAGCACCGAGGGTTATACTCTGAATCTTGCTTTGAAATTAGCACCTGTCACACCTGGTTCAGCTGTGGCAGTTAATCAAATCAGCTGGGTATAAAACACTGCCTCACCCTGAGGGCTGCATCAGTTCATTGCCTTTTGTATTGCCAAAGGTTCCTGGTTTCCTGTGTTCTTATTTTCAAGTTTCAGTGTTTCAAGACTGACCCCAGCTTCTGACCCTGGCTCTGTTCATTGTTAACTCTGACTTCTGGAATGTGGAATCCCTGACTACTGCTTCACATTGAAAATCCTTTGGTAAATTCCCCGTCAAAGCCCCCATGCTCAGATTTGCAGCCCAAGTAGCCTTTTACCTAGTTACCTTGAGCTGTGTGTATTTGCAAGTGTGAGCGTACATCTCTGCACTATGGACTCCAACCAAGGTAAGCCATTACAATATCCTTGGAAGGAATGCAAACCAGGAGCCCAGTACTGCAAAACAAGCTAGCTGTCCACTTACCAACTCTACTGTAATAAGTAAGTTAAAAGTAACCGGCATCTACAAAATATAAAGTGCTGTTGTCACAGTATTGAAACAAAGTTCTGTTCAGTTGTACTAGAGAACTAGAGAGAAAAATGGAAGCCAGTTCCTTAGAAATGGGCAACTTCTTAAGTGGAATGACACATCTTTGAGAATCGATCAACCACCATAAGGATAACAGTGTTTCCTTGGGAGTTGGGTAACTCCACAATGAAATCTATAGACAGGTGGGTCCAGGTCCTCTTTCCATTGGGTATGGGTTGTAGGAGGCCCACTGGAAGGTTTCGTGGAGTCTTACTCCAAGTACACATGGAACAGGCAGCTACGAAGGCAGTTACATCAGCACGTAGACAAGGCCACCAGAATTGTTGGGAAATGGCCCAAACGAGTTAACTCTTCCCAGGGTGGCCAGCTGCCTTAGGAGAATGGTAAGTCTGGAGAACGGCAGTACAGAGACTCTCTGGGACAAAGCAGTGGTCACAAGGTATTTCAGGAGGAGCATGGACCTGAGCAGCAAGAATTTTGTCACACAAAGGAGAAGTAAGACTGGTGTAAACCATAGCAGAATATGACCAGGAGGAATCACAGGAACCGGAACTCCAACTTGGAAGTGGAGGAAAATTGTCGTGACAAGGTATCAGCCCTTACATTCTTAGTATCGGGTAAGAATGAAACAATTTAATTGAAACTTGACAAGAAAAGAGCCTATCGCGCCTTTCTGAGAGAGAGGCGTTTAGTCTCAGACAAGAATGTGAGATTCTTATGGTCAGTAAGAATGATAACCAGCACAGTGGTACCTTTGAGGAGATGTCTTCATTCTTTCAGGGCTAAAATGATTGCCAACAGCTCTCTGTCACCAATCTCGTAATTGCACAGGTGACAATTTCTTGGAAAAGTAGCCACAAGGATGCATAGTGCTCTCAGAGGTAGGACGTTGACACAGAAGGGTGCCAACACCAGTCTCAGAATCATCAACCTCAAGGATAAAAGGTAATGTAGGATCAGGATGTGCCAACACAGGAGCAGAAACAAAGGCAGCCTTGAGACTCTCAAAGGCCTTTAATGGACTCCGGAGACCAACTCTGTGGCTTACAGTCTTTTCTGGTCATATCAGTCAGGGGCTTGACCAGAGATGAGAAATTACGAATAAACTTCCGATAATAGCCCAGGAAACTCTGCAGAGGATGTAAACCCAAGGGTCGGGGCCACTGTAGGAGTGCCGAACGTTTCTCTGGGTTCATCGAAAAACCAGCAATGGAAATGAGATATCCCTGGAATTTAACCTGTTCATGATGGAACTCACACTTCTCCAGTTTACAATAGAGATTGTTCTCTCTTAGTTTCTGAAGCACACGACAGACATCTGTTTGGTGGCTCTCCAGGGACTTGGAAAATATGAAGATATCATTGAGATTAACCACCACTAAGGATGAGCTCGGTGTTTGAGTCAAACGCATGTTCGACTCGAACACCGGCTGTTCACCGTTCGGCGAAGCCAGAACTCTGTGGGCCGTTCATGCCATATTAGTGTAGTGCTCACGGCCCACAATGCACTGCGCCATCGCTCATGATTGGCCAAGCATGCACTGTGACCCCGCATGCTTGGCCAAATTACAGCGCCCACAGCGAGGAGAGCCATAATTGGCCACAGGCAGGATGCCATGCTTGTCCTTATTTTCGGCAGCTGGACGCGTTGAGCTGCATCATGCCAAAGACTTGGTAGAGTGGATGACCAAGCCCTCCTTATCATCCTCATTCTCTCTCACCCAGGCTCAGGGTGCTAGCAAAGCAGCTGCCGACACGTCCTCTTCCCTCGTCTCAATGTTATCAGTCACTCCTTCCCTAGACCCACCATGTCCTCCTGAGGAGTCCCCCGAACTGTTTGACAACAGTGTTGGGTACATGCCCAGCGTTTTGAAGGCTCTGATGATGATACCCAGCTAGAGGAAGGCAGTAGCGTGAGGGCAGAGAGAGGGGATGCTCAAGAAGGACACTAATCTGGCAGTCATGTTCCATCAGCTGCAGCATACTGCCAGGATTTCTCCAGTGATGAAGAGGGAGGGGATGATGAGGTCACTGACTCCACGTGGGTGCCTGATAGGAGAGAAGAGGAGGAGGAGGCACATCTCCAAGGAGGCAGGATGCCCTCCGGGGCCAGCTTAGGGGCACACCGACTGAATCACACCGCAGAACTCCGCCTGTGCAGGGCGCTGCCGCGTTATTCCAAAATTTCTTTGGTGTGGGCCTTTTTTGAGATGAGTGCATTAGATCGCACCACTGTCATCTGCAACATATGTCTCAAGCGTATCTTGCGTGGCCAAAACATCAGCAGCTTGGGCACCACATACTTGACCAGACATATGTTGACTGCCATGCAGCTCGTTGGCAAGCATACCTTAAAGACCCACACCAAAGAACAATGCGGACCTCTCCTTGCTCCTCATCAGCTGGGATCTCCAAGCCCACTAGACCTTCAGCCCTCTGAAAGGAATGAAGGTGTAGAAGTAGGTGTGTCACAGCCAAGTACTTGCATGTACTCTGCTAGCAGTACACCGACGTCCGATTGTATCAGGCAAATTTCCCTGCCCCAGCTGCTGGACCTTCAAAAGAAGTTCACTCCCAGCCATCCACATGCCCAGCGGTTGAATGCTAGCTTGGCTAAATTGCTAGCACTTCAGCTGCTGCCTTTTCAGTTGGTATTCTCAGCCCCCTTGCAATGTTTGAGTTTGTGCAATCGCGGTTCCTCAGTGGCAGGTCCCCAAATGCCACTTTTTCTCACGGAAGGCGATTCCGGCTCTCTACCGGCATGTGGAAGACAATGTTCATGTCTCGCTGGACAGGGCGGTCAGTGGTAAGGTTCATATTACCGCTGACTCATGTCGCAGATCACCGCCATTGCTAATAAAAAAAAGATCAATAAAAATGCCATATTCCCTATTTTGTAAATGTGATAACTTTTGAGCAAACCAATCACTAATCACACGGTTATTGTGATTTTTTTTTTTCTTTTTTTTTAACCAAAAATATGTAGAAGAATAAATATTTGCCTAAACTGTGGAAGAAATTAATTTTTTATATCTTTTTTGGGGGATATTTATATAGCAAAAAGGTAAAAATATAGAATTTTTTTCAAAATTGACACCTTCTTTTTTTTGTTTATAGCTCAAAAAATAAAAAACACAGAGGTGATCAAATACCACCAAAAGAAAGCTCTACTTGTGGGAAAAAAATGATGTTAATATTGTTTGGGTACAATGTCGCACGGTCACGCAATTGTCAGTTTAAGCGAAGCAGTGTCGTATCGTAAAAGAGGGCTTGGTCACTTGGTCAGGAAGGGGGTAAATCTTTCCGGGGATGAAGTGGTTAAATGTCCTGCCTGGGGGGTTTCCTTAGTATGCCTGTAAAGTAGCACATCTTTTCCATGTTTATAACCGTGACACAGCAAAATGACATTTCTAAAGGAAAAAATGTCATTTAAAACTGCTCGCGGCTGTAATGTATTGTCGGATCCTTGCAATATAAAAATACCAGGCCCCCAGGCATATACTCTGAACAGAACAATATATACTATATGGCCTGCCCTATATACTCTGCAGAAAATTGGGCCTTAGGTGTTGGTGGTACCAGAACACTGTAAGCCCTCAGTTACTTATGTTGGGCGCAGCACTGGGCCCTGCTGTGAAATATTATATCAAGAAATATAATTACATGCCCCTGTTAACCACTTCAATACTGAGGGCGTCATATGACGTCCTTGACATTGAGTGGGAATATCTAAATGATGCCCGCAGCTACAGGCATCATTCAGATATCATTCTTTCTGGCCATCGATTCTGTGCACGATAAGAATGATCATAGTGGCATCCCCCCTGCCACCTTCCGATGCTTCTCCGGACTCTCCCGTGCCATCGGGGGCCCAAAGAAAGCATCACCCGCCGCCAGATGACGAGCATAGAGATTTCCAGTGACCAGATGGTCACCAGTCATCTCTATGACCGTCGGAGGCCTGGGCGCAACATTATGACGTCATGCCCGGGTTCCTGGAAATAAACAGTCGCGAATGCCCCTGTCCCCAGTAGCTCACGTTCAGAAGCGAACTCACATGTAAGTCTCGCCCACATATGTAAATGCCATTTAAACCACACATGTAAGATATCGCTGCGTGCGCTAAGAGCATGTGCAACAATTCTAGCACAAGACCTCCTCTGTAACTCTAAACTGGTAACCTGTAAAAATGTTCAAAGTGTCGTCCATGGAGATTTTTAAGTACCGAAGTTTGGTGCCATTCCATGAGTATGCGCAATTTTAAAGCGTGACATGTTAGGTATCTATTTACTTGGCGTAACATCATCTTTCACATTATATAAAAATTGGGCTAACTTTACTGTTTTATTATTTTTTAATTAATGAAACCTTTTTTTTCCCAAAAAAAAAAGGTGTTTGAAAAATGATTGCACAAATACCGTACAAGATAAAAAGTTGCAATGACAGCCATTTTATTCCCTATGGTGTCTGCTAAAAAAAACATATATAATGTTTGGGGGTTCTGAGTAATTTTCTAGAAAAAATATATGATTTTTACATGTAAGAGAGAAGTGCCTTTATAGGCCTGGTACTGAAGTGGTTAAACAGGGGCAGAAAAATTAGGCCCTTGGTTTTGGTGGTGCCAGAACACTGTAAGCCCTCACAGTTACTCTTGTTGGGTGCAGGAACGAGCCCTGCTGGGAAATACTGTATCAAGAATTGCATGCCCCTGTTAAGCAGGGCAGAAAAATTGTGCCTTGGGTGGTGGTGCCCTAAACCCAAAATATTGTTGGAAGCTAGCATCATCAAGATTGCAGAGGTATAGGATAGTCATCATCGTCTTCAAGGGGTCCCACATCCATAGCAAATTCAAATCAGTTATATCAGCATCAAGTGCTTGATAGTTTCTGATCCAAGACTGATTCATTTTTATGAATATGAGCCTATCAACGGAGTCTGTGGACAGGCGCACTCTTTGGTCTGTTACAAACCCTGCAGCAGCCCCTAATGTGCGTTCAGAAAGCACACTGAATGCAGAACAGGCCAGTAGATCAATTGCAGTGGTCTGGCCAATGGTCCATCCTCAAGACCAGTAACCCAGTGGATGCTCTGTTGGAAAGGTCTCCAAGTCTGCTCCTGCCCCTAGATATTCCTGCACCATATAATGCAGACTCTGGCAATGGTTGCTTAAACCGATCAGACCTTGGAGCTGAGGACTGAAAAGTTGTTTAAAGGCATCAGTCAGCCACCTTCTCCACCGCTCTTCCTCTGACTGAATGAAGCCTCAGCAACACATTGTCCAGCACCAGGAAATGGTAACCTCCCAGGGTCTGGAAATGCATTGCACAAATCTTTCTTCAATGCTTCCTGAAGATGTTTCATCCTCTGCTCCCTCTGCAAAGGCAGGATGAGGTCTACAACCTTACCCTTGTAACGTGGATCAAGAAGGGTTGCCAGCCAGCTAATGATCCCTCTGCTTGATACCACGAATCATAGGGTCCTTTTGCAGGCTTTGCAGAATCAGCGAGGCCATGGAGCGTAAGTTAGCAGAGGCATTCGAGTCCTCTGGGTCACTAAGGATCACATGATCCATAACTACCTCTTCCCAGCCCTGTACAATTCCTTGGGTTTCTGGGGACTGAAAACCATCCCTTGAAGACTGTTGCGTGTTATCCTCTACATCTATGCTGACACAATCCTCCTCCTCCTCTTCTTCCTGTGTGTTTGGTGGCCCCGCAGGCTGTGCTGTGTGTGCAGTAGGGATGAGCTTCGTGTTCGAGTCGAACGTACGTTCGACTCGAACATTGGCTGTTCGGGCGTTCGCTGAATTCCGAACGTTTGGGCCGTTCGCGTCAAAATTCGAGTGACGCGCGCGCGGACCACAATGCACTGCGGTGGCGCAGTGCATTGCTGCCCCATGATTGGCCAAGCATGCACTGTGACCCCGCATGCTTGGCCAATCGCAGCGCCGGCAGCGAGGAGAGCCATGATTGGCCACAGGCATCCTGCCTGTGGCCAATCATAGCTCAGGCTGTGTAGTGCACGCCCCACACTATATAAGGCCGCCTTTGAGGCGGCTTCGTGTAGTGTGTTACTTAGCATCTGAAGCAGTGGGTGTTCTGTGTACCTTCAACACAGTACACACCAATCGTTTTTGGCTGATTTCCTATCTTGCTGCTGTGTAGTGGTTGTTGTCTGTGCCCTGACTGCAGTATACACCACTATATTCACCTCACCTATATAGCTAGTGATCTAGCTTTAACCACTTAACAACTGCCCATTGCCGATTAACAGCTTCAGGGGGGTTGTTTAACTCTGAGAGGCCGTTAATTAACGGCCTCCCAGAATTCTGCTCTCGCGTGCCCCGAGGTGTGCGCACTCGAGAGCATCCGTGACCGCCGGGTCGCATCACGGATCACGGTAAACGGCCGCTCATAGCGACCATTTACCACGTGATTGCTCCGTCAAATGACGGAGTGATCACTTGGAAACAAACCGGCGTCATGTTATGACGCCTGTTCCTCCCTCCCCTCTCTGTACCGATCGGTACAGCGGAGGGGAAAGAGATCGGTGTCAGCAGCGATGTGGGCTGCATCTGCAGTGCCCACATCGCTGCTCACCGAATTTAACCCCTCAATTCCCTGCCAATACTCTGCAATACCAGTGCATACTCTGCAGTACCCTGCCATTACTCTGCAGTACCCCGCCATTACTCTGCAGTGCAGTACCCTGCCATTACTCTGCAGTACCCCCCATTACTCTGCAGTAACCCCCATTACTCTGCAGTACCCCCCAATACTCTGCAGTACCCGCCATTACTCTGCAGTACCCCCAATACTCTGCAGTACCCCCCAATACTCTGCAGTACCCGCCATTACTCTGCAGTACCCGCCATTACTCTGCAGTAACCCTCATTAACCTGCAGTACCCCCCAATACTCTGCAGTACCCGCCATTACTCTGCAGTACCCGCCATTACTCTGCAGTACCCCCAATACTCTACAGTACCCTGCCATTACTCTGCAGTACCCCCCATTACTCTGCAGTAACCCCCATTACTCTGCAGTACCCCCCAATACTCTGCAGTACCCGCCATTACTCTGCAGTACCCGCCATTAGTCTGCAGTACCCCCAATACTCTGCAGTACCCTGCCATTACTCTGTAGTACCCCCCAATACTCCGCAGTACCCTGCTATTACTCTGTAGTACCCCGCCAATACCCCGCCAATACTCTGTAATACCCTGCCATAAATTGCCATACCCAGCCATACTCAGAGATACCCAGCCATACTCGGTGATACCCTGAAATACCCAGCCATAGACGCCCCCCACCCCTCACCGCCCTCCGGTGCTTCTACCAACTCGCCAGTACGATCAAAGCCAGAATCTTTTTTTTATTTTTTATTTCAGGCTTCCCAGCCTAGAGGTGAGATGTGGGGTCATATTGACCCCCCAGATTTCACTGTAAAGAGGACCTGTCACCCCATATTCCTATTACAAGGGATCTTTACATTTCTTGTAATAGGAATAAAAGTGATCAAAAATATATTTTTGGGGAAAAAAATGTCAAACTAACATAAATAAAGTAAAATGAACAATAAAAAAATAAAATAAAAATTAAAGCGCCCATGTCCCCATGTGCTCGCATGTGCCACACATGTGAGGTATCGCCGAGAATGTTAGAGCGAGAGCAATAATTCTAGTCCTAGACCTCCTCTGCAACTCAAAACATGTAACCAGTAAAAAAAAAATTAAAGCGTCGCCTATGGGGATTTTTTAAGTAGCGACGTTTGGCGCCATTCCATGGGCATGTGCAATTTTGAAGAGTGACATGTTTGATATCTATTTACTCAGCATAACTTCATCTTTCACTTTATGCAAACATTGGACTAACAAGTGGTTAATAATAGAGCTTGCAGTCAGTAGTTTTAGGAGATAGTGCGTGCTGTCTGCGTGCTCTGTACCCAGTACATACCGCTATAATATAGGGCAGGCCCCTACTTTCAAACATCCAACTTACAAACATATCCTACTTGCAAACGCAAGGAGACAGCAGCAAGTGAGATGAAAAAAGATGGACGACAAAACAAATTATACAGGGGTGATAACCCTTCCCTATGTTTTCCAAAAAGCTTAAAGATAGTTTTTTTGACTGGAGCTACACTTTAAAAATGTACCGGTTGAAAATGACAAACAGATTCAACTTAACACAACAAACCTACACAGTCCCTGTCTTGTTTGCACCGCCTGTATACTGCTGTTCTGAGTATATAGGGCCTGGGGGCCACACGCATTTCCTTTTTTTAATATGGGTACAGGGTTCCCCTTAATATGCGTACAAGACCCAAATAGGCTGGTAATGGGCAGGGAGGGCTACCCATGCCATGTTTCTCAATGATTTTCAACCATATTGCAGGAACCAGATATAACATTAAAACCGCAAGCAGTTTTAAATGGTGTTATTTCCGTTTAATGTCATTTTGTGCAGGGACTGTTCTAAACACGGGAAACACGTGGCACTTCACAGGCATACTACAGACACCCCCCAGGCACCATATTTAAAGGAATATTTCACTTTTTTTTTTCACTTTAATCGTCATTAAAATCAGTGCTCCCGCCAAAACGGCAGTTTTTAAAACTTTTTTTTGCAGTGACCCATGTCCCCTGAGGCAGGAGGCAGGTCGCCAAACCCTTTTTAGGACACTATCTTGCATATTAGCCGTTAAAATTAGCACTTTCCAATTCGAACGTTCGAGTCCCATAGACTTCAATGGGGTTCTAACGTTCGTACCGAACGCGGGGGTCGTTCGCAAGTTCTGGTGCGAACCGAACCGGGGGGTGTTCGGCTCATCCCTAGTGTGCAGCTGCTGCAGCATTGCCAACGGTGAGTTCCACCTGGTGGGCATGTCACAAATGAAGTGGTTGGTGGGCAGGTTGCATTTCCTTTGAATGTCAGCCAGCTGAGCCCTGGCATTGTATGATTGGTGGAAAGGACCACAGACTTTTCTGGCCTGCCTCAGGAGATCCTGAGTACCTGTTCAAGAACCACTGCACCACCAAATTCAGGACGTGTGCCAAACATGGAACATTGGTCAAGTATCCCTGTCGGAGAGCGGAGAGAAAATTGATGTCATTGTCGCATACAACTTTTTTTTTAATCAAATACTTTTTATTGAAAAATTCTTCATTTTACATTTTATATGTCACAAGGAAAACAATAAAGAATACAAACCCCCTTTTCCTACCCCTCCCACCAAGTTTGCCTCCCACGTCTGTGCAATCAGCTTCCTTGCTTGAAACAAACATCCAATAATTGCAATCCATCTCCTGACCCGCCATTCCCTTCCACCAATCCCAAGACGCATGACTTTGCTTCCAAGATTAAAGACATCCCAAATACGGAATTAATTTTTTCCACTATTTTACTCCAATATCTATGCAACTTGGGACATTTCCAGACCATATACACCAAGTCACCCGTCATGTCCTCGCACCTTGGGAAATTTGCGCCCGGCCTTCTAGCAAACGTAAACCTTTTCAAGGGGGTATAATATGATCTATGTAACAAATAGGTGGGATACAATCTGTGAGGGGGACAGTGAGACCTTTCGCCCTGATCCCGTATTCTGCTCCATTGTTCCTTGGTTATTTGCCCAATGTCCTACTCCCATTTGTACTCGGAGTCAATCTGTGGATAGTATGGCAAGGAACAAAGAGCAACAAAGAACGTAGACCTGAAGTGTGCCGGGGTCACGTGGTCAGTATGCCTAAAAGGGGGCATACCCAAGTATGAAATATAATGAATGAAATGAAATGAAAAAGGGAATGGGTGGGTGGGACACGAGAGCCAGCGTCCACGAGAGGAGGAGGCAGAGGAGGGCAGGCTGTATGCAGCCTGACTCCTCCTACAAACACAGGCAGCCCTGCGGTCAGCCTTACCTTTGTACTCGGAGTCAATCTGTGGATAGTATGGCAAGGAACAAAGAGCAACAAAGAACATAGACCTGAAGTGTGTCGGGGTCACGTGGTCAGTATGCCTAAAAGGGGGCAAAAAATACAGTAGGGTGAAAGCTTTAACAACCAGATTACACTGTGAATTGACATTTAACCTGGGGTGGCGGCAACAAATGTATGAACCTAGCTGCAGAAAGGGGGAGCGCTAGGAAAGACAGCAGAGGACCATCCTAGGGTTTGGCAAATGTAACACAAGCTGGTATATACCAACCCGAGCACCACACCTTACTAGGCTCCAAGAACCTGATAACAGAGCCACCCCCGAAAGCTGAATCTCGAACATACAGATGTAACCGAAAGCCGGGTTGCAAATCAGTTGATTGACTAAAGTAAGCGAGACCTTGGGCCAAAAGCACCACTCCCCCTGGCCCTAGGAACAACAAAACAGCTATAGCCCTGCCTTGAGCACCAGGCTGGTAACCAACGCACAAGGAGACATGAGAGTATGACAGATATGTCACGAAAATAAGACCCACAATGGGAAGTCGGCTGAGCACAGATGGGGGACTACTCTGCTGGATCCCCTGAGGATGGCTTCAACCGGAAGTGCCGAAAAACCAACCTGATCGGTTACCCAACCTGAAATGGTGAGACTCAACTCGATCCGACCTGAAAGTGCTGTGGCCTGATACGAGCTGGAAGGGGCCAAAAAGAAACAGAAAAGCAAGTAGGAACTGGATGTAACCATCAGGACTGGAAACCTAGACCGGAAAATCATGCCAAGCAGTGACATGAGACAACCCTAGCCTGTGACATAAATGTAACCTGCGTGAAGGAAACATGACTGAACAGGAAACATGAGTAGCGTGAGCTGATACAACCAAGAGCAGCAAAAGAACTGAGGCTGCAAGAAAACACCATCTGCATAGGAAACGCAGTTTGCATGAAAACGTGAATTGATGAAACAATGAGAAAAACCTATGAAAAATGAGAGAAACCTAGGGACACTGGGGACACGAGAGGGAAACCTGGGGACACAAGAGGGAAACCTGGGGACACGAGAGGGAAACGTAACATAGCAAGAGAAACGTAACATAGCATGAGAAAAAATTTGCATGAAATTTACCTGCATTAGAACAAACCGCATGAGAAATGTGAGTTAAAAAGAAATGTGAGTGGTGAAAGAACAGATGAGGAGACTTGCCACCGAACAAGCCAATTAAAATGATCACCTCAATCTGTTAAACCCATAAGCGTGATGGGTAACCCGTGGTGGAAGAACATGGACAGCCCAGCTGTGTGAAACAGCCAGATAACATGATAGACCACCACCTCATGACATAACCAGCCCCCTGGTATCTGCTAAATATAAGGACGTGGGTGTTGAAATGACAGGACCAACAGCGCATGAATGTGACCCTAATGATACCACCCTAGTGTATGCAGAAGTGAGCCAGAGCAACCTGCAGTGCAAAAACAGGACATTTAAAACGAACACTCAGGGCTAAAGTACACACAGACCATGGTGGATAGTAGAAGAAGTATAAAGGTGAACGTAAAGTATGACGTACGGACTACAGGTGAGAAGATCGTGGGACGATAATCAATCAATAACAAAACCTCAGCCCGAAAGGACCTGTAAACGTGACAGACCCTGGATGCAAGCACCAGCTAACAGAAAAGCAGCAAACGAAGGGCAACGACAAGAAAAGCATAAGACATGAAACGTGTGGCATATGGGAATACGTAAGAAACACGAGAAAAGGCAAGAAAAACTAGAGAAAAGGCAAGAAAACACGAGAAACAGAAGAAACATGGGAAACGCGAGAAGATGCATGAGACACGCAAATAGCATCAGACACGTACAATACATCCGACACGTAAAAACCATAAGGAACGTAAAATGCCTGAGAACCATGAAATTACACAAGGGCAATGACATGAAAGGCATAAGACATAAAATGTGTGGCACATGGGAAACACAGGAAACACGTGAATACGTCAGAACCATGGGAATACGTCCAAAAACGCTAGAAAAACATGGTGAAACGTCAAAAACATGGGAAACGCAAGAAGTTGCATGAGACACGTAAATTACAACAGACACGTACATTACATCTGATACGTAAATTGCATGAGAAACGTAAAATGCCTGAGAACCATAAATTCATAAGAACCATAAATGCGTAAGAACTGTAAATCGATTAAAAACCGTCAACTGCCTGCGAAACACAAAACGCGCGAGAAACGCAATTTGTATGAGAAACCGTAAAATTGCATGGAAAACCGTCAATTGTATGAGAAACACAAACTTCATAAGGAAAGTAAATCACATGAGAGACCCAAATCGCATGAAAAACAAAATTGCATAAGAACCGTAACTTTCATGAAAAACATCAACTGCATGAAAAAACGTGAATTGCATAAACTGTGAATTGCATGAGAAACGGCAATTGCATGTGAAACCGTAAAAAATGAGTAAGAAACGTGCGTGAAAACAAAGCATGAGAACGTCAAATCGAATGAGAACGTAAAACGAAATGAGAACATAACTGCATGAGAACGTAAAACAAAACAAGAACATAACTGCATGAGAACGTAAAACGATACGAGAACATAACTGCATGAAAACGCAACGAGAACATAACTGCATGAAAACGCAACTGCATGAAAACGCAACTGCTTGAAACGCAACTGCATGAAGACCAAATGCGTGAAGACGTAATCGCTTTGAGAACGTAATCGATTTGAGAACTTTGAGAACGTGAATGGCCTGAGACCGTAATCGCATGAGACCATAATCGCATGAGACCGTAATCGCATGAGAAAAACCATAAAATGCACAAGAACGTAAAATTGCATGAGAAAACCGTGAATAGCACGAGAACGCAAATTGCACATAGTACGTGGAGCTCAGGCGGGGGGAGGCCCGCTATGTGGAGCTCAGGCGGGGAGAGGCACGCCACGTGGAGCTCAGACGGGGGGAGGCACGCCGCGTGGAGCTCAGGCGGGGGGAGGCACGCCACGTGGAGCTCAGGCGGGGGGAGGCATGCCACGTGGAGCTCAGGCGGTGGGAGGCATGCCACGTGGAGCTCAGGCGGGGGGAGGCACGCCACGTGGAGCTCAGGCAGGTGGGGGCACTGAGCTGAAGGCCAAAAGAGCGGCAAGTGACTGTAAAGTGGTTGCAGGGGGATCCATGAACCACTCACAAAAAAAACAGAGGTACGTTCTGACCCCCCAGACCAATGTCTCCCCACCTATCAATCTTGGGGAGACGTTGGTTTGTCGATGGCTAGCAAGATTGTCCCTCTACTTCTGCTAGAATCCATTTTTTTTTCAGCAGAGCAGAGTAACAACCTGGATCATGCACGCAGACCCACACGTCCCCCCCCCCCTCACTGGGAGAAGGAGGCGGGCGGGAGAAGCGGCTCCCCCGCAGCCATGCGGCGGACTAACCCCTCCCCCCGAGGCAGGCCAACGCGTACTCCTCCTCCCCCCGGCAGCACAGCCACCTGCGGACAACCCCCCCTCTGCAGGCGAAGCATCCTCCCCCCCTCCCCCGGCGGAACACTGGGAGAAGGAGGCAGGCGGGAGAAGCGGCTCTCCGCAGTCCCCCAGTGGACGACCCCCCCTCCCCCGGCAGAAGCAAAACCCCAGGACAGGAAAAAGGAGGCGGGCGGGAGAAGCGGCTCCCCCGGAGCCACCAGGCAGACGGACCCCCCCTTCCCCCGGCAGAAACATCAGGAGAAGGAGGCGGGAGGGAGAAGCGGTTCCCTCCAAGCAGACGAACCTCCCCCTCCCCCGGCAGCACGCCAGGAGAGGGAGAAACAAGCAGATGCAAGAGACGGTGTCCACAAGAGGAGGAGGCGGCAGAGGAGGGCAGGCTTTATGCAGCCTGACTCCTCCTACAAACACAGGCTGCCCTGCGGTCAGCCTTACCTTTGTATCCAATGGAAAGTCCCCTATCACCTTGCAATTCAGCCCTGCTTATACACCCATACATGTCGGAAACCAATCTTTAGACGTCCCTGCATTGACCACCCTTTGGAGAGAGGACTTTTCACTCCACTCCACTGCCCTCCCCCAAACTGAGGTATAGTTGGGTTGGAGATCCCAGATGAGGAGCAAGGAGAAGTCCACCTTTTACTTTGATGTGGGTCTTTCAAGTGCTGTTGTCAATGGACTGCATGGCAGGTTGTCGTATGTCTGGTCAAGCATGTGGTGCCCAAGCGGCTGCTGTTCAGGCCACTCTTGATCTGCTTCAGAAATAGGTTGCAAACAGCAATGGTACGATCTGCTGCACATGTGTCGAAAAAGGCCCACGCCAAGGAACTTTTAAAAGTAAGCGGAGAGTCACCAGCGCCCTGTACCTGCAGAGCTCTGAGATGTGATTCAATAGGGTGGCTACTCTTAAACTGCCCCCTAGAGGACATCCTGCCTCATTGGAGTTGCGCCTCTTCCTCCCCCTCTCTTCTCTCAGGCACCCAAGTACAGTTAGTGACCTCATCACCACTTGAGCAAACTTGGCAATATGCTGCAGGTGGGGGGGACATGACTGTCAGTTTCTTGTCCTTCTGTGGCACCCCCTCTCTCTAGGCTCACATTACTCCCTTCCTCAACCTGGGAACATCAGAGCCTTCAAATCACTGCTCATCCTCAAGTAGCATGTACACGATACTGTGGTTGAATAGTTTTGGGGACTCCTTTGTGCATGATGGGGGGGCTATGAAAGGAGTGACTGTGTACAAGGACCCGGTGGAATAGGCTGCTTTGGCAAACTACTCTGAGCCTGGGTGACAAAGGATGAGGACAATGAGGATGGCTTTGTTTTCCACTCCACCAACCTTCTGCATGTTATGGTTCAATAACATGGCCGGCAGCAGAAAAAAAGGACAAGCATGCTCCACGGCCACCACTGTTGACTGTAGACACAGAGGATGCTTGCCCTCTTTAGGTGGCCTGTGAACGTCTGCCTTTCCTTTGTGGCCTTCTGGACATGATGTATTTTTTGTTTTGAAACACCACACTACACTGTATTAGAAACTGTGTACACCTCCTGAGGTGTATTAGAAACTATACAACGGCTGCACTATATTGTATACATCACCATAAGTGTAGTAGAAACTGTACACACTGTATTAGATACTGTGTACACCGCCTGCACTGTATTAGAAACTATACAACGGCTGCACTGTTTTGGATACACCACCGAAAGTGTATTAGAAACTGTACACACTGTATTAGATACTGTGTACACCACCTGAAGTGTATTAGAAACTGTACACCACCAAATGCACTGTAGATATAGGCTACACTGGATGCAGAATATATACAGTATCTCACAAAAGTTAGTACACCCCTAACATTTTTGAAAATATTTTATTCTATCTTTTCATGTGACAACACTGAACAAATGACACTTTGCTACAATGTAAAGTGAGTGTACAGTTTTTCTAATAGTGTAAATTTGCTGTCCCCTTAAAATAACTCAACACACAGCCATTAATGTCTAAACTGCTGGTAACAAAACTAGTTTTCACTTAGAGTACACCCCTAAGTGAAAACATTCAAATTGGGCACAAAGTGTCAATATTTTGTGTGGCCACAATTATTTTCCAGCACTGCCTTAACCCTCTTGGGCATGGAGTTCACCAGAGCTTCACAGGTTGCCACTGGAGTCCTCTTCCACTCCTCCATAATGACATCACGGAGCTGGTGGATGTTAGAGACCTTGAACTCCTCCACCTTCCATTTGAGGATGCCCCACAGATGCTCAGTAGGGTTTAGATCTGGACACATGCTTGGTCAGTCCATTACCTTTACCCTCAGCTCCTTTAGCAAGGCAGTGGTCATCTTGGGGGTATGTTTGGGGTCATTATCATGTTGGAATTCTGCCCTGTGGCCCAGTCTCCAAAGAGAGGGGATCATGCTCTGCTTCAGTATGTCACAGTACATGTTGGCATTCATGGTTCCCTCAATGAACTGTAGCTCCCCAGTGCTGGCAGCACTCATGCAGCCCCAGACCATGGCACTCCCACCACCATACTTGACTGTAGGCAAGACATACTTGTCTTTGTACTCCTCACCTGGTTGCTGCCAAACATGCTTGACACTATCTGATCCAAATATGTTTATCCTGGCCTCATCAGACCACAGGACATGGTTCCAGTAATCCATGTCCTTAGTTTGCTTGTCTTCAGCAAACTGTTTCTGGGCTCTTTTGTGCATCATCTTTAGAAGAGGCTTCCTTCTGGGATGACAGCCATGTAGACCAATTTGATGCAGTGTGTGGCGTATGGTCTGAGCACTGACAGGCTTACCCTCCAACCCCTTCAACCTCTGCAGCAATGCTGGCAGAACTCATACATCTATTTCCCAAACGTACGTCTGGATATGACGCTGAGCATGTGCACTCAACTTCACTGGTCCACCATGGCATGGCCTGTTCTGAGTGGAACCTGTCCTGTTAAACTGCTGTATGGTCTTGGCCACCGTGCTGCAGTTCAGTTTCAGGGTCTTGGCAATCTTCTTATAGCCTAGGCCAGTTTTGTGTAGAGCAAAAAAAAATTTCAGATACTCCGAAAGTTCTTTGCTATGAGGTGCCATGTTGAACTTCCAGTGACCAGTATGGGAGAGTAACACCAAATTTACCACACCTGATCCTCATTCACACCTGAGACTTTTAGTGTTAATGTGTGAGGGCTTACCTAGGTTGGAGTCCATGGTGCAGAGGTGTACGCTCACCCTTGCAAATACACACAGCCCACGGTAACAAAGAGATAAGCTACATGGGCTATGAATCTGTGCACGGGGGCTTGACAGGAATAGCCAAGGGATTGTCGAAGTAAAGCCATTGTCCAGGATTCCAGAAGTCAGAATAAACTAAATACAAGCCAGGGTCAGAAGCCGGGGTCAGTCTTAGAACACTGTAACTTTGAACACAGGAATACTGGCGCCTTAGGCAAAACAGGAGACATTAGTTCAACACCACCCAGAGCCACTTGTCGCGCGACCATGCCTGGCCATCTAAAAGACACGGTAGGGACTGTGACAGTTCCCTTCCCTTAGGAATGCCCTCAGTGCATTAAAACAGCCTATTTCCTTTGGGCTTTCTTTGTTTTAGAAGTTCCAGCTGGGGAGACTTTCGTCACTCGCAAGGCTCTTTCGAAAATCTTCAGGTCCTGCTTACGGACTATGGTGCCATTCGAGGCATACGTACAGTCAGGAGGTAGCGGGGACACCGGCACAGGAACCTCAAGTGGGGACACCAGCACAGGAACTGCAAGCGGGGACACCGGCACAGGAACTGCAAGCGGGGACACCGGCACAGGAACTGAGGACACAGGAACTTCAATTGGGGACACAGGCACAGGAACTTCAACTGGGGACACAGGCACAGGAACTTCAAGCTGGATAGCAGGCAGAGATTCAGGGTTAGCAGGAAGGATCCTAGTAGTACCCACTTGCTGAAACTTTGACCGAGGTGGACGAGTTGGGCAGAGAGAGATAAGGTGCCCTCTTACTCCACAATAGAAACAGAGTCCACAGCCTCTCCTGCACTCCCTCTCTCCCTTAGACAGCTTGGACCGGATGGACCCAATCTCCATGGGTTCCACATCATCCAGGGTAGGAGCAGGTAAAACCTCAGAACTGTCCAGGCTTTGAGGGGTTAGGGCTTCAGAACTTGGCACAGACTGGGAGGGCTTGGAGTTGTATCTGTACAGGGTATTCCTGTCCCTGGGTACCCGTAGGCCATGTGAACTAGGAGCAGACTTGGGAACACTGGTTTTCTTCGAAATTGTAATATAAGAGTCCAGAGCAAACATGAAAGCTTCCCAGCTGTCCAAGACTGGGCTCCTCTCCTGTAATAGCTGAAAAGCCCATATCTTGATTAGCCCAGTGAGCAGGTTGATGGATGCACAAACTTTTATAAAGTCAGAGGCATAGGTCCTAGGCTTAAGAGCAAACAACAGCTCGCAATCCATTCTAAAGTTAAAAAATGATGCATGATTTCCATCAAACTTCTCAGGCATCACAACAAACGGTTCCGGGCATGCAGATTCCAGGGTTGGGCGTACTGTGCCTTTAAACAAGCGGACTTCTTGCTGCAACTCAGCAACGGTCTGGCCCAGGTTGGAGACTTGCAGAACAAGGGAGGTGAGCATCCTGTACATCTCTGTGGACTCCATGTTGGTCAGTTCATTATGTGAGGGCTTACCTAGGTTGGAGTCCATGGTGCAGAGATGTACGCTCACCCTTGCAAATACACACAGCCGACGGTAACAAAGAGATAAGCTACCTGGGCTGTGAATCTGTGCACGGGGGCTTGACAGGAATAGCCAAGGGATCGTCAAAGTAAAGCCGTCCAGGATTCCAGAAGTCAGAATAAACGAAATACAAGCCAGGGTCAGAAGCCGGGGTCAGTCTTGGAACACTGTAACTTTGAACACAGGTATACTGGCGCCTTAGGCAAAACAGGAGGCATTGGTTCAACACCACCCAGAGCCACTTGGGGCGCGACTATGCCTGGCCATCTAAAAGACACGGTAGGGACCGTGACATAATGACACTGGGGAGGGAAAATGGTTTATTGGGCCCAATTTGGACATTTCCACTTAGGGGTGTAATCACTTTTGTTGCCAGCGGTTTAGACATTAATGGCTGTATGTTGAGTTATTTTAAAGGGACAGCAAATTTACACTGTTATACAAGCTGTACACTCACTACTTTACATTGTAGAAAAGTGTAATTTCTCTAATGTTGTCACATGAAAAGATATAATAAAATATTTCCGAAAATGTGAGGGGTGTACTCACTTTTGTGAGATACTGTATGTGTGTGTGTGTGTGTGTGTGTGTGTGTGTGTGTGTGTATGTATGTATGACCGAGGGGAGTGTGTAGTGCCGGTACTCCTAACGAGTACACGCTATATGTTTAAATAGTTAGTTTTTGCCCAAAACTGTAATGGGTTTTGGGACTAATTGTGCTAGATTTTACTTTGGCATTAGTTTGGCTGGGCTGTATAGAAGTTCTGCCTGGTCATAGGTGGGGTTGTACACCTGTGGGAGGCTATAGAACACAATCTGGTTGGACGCATTGGGTACCAATCTCTGTCTTGGAACCAATCAGTGGGAGTTTGTCTCACTGCGTAATCCGCGAAGGGGTACTTAAGGTGCCAAAGTCATGTAGTTCGGGGTTCCGGTCCAGAGGTTGTTGCTGACTCCATGGTCCTGGTCCTCCTGACCAGCCCCCAGTGGCCCTCATGGCCTGGGGTGCGGATCTATCCGTTTCCGAGCCTCAGAACTGGCTAGCTCGAGGCACAGTAACTGGAAGGAGGATTCTAAGGTGTTCCGGTGCCGTCTCAGGTTTTGGAGAGGCCCAGCAACTCTACATGCGACCAGGGGAGGACTCTTTTGTAAGAGAGCCACGCAAGGCTGGTTGCTCGGTAAGAGCCTGGAAGCTGAGCTGCCATGGACATTGATTGAATCCACAATTCTTACGGTATCGCCGGACCGGCTGAAAGATTCTGTTACAGTAAGAAAAGTTCCTACTTCTACCCTTACAGTTGTAACTAGGTTTCCAAGTTTCCAACCAAGTCTGTGTGAGAGACTTTGAAAAGCTAGAATTACCTGTTGGCTGCTAAACCCAAAACTTAAGGATTTATCCAACAGTTAAAGAGTCCAGTTTTGAGTGGCTGTTCCCTGGATTGTGTACATAGAAAGAGACTTGTATTGAAGTCAGCAGATCCACACACATGAGCTAAATTCTACCCTGATACCCTCTATTCCCAACTTAGAGACTGAATTTGTTCAACCGTTTTATTTATTTATTTTTTTTTTTTTATTTTTTTTTTTTTTTTGAAAGTATTCATTCCAAGCTACAACTCTACTTAATAACCGTTTCATCCCTCTCGGTGTCATACTCCCATATTATCCCCCTTCTAGCCTTAAATCCCCCCCCCCCCATCCTATCTATCTGTGGACCACCTTATCCTGTTTTTCCTATGGGGCCTTTTAATTTTATTTTTGCTGATTTGCGCTTTGTTATAACCTATCTGCACCTATCTTAGGGCTTCTTCAGCCCCTCTGATATAAGCCATTTCTTCCTAAAGTCTACCCAACACTTCCATTTCTCTATCATTGGTGTACTACTCCACTCTTCCAGACTGCCTCTCAAGCACTCCATCTTGTAGGTCTTTTCAACCGAATCCACCCATTCCCACATTGCAGGGGCCTCCTTCTCTTGCCATTTTTTTGGTATTAATTTTTTGCCTGCATTCAATAGATGGGGTATCATTGATTCCTTATATTGTCTCAGTCCAGTTCTTGTCCCGTGGAATAACACTACCCAAGGGTCCACTTCTACCTCTATGTTTGTAATTTCTTTAATGCAGGCTATGATTTGGTTCCAGTACGATTTTATTTTTGGACAACTCCACCATAAGTGCGTCATCGTGCCCAGTTCACTACAACCCCGCCAACATTCCCTGGCGCCATCCTGCTGAAATTTACTTTTCCTCTCGGGGGTGAAGTACCATCTCGTCACACATTTGAAACTCATTTCTGCCGTTCTAGCGTCTACCGCTGAGCTGTGCACTAGTTTATATATTCTCTTTAATATTGTGCTATCTGGTAGTGTACCTAATTCCCTCTCCCATTTTTTGATGTACGGAGGTACCCACAGCTCTACTCCCTCCAGCAGCGTTTTATACCATCTTGAAACTATTTTCTTTGAGACCTTTAAAGTACATAGCTGTTCCAGAGGGGTTAAATCTTCCGCAGATCTAATCTGTGGGGGGAGCCTTTTAATAAAGCTCGAGAGCTGTGCGTACCTCCACCCATCAATTGTCATCAACTCTTTTTTTTGTGCCAACTCGTGATATGGTGCAATCCCCTCCCCTTTCATAACATCCTTTAATTTTACTTCTTGCTTTACCCAATTTCCTCCTATCTCCTGACACCCTGGTAAAAAGAAATTGTTTTGTTTTAGTGCTATCAGTGGTGAATTATATTTCCCATTAAATTTCCTATATATCTTATCCCAAATCCTCAACGTGTTCCGTGTAATGTTGTTTCCTTCCAAAACTATACTTCTATTCTTAGGGGGGTTCCAAATTTGCTTATCCAATTGTGTTTTACATAATTCGTGTTCCAGTCTCACCCACCTTTTCTCTGTGTTGTCCCTTATATTCCATTCGCTCACTCTAGATACAACAACTGCTTCATAATAAAACTGTACGTCTGGCATTGCCACTCCACCCCTATTCTTTGGTTGTCGGAGTATCGTCCAGGCCACCCTGGCTTTTTTGTCTTTCCACACAAATTTCAATAGGATGGTTTTTAATTTTGACAGGTAAACATTAGGCAAGGATATTGGGAGCATCTGAAACCTGTATAATATCTTAGGAAATATTATCATCTTTAGTGAGTTTATTCTCCCCAACCACGATAGTGGTCTATAACTACACCTTTTACATTCTGCCTGTATCTCATCTAATAACGGGATGTAGTTGTAGCGGTACATTTTTCTCTCTGTTTTTGCTAATTTTATCCCTAAATATTTAAGTTCACTCTTCCACGGGAATTTCCACTGCTGTTGCAAACTTTGTGCCTCTCGCGTTTTTATATTGATGTTCATTATCTCCGTTTTTAACCTGTTTATTTTGAAGTTTGACACCTCCCCATATTGATCTAGTAGATTTAGTAATGCTGGCATAGATGTCTTAGGGTTGTGTACATACAATAATATATCGTCCGCAAAAGCGGAATATTTGTATTCAATTTTTCCCACTTTCACCCCCTCTATTCCAGGGTCTCCCCTTATTGCTGCTAAAAGTGGTTCTAATGAGAGCACGAATAGGAGGGGTGAAAGCGGGCAGCCCTGCCGAGTACCCCTTTCCATCTCGAACGCCTCCGATTCACATCCGTTAACTTTTATACGTGTCTTTGGATGGTCGTACAATACCTTAACCCTCTGTATCATCTTTGGTCCTATTCCCATCTTCTCCAGTGTCTTAAACATGAACCCCCAGTCTACTCTGTCAAAGGCTTTCTGCGCGTCTAACGACATAAGTAGACTGGGGGTTCCACCCAGTCTCATCTTCTGGAGCAGGAGAAGAGTCTTTATTCCGTTATCCTTTCCTTCCCGGCCACCTATAAAACCTGTCTGATCTGGGTGCACCAGAGTTGTCATTAAGTCCTTCATTCGCTCCGCAAGTACTTTAGCATAAAGTTTTGTGTCTGCGTTTAACAACGAGATCGGCCTGTAACTAGTGCACTGTAGGGGGTCTTTGCCTTCTTTCTGAATTAGTGTAATTGTTGCCGTTAGATCCTCCCTACTCATTCCATACTCTTCTCCCAGACCATTCATATACCGACACATTTGGGGGACAAGGGCCTCTCTAAATGTTTTGTAATATAATGTTGTAAAGCCATCTTGTCCCGGGGACTTCCCTGCAACTGATTTTAGTAGTGCTTTAACTATTTCTTCTTCCGAGACTGGCCTTTCAAGCATCTCCCTTTCAATACGGGTGATTTTAGTTAATATAGTGTTCCTTAGAAATTCCCTGATCTTCTTCTCTTTCCCTCCATTTTTTGCACCTATATTACTATCTGAGAAAATCCCCTCAAAATATGATCTGAAGATTTCTGCTATATCTTTAGTGGAATAAACCATTTTTCCATTTTTGTTCTTGATTGCCCCAATGAAATTTCTCCCTTTTCTCTTTTTTAACATTCTTGCTAGAAACTTACTTGATTTGTCCCCCCATAGATACTGTTCCTTGGCCGACCCCTTAAACACCATCCTAGCTTCTTGGTCCAAAAGATCCTTCAACTCTATCCTAGTTGTTACTAACTTTTTAAATACCAGATCTTTTTGTGCTCTACTTTTTTTATGATCTTGTTCTAATTTGTGTATCTCTCTCATTAGGTTGTTGATTTTTTCGGTTCTCATTTTTTTCTTTTTAGACCCCATGTATATCAGTATTCCCCTTATGTAGGCCTTATGTGCGTCCCATAGCGTACAGCTTTTAATTCCCTCTGTGTCGTTGTGTATGAAATATTGTTCAATCTCGCTCGCTATTTTTATTCTATCCTCCTCCCCAAGCAGAAGTTCTTCGTTCAACCGCCATGTAGAGGTTTTCCTCCCTATCCTTGAAATATTCAGACATAAATTTACCGGGGCGTGGTCCGAGAGGGTCATAACTTCTATCCCGGTGTCCGTCACATATTCCAACAGTCCGTGGTCTATAAAAATATAGTCGATCCGGGAATACGTTCCGTGGACTGTGGAGTAAAAGGAATAGTCTCGTGCCAGAGGATTCTTAGCTCGCCATATATCTACTAATTGGTTGTTGTATAGTTTTTGTAGTATGTTTTTATGTGCCGAGCTTCTTCCCTTCTTTACCTCCGATGAACTGTCTACTACCGGATTGAGGCCAAAGTTGAAATCTCCCATCATAATTACGTATCCTGCTTTAAAATTCATAAGTTTATTTAATATCTTGTTTAAGAAACTGATTGGGTTGCTATTAGGGGCATATAAATTTACCAAAGTGCATTTCTGTTCTTCTAATGTACCCTTTAGGAACAAATATCTTCCCTCTGCATCGCACAATTTTTCGCTTAGTTGAAATCTTGTGTTTTTAGAAAACCCTATCGCTACCCCTCTGCTTCTAGCCGAAATGGTGTCGCTATAATACCAGACCGGGTAGTTACTGGAGTATAACCTTATGTTTGATGCCAGGGAGATATGCGTCTCCTGGAGAGATACAACATCGGCCTCGTACCTTTTCAGCTCAGCTAAAATCTTATGACGTTTTGTTGGAGTATTCATGCCCTTAACATTATAGGACATGAATTTCAAACCTTCTTTTTTACTGTTACCCATCTATTTGTCCTAGGGCTCCCCAGCCCAACACGAGCACTTTTCAACCTATTCACTAGGGTGGTCCACACTGTCTCTCTTTCTCTTTCCTCCCTAACCCCTCTTTCTACTTTACTTCCCCTCCCCAGCCTTACACCTTCCCACCCCCCCCCCCTTACCCCCTCCCCCCCCCCCCGACCACCCACCCCACCCCTCCCCCTCCCCCGCCCCCCTCCTCCCACCCCCCTTGGCCTGTTTCTGGCCCTTGTTAGGTTGATGGTCGTACATACCCCTACCATCTCCTAAACTCTTTGTTATGTGGGTTGGGGTATCCCGCCTGCGCCTCTCCCGCCTCTACCCATAGGACAGGAGGTATTGAATTCCACCTCCATATTTTTGTCAATATCTTCCTTCTTTCCTTTCCCTTCACCCCTCTTCCTTTCCCCGCGCCCCCTCCCCCCCCTCCTTCACGATGAACCCATTATTTTGTCTTGCCAGCACGGAAGTGCTGGCCGACGTACACCCATTTTCTCGCAGAAATCTTCCAGATCTTCCGGGAAAGTTAACTTTGCCGATATACCATCCTTAATTCCTATCAAGCAAGCAGGGAAACCCCATCTGTACTTAATATTCTGGGTGTGCAGTTCCATTAACAGCGGTTTCAGGAGCTTTTTCCTTTGGAGCGTCTCGGGTGCAATATCCGGAAATATCTGTATTTCTCTACCGTCATATTCCAGTGGGGTTTTTCCCCTTAATTTTTTCCATATTGCCTCCCTATCCTCAAAAAATGTGAACCGCACTATTATATCTCTTGGTCTGTCCATATCTCCCGGTCTTGCTTTACCGATTCTGTGGATTCTATCGATCCTTAAAGGGGCTCTGGTCTCATTCCCCCAATAGGGGGATAAAATGCTATTTAGTAGTGATCTTAAATCTTCGCCTTTTGTTTCCGGTATCAAGCGGAGCTTCAAGTTTTGCCTTCTGCTTCTGTTCTCCTGATCTTCCAGTTTATATAGTGTATTCCTTTGTGTTTGTTGTAGCATTTTTAATTGATCTGAGACTTTGTTTAACTCTAGGGCTTGGAGATCAAGGCGGTTTTCTGTAGCTTCTACTCTTTCCAATAGTCCACCCAAATCCTCTCGAAGTCCCCTAATATCTGTTTTAATTGCATTCTCTAGTTTTAGCAGCATCTCTGCCATTTCTCCTTTCGAGGGGGGGAGATCTTCTGTCCTAGATTCTTCCACTTTGCTACTCTCCCACTCACTGTGTGATGTTATGTCCTCGCTGTCTAGCTGTATGCCTCCACCCTTGTGTTTACCAGATCCCTTTTTGTGATCTGAAATGGCGGATTGCCTTTTATCCGTTCCCGATTCTTTGGGACTTGCTCCTTGTGTCATGTATTGTTGAATGGTCGTGTCGTGGCTCTTATCCTTTAAATTTCGTGAGGCTCCACTTTTCGCCATTTTGTTCGCTGATTTACTCATCTTCAGTCTATTTCAAACTCCTGTGGAACCGAGCGCCCCAATAACTCTTTCCCTTTGATCCTTTGATCCTGTAACCTCGACAAAGTCGTTACCTCCTACAACTCACTTTGTGTGGCAAACTGATTCTACTACTCTCTTTGCTTCCCGATTTGCTTAAAGGTTATCCCCCTTCCTCTCGGAATGTACCTATGTACAATGGGAAGCCTCTAGGTACGCCACCCCTCCCCCAGGCGGGAACCTGAGTAACTCTGGGGAGCACCGTGTCACACCAGTATGTTGTCGTGTATCATCAACACCTCACCATATTAATGTGTCATACCTAGAACAAGGAGGGCTAAAGGGCCGGCTGTAGAAATTGGCCTCAAGGCCTTGTTCAGACGTTAACCGCTCAGAGGAGAGAAGAAAAAAAGAAAAAAACGAGAAACAGGCAAAAAAAGAGGGAGAAAGAAGAAAATGTAGCACGGAATCCGTGGGACAAAATGCACTGATCTGGGGGCCACTCACGGAGTCAACTCATGCGATTATCCACCGTGCTGTTAATTGTGCACAGTGTCTTGTATATTTGAGGTACTCTGTCTTATATTATTCAGTTTGTCCGCTGCGGATATAATACATATCTATCCCTCCGGTCTATCAATATCCTGTGGCGGTATCCTTAGAATTCCCACTCCAGGTATTTCCGGCCCGCGCTTAGGCCTACGGATGTATGTTAGCCCCTACCATCCCGTTATCGTTTATTCATCTTTGCCAATCTTCTTCTCCGGGCTACCTAATCAGATTAAATCAGATTGACATGTCTGCTCGATTCCATGCATGCCAGGGAAAGAGAGAAGGCGAGGAGAAAAGCATTTTTTATCTCAAACCATTATATCCATGTTCTAAAATATATACACTGATTCTGCAGTCTATGTTGCTTATAAGTGGAGACACTTCTTTTAGCAGGTACAGTATCGACCGAATCAAGATGAGCCCTCAGCGGCTTATCAATATGTATTTAACTCTATAATTTTTAGTACTATGCGACTCTTCCAGCATGTGTTTCACAAATACAGTTGTTATAGGCAGTTTTGGGTAGCCTATAATATCTTATTTGGTTTGTTTGCATGGATAAAAATATAGCTACCCCGCGGATCTACCACTGTTTTAGGAAGGTGCCTTCTGAGATCCCGACTCACAAATACCAAGCAGCATTCAACGTAGGGATGAATGGTATAACTATAGTCCTGTTTATGGTTTATCCGTGCACCTTCTCTTTAGGACACTAGGTTCAAATCTACTCAGCGGGGACACCCAGCCACATGAGTGCGCACCCAGCATCAGAAACTTCAGCCATATATATATACAGGACTGCCTTCACCAGCATATGCTATTTCCATATTTACGTTGATTCTTTCCCCTTTAACCACTACAGATCCGCGCTATTGCCAAATGACGGCATTAGCGCGGACCTACATTTCCGGGACTACGTCTATTGACGTCGTCCCGGATACGAGCGGCCTGCGCGCCCCCTGAGGGGCGCGCGCGGCGCGCTCTGTGATCGGCGAGTCCGTGAGACTCGCCTGATCACCGATCCGTGCAAGGGGTCGATCCCGACCCCTTATCACGTGATCAGCTGTCAGCCAATGACAGCTGATCATGTGATAGAACGGAGCCGGTAATCGGCTATTATTCCTCCTCGCGCTGACAGCGCGAGGAGAGAAAAAAAAAGCCGATCACCGGCGGCCGTGATCGGGACATCAGTCCCGATCACGGCCAGCAATACAGCTGACCACCTGCCCCCTGCCAGTGCCCACCTGCCCACCGCCGTGCCACCCTGAATAAAAGTAAGTGCCCCCCATCAGTGCCCCCCATCAGTGCCCATAGTGCCCACAGTGCCACCTACAGTGCCACCCACAATGCCACCCACAGTGCCATCCAGCAGTGCCACCAACAGTGCCACCCACAGTGCCCACAATCTGCCTCAAAGGTGCTGCGACCCAGTGCCGCCCATCAGTGCCCAGCAGTGCCGCCCATCAGTGCCCAGCAGTGCCACCTATCAGAGCCACCTATCAGTGCCACCTATCAGTGCCCATCAGTCCCATCTATCAGTGGTACCTATCAGTGCCCATCCGTGCCACCCATCCGTGCCACTTATCCGTGCCACCCATCCATGCCATCTTATCTGTGCCCATCTTTGCCCATCAGTGCCGCCTTATCTGTGCCCATCGGTGCCGCCTTATCTGTGCCTATTAGTGCCGCCTTAACTATGCCTATCAGTGCCCACCAGTGCAGCCTATCAGTGCCCACCAATGCAGCCCATCAGTGCCCACCAATGCAGCCCATCAGTGCCCACCAATGCAGCCATCAGTGCCGCCTAATCAGCGCACTTCAATGAAGGAGAAAAATGACCCGTTTGCAAAATTTTATAACAAACTATTAAAACATGATTTTTTTTTTTTTTTTTTGCATCTTTTTTTGTTTGTTTAGCAAAAAATAAAACTCCGAGCTGTAACTAAATACCACCAAAAGAAAGCTCTATTTGTGGGAAAAAAATGATAAAAATTTCATTTGGGTACAGTGTTGTATGCCCGCGCAATTGTCATTCAAAGTGCATCAGCGCTGAAAGCTGAAAATTGGTCTGGGACTGAGAGGGGTTTAAGTGCCCAGTAAGCAAGTGGTTAAACATAGATGTTACACAGCCAAGTCATTAAGATATTAATAAGGTTACCGTCCTCTTCACTGCTGTGTCTCCTGCTGGATCCTGATGATTCTGGGCATAACAACACTTCCGTATGCCTCTGCAGTTTCTGATGCTAGGGGGGAGAATCAGCTGTACAGGAAAGCTGGGGAGGGGGCAGTCGAAGAGTTGTGAAGGCCAGGAAGAGCTCTGTTCCGGGGGCTGTGGAATCCTGCAACGCCGCTCCGAACTACCGCCCCATGGGCTCTCGCATGGCTGGGCTGGGATCTCTCACCTCCCCGCTCCACGCCATGTCCTGCTTCTTGTTCGTCGGAGCGGTGTGCTTAGCACGAGCTGCCCCTCCCCCCCGGCGAACGCTACGCCCTCTCGACGCACATCCCCCTACGCAGTGTGAGTCGCATCTGTCTCCAACCGTTTTATTTAAAAGAAAAATCCTAACAAGGAATTTAAGTGTCGGTCTCTACAGTTACTGGGTTATCAACCCTGGGAAACCCTAGACAAGGACAACGAGTACGAGCTGGAGGAGGTAATCGGTAAGCCCAGAAAAAATTCAGCTGCTCCTTCGGGGGTCAGTTCTACATATATATATATATATATATATATATATAAAATCACAGAATGCGCTGTACATATAGGCTACACTGGATGCAGAGTCTCTCTTTCTCTCTCTCTCGCTCTCATAGTGTGGGGCGTGGACATAGTCCTCCTCGGCCATGGTTGGCCAAAGCATGCAGGTCAGTTGCATTCTTTAGCCAATCATCATTCAGCAATGCACTGCGAGATCGCAGTGCATTATGGGGCATTCCACAGTGCTCAAATTTCCTGTGAACACCCCATAATGTTCGCTGTTATGCGAACTTATGTTTGACATGAACATCAAGATATTCCCTGCTTAATTATGCAGGGTTGTTTGATGTCATCCACATGCTCTGAAGGGCAATATACTTCTGAAGCATTTGTGAGTACATGTTATGTTTTTATAAAATGAAAATGATCAATATTAGCTGCCAAAGTAGATTGGCAAGTACAGTTATTATTGCAGCCATAAGTGAAGTAAGGTCAGCATGTGTGCCTTCCTGCATTTCAGAGTCAGTCTGTGTCTCCATGTTGGATATGGAGGCTTTAGGCCTAGAGGATGTACAGTAATGGTCTTGCTTGTAAAGTGGGCTGTACTTAAAACTCTCCTGCCTTTTGTTATACCAGCTGACATGTAGGGGAGTCAAAAAGACAGCATTGCTGATTGTATACCATGACTGCTGAGGAGCATAGGCCAAAAGCCATAAATAAACATACCTACCAATAACCTTACCCAATAAACAACACTCAAATTAAGTTGGAAAGGGGAAGGCCACAGCTTTATCAAAATTTCTTACACATAAGCAATTGTCCCTAACAGGACCTAGTCTAAAAGGTATGTCTTACCATAATTTCCAGACAGACAGACTGGTCAAACATCCACTGAAGGGCATAGCCCATAAAATGAAACATTTATTGCTGGCAATGTAAACACCGCTGTGGAAACTGTGACAACTGACCTGAAAAGAAAGAAAATCGGGGCCTAAAATTCTTCTTTCTGCTCTTCCATTGGTGAGTGAAGATTTTACCTCAGAGAGGAACCCTTATATAGTTCAAGCCCATCCCCATCCATTGCCTAACTAGCCAATCATCTTGATATGTTTGAATTCATATCTCTTGACCATATCCTTGTTGCTCGGCCGTGCTCCCTGCCATCAAGGCTTCCTTTCCCTATGGGGTCAAGGGGCCTTCATGACTGCTGAGGAACATAGGCCCAAAGCCATAAATATACCAATCACCTTGCCCAAAACATGACACTAAGCCCACGTACACACGGTCGGAGATTTTGCCAACCAAATACGTCGGATTTTGCCCGTCGGATTTAGTCCGACGGATTGTGTCCGAAACTGTTGCATACACACGGTTGGGCCAAGTTGGCGAAAAATCCGATCTTTCAGAACGTGATGACGTAATTTCGTTACAATGGGACTACATTCAGGCTAGTAGCCAATAGCTTTGATGTAGGAATTTGATCTGAGCATGCGTGGCACTTGGTCTGATCAAAATGCTCTACACATGATCGGATTAGGTCCGTCCGGCCCAGTTGGTCGGGAAATATTTCCAACATGTTGGAAAATTGGGTCGGATGGAGATTCAGACGGAATCAGTCCGATGCATACCACACACAGTCGGATTATCTGACGACACGGTCCGATAAGACTCATTCCGACAGATTCTCCGACCGTGTGTACAAGGGCTAAGACAGGTTAAGCTGCAAAGGGCATGGCCAGAACTTTATTAAAATTTCTTCGACATAAGCAATTTTCCAAGAAAAAAAATTAAACTCGTGCCAGTCACAGTTGTACTGTAAGCACCTCTTGAAACCTGAACTGGACCTAGTCTAAAATGCCTGTCCTTGCCATAAGTTCCAGACAGACATAGACTGGTCGAACTTCCACTGAAGAGCATAGCCCATTAAATGAAACATTTATCGTTGGCAAGGTAAAAAAACGCCACCCGCAAGTCAATAGTTAACTGACTAGTGCCCCACCACAGCCAACGCTTGTTCAATATCAATCTGGATACCAAGGTTGAAAATGTTAAGACCAATATGATTCAAATGAACACTGTCAGGGCGTAACAGATTGGTATTTTCACCTTTCCAAATGCCTATGACGGATGACATCACTCTGCTGAACAAATTGGAAACCTCAGAATCAACTTTTCATCTAAATTGTTCCTGGTAAGGTCCAGGAACATGGTGTGCCCAGTTTAAATGAGGCACAATCTCTGGCCAAACAACCAAATGTGTGAAGACAGCGCAACAGTCGGCGTTGTCATGTTTGATGGAAGAAATAAGGTTCACAGAAAGAGCATAACCCACATCATTACCCTCAGCATGTAGAACTAGCACAATGGAACCAGAAGGTAATTCTCGGAGACGAAGATTTTCATGCAATACCTGTGACCTGCATAAACACCGAAAACCTTGCCAACTGACCCTGACCATCTCGGGTGCAAAAACCAGGTTTCTCCCATAGTGCCTGAACTCAGCCCATTTTGAAGCCCAGTAAATGAAGGAATCTCTGATTATCCAGATCAAAGCTGAAAGGGAGCCTGAAATTAAAATGAAACGAAGGTGTGGACAGACATATAATATAATAGGCTGATTCCCACCAACCCAAATGCTGTAGTTCAACATTTGAGAATCCCATGCATGAAGTGGCAGTAGCCGCATCTATATGGAAGGAGTGAGAGGAAAAATCCATAGGGGAAGACCTAATTTACAGAGACAAAAATGAAAGATCCTTGCAAATTGAAATCTGCTCAAGCTAGACGAATCGGCAGGGCCCAGAAAAGATGGAGAAGAGGGGCGGACCGCAAAAAATGAGACACCAAATGGACAGGACAAAAAGGACCACTGTAAATGTGCAGCAATATTCTTTTACCCTTGCCGGTCTGGTTGGTCTTAGAGGAATTCAGAAGAATGGATACACACCTGTCCGAGATCAACACATCCTCAGCTCTAATACCATCAGGTGTTCGTCTGTCTTTCAAAACAAGCTCACCAATGCGGAAGACACCAAAAAATGCCAGCGGAAAGGCGACTTGAAACAAAATGGACGGTAGCACAGAGAGAACACCAGCAAAGATCTGCAACTAGACTAGGTGATGGGAGTCAGGTATCTGCGTTGTCTGCCTCCAGCCCCTCAAAATGAGTTGGATAGAAAAATCCTTTCTGACATCCTCCCAGCCAAAAGGGCACAACCAAAAGGATAGGGCGGACATAGCCGAACCCACTGACACACGTACCCACACGTACATTTGCCATGTAAAATTATGAGATACGAGAACAGGACCTGACAGGAAAATAGGGGAAAACTCACCGTTCGTCAAAGAAACCCAATCATCCTAGACTGGGCAATATGAAATCCACGTGCGTGAGGGGAGGAAAGCATGGAGTGGTTCTAAGAGGCATAGAAAATAAGGTTCCACAAATATTTCAGGCAGGGAAGGCACTCCGGTGCAGCCGAAGGAATCGGGGAGCAGAAACAGTTGATCTAAAAACGAGAGTGCATCAGCAATGTTATTTGATACACCAGAGACATGCTTCGCCCTCATCCTTATATTTAATTGAAGTGTCTAAGTATGCAAAAACGAAAGAAACCACTGGGGGTGAGCTGGCCAAAAGAATGTGAACCACACTCACGTTATCCGCCCATAACACCACCCACCTGTTCCGCAATCTCTCACAGCAGACCTCAATGGCCACAATGATAGGAAACAACTCCAGTAATGTGAGATTATGCAACAATTCCTCCTGGGCCGACGAGGCCAGCCAGGCATCTGCGGACCATTCCCACTGAAAAAAGGCGCCAAACCCACAGGAGCCTGTCAAATTTGTGAAAGCTCCAGCTACCAGTTTGGTGTTTCCTCCAATTGTCAACAGGAATGACCATTGAATGTTTTCTAAAAAGGTCAACCAATAATCAAAATCATCAGGCATCAGTCTGGTGATCTGGACATAATGATGGGGAGACGAAATACCTTTTATAGATTTTCATAGGATAGATGTCATCAGAAGGCCCTGCCCATGGGCATCACTCTACAGGTAGAAGCAAGGTGACCCCGCCCCCCTCTGATGTAACAGAAACCTGCGTTACATGAGAGGGGGGCAGGGTCACCCATACGTCATTGGGGAACCCCTGGCTTCCCTCACTAGCGTCAGAGGGGGCGGGGTCAGGTGACGGATGGCCCCGCCCACCTAATATAAGAAACGTCAGGTGCTGGGCTCCCTGCAGTGTCTCCTCAGTGGAGACAGAAGATGGATGGACTGCGCTGGACTGAAAATCACCCATCGTTGGATCAGATCAGCCATCGCTGGACCCCGGAGAGATGGTCATCCGTCGCTGGATAGAAAGAGTGGATTACCACCGCTGGAATCTTTTTTTTATTTTTTTTATTTTTAATAAAGGAATTTTTCAAAAGTGTGTTTGTCTTATTTAAACATTTTTTACACATTTTTTCTTTGTGAAATGGTAGGGGTACTTTTGTACCCCCTTACCATTTCAAACAGGGGGGGGCAGGATCTGGGGGCCCCCTTGTTAAAGGGGGCTTCCAGATTCTGATAAGCCCCCCGCCCGCAGACCCCAACAACCACCGGCCAGGGTTGTGGGGATGAGGCCCTTGTCCCCATCAACATGGGGACATGGTGCTTTGAGGGGTCACAGACCCCCAAAGCATCCTCCCAATGTTGAGGGCATGTGGCCTGGTATGGTTCAGGAGGGGGGGTGCTCTCTCGCCCCCCTATTCCTGTGGCCTGCCGGGTTGCGTGCTCGGATAAAGGGTCTGGTATGGATTTTTAGGGGGACCCCCACGTAAAAAAAATTTTATTTGACACGGGGTTCCCTTTAATATCCATACCAGACCTGAAGGGCGTGGTAATTGAATTTAGGGGAACCCCAAGCTTTTTTTTTTTTAATCAATGAATGAATTGTCGGCTCCTGTAATACAGAGAACATTCATTGAGTGTTCTCTGTATTACGCCGCAAGTGATTTTAAAAGACTTTTTTTCCTGCAGAAATGATACTTTGTGCAGGGACAGTTCCAAGCACGGGAAACATGAGCCCCTTCACAGGCATACTATAGACACCCCCCAGGTACGAAATTTAAAGGAATATTACATTTTTATTGTTTCACTTTAATCATTATTAAAATCACTGCTCCTGAAAAAAACTGCCGTTTTTTGCATTGATCCATGACCCCTGGGGCAGGACCCGGGTCCCCAAACACTTTTATAGGACAGTAACTTGCATATTAGCCTTTAAAATTAGCACTTTAGATTTCTCCCATAGACTTGTACAGGGTGTACGAATTTGCAGTGAACAGCCCAAATTGTTCACTGTTCGCTGAACAGGCGAACAGGCAATGTTCGAGTCGAACATGAGTTCGACTCGAACTCGAAGCTCATCCCTATCAGCCAACACCAAGCTGCCCGCAAATAGCCTGGAACTGACACTGGTCACTATTCACCGAGCCTACAAAAAGAAAATCATCCAGATAATGCAGTGACAACAGGAGACCAGAGACCTGTCCCACAATCCATTCAAGAAAATTGCTAAAGATTTCAAAATAACATCCCATGGGAAGGCACATAGTAACAAATTAGCTCCCTTAAAAATAACAGCCTAACAACTGAAAACAGTCAGAATGAATGGGAAGGAGGAGTAAGGCCAACTCAATATCGGCCTTCACCAACCACACCAAGCAACCTGCAATCCTAATCAGGTGTAGCCCTCTATCAAAAGAGGCCTTTTGCACCTAGGAATCCTCTCAGACAATGCCATCATTAACTGAAGGGCCAGAAGGGTAAGAGAGTTGGTGTATGAGGCAGAATTTTACCTTTTTTAGAGCTTCCCTATTGTGGGGGTACCTGCCAATGAAACATCCTTCTGACGTTCACAGGGTTTAGGTGGTTCGGGTCTAGCACTGGACTTTGTAGGCAGTTACTTCTCCTTCCTAAAGCAGTTGACTGCTGGGTGGGCTCCCCTGCAAAGTGGACACTCGTGCTTGAACCAACAAGCACCAAATATTTTTCTTTGAAACTACCAGGAATGCCGGCAGCCAAATGAAAGGACACCGGCCTATGCAGAGACATCAACAGCCTATTAGTAGGTTATTGAATCATATGTTTGGAAGCTTTTTGTATGCAGAGAATACTTTACTTTCATGTCATAGCCCTTGTACACACGGTCGGACATTCCGACGGAAAATGTCAGATCGGACCATGTTGTCGGATATTCCGACCGTGTGTGGGCTCCATCGGACTGTTTCTGTCGGAATATCCGACCGACAAAGTTTTAGAGCTGGGCTATAAAATTTTCCGACAACATGATCCGATCGGACTTTGTCCGATCATTTGTAGAGAATTCCGATCAGACAAAGTGCCACGCATGCTCAGATCAAATTCCTAGACCAAAGCTATTGGCTACTAGCCTGAACATAGTCCCATCGTAACTAAATTATGTCACCATGTTACTAACGATCGGATTTTCCGACAACTTTGTCCGACCGTGTGTATGCAACACCAGTTTCGGACAAAATCCGTCAGACAAAATCCGACGGATTTTGTTGTCGGAATGTCCAACCGTGTGTACAAGGGCTTACAGAAAACAGGACAATACACGTACATACTTAGATACAGAAGGTACATCCTGTGATTACATTACCACAGATAATACATACTATAATATTGCAGTGTCACCTACTGGTATAGATAAGTATAATGCATATATAGTTCACAATATAGAAAGCTATTTGCTCTTGTTCTTTTTTCCAACATTGCCATCCTGACAGTCAAAGCAAAGCTCTTTACGAGAAGCCATCTTTTGTCTAAACTGGGTGTCATAATTGAACCAACATTGACCCCCTTAAATTTTGTAAGCCTCCCCATATCAGGTCAAGGCAGCAAAATAAAGAAGTTGTCAAATCCAAAAATTGTTCAGAGGACGCCAGCGTAGGTTCAGAAACCCTGAAACCAGTTCCCAAAGGTAAGTGGAAGCTAATTCGATTTCTTGGTCTGAACACTAACATAAATGCCCCTAGGATTGCCGACCATCTACTTATTTGGGGGTAGCGGGCAGAGCAAATCAATGAACTCATGTTTAAAAATTAGAGTACTGAGCAGCGGCAGGAGGAAAGGAGCCTGTAGTGGGGGGAGCTGGATGCTCCTGAGGAGTAACCTGATCAGGGCCATGTTCCCACCAGGAGGTAGTCCTTTCATTTGGCGGTGGGTAGAGGAGCAAGAAATAGGTAAAGGGGAAGAGCCAGCCCCATCAGTTCCAGTGGCTCTTACAGAAGTTGATGTCCCACCATGTCTTTCCGTACCAGCAGGACTGAGGCTGAGCCGTGATGGCAACCGGATACATCTCCTCACCTGTGAAGAAAGAGGTCTGGTTGCTGGAATGGCATCCTGAGGTACCATGGATGAAGGGGAAGAAGCAGCAGAAAGCAGCGGTAGAAGCCAGTCCGCCAAACCCTTCTTAAAGAGCTCCCTGACTTTGAAGACAAGTAATTCACTGTCCATAATGAATGCAGATGATAGGCAGCAACTCTTCTTTATGCTCTTCCAACAGTGAGTGAAGATTTTACTTCAGAGAAGAACTTTAATAGACTTCAGGCCCAGCCCCTAATCCAGGGCCAAACTAGCAAATCATCTTGACCTGTTTGAATTCATATCTCTTGACCAAGCCCCTGTTTCTAGGCCATGCTCCCTGCCATCAAGGTTCCTTTTCCCTATTTCTGTTAGGCAGCAAAGCTCCTGGTTCAAGTGTCTGCTACTGCCACCCTCATGGACATGCCCCCAAGTCTATGTTGGAGGCACTGTAGAAGCAAAATCCTTTAAATATTGGATAGGATATTTAATAGTAACTTGTCACCACACCTCCAGCAGCAAGCTCAAGAGCATGAGTCATATGTATCTTTTTTGTGTGATCATTGATAATAGGGTTATTAAAATCAAATTACTGCTAAAAGTACTAGTTCTTTATTTCAGACAAGATCAGATGCCCAGCTCTAAGCCATTTAAGAAACTGAAAAATCCACGTTTGTCTACTGCCTAATGCTTGATGTATTATCAAGTCAAATGCCAAAAACTTTTGCATGAAATAGCTCTCCACCATATCCACAAACATTTATATTGCATTGGCATCCAGTTTATATTGAGTTTGTTTTCAACTTCTCCCTACTGCAATTTTAGCAAATACTTGATCAAGTTGATCGCTAGATTGCATGTGACTCATCTGGCCCAGTTTTGTATTTTTAACAGTTTTTTATCTTCTCTTTTTCTAATTGTGTATATCTGGGGGTACTCTGTTTCATACACTATGAGGGGGATTTACTAAAACTGGAGCACTCAGAATCTGGTGCAGCTGTGCCAATCAGCTTCTCACTTCAACTTGTTCATTTAAGCTTACAATAAACTTGGAAGCTGATTGGTTTCTATGAAGGGCTGCACCAGATTTTGGTAAACAAAAAAAGCTGCCTGTAAGTGCAATATTAAAAACCTAAGAACACTTACAGGATGGATAATGAGAGGAATGCATCATATGTATAATGAAGGTGATCCGGCATCATATGGTCCCAGTGTATGTTAGGGGTTCCCAGAGAAGTCACTATGCAGCAGAAGAACGTCCCAGAAGGGCCAGCAGGAGGACGCCACAGCTCTGGAGGCACCAATGGAGTGGCTGTGCTGACAGAATCAGCGTTGGACATGAATCCTGGAAGTGATTACAGCGGGAGGGGACCTACAACCAGTGTGAACTGCAAACCGGAAATTAGGTAATCAAAGAGGGACGCGTTTGAGAACTGATTGGTTCCTTCTTCAAGCCTATATCCTATATTTCCTCTCATCATCCATCCTGTAAGTGTTCTTAATCCCTTTTGAGATATTAAAATTTTTAATATTGCACTTGGAGGCGCCTTTTTTTGTTTCATGTTTCTAGAGTTTGCTGTCTTTTTCGAGTGCTGCCCTAAGTGAACTGAAGACTCCTCATTATCCAAACCCCTTCACCCCTAATAAAGACAATATTCTGCTTAGTCTTGTTACTCAGAGTGCCTTTACACACAACTTTATCTGCACCAGTTTTGCACGCTCCACTTTTAGTAAATAAAACCATATATGTGATCTGGGGGAACCAACTCTCCAACAGCAACACATACAGAAATAGAAATGCTTTTTAAGTTAAGTAGGGAATGCTAGAATCCCTGCCAGCTTTATATTGTGGTCTGTTTATCCATTGCAGATCTTCCCTGACTTCCAGTCTGGTAATAAAAAAGTTGTCACCAGGACAAAAAGCAAGGAGAAATCTCTCCAACAAAGCCTCACTCCCTCCCAAAATAGAAAAAAAAAGTTTTGGAAATATACTCTCTCTCTCGTTACATACAGTATCTCACAAAAGTGAGTACACTCCTCACATTTTTGTAAATATGTTATTAGATCTTTTCATGTGACAACACTGAAGAAATTACACTTTGCTACAATGTAAAGTAGTGATTGTACAGCTTGTATAACAATGTAAATTTGTATAACCGTTGGCAATAAAAGGGAGTGGAAAGTGGAAATGTCCACATTAGGCCTAAAGTGTCAATATTTGACATATTTGACATAAAAGTGCCATTATTTTCCAGCGCTGCGTTAACCCCCTTGGGCATGGAGTTCACCAGATCTTCACAGGTTTTCACTTGAGTCCTTTTCCACTCCTCCATAACAACATCACGGAGCTGGTGGATGTTAGAGACCTCGAGCTCCTCCATCTTCTGTTTTGAGGATGCCCCACAGATGCTCAATAAGGTTTAGGTCTGGAAACATGCTAGGCCAGTCCTTCACCTTTATCCTCAGCTTCTTTAGCAAGGCAGTGGTTGTCTTGGAAGTGGTTTGGGGTCGTTATCATGTTTTAATACTGCCCTGCGGCCCAGTCTTTGAAGGGAGGGGATCATTCTCTGCTTCAGTATGTCACAGTAAATGTTGGCATTCGTGGTTCCCTCATTGAACTGTAGCTCTCCACTGTCGGCAAAACTCATGCAGCTCCAGACCATGACACTGCCACCACCATGCTTGACTGTAGGAAAGACACATTTGTCTTTGTACTCTTCACCTGGTTGCCGCAACACATGATTGACACTATCTGAAGCAAATAGGTTTATCTTGGTTTCATCAGACCACAGGATATGGTTCCAGTAATCCATGTCCTTATTCTGCTTGTCTTGTGCATCATCTTTAGAAGAGGCTTCCTTCTGGGACGACAGCCATGCAAACTAATTTGATGCAGTGTGTCACGTATGGTCTGAGCACTGACAGGCTGACCCCTACCCCTTCAATCTCTGCAGCAATGCTGGCAGTACTCATACGTCTATTTCCAAAAGACAACCTCTGGATATGACACTGAGCATGTGCACTCAACTTCTTTAGTTGACCATGGCAAGGCCTGTTCTGAGTGGAACCTGTCCTGTTAAACTGCTGTATGGTCTTGGTCACTGTGCTGGAGCTCAGTTTTAGGGTCTTGGAAATCTTCTTATAGCCTAGGCCATCTTTATGTAGTGCAACAATTCTTTGTTTCAGATCTTCAGAGAGTTCTTTGCCATGAGGTGCTATGTTGAACTTCCAGTGACCAGTATGAGAGAGTGAGAGCAATAACACCAAATTTAACACACCTGCTCCCCATTCACACCTGAGGCCTTGTAACACTAACAAGTCACATGACACTGCGAATGGGGAAATGGCTAATTGGGCCCAATTTAGACATTTTCCCTTAGAGGTGTACTCATTTTTGTTGACAGCGGTTTAGACATTAATCGTAAGGAGCAGGTTATGAGGCTGTCAGAACTAGCATCGAGTGTAGGGCACAATAGTGTGGCCTAGGACTTCACAATGAGCCTTAGGGCTCAGGACCATTTGCATCGATCCATTGCGACCAGACCTTATCAAATTTTCTAGGACAGTTTCTGCTCTCATATGTGAGCTTATACAATGGTAGGATAGAGTTAATCGTGGTCACCCACATGTGGTATGTAGGTGGGCTGGGTTACTTCCACTTGAGGAGAATCTCTCTTCTAGGGTAGTATAGAGCATAAAATAGAAATAGTTTCACATGCCTAGAGGCCTCCATATTCTCCACATTGCCAAGTAATACCATAACAGGATCCAAACTGAGAGACCAGTCACCAAATGACCCCAGGACTTCAATTACACTCTCCCAAAAGGGATGTATCAGAGGACATGTCCATACCATGTGGAAGAATGTGGAGGAACTGCATCTAGAGCAGAGGGCGCTCACATCAGGGTATATACTGGTCAGTCTCATGGGGGTATAGTATGCTTGTGGAGAAATTTAATTTGGATGAAGCGATCCTACCAATAGAGCTTTATTGGACAAAGTTGTGTATTAAGTTCTGTTATACTAGCATTCGGTACTGCCTTGTGACCCTAACAAATTTAAATGATAGTTGTCCTTAAAAACAAATCAGATCAAATAGCAGCCAAAGTTTGTATTTATTGACTGCATTTTATAAAAATAAAAGAAACACTGTAAATGAAATGCATAGCTTGCAGATAAAAGGCCTACCTTGTAATAACATCACACTTTGACCACTTCTCATAAATAAACTGATCTCTTACTACACACAGTACTTTTTCCTGGAGATTAAAGGAATTACATTTTAGACTGTGATTCATCTCTGGTAACACAGCTGAAAAAATAAAATCCATAACTAGATGTTGAAATGGACAGAGATTTTGTTCTCTAAGAGGATGCTATTATTATTGCATATTTCTAAAATTGCAAGGGATGAGAAGAGGAGTTATCAATACACTTATTTATACTGCATTAAAACTCAATTTTTAAGGCTGGTTTGTACTCCAGTGCAATGCAAAAGCATTTACAGCATAGCATAACAAATACTGTAAGACATGACAACTTTAATCAGTGTTGGTTAAAGGCTTAGAAGCTGATAATGATAGCAAACCCATTACAATCCAGATGTTTGTGACTTTATTCCTTCATTTCAAAATTATAAGGACCTTTTTGTATTTTCCACTGAATTGTCAAAATGTATGTCTATCAGTTTGCCTGGGGAAATAAGAGAAATCCAATCCAAAAGTATACCCTTGGCTGCCATAGCTTTTTCTAGGCCAAAGTGTTGACACTTGGGATGGACAGTTAAACAGAATAGTGTTTTTTTTTCCTTTAAAGCAGTACTGTGACCAGGTTATCACTGAACTTTGTGGCCGCAGGCACTGTGGGGTAACCGATTCTTAAACTTGCAGTATAAAGTAATTTCAATTTAATTTAATCAAGTTCATCCTGCTCACCCAGTTAGAGGTGATTCAAAAATCTTCCAGTCATTTAATTACCAATGTAAATTCAGAGTGATGCACAATAAAAGAGGGAGTGTTGAGACCTCACTTGAACAACTTGGGCCAGGTTCACACATATGCGGCCATAAGTTTGTACCTGGTGAATCCCTGCTCCCCAGTTCAGGTGCGAATGCGGTCCAAATTTTTGCCTGATTTTGCACCTGAATCTGACCCAATGATGCACAGGACCCTTTTTGAATGCAGACCGTAGCCAACTCTGACCTGTGTGAACTGGCTACATTGAGAGTCCAGCACACTTGCCTGTCATGTGAATTGGATGTGGGGAAACCGCATCCAATTCACATGTGTAAACCCAGCCTTATTGATTCCCCTGTTAATTTGAGGATGAATTTCTTCACAGCATTTGCAGCTACAAAGGTCACTGAGGGCTTGTTTTAAAGCTAACTTACAGGTTGTAAGGAAGTCCGTGGCCTGGCTAGATTTTTACTTTACACATCAAAACCCTTGTGGTTTTTTTGCACTAAGGTGAAAAAACTTCTGACACTAACAGCCCCCCCCCCGTTTTACTCACCTGATCCCATTTGTTTCTACGCACGCTACCTTTCTGGCTGGGGTTCTCATCTCTTGATTGGATAGATTGATAGCAGAACAGCCATTGGCTCCCGCTGCTCTCAATCAAATCCACTGACGTGGGCGTCGGGGGGCGTGGCCATGTCTGGCATTCTGCGTCTATGGATGCAAATTTTGGACTCGGGAGCATGCCTGCACGGTAACCCCCAGGAACAGCGCTTCTCCTAGGGGGTTTACAGAGGAGCCGCGAGCACCGTTGGGGGACCCCAGAGGATGATGATCGGGGCCACTCTGTGCAAAATGAACTGCACAGTGGAGGTAAGTATGATATGCTTGTTTTTAAAAGAAATTAAAAAAAACAAGGGTTTACAACCCCTTTAACTCTTTCCTCTATCCATGGTAGTGGGTCAAGTCTGCCTCTTAAATTTTGTGTGTATGTTATTTATATAATGCTGACATTATTTCCCTGGTTTCTGCTCACAGCTTCTGTAACTTTCTCTGTCTGCTTCTGTCCTCTATCTTTATTGCTCCAGATTCAGATATGATCAAAAGGGTCCAGTGCTTTAATGATAGGTAGGGGCTTTAGGTCACGAAGTAAGGAAGGTCCCTTGGCAACCTTTGCACATATTCAGGCCAACCTTTCGGGTCTGTAAACTTTAAGGTCCGCATTCCATATTCAAATTATTCTGCATTGTCTCTAGGAGAAAGAACAAAGAAATGGCTCATTACTTTTTCTGTCAAAGTAATAACAGAGAGGAGAAGTAATAATAGTAATCACAAAAAGTCGCTCATGCTTTTTTCAGCGTGCTGTGTACTATAGGTTAGGTCATTTTCTGTGTTCTTGTGTGTTTTTTTTTATGTTTTGTATATTTCTCTTTGAAATTATATGGAAGGATTTATATGTGCATAATAATTTAATAAAAAATAAAAATAAAAAAAGTATAGTGTGCTGTAGAGATCATTGCATAAATAGCTTATACTGTATACTGTAGGATATATGCATGGTACATCATACAGTCAGGGCCTTTGTATTCTCATGGTTATTCTGAATCCCATTAGACTAGAAAAATATTTTAATATTGTCCCCAGCAGAAAAAAAAGTTATTTCTTTTCACCCGATGACCTGTTATGTACAATTTCTCTTTTGCACGTTGGACTACGATAAACAGGATTGCATACACAGTAGTACTGAAAATAAAATAGACTAACTTTATATTTGACTGCACAGAATATATTTTGTACTCTCCGCAGAATAAAAGTGTTACCAATAGGTTTCAAAGCCCTGAAATGTTTACCACGCTCTGAATGCTTTTAGAAAATGCAATAAGCCAGTGTTCTGCGCACATGCATTTTATTGGAGTGCTGATATATAGCAGCCTGCACATAGCTGATCAAGTGTCTCCTAAGGAACACGTTTATGACAAACACATTTTCAAGATAATGCATCTATGTTAATTCGATTCCCAGCTTCAAGTGCAATCTGTACACTCCGAAATCCTGCCCTGTCTATACCTTTTCAAGAACTGCATCGGAATAGACACAGCTCCATTATAGAGAAGAGAAAAAATAAGCAAGTATAATAACAGTCTCTGCATCCTAATGACCTTATGTTGCTGAAGAAATCAGAAGTGCTATCACGCCTCACCTAGCACACAGCTCGACACCTCAGCCCAATGCACCATCACAATCTCTATCAGCCTGCAGTACCAAGTGATATTTTTGTGCTGTCAAACTAGGTTGTCTCACCTCAGTGATCAGGAGGCTGTCAATGACCTACATCAGCAGCTTCAGGAATTAATGACTCCTCCAAGTTCCTTACTCGTTTTATCTTTTTTTTCCTCAGAATATGTGACCTGGTTGGGGTTTTTTTTTTCTTAGTGCTAAATTACACTGCAGCCTTTTTTTTATTAGAACATTCTGAAAAGTCAATCTGAATAAAGATGTTCAGTACTCATGTTACCTAAGTGTTTTCCTTTCCCCCATTACATCATGAACCAACAGTGGTAGCAGAGGTAAAACCCAACACTGGACCAGTAGAACTTGTAAATGAGTTTATCCTCTTCATTGCATTGAAAGAAAAATTATATAGCAATTGTCTGCTAGAAAACCCTTATTTTTTCTTTGTGGGATGTGCATATAATTGTTATGATCTATAACAAGATACTGGGCTCCAATCACGGAGCAGTATCTACCACCAAATTTACCCCTTTCATGACCAGGCCATTTTTTGTGATACTAGAATGCATTACTTTTTATTTTTTTGGAAAATTTATTTTTATTAAAGAATTAAATATATATATATAGATAAAAAATATAGCCTTTGGGCATTCCCCGGCTAGCAAGCATATAAAACATAACATTACTAACTGTTGTCTTATCTAATAACAAAACCACAACATTCCATGCACTTCGCTCAATTGTTCTCGTAGAAATTCAAAGCAAGTATCAATGGAAGTTAAGGAGATTCCTGTCCCCTCTCTACCTTCAGGATGATGTGTCAGGAGAACATAAACTCATAATTGGAATTTATACCTGACTAAATGTAACATGAGTTGCTGCAGAGGAGTAAATCCACATATATCTTAGCCCTTGTACACATGGTCGGATATTCCGACAACCAAATCCGTCAGATTTTGTCTGAAACTGTTGCATACACACAGTCGGGCAAAGTTGTCAGAAAATCCGATCGTACTTAACGTGATGACGTTATTTCGTTAGGACGGGACTACGTTCAGGCTAGTAGCCAATAGCTTTGGTTTAGGAATTTGTTCTGAGCATGCCTGGCACTTTGTCGGATCGGAATTCTCTACACATGATCGGACAAAGTCCGATCGGATCATGTTGTCGGAAAATTTTATAGACAAGTTGGAAAACTTGGCCTGTCAGATAATCCGATGGAAACAGTCCGATGGAGACCACACACAGTCGGAATGTCCGACCGTGTGTACAAGGGCTTAGGCTAAACATTATCAGGAGCAAGTAGATTCAGTCTACAGACTCCTGGTCATCAGCTGTATATACTGAGTCTGTCCACAAGTGGCAGACCTTCTCAAATTTTTTAGGGAAACCCCAAGATAAATACGGCACTGCGTTATTTTAACTGAAAACTGCGAGTTCGTACCCCCAAAAAAATGTATGTCATTTTTCCCCCCACAAATAAAGCTGTATTTTGGTGGTATTTGATCACCTCCTTTTTTTTCGCTATAAACAAAAAACAATATTCTTTACGTTCTGCTATAAAACACATCCAATTAAAAAAAAAGTAAAAAATCAAATGATAATTGATTTGAAATGAAATGAAATGATTGAAATGATTTGGGTGGCACAGTGGTGTAGTGGTTAGCACTCTCACCTAGCAAAAAAAAAAAAAAGGGTCACTGGTTCAAATCTCAACCATGACACTACCTGCCTGGAGTTTGCATGTTCTCCCTGTTCCTGCGTGGGTTTCCTCCAGGTACTCCGGTTTCCTCCCACACTCCAAAGACATGCAGGTAGGTTAATTGGCTTCTGTCCAAAATTTGCCCTAGTATATGAATGGGGACCTTGGAGTGTGGGCTCCTTGAGGGTAGGGACCAATTTGAGTGTGCAATGGATAGGGACAATTATAGACACCTCACTCAGGTTGAACTGGATGGACTGGTGTCTTTATTCAACCTTACTAACTATGTATGTCTTCATAAATGTGGGCCAATATGTATTCTGTTATGTTTTTGGTTAAAAAAAATCCCAATAAGCGTATATTGATTGGTTTACGTATAAGTTATAGCATCATCAAACTATAGGTTATATTTATGAAATTTTCTATTTAGTTTTTTATGCTAGTAATGGCAGCGATTAGTGATTTATAGGACTGCGATATTGTGGCGGCCAATCGGATACTAGCTGAAACTTTTGACACTAATACAGTGATCAGTGCTAAAAATATGCACTGCCTCGGTGGGAAGGGGTTAACCACTTAAGGACTAGCCTCGTTTTGGAATTTAGATGTTTACATGTTTAAAACAGATTTTTTTTCTAGAAAATTACTTAGAACTCCCAAACATTCTATATTGTTTTTTTTTCTAACACACTAGAGAATAAAATGGCAGTCCTTGCAATACATTTTTTCACACCGTATTTGTGCAGTGGTCTTACAAGTGCACTTTTTTTGTAAAAAATTCCCTTTTTTGAATAAAAAAATAAGACACCAGTAAAGTTAGTCCATTTTTTTTTATATTGTGAAAGATAATGTTACATCGAGTAAATTGATACCCAAAATGTCACGCTTCAAAATTGCGCCCGCTCGTGAAATGGCGTCAAACTTTTACCCTCAAAAATCTCCATAGGCGAAGTTTAAAAAATCGACAGGTTGCATGTTTTGCGTTACAGAGGAGGTCTAGAACTAGAATTATTGATGGCGCTCTACTGATCATGGCAATACCTCCCTCACATATGTGGCTTGACTACTGTTTTCATATGTGGGCTCTACTCACATATGAGTTCGCTTCTGCGTGCGAGCTAGTCGGGACAGATTACTTTAAAAAAAAAAAAATTTTTCTTATTTATTTTACTTAATTTTATAAATTTTTTCACTGTTTAAAAAAAACAAAATCTGGATCACTTTTATTTCTATTACAAGGAATGTAAACATCCCTTTTAATAGAAAAAAAGCATGGCAGGTCCTCTTAAATATGAGATCTGGGGTCAAAAAGTCCTCAGATCTCATATTTGGACTAAAATGCAATAAAAAAAAAATAAAAAAATTGTCATTTGAAAAATTTACATTGAAAAAATTTGCCTTTTAAGAGCAATGGGCGGAAGTGACATTTTGACCTCGCTTCCGCCCTGCTATGGTATGGAGGCAGGTGGGAGCCATCTTAGCCTCACTCATCTCCATACACAGGCACCGAGAGGACCCGATCGCCTCCACTGCTGCCGAAGGCTCCGGTAAGCGGCTGAGGGCATGGGGGGATTGGCGGGAGGGAGGTGGCACCTCTCCACTGACGATAACAGTGATCTCACAGCGAATCCGCCGCAGAGATCACCATTATCGTAAACCTACCGGCTCCTGAAAAGATGGATATCTCGGTTGTGGCAGCAGCTGCTGCCGTTACCAAGATATCCATCTTCAAAGTGCCGATGTACATGTACAGGAGGTCGATCAAAGGGTTAAATGAGTGTCTAGCCAGTGTTTGTGTTTACTATGTGTGCTGCTTTTGCTAAGGGAAGAGATGGATTCTAGTCCCTACTTTGCAGGAACACAGAATCCATGTCTCTCCCCCCTGTCATAACATGTATCTGTCTTGTTTATGTAGGCAGATCCTTGCTACGTGTAGTTTGCCATCGATCGGCGGGTGCTGACGAACATTGAGTGCCCAACACCTGCAGATCGGCTTCTGAAGCAGCCCATTGGCGGTGCACGAGCGCCCCTGCAGACAGAATTACTGATTCATGTATATATACGAGATCCAACACACAGCTGCCACTCTGTATCAGTAAAACTGATATAGGTTAGTCGATAAGTGATTAAGAAAAAAAATTCTGCCATTCACTAAATAACACTTCTAAATCACTGCAGGAGGAATTATTCAGTATTTATCTCATGAAACCATACAGTATTTTATCTCATGCCATATCTTGTGGAATGGATACAGTGGTGAAGAATTAGATCCCTTGTTAATTTGTATTGCTAATTAAGAGGTAAAATGGTTTAAACCGTAGAAATAGGCCAACTTACAAAAAGTCAAAGCCAGTGCAGTCGCTGTTGCTTATGTATTAATACAAAATAAAAAAGGTGACTAGAATACCAGTCAAAGGGAAGCTGCTTTCACAGGACACATGTGGTGTATCAAAAACAACTAAGTTAAATTCTGTAAATACAAAATATCTTTAGAAATGTCAAATATTGACTGAAAATAGTATAAACAAAACAAAAAAGAACACAAATTTATAAATACAACGTTGTCTTTTTTATTGGTGGAATAAGGGCATTTATATACAGCATGTGTGTGATTTTATTTTATTTTTTTAAAGCGGAGGTCCACCCTAAAGGAACCCTCCCCCCCTCCGGCGCCACAATTGGCACCTTTCAGGGGGGAGGGGGGTGCATATACCTGTACAGTACAGGTATCTGCACCCACTTCCGGGATAGCTCTCTGCGGAAAGGGGCGTAGATTATGCCCCTTTCCGCATGTGCCCCGCTGCCTGCTGGGAAACACACAGATCCCAGAGGCAGCGGGGACCGTCCTTATTGCGCAGCGCGACTCGCGCATGCGCAGTAGGGAACCGGGAAATGAAGCCGAAAGGCTCCATTTCCTGATTCCCATACCCAAGATGGCGGCGGCAGGACCCGAGAGACGATCTAGAGATCGGCTTCGGGTGCCAACATCGCGGGCGCGCTGGACAGGTAAGTGTCACTATTTTAAAAGTCAGCAGCTGCAGTATTTGTAGCTGCTGGCTTTTAAAAAAAAAAGCGGAGTCCCGGCGGACTCCCGCTTTAATACTATTTTCTTTCAGTATTTAACATTTTGTAACAATATTTTGTATTTACTTGAAGTATAACTAAAGGAAAAACGTTTGTTTTTAATTTTGGATAGGGTGGAGAGGTATTAAAACACCTATTAGGTTTTTACTGATGTCTGTGCCCTCATTAGGGTCACCGTCTCTATTTGTCCTGCTTGCCATTATCATTGAAAGTGTTGTCCTCAAAAAAGTAACTTTCAAGTGGGGATGTCACATCACATTGGCTACCCATCACATTTTGCTGCGCGCTGGACGCCGCCATATGCATTCCAACACAGGGCCCCTCGTGGGCTCGCTTCGCTAACCATGCTTCGGGCATGGCCTCGCTTCGCTCTGCATACTTATAATCGAACTCTATGTCCACTTGGATGGTGGGGCTTGAACCTGGACTCGGGGGTGGAACGCATACGGCGGTGTCACGCATGCGCAGTCCAGTGGGGAGCCAAATGTGATGGGTTGCCATATGTGACGAAACAGGGGACACTAGTTCTGGTGAATGGAAGGACCCTAATGGATTCCCATAATTTGCAGGGGTTTCCTCTCATTTCCTGTTTTGGTAATGGGACAGGAACTAAAGGCAAATTTCCCCAATGGGACACAGATGGAAAAAAAAAAAAAAACTGTACGGGGTTATAACCCTCCATTACTGTATCCAAAAAGATAAATAAATCTTTGCCTTTAGTTACACTTTCAAGCAGCCTTTCTTAACCTTTTCAACACAGAGGAACCCTTGAAATATTTTTCCAGTTTCAGGAAACCCCTGCTAGATATTACAGCTAGATATCTACAACTCATGATACATGATTAGTGTGATGGTCAGTGGAAAGAATGTCCCCCTTTATAGATAGCTAAAAAGATCAATGTCAGTGGGAATTTGTCAGTGGGGAGATAGCTCTAAAAATAATTGTGGAAAAATAAAGTGTCCCCACTACATATGACATATGTTTTAACAAGGAATTAGACCATTGTGAAATGCATGTATGTTGTATTATGCTTGGAGTGTTTGGGAGGTTTGCAGCAAATGATGTGTATGCTTGTATATTCACTAAAAATCTGGCGAAATGACACAAGAAAATAAGTAGATTTTACTACCTGTAATGGGGTGGATTTACTAAAGGTACATAGACTGAGCACTTTGCAGGTGAAGTTGCTCGAGGGCTTAGTAAATGAAGGGGATCTTTGCTGACTTTCATCATCCAATCACGTGCAAGCAAAAATGCTGTTTTTTTTTTTCCTTGCATGTGACTGGGGTATTCTTTGTAATGTGGAGCTTTACCTCATGTACTACACCCTGGAGCAACTTGCAAATTGCACAGTCTATGTGCCTTAGACCCCTTTCACACCGGGGTGGTTTGAAGGCGCTTTAGCGCTGGAAATAGCCTCTGCTAAGTGCCTGAAAACCGCCTCCCATTCACTGCAGTGTGACTTTTCACACTGGGGTGGTGTGCTTGTGGGACGTTACCAAAAGTCCTGCAAGCAGCATCTTTGGGGTGGGTTGGGAGCACTGTATTTAGCACTAGTGATGGCCGAACGGTTCGCCCGGCGGTCGTTTCGCGGCAAATTTCGGCTGTTCACGGTCCGCCCGTTCGGCGGACTATTGGCACCGTTTGCCCGGCGGACTTCCGTGTTTTTACTGTGTAAAAGAACTTTGACCTGATGACACATCCATCATGGGGTACAGGACAGCCAATTGAGACATTACAGCACGTGGACACTTGGACATTCCCCCTAACCTATAAATACACCCGATCCGGCGGCCATTTTACATTCTTTCTTCTGTCACTATAGGGAAAGGTTGCTGTGTGGAGCAGGGAGAGATAAATCGCTAGCTATTTGGTACACAAAAGTTCTTTTCAGGACTGGTATAGGTGTTAGGTGTATATAGGTTTGCTGTGCTACTGCTTGTTGCAGCAGCCTGAGTGTCTTTTGTCAGTTTAGAGAAAGGGACAGAACGCTGTGTGCTGCTGTAGGGACAGCCAGATTAGTCATCATCATTAGCTGTTACTATCAGGTCCACAAAAGTGCTATTCCAGTAACCAGTTATTGTTCCAGCAGCCTCTGTTTTGCCAGTTTATATAGGGACAGGCAGGAAGCAGTGTGTCAGGCAGTGAGGGTCAGTTTAAACAGTAGCTGTTACTATTAGTTCCACAAAGGTTCTTTTCAGGACTGGTATCAGTGGTATGGTAATAGGCTTGTACACGAATAATATTCTTTCTTCCAAATATAGAAAGAATATTATACTTGACTGCTGCCCTTCTGCTGCAGTCTGCTAATCATTCACAACTCACTTGTTCCACAAAGCTCTTTATCAGGACTGGTAACTTGGTCTAGGGTGCTACAGTACATAGGGTTGAGTGAGGTACAGTCTGCTATTATATAAGGACTGTTATCGGTCCACAATACATAGGGTTGAGGTGCACTACTGCTGACCGCTGCCCTATACTGCAGCAGTCCTTCATTGGTATAGGGACTGACGTACAGTCTGCTAATCATTCACACACAACCTACTTGGTCCACAAAAGTCCTTATAAGGACTGGTAACTTGGTCTAGGGTGCTACAGTACATAGGGTTGAGTGAGGTACAGTCTGCTATTCTATAAGGACTGGTATCGGTCCACAATACATAGGGTTGAGGTGCACTACTGCTGACCGCTGCCCTATACTGCAGCAGTCCTTCATTGGTATAGGGACTGAGAGCTTTGTCACAGGGTCATTTAAAAAATGACAGGCAGAGGAAGAGGCAGGCCCTTCCGCAGGGGTGGTAGGGGTAGGGCAGGAGCAACAGGCTTGAGCCAAAGTGGGAAGTTGCAGAAGGTGCGTTCAATTACTTTAAAGGACACACCAGACTTGGTTGAATGGCTCGCTCAGCCTTACTCTTCTGCACCCTCCTCATCCTCTCGATCTGCATCCTCTTCTTCACTCTCTGCTATGTGCACCCCCAAAGACACTACCAAGAACAACACCACCACCACCACCACATATCTTCCGCTTGAGTCACAGGAATTATTTTCCGATCCATATCAAGAGGACATTTCTGATGCGCAGCCACTCTCACGCTGCTGATGTCAGTGCTCTCTATCACGGTGCTGCTGTCAGTGCTGTATATCACGGTGCTGGTGTGAGTGCTTTATGTCATGCTGCTGATGTCAGTGCTCTCTATCACGGTGCTGCTGTCAGTGCTGTATATCACGGTGCTGGTGTGAGTGCTTTATGTCACGCTGCTGATGTCAGTGCTCTCTATCACGGTGCTGCTGTCAGTGCTGTATATCATGGTGCTGGTGTGAGTGCTTTATGTCACACTGCTGATGTCAGTGCTCTCTATCACGGTGCTGCTGTCAGTGCTGTATATCACGGTGCTGGTGTGAGTGCTTTATGTCACGCTGCTGATGTCGGTGCTCTCTATCACGGTGCTGCTGTCAGTGCTGTATATCATGGTGCTGGTGTTAGTGCTTTATGTCACGCTGCTGATGTCAGTGCTCTCTATCACGGTGCTGTTGTCAGATGACTCTATCACGGTGCAGTGGTCTTTGCTGTATGTCACGCTGCTGATGTCAGTGCTCTGTATCACGGTGCTGCTGTCAGATGACTCTATCACGGTGCAGGTGTCATTGCTGTATGTGACGCTGCTGGTGATCATCTCCTGCACCCTCTTCTTTGCCTACCCTGGTCCCTGACCTTCCCTCTCCTCCATTGCCTTCATGCGCTCCACAGTCCTGAATTGTCAGAACAATTTCCCATATAAAAAAAGAATGCTTGTAGTTGTCGATCCCAGATTCACCTCATACATGTGTTATGTCATTGGCCATGTGGTGAGACTATGCTTGCACAGCTAATAATTATTTTGTGGCTGCAAATTTGACCTGTAGGTTTGCGAAGTTCGCCTCCCATTGAAGTCAATGGGGCCCGCCGCGAACGTTCCGGTTCGCGAACTATCGGCCGTTCGCGAAACGTCCCATCGGAAGTTCGTCCATCACTATTTAGCACTCCCAAAACGCCCTGCCCATTGCAAAGCACAGCAAAATAGGAGCTTTTAACCCTTCTTTTGGGGTTAAAAACACCCCGTTAACAGAGTGGTTTTAAAAAGCCCTGCAAAGACGCCACCTAAACAGCACTAAAGCACCACTAAAATGAACGACGCTTTAGCGCTATCGGTGGGTGCTATCAGTTTGAAAGGGGTCTTAAAGTAAAACTCTATGCAAAATGTGGATAGGGAAAGGGAGGGTTATAAGAAGGGTCACTGGTTCGAATCCCAACCACGACACTACCTGCCTGGAGTTTGCATGTTCTCCCTGTGCCTGCGTTGGTTTCCTCCGGGTACTCCAGTTTCCTCCCACACTCCAAAGACATGCAGGTAGGTTAATTGGCTTCTGTCCAAAATTGGCCCTAGTATATGAATGGGGACCTTGGATTGTGGGCTCCTTGAGGATAGGGACTGCTGTGGGTGTGCAGTGTACAGGGATAGGGACAATTGTAGACGCTCACTCAGGTTGAACTGGATAGACTGGTGTCTTTATTCAACCTTACTAACTATGTAACCCCTGTCAGGGGTTTTTTTTTTTTTGCCCTGTGTGTCACCATTGGAATATTTTCCCCTATTATTTTTCCTAGGGACAGCCAACAATTTTGGATTTTTGTTTATTTTAACTTTCAATAATAATGGTAAACAGGACAAATAGAGAGGGTGAATCACACTAATGAGGGCACATCATCAGCAGTAAAAACCTGACAGGTGTTCTAATTCACCTCCACTTTATTGAAAACTAAAAAAAGTTTTTCCTTAGTTATACTTTATGTAAATCAACCCCAATCATTTCCATATTTCCATACTTATGTTTCTATGCATTACTGTTGAGAGAACTAATCCAAAAAGGCAGAGACTACATAAAATTAGCTTTTTATTCTTCCATTCCTTAAATACCGCATGCCTGGACCACTACTTAATTACCGCATGCATTTAGTTATTTATTTCCTCATGTGAATTGAGTTTAATGCTTTTTTTATGGAGTATTTGCTGAGCGTTTTCAGTGTTTTGCAGTAAATACTGTAAAATGACAAAGTGAATTGACAGTTTCAGAATCGAATGCTATATTTAACAGAAAACGTGTCTGGACACAGACACCTAAATACCGCATGTGATCTGCTTTAATGAATGAAACCCTCTGTGGGACCCTAAATCCCATTTTTCATTCAGGTTAAATGATCTTAAGAATTCATTTTGACAAAAATCTAAGTCCCCAAGACTTTGCATATTTGCAAAAGTTAGATTTCAATTTTTTTTTTTTTTTTTTTTTTTTTTTTAGAGAACACATGGACAAAAACAAATTAGCTTCAGAAGTATGATTTTTATACTTTGAAATCTGGCCTCAACTTGGATATTACTTAAAACAGAAATCCACCCAAGATCGTCTGAGACCAGCCACCCAGACAGCTGCTGCAACAATCGGTTTGTATAACCAAAGAATTTCTGCACAAACTGTCAGAAACCGGCTCAGGGAAGTTCATCTGCATGCTCTTCATCCTCATCAGGGTCTCAACCTGACTTCAGTTTGTCATCGTAACAGACTTGAGTGGGCAAATGCTCACATTTGATGGCGCCTGGCACTTTGGAGAGGTGCTCTCTTCACGGATGAATCCCGGTTTTCACGGTCCAGGGAAGATGGCAGCGTGTATGGCGCTGTGTGGGTGAGCGGTTTGCTGATGTCAATGTTGTGGATCAAATGGCCCATGGTGGGGTTATGGTATAGGCAGGTGTATGCTATGGACTACGAACACAGGTGCATTGTTGTGCCATTCGTTCACGGCCATCAACTTATGTTGCAGCTGAAAACATCCCAGTTTTTGCATGGCCAGCATACTCACTGGACATGTCACCCATTGAACATGTTTGGGATGCTCTGGATTGGCGCATACGACAGTATGTTGCAGTTCCTGCCAATATCCACCAACTTCGCACAGCTATTGAAGAGGAATGGACCAACATTCCACAGGCCACAATCAACAACCTATCAACACTATGCAAAGGAGATGTTCTGCACTGCATGAGGCAAATTGTGGTCACACCAGATACTGACTGGTTTTCGGACCCTCTGGACCCCCCGCCCCCATAAAGTAAAACTGCACATTTTACAGTGGCCTTTTCTTGTAGCCAGCCTAAGGCACACCTGTGCAATAATCATGCTCTCTAATCAGCATCTTGATATGCCACACCTGTGAGGTGGATGGATTATCTTGGCAAAGGAGAAGTGCTCACTAACACAGGTTTAGACAGATTTGTGAACAATAATATGAGAGAAATAGGCCTTTTGTGTACATAGAAAAAGTCATAGATCTTTAAAGCGGAGGTCCACCCTAAAGTGGACCTTCCACTCATTGGAACCCTCCCCCCCTCCGACGCCACAATTGGCACCTTTCAGGGGGGAGGGGGGTGCAGTTACCTGGATAATCCAGGTAACTGTACCCACTTCCAGGATAGCTCTCTGCACAAAGGGGCGTAGATCTACGCCCCTTTCCGAAAGTCCCCCGCTGCCTGCTGGGAAACACACAGATCCCAGAGGCAGCAGGTCCATCCTTATTGTGCAGCGCGATTCGCGCATGCGCAGTAGGGAACCGGGAAATGAAGCCGAAAGGCTCCACTTCCTGATTCCCATACCCAAGATAGCGGCGGCAGCACCCGGGAGACGATCGAGAGATCGGCTTCGGGTGCCGACATTGCAGGCGCGCTGGGCGGGCAAGTGTCATCATTTTAAAAGTCAGCAGCTGCTGTATTTGTAGCTGCTGGCTTTTTAAAAAAAAAAAAACGGCGGACTCCCGCTTTAAGTTCAGCTCATGATAAATAGGGGCAAACACAAAAGTGCAAACAAATGGCCACTGACCTTCCCTTTAACTGGCCTTTGCAGCAAGGAGCACATGAAAGGGCAATACATGCACAACAGTGTGTGTGTGTGTGTGTGTGTGTGTGTGTGTAATTTTTTTTTTCTACAGAAACACTAACCTTTTAGTTTGTTTATTTAGAAAGACTTTTGCAAAAGCCATTGCACTGATAGATACAAATTTGGAAGAAGCATGTGGCCAATATGATATATGGTAACAGCAGGTAAATACCTGCAAGAAGCAGGACTCATCCTCTCTTTATCCTTTCCTATCCCATCCACTGATGAACATCATCCAACCCTTACTAAGCACAATGAAATCTGGTCCCGTCATGGTCTGCAGCAAAGTATTCAGACCATGCTATGTACACACCTATGGTGTTCTGGGTCATTTAGCTGGGTGCTAATAAACTATACATTACTCTAAAATTACCTAATACTCATGACAAAAATCTATAAAAAAACAATTATAAGTAAAAAGAAATCTTGATACCTGTAACTAATTACATAAAAGTTACTCAAAGCTCAGCTGTAAATCTATGAAAATTGAAAGTCATTATGATTATATAAATACAGATGATCACACCTATAGAAATATTGGATGAATTACAAAGGATAAAAAAAATCAGACTAAAGAAACTTTCAAACCAGTAAAATGATAGCAACAGAGAAAATAGAAGTCATGTACTTTTGCGGTGATATTGACCACCACTAGATGGCAATAATGAATCTTATCCTAAGAATAAATAGTAAAGAAATATTTATAAAGACTCTGGCTATGTGGGTATCAACTCAAATATAAAAACAGCCAACCAATATAAATATAAATATAATAATGAACAAATAGCAATCATACTAAATATCCCTAAAATTAGCACAAATAGCATTTAATCATGTGCAAGCACAAGTTTGTGAAAATCCAGATATACAAGATGATTCATCTCCCCTCAACACAGTGGAAAAGTTTACAAAGGTGAAAAAGTTCATGAAATGAAAATATCAAAGCACCGATATTCAAGATTGTAATTAAATCCTAAAGCATAAATACAATGTGTAGGTTCTATTGTTCATTCCACAAGTACTGTAATATTGAGATCGACCACCACAGCTATCCCAAAGAGAACACACTCAATTCAACTTACTGAAATGGAAATGAGGGACACCTATAAGCATAAGTAGGTAGGCCCCCCTTACTGGAGAATTGTACAAAAAAAAATAGTTAAACCCACAGGTGCCTTTTTACCACTACTATTCCTTTATATTGGCTTTTGGAATTTACAATTGCAGCAATTTAGAAATTGGATGAAATGTTTATCACTGTAAAACATTTTTAGATAAGTAGTGCATTTTATATAGAACTATATAAATCAGACCAAAATGAGGGTTTCTGTGTAGTTACACCCCGACACATTTTGTCACTATGGACTTAGTCACAGGGGGTGTGTGATGAAGTCGATAGTGACGAAACACATAGGGGCTTGGCTACACGGTAACAATGAGACGTTGACTCCACGTGTACAAAGGAAGCTATGAGGAGATCTCAACACTGAGTCACTTGGCATGTTTGGAATGTTAACAAGATGATTTTGAATCTTTTATGATGTAACTGTGTTACTTTTAATAACCTATTACCTTAAGATGTCAGGGACATGGCTGTCTCAGAATTGGCAATGTTGGCCAGAACCATCATAGACACCCATGGAGGGTTCCAAGACACGCACGAGTGGGTGCCGCACATCTGTGCGTATCATTGCACACGCATGCGCAATACTGTGTGCGCAGCGGCACACAACTGGCGTGACAGGCGCTGGCACCAGTGGTCCTATTTAAGCCAGCCTGTGACCACAGGTCAGTACTGGCTTGTCTCCTCAGCTCCCTTGTGTACCTTGACCTTGCTTCTTGATCTGCGTTTGCCCGTTGTGACCCGGCTTGCCTTGACTCTGCTTCCTGATCTCCTGGTTTGACCCTTGCCCTGCTCCTGGACTCAGCTTCTGCTTCCTGATCACCTGGCTTGACCTCGGCTTGTATCTGGACCCTGCCTGTGTATGACCTTGGCTTACCCCTGTGTATGCTCTGGACCGATCTATCTGTGTATGACCCTTGGCCTGGCTCCTGGTTTTTCTGTTTACCTGAATACAGCAAGTTTGCCTGCTTCAGTCATCCCTCAGTGGCCAAACTCATCGAACTGCAAAACAAGCACCTGGCCAACCGTGCTTCTTTGGGCACTGCACTTCCTGTCCCCAACTCCAGGAACACGCTGCACTTAGCCACAAGGGAAGCCTTCTTAGCATCTCGATCTCCATACTTGCACCTGACATAACATGTTTTTACACTTTTGGAGGCTGTCTCAATTTCTATCCGCACATGTGGAGAGTGTCTTTATTGATCTGGATGGAGATTGACGTGTATAATAATCTCTTCAATAATATCTAATAAGGCAATATTTGCCACACACAGAGTGAATAGCAACCACATCTGGTGAGCTTTATCCTTAAGGGAGTGGAATTGGCGCACATCACTTTATTGAAGGATTTTGGTGGGTCCATGATATTTTGTTTCACTATCTTTTCATCGCTTTAAGTTGGACTGTATTAACATATTGATTTGCATATGTTGGAGCATATATTTTTTGGATATGCTATATGGACACTTGATATTATGTATGGGTGTTTTATGTTGATCATTTCACAATGCTAATATTTAGGATATTTGCTACTGTGGAATTATTTGTCTCTTTCTTGCATTGACATTTGTTTCACCTTTTGTGTGTATCAGCCTCTCCAGCACCTCCCTAATTATGTGCATGAGCCCCATCTCTCTCCAGTGATGTCCACAAATCTCTAACTAATTCGTTACACTCCTCCTGATTGGCTGAGACACAGCAGCGGCGCCATTGGCTCCCGCGGCTGTGAATCAAAGTCAGTAAGCCAATCAGGGAAGAGAAGGAATGGGGCCGGGTCGGGGCTCCGTGTTTGAATGGACACACGGAGCTGTGACTCGGCTCCAGTGGCCCCATAGGAAGCTGCTGACGGTGGGGGCACTCGATAGAAGGGAGGGGCCAGGAGCAGCAAAGAGGGACCCGAGAAGAGAAGGATTCAAGCTGCTCTGTGCAAACCCAACTGCACAGAGCAGGTAAGTATAACAGGTTTGTTTGTTTGTTTTTTTAAACAAGACTTTACAATTACTTTAATTTGTTGCTGTGTGTTACAAACATTAACACTATTTTGACACATGCTGCAACCATTTTGATTTTTCGAATGCCATATAAGGTGTCACCTTTCACTTTCTGCTTATGATGCAGTGTAAGGTATATCCATACACCTTGATCTAAATTGCCTTCAGGATACTTCTGTGCTGAGTAACATGTGAACAAAACAGGCATACAACAATGCATCCTACATAAAGGTGGTTATGTGTACCTTTTGATTTATATACAACAAAGGGAGCAAAACAAAAAATAGTCTTTAAGGCCAAGAAACTTATTTGGGTTACAGAAATTACCTTTATAACTTTTCAAATGGCCAGGAGCAATATATTTCTTATATTTTAGTTTTCTGAATACTAGTTTTGGCTTCTCAGGAATAATATTACATAACTAAGGAGCCTGCAGAAAATATATGTTTTACATTAATATGATATATTAAATAGCATAATACATAGACTTATACTGTGTGCTAAGAAAAACTTTGCAGTCTTATTTCTCTCTCCCATCTCAATTTTTTCTTGTGAAGTCAGAATTTGATCATTAAAAAACTTTTTTTTAGCAGCCGAGTCTTTACATAATATATATAGTTCTTTTCACCTTTTACTGAACTGGCTGAAAGAATTGCTTCTCTTCCAGCTTTGTTAAAGGCAATTGTTTTTATAGAAGTAGGAACCACTAGCACTAAGCTGGAGTATGGAATCTGTGCGCTAAAGAGATTATTGGTATCGTGTGTAGCGCTTCCCCCTTAGGAGCCTCTGAGTATTTTGGGTACCCTTTTCACTACTAAGCCCTGAGCAGAGCATTGCCCCTGCTGACAACATCAAAATACCTTAGTCAAGTGAATTTTCAAATGGCCAGGAGCAATATATTTCTTATATTTTCGTTTTCTGACTAGTGTAGCGCCCTGCTCCTGATGGGCAGACACTATTGCTTTTTCAAATTTAATTGTCTGAAGCTGTAGTTTGGCTCACACTAATTTTCTCTAAAAGTTCTGGTTTCTGTACCAGTTCAGCTGGGTTGCACTGATTCCCTCTTGACCGTAGGTGTCGCTGTCACCGTCGGTGGGTATGGAACAGCAGCAGGCTGGATGCATTGAATGTCACCTCTTGCTCGGAAATAGTTCAGTGGGTGTGGTTTCCCTGCTGTGCATTCTGGGAGAGGGTATTTAAGGTACCGATGCCATTTTTTTGGGTCCCTGTCTTGGGGTCCGCTATCCCGACCTCATGGCCCTCTGGGCCTGGGGCCTATGTCGCATGGTTCTGCGCCTTGGGGCCGGCTGACCTGAGGCTTTGCAACTGAGAGTGTAGGCCCAAAAATGTCTTTGGGGCCTGCTGATCCAGGGGTGGTCCTGTGCTGTCTCGCCTGCGGGGAGAGGCCAAGAAAACTGGAGAATTCAGCGGAGGACTTCTGAGGCGGAGGACCGAGTGCAAGGCTGGTGTCTCTTGAGGAGCCTGGAACTCAGTTGGAGGATGCAATCCGGATCAATATCCTTATAGTATCGCCAGGTTGGCTGAAAGAATCTGGTACTGTATGGTAGTTCTTCCCAAAACTCTCAAAATCTCTAAGTTCAATTGACAAGTCTGTGGCAGAGACTTTGCTGAGCATCTCATCGGCTGCTAGGTCAAGTGAGAGGGGCCTATCCAGTGATTGCTGGATCCAGTCTGTGGAGCTGTTTGTCCTCTGGATCTGACTAATACCTCTAACCCGCAATTTCTAGGTACCTGGACTCCCCTTTATCCTCCAAGGATTGTTATCTCTTTCTGTTTTTTGTGTTATCCCTAAATAAATCTTCAAAAAGGACTAAGGGTCGGATATATCATCATTTGGGCTACTTTCCAACTGGACCCCCCTAAGACAAAGATGCGAGCAGGTGAGGTAACGGTAAGCCAGACTAAAACCAGCAGCTCCTTTGGGGATTAGTGCTACACTAGTTTTGGCTTCTCAGAAAGAATATTACATAATTAAGGAGCCTGCAGAAAATATATAATGTTTTACATTAATATGATATCACACAAAGAGTTAACACGTACACACTGATGAGATATATGTTTAACTTGTATTAGTGTCACAGAAGCGGCAAAACAGGCAAAAGAAAACAATTGACAGAGTCTTTAAACAAAACACCAGCAGGAAAAAGGCAATGCAACACAATACAGTACAACGTTAAGCCACTCCCACCACCCATCCTGCAGGACTGAAGATTTAAATTTGAGCTCCCAAATGGAGAGATTTTCCCCAACTGAGCAAAAGAGATGAGAAAGAAGGACAGACTCTGGTCTAGCTTACTTGCGGGGTCTCAATGAGAAGAGTCAGGGTTTAACTCACAGGAATTTAGGCAAGTAACCTTTTAGCAGATACCCCAAGCACATAAATAACTCTTTTGCCGGCTAGTTAGGGCCCCTACGTTGGTGCATAATAGAGATGCAATCTCTTTCACGAAAACTCAGTTACCCAAAGGATGGTAAAATGGCAAACAGCGTTCCCCTTTACTAAGCATTGGTAAGGTAAAGAGAAACCATCAGGAACAGCCGAAGCTCCTAGGCAGAGGCTGATACGCATGTGCAGAAGCACTCCTGCAGGTGCCCTTCCTGCCGGGCATAGGCTAATGCCTACGTGTATGTGAGAAAATATGAACACATATGAGCATGTGCGCCTGTGTTAGCCATTAATGTTGGTGCCAAATGGCCTATACAACGGCAGCAGCTATAATAGTGCAGCACTGTTTCATCTGCTGCTTTACCCGTATACTTTTCCTGTGATGTGTGCTTGATTCCTGTGTTTGACCTGGCTCATCCTGACCACACTTGCTGTCCACCTATCCTGACCTTGGCCTGCCTTAAAGACTTTGTTATATCTTCCATCTGCCTTATATTCTGTTCCCAACCTCTGCCTGCTCATATTTGACCCTCTGTTGCTAACCTGGCTTGTCTCACCCTGTATCCAGTTATCTGTCTGTCCTGCTTTGCATAGTGCCTGGTGACGCTGTCAATATTGTACAAATTCTGGTATAGTTTTAATGGAGTCATCCCAGATAATGATATAATTAATGCTGTAGACATTGTGGGTGAGAAATACATGAAATGGGTACAGAGTTCAGATAGTATTGTCATCCTTGTAGCCCATAAAAAACCTAGTACAGCTAGAAGCATAACCTACCCCATAGCAGTAGCACACACCTGGTGGTTAAAAATTATGAAGAAAATTGTGTAATTATATTCAAAAGCAAATTGTACATACCGTAGAAGATATCCTGTTTGTATGCTGTGCATAATGGCATTGAGAATAAAAAAAAAATTAACACTGCGCGACTACACTGGTATGTAAAACAATGTCACATATAATAAAAGCTGTATGTAGCTACTGTGGTATTGGGGAGATTAACCTCATGTAATAGGTGCTTTTTCAATGAGTTGTGCCATTCAAAACTGCATTTAAGTGCATGACAGCCCACTTTTATTAAATAACATGAAAGTCAACATAGAAATGAAAATACCAAGCCACTTGGCTCCCTTGTTTGCAGCACTACTGCTCTTCTTACTAGTCCCTCTGATTGTGTTGTCCAGCTTTCCTGGTTCACTTGTCTCTCTTAGCCTTTATTCGCAGCACCCTTATCCTGACTTCTGACTCCTGGAATGAGACCTACTGTATCCTAGCTGCTGGCTGGGCCACCTCTGACCCATGGGTGAGACCTCCTGTGTCTTGACTCTTAGCTGGGGCTCCTCTGACCCGTGGTTGAGACCTTCTGTCTACCACACTGGGATCTGTCTCCAAACTGGGAGCTTTGAGCTATCCTCAAGCTTGAATGTATAACAACCCTGCACACCTATGTACTCAGACCAGCTACTGGGTCACATTCTACTTCATATTAATAGTGCCAGGGTCTCTCTGTATCACACTACTATATGACTACCATGGGGCTGCTGGTAACTGGATCCACTACTCCTGCACAGCCAGGCAACAAGCATTTTTCACTTACATCCAGATGCAAGAAACAGTGTCTGAACTTGGTTTTGTTGTTTTATTAGGGGTGATAACTTGGATGGGAAATAGGAATTATGGGATGCTGAGCTTCACTAAAAAAATAAACAGGGATGCACTCCTTCCCATGTACAAGATACTGAACTGTCCTGCTTCTTGGACAATGACAGTCTACGGTGATCAAAAGCAAAAGCCACTTGAGGACTAGGAATTCTCTGTCCCTTTTAGAAAATAGCACAGTGTGTTATAAGCTGCATTCAGGAGTATCTTAGTATAAACTGTAGAAACTTCTCCCAGCTCCACTGCCTGCAGGAACTACCAGCCCACCTGGCTGCTTGTCCAACAGTCCACCTAGGAAGATCTCCCAGGGCAAGGAATAGGAAGGGTTAAGCACAATGCTGTCCTCCTTGTCCCCTTGTGAATCCCTGGCTGTGCTGATGTACTCACTCTGTCCTCTTTGCTCCCTGCTGCTCCATAATGCTGTCAGGATCTCCCCAAGCCAGCCTGAGCCCAACCTGGAGGCAGAGCCCCCCCAGACCCAGGGGTACCTTTTAGACTACCGACAGACTCCTCAGCACTTCATCTACCACCCAACTCCTCTGCTGGTATGGCTCCACCATATTTAAGGGACGACTCAGTCACCCTGCCAGGACATTCTGTCTGGGGATTGGCTAAGTTCCCTCAAGTATGCAGATAAGCCCTCCTGGCCTCAATCCACTAACTTCTAGAAGTTTCTCCAAACTTCCAGATCCAGGAGGAGGTTCGAGAGACCCGCCTCTGTGAGTCATCCAGCCTGACCAGCAGTAAACCCTGACCCAATTTCAGACTTACAAGCTAACCATGAGTCATAACCTGATTTGCCTGCACTAACACTGGTAGAACACTAGAGGATCTTCCCACTAGAAGTTCTGTAAAATTACAAACAATTGAGAAGTATTAGTAATACAAGACGGCTTTGTAATAACAATGGGTTAAAAAAATAAATCTATATACCTGGATGGACTGCTAGTTCCTACTTGCTGTAATGAATGGGGCAAGGGATTTTGATAGCTTGATGGACCTTAGGCAGTGTATTATCATGTCAAAGTTTACAGTACTGCGATATTATCAGAATTTCTAAAAATATTCTCCAAACAGTGGCGGCTGGTGAAGTTTTAAGATGGGGGGCGCCAGACCCCGCCCTTCCTTTCTGACCCCTCCCACTTTTCACAAGCCACACCCCTTATAGAATCCACCCACTCCGTCTCCTGTGTACATCATATACCAGGCTGTACATTATACACAGGGCTCTTTACATCATATACCAGGCTATACATTATACACAGGGCTCTTTACATCATATACCAGGCTGTACATTATACACAGGGCTCTGCACATCATGTACGTTTAGTCTAAGAAAGACTAAAAAATAAAACGAATACAGTCATCACATTTAGGGACTGGAATAATGCAATATCTTACATGTTTGCATTTGGGTTCAATATCACTTGAATCCATAACTCAGAGCAGATCTACACAAGGTATTATTACTTAAAGTGCATATTCACAAATAACAAACCTATGGTGTTCTGATCTCTGTGGAAGTACAAGTCCCAGGATGTCCTGTCCATGCCTATGACAATGGTTCCTCAGTCCCTCAGCAGCACAAACAGCTCAATGCTTGAATATCATCGGACATGTTGCATTATATATATATATATATATATATATATATATATATATATATATATACCGTATATATATATATATGTGTATGTATGAAGAATAACATCCGTGACCGGGCGCATCAGGGATCACGGTAAACGGCCGCTGATAGCGGCCGTTTACCACGTGATCACTCTGTCACTTGCAAACAAACCGGTGTCACGTCATGACACCGGTTCCTCCCTCCCCTCACTGTACAGATCTGTACAGTGAGAAGAAAGAGGGGGAGAGATGGCAGCAGCTCTGTGGGCTGGATGTGAAGTGCCCACAGTGCTGCTCAGTGCCAATAATCTGTAGTACTCTGCCCATACTGTGCAATACTCTGCCACACTGTGCAATATTCTGCCACACTGTGCAATACTCTGTCGATTCTCTGCAACACTGTGCAATACTCTGCCACTCTGTGCAATACTCTGCCAATACTCTGCCACACTGTGCAATACTCTGCCACACTGTGCAATACTCTGCCAATACTCTGCCACACTGTGCAATACTCTGCCAATACTCTGCCACACTGTGCAATACTCTGCCACACTGTGCAATACTCTGCCAGTGCCAATACTCTGCCACACTGTGCAATACTCTGACACACTGTGCAATACTCTGCCAATACTCTGCAATAAATTTTAAAAGAAACAAATAATTGTATTTATTTTTTTACCAAATTTTCAGTCTTTTTTAATAGCGCAAAAAATAAAAAACCCAGCGGTGATTAAATACCACCAAAAGAACGCTCTATTTGTGTGGAAAAAAAAAGGGGACAACAATTTCATATGGGTACAGTATTACATGACTGAGTAATTGTCATTTAAAATGTGAGAGCACCGAAGGCTGAAAATTGGTCTGGTTAGGAAGGGGGTTTAAGTGCCCGGTGGTCAAGTGGTTAAACTCTGTCCTTATGACTAATAGTTGTGCAGGAAGTCAAGCAGTGGAAGAGTTAATGAGTAATAAAAGAATCTGCAATTTAATATAAAACACAACAGCAGAACCAAAGCATTAATGTTATAATTCAAATCCTCATTATTAAACATAATGAAAATGCATAGAAATATAAGAATTGAAGGCATAATTAGCAGGGTCAGACAAGAATGCAAGGGCAGTAAACTAACGCAGGAAGAAACCAAAAGGATGATATTATGTGTTGGAGTTGGAGGGATGAGGAATGACTGAAGGACATGTCCAGAAAACTGCACAGAGATAAGACAGTCTTATCAAGTAATTGAGGGATGTATAGCAAGGAGAAAGCATTGTCACGGCTTTATAGAGCAGGTCAGGGAGGTTAGGAATACTGACAAGATTATGTGCAAAAGCAGGACTGCACAAAGGCACTACAATTACACATCAGCTAGGCAGCTGAGCTGGCAAATGTTCCTTAGTACACAGTACTAACAAAAAGCCTCAGGGCTGCAAGGCACTTACCTTGCTTCCAGCTCCGCTCGGGCCATGCAAAGAACAGAGCTGTGAGGTCACTTCCAGTTTTCGTAAAACCCGGAAGTAACCTCTAAATTAAACAACAATGCTCCCGCCCATAGTGATTCTACGGGCGGAAGCTAATTGGCACTTTCATTTGCGCCACAAGGCGGGTTAAAATCCCGCAAATGAAGCTCCTAGGGTTGCCACCTTTTCTTCAAGTCAAACCCGAACACTAGCGGCGCACAGCAATTTTTTTTTTATATTATAAACTATATATATATATTTTTTGTTATTAAATAACATTTCTAATCATATGAAATTAATAACAAGAGTTCCCCTTTACATCAGAGTCTGCAGAGTTCCCCTTTTACATCTGAACTCGGAGAGTTCTTTTTTCACTGTAAGGGGGGACTCTGCAGACTCTGATAGAAAGGAGAACTCTGGGGATTCTGACATAATGGATCCTCTGGAAACCCGGATTGAAGGCGATTCAGTTCGCATTGTGCGCTATACAAGTATTTCATTCATTCAAGGAGGAACACTGAGAACTCTGATGTATGGAGAGGAAACACTGTGGCCTCTGGTGTAAAGGGGAAATCTGATGTAAGGGGTGCTCTGAGAACTCTGATATACCTTAGTGTACTCTCTCAGTGGCAGGAGAAAGAGAAGGGGGGAGACTTCAGTCACAGACTGGGATGGATGGTGAGCTCACTTACCCCTTGGCAGTCAGCACCTCTCATCCAGATGTATCTGAGGCTGCTGGACTTCAAATTTCCAGCCCCCACTTTCCTTTTCTGAAGTAAAGCACCGGGGATTGGGGTGTGGGCAGACACAGAGGGGTAAGGGGTGGGGGGGTAGAGGTGCAGATCAAGCCCTCTCTCCTCTCCCGTCTGTGTGTGTGTTTGGGGGGGTTGTTAGTGTTGGCTTTGGGCATCGTGAAAGAGAGTGTAACAGTCACGCTTAGCTTAGACAACTGCTGGGAAGCCATAGTCCAGTCTGAATAATGTGTCCGGGTTTCAGGCAGTCTGAAACCCGGACGCATGGTTCCAAACCCGAACTGTCCGGGTGAATCCTGGACAGGTGGCAACCCTAGAAGCTCCACGTCTGCAATCTCATGATTGCATTGACGTGGTGTTTCCCATAGTGCACTGCGTCCGGCGCCCAGACACAGTGCACTTAAGGACCTTTTTTCAATTTTTTTTTTAAAGGGCCAGTTTAAAAAAAAAAAATTTTTTTCATTTTTTTTTTTCATTTTTTTTCTTTAGTGACTGGGGGGGGGCGCCCAGGCGCCCCCTATGAACGGGCCGCCACTGTCTCCAAAGTTTAGTCCTTTTATAACACTCGCCCTAACAGCAGTCAAAGACTATAGCTGACTAGTGTACTTCACATATGGCAGCCCCATTCACATAAGGCAAGCAGGCTTATGGGTGCTTGTTGCACCCAGGACCTAATGCACAGTGCTATAGTCTCTGGTCAAGGGATGGAACAATATATCAAAGGAATTACCTGAGGTCCTTGGAAAAGGCAGACAGATTTTTTAATGAGTGAGTACTGAGCAGCCATTAACTATATCTAGAGGCTAGGGATAGGTAAACAGTTTGGCCCGAGCATGAGTTCGGGCCGAATATTGGCTGTTCGCCCGTTCAAACACCCGAATTATCAGGGCTATGGACCACTTATTTCCACCCGCCGAATTACCACAACGAGCTGCGCCACTGCACAGTGCATTGGAATCCCGGATTGGCTGAATCAATAAAAGCTTTGCCCAATCAGGGCACAGAGCACTGTCAGAGCCATGATTGGACGCTGTCATGATAACTATCCAATCGTAGTTCATTGCTCTTAGTCCTGCCCCACACTATAAAAGTATTCTTTCAATAGCAGCCATTTTTAGTGTGATATCGGCGTGGAGAGAGATAGAGCAGGGCTCTGTTCAGTGCTACTAGACAGTTATTGTGCTACAGTGCCTTGAAAAGGTATTCATACCCCTTGAAATTTTCCACATTTTGTCATGTTACAACCAAAAACGCAATTGTATTTTATTGAGATTTTATGTGATAGACCAACACAAAGTGGCACATAATTGTGAAGTGGAAGGAAAATGATAAATGGTTTTCAATTTTATTTACAAATAAGCCTAGGTTCACATTGATGCAATTTGCCATGCCAAATCGGCGGCTATTGGTAATGGAACCGTCCGAATCGGTGCGACACTGACTATGCTGCACAGCACCAATTCCCAAAAGTAGTTTCTGAAGGCAATTGGTTCCACTAGATTTAAGTTAAGTATCAGAGTAAAGGGGGCTGAATACAAATGCACGCCACACTTTTCAGAAATGTATTTGTAAAAAGTTTTGAAAACCATTTATCATTTTTCTTCCACTTCACAATTATGTGCCACTTTGTGTTGGTCTATCACATAAAATTCCAATAAAATACATTTACGGTTTTGGTTGTAACATGAAAATTTCAAGAGGTATGAATACTTTTTCAAGGCACTGTATAGTGTACTATTCTGATTCTATTGTCAGTGTAGAATATCAGTTTAGTGTGAATCTAGTGATAGTTCAGTTAGTGTGAGTGTAGTGACCACCATTCATCTTTACATTAGTGTGAATCTATTGATAGTTCAGTCAGTTTGAGTGTATATTACCCCAAAGCACCCTCCCAATGTTGAAGGCATGTGGCCTGGTATGTTTCAGGAGGGGGGCAGCTCTCTCGTTCCCCTCTTTTCCTGTGGCCTGCCAGGTTGCGTGCTCTTATTAGGGTCTGGTATGGATTTTGGGGGGGGGCCCACTCCATTTGTTTTTTCTTTAATTTTAGCGCAGGGTTCCCCTTAATATCCATACCAGACCTGAAATGCCTGGTATGAAATTTTGGGGGACCCCACGCATGTTTTTTTTAATTTGGTTTGGGGTTCCCCTCTGGGGGAATCCCATGCTGTTTTTATCAATTAACTTTTATGTGTATTGCCGGGACTGACAATTCATTATAGCCGCAAGTTTTAAATGAGTTTTTTTCCTTAAGGCCCCTTTCACACTGGGGGTTTTTCAGGCACTACAGCACTAAAAATAGTGACTTTATAGCATCTGAAAAAATCTGGCCCCTTTCACTCCAGTGTGAAAGCCAGAGGGCCTTCACACTGGAGCGGTGCGCTAGCAGGACGGTGAAAAAAGTCCTGCTAGCCGCATCTTTGGAGTGGTGAAGGAACGGTGTATTCACCGCTCCTAAACCACTCCTACCCATTGAAATCAATGGGGCAGCGCGGCTATACCACCGGCAAAGCGGCGCTTTGCGGGTGGTTTTTACCCTTTTTCGGCTGCTAGTGGGGGTTAAAACCACCCCACTAGCGGCTGCATACTGCTTACTAAAACGATGGTAAATCGGCCTTAGAAATGTAATTTTGCTGTCAGACTGTTCTAAAGATGGGAAACATGCACCACTTTACAGGCATACTAAAGACACCCCTCATGTACGAAATTTAAAGGAATATTACGCTTTTATTGTTTCACTTTAAGCATTATTAAAATCACTGCTCCTGAAAAAACCTCAGTTTTTAAAACTTTTTTTGCATTGATACATGTCCCCTGGGGCAGGACCCAGGTCCCAAAACACTTTTTAAATCAATACCATGCATATAAGCCTTTAAAATTAGCACTTTTGATTTTTCATGTTCGTGTCCCATAGACTTTAACCACTTAAACCCCAGACCATTTTGCAGGCCAAAGACCAGAGCATTTGCACTGCGTCGCTTTAACTGACAATTGCAATGTGGCTCCCAAACAAAACGTTTCCCACAAATAGAGCTTTCTTTTGGTGGTATTTTATCACCCCTACGGTTTTTATGTTTTGCGCTATAAACAAAAAAATCGTCAATTTAAAAAAAAAAAGCATTATTTTTTACATTTTGCTATAATAAATATCCCCCAAAAATATATAAAAAAAAAATGTTTTCCTCAGTTTTGGCCAATACGTATTCTTCTACATATTTTTGCTAAAAAAAAATCGCAATAAGCGTTTATTGATTGGTTTGCGTAAAATAGGAGATAGTTTTATGGCACTTTTATTAATGATTTTTTTTTTTACTAGTAATGGTGGCAAACAGCGATTTTTATTGTGACTGCGACATTATGGCATGGACATTTTTGACACATTTTTGGGACCATTGTCATTTATATAGCAATCAGTGCTATACAAATGCACTGATTCCTGTGTAAATGACACTGGCAGTAAAGGGGTTAACCACTAGGTGGCAGTGTAGGGGTTAAGTGAGCCCTGGGGAGTGTTTCTAACTGTGGGGGGTGTGGCTGTGTATGACACGTCACTGATCTCTACTCCGATCACAGGGAGCATAGATCAGAGACACTGTCACTAGGCAGAACGGGAGATGCTTGTTTACATTAGCATCTCCCCGTTCTTCCTCTCCATGAGACTATCGCGGGTCGGACTCATGGCGGTCCCGACCGGCGCGCACGTGATGGCACATCGGCAAATTTAAAGGGGCATACCTGTACGCCCATTTGCCTGTCCTTGCCATTCTGCTGACTAGTGATGGACGAACGTTTCGCCCGGCGGTCGTTTCGCGGCGAATTTCCGACTTTCGCCGTCCGCGGGTTCGAACGCCTTTTTCCGTCGTTCGCCCCGGCGGACTTACGTGTTTAATGTATACAAGAACTTTAACCTTTCGTGACACGTTTATCATGTGTTACAGGACAACCAATTGAGACATGACAGCTCATGGACACTTGGACATTCCCCCTAACCTATAAATACACCCGATCCGGTGGCCATTTTACATTCTTTCTTCTGTCACTGTAGGGAAAGGATCCTGTGTGGAGTAGGGACAGAGAAAACGCTAGCTATTTGGTACACAAAAGTTCTTTTCAGGACTGGTATAGGTGTTAGGTCAGCAGCCTGAGTTTCTTTTGTCAGTTTAGATAAAGGGACAGAGCGCTGTATGCTGCTATTTTAGGGACAGCTCAGCCAGATTAGTCTTTCTTCATCATCATCATCATCATCATCATTAGCTGTTACTATCAGGTCCACAAAAGAGCTGTTCCAGCTAATCGTTCCAGCCTACTCTTTTTTGCCAATTTGTATAGGGACAGGCAGGAAGCAGTGTGTCAGGCAGTGAGGATAATTTTAAAGACTTGCTGTTACTATTAGTTCCACAAAGGTTCTTTTCAGGACTGGTATCAGTGGTACGGTAATAGGCTTGTACACGTATAATATTCTTTCTTCCAAATATAGAAAGAATATTATACTTGACTGCTGCCCTTCTGCTGCAGTCTGCTAATCATTCACAACTCACTTGTTCCACAAAGCTCTTTATCAGGACTGGTAACTTGGTCTGTCTAGGGTGCTACGGTACATAGGCTTGGGTGCGGTACAGTCTGCTGTTCTGTAAGGACCGCTATCGGTCCACAATACATAGGGTTGCCGTGCACTACTGCTGACCGCTGCCCTATACTGCAGCAGTCCTTCAGCGGTATAGGGACTGACGCACAGTCTGCTAAACACTAATACACAACCTGCTTGGTCCACAAAAGTTCTTATAAGGACTGGTAACTTGGTATAGGGTGCTACGGTACATAGGCCTGAGTGCGTTACAGTCTGCTGTTCTGTAAGGACCGCTATCGGTCCACAATACATAGGGTTGACGTGCACTACTGCTGACCGCTGCCCTATACTGCAGCAGTCCTTCAGCGGTATAGGGACTGACGCACAGTCTGCTAAACACTAACACACAACCTGCTTGGTCCACAAAAGTTCTTATAAGGACTGGTAACTTGGTATAGGGTGCTACGGTACATAGGCCTGAGTGCAGTACAGTCTGCTGTTCTGTAAGGACTGCTATCGGTCCACAATACATAGGGTTGCCGTGCACTACTGCTGACCGCTGCCCTATACTGCAGCAGTCCTTCAGCGGTATAGGGACTGACGCACAGTCTGCTAAACACTAATACACAACCTGCTTGGTCCACAAAAGTTCTTATAAGGACTGGTAACTTGGTATAGGGTGCTACGGTACATAGGCCTGAGTGCAGTACAGTCTGCTGTTCTGTAAGGACCGCTATCGGTCCACAATACATAGGGTTGCCGTGCACTACTGCTGACCGCTGCCCTATACTGCAGCAGTCCTTCATTGGTATAGGGACTGACGTACAGTCTGCTAATCACTAACACACAACCTGCTTGGTCCACAAAAGTTCTTATAAGGACTGGTAACTTGGTATAGGGTGCTACGGTACATAGGCCTGAGTGCGTTACAGTCTGCTGTTCTGTAAGGACCGCTATCGGTCCACAATACATAGGGTTGCCGTGCACTACTGCTGACCGCTGCCCTATACTGCAGCAGTCCTTCATTGGTATAGGGACTGACGTACAGTCTGCTAATCACTAACACACAACCTGCTTGGTCCACAAAAGTTCTTATAAGGACTGGTAACTTGGTATAGGGTGCTACGGTACATAGGCCTGAGTGCGTTACAGTCTGCTGTTCTGTAAGGACCGCTATCGGTCCACAATACATAGGGTTGCCGTGCACTACTGCTGACCGCTGCCCTATACTGCAGCAGTCCTTCAGCGGTATAGGGACTGACGCACAGTCTGCTAAACACTAACACACAACCTGCTTGGTCCACAAAAGTTTTTATAAGGACTGGTAACTTGGTATAGGGTGCTACGGTACATAGGCCTGAGTGCAGTACAGTCTGCTGTTCTGTAAGGACCGCTATCGGTCCACAATACATAGGGTTGACGTGCACTACTGCTGACCGCTGCCCTATACTGCAGCAGTCCTTCAGCGGTATAGGGACTAAGAGTTTTGTCACAGGGTGATTTAAAAAATGACAGGCAGAGGAAGAGGCAGGCCCTTCCGCAGGGGTGGTAGGGGTAGGGCAGGAGCAACAGCCTTGAGCCAAAGTGGGAAGTTGCAGAAGGTGCGTTCAATTACTTTAAAGGACGCACCAGACTTGGTTGAGTGGCTCACTCAGCCTTATTCTTCTGCACCCTCCTCATCCTCTCGATCTGCACCCTCTTCTTCACTCTCTGCTATGTGCACCCCCAAAGACACTACCACCAACAACACCACCACCACCACATACCTTCCGCTTGAGTGCAAATGGGGGCCTTCATGCTCCAGTGTTTTAATAGGGACCCCCGTATAAAAAGCATGAGGGTCAAGGACCAGTACTGGGTGGCAACGTACTTAGATCCCCGGTACAAACACAAAATGGCGGAAATGTTACCGCCGTCGCAGAGGGCTGTCAGAATGCAGCACTTCCAGGCCTTGCTTCGAGAAATGCTGCATTCTGCTTTTGCGTGCGCTGGCAGAGGAGCAATTCCCACTCCCAGAGAAGGATTTGCGGGTACCAATCCAACAGCGCCTGCAAGAAGAGGCCGGTTTGAAGATGTGTTGGTGACTTCGGATATGAGGTCATTCTTTCAGCCGACCCATCGACAGGTGTCATCCGGATCCAGCATCAGGGAACGCCTAGACCGTCAGGTGTCCGACTACATTGGGTTAACGGCCGATGTGGACGCTCTGAGGAGTGATGAACCCCTAGACTACTGGGTGGGCAGGCTTGACCTCTGGCCAGAGCTTGCCCAATTTGCAATCGAACTGTTGGCTTGCCCCTCATCCAGTGTCCTGTCCGAAAGGACGTTCAGCGCAGCAGGGGGGATTGTGACCGATAAGCGTACTCGCCTAGCTCACGACAGTGTTAACTACCTCACATTTCTAAAAATGAATGAGGCATGGATCTCGGAGGAATTCAACACATGTGATCAGTAGACCATGTATATGTCTATAAACAATTTTTGGAATCAAGCACACAGACCTTCTTAATTCATTTGGCTCACTTCCCTGACCCAAAAAAGCACACCGTACTATATGCCCCTACCCTCCTCTTTGAAGAGGTTGAGCGGTGTCATATTTCTACTGGGGCTGCTTATTATGAGGGGTTCCCACCATCCCTGTGCTGTGCTGACTTCCTCCTGGGTGTTCTTATTATGAGGGGCTCCCACCATCCCTGTGCTGTGCTGACTTCCTCCTGGGGGTTCTTATTATGAGGGGATCACACCATCCCTGTGCTGTGCTGACTTCCTCCTGGGGCTGCTTACGGTGCTGCTGTCAGCGCTGTATGTCACGGAGCTGCTGTCAGCGCTGTATGTCACGGAGCTGCTGTCAGCGCTGTATGTCACGGAGCTGCTGTCAGCGCTGTATGTCACGGAGCTGCTGTCAGCGCTGTATGTCACGGAGCTGCTGTCAGCGCTGTATGTCACGGAGCTGCTGTCAGCGCTGTATGTCACGGAGCTGCTGTCAGCGCTGTATGTCACGGAGCTGCTGTCAGCGCTGTATGTCACGGTGCTGCTGTCAGCGCTGTATGTCACGGAGCTGCTGTCAGCGCTGTATGTCACGGAGCTGCTGTCAGTGCTGTATGTCACGGAGCTGCTGTCAGCGCTGTATGTCACGGAGCTGCTGTCAGCGCTGTATGTCACGGAGCTGCTGTCAGCGCTGTATGTCACGGTGCTGCTGTCAGCGCTGTATGTCACGGAGCTGCTGTCAGCGCTGTATGTCACGGAGCTGCTGTCATTGCTGTATGTCACGGAGCTGCTGTCAGCGCTGTATGTCACGGAGCTGCTGTCAGCGCTGTATGTCACGGAGCTGCTGTCAGCGCTGTATGTCACGGTGCTGCTGTCAGCGCTGTATGTCACGGAGCTGCTGTCAGCGCTGTATGTCACGGAGCTGCTGTCAGCGCTGTATGTCACGGAGCTGCTGTCAGCGCTGTATGTCACGGAGCTGCTGTCAGCGCTGTATGTCACGGAGCTGCTGTCAGCGCTGTATGTCACGGTGCTGATGTCAGTGCTCTGTATTACGGTGCTGCTGTCAGTGCTCTGTATCTCCTGCACCCTCTTGTTTGCCTACCCTGGTCCCTGACCTTCCCTCTCCTCCATTGCCTTCATTAGCTCCATAGTCCTGAATTGTCAGAACAATTTCCCAAATAAAAAAAAAATGCTTGTAGTTATCGATCCCAAATTCACCTCATACATGTATTATGCTATTGTCCAGGTGGTGGGACTACGTGCTACCCCCTAATAATTACCCCGTGGCCGCAAATTCGACCTAAAGGTTTGCGAAATTCGCCTCCCATTGAAGTCAATGGAGCCCGCGGCGAACGGTCGTTTTCGCGAACGTTTGTGTCCGTTCGCGTTTCGCGTTCGCGAAACGTCCCGTCGGAAGTTCGTCCATCACTACTGCTGACATATATCAGCGTGCGCCGGTCGGCATGTGGTTAACGGTGTTCACGTGTTCAAAAAATTTTTTGCATGTTCTGGTGCGAACCGAACGGCGGGTGTTTGTCCCATCCCTATTCAGCAAGCATGGTCAGGTACCATATATTTTGCTCATAGCACACTGGGTAACTCTGCTTGCAACACAAAAGTATGCAGGACAGGGCTCAGCGCTGCACATGTGCCATGCCTGGCACATGTACTTAATTTGGTGGTGTAGTGTTTCCCAAATAGGTACCCAGGATTGGAAGATCTGCTAAAGCAGGCCAGAAGAGTCTGTAGCCATTTCAGGCAGTCATACACAGCCAGTGCTCAGTTGGCTGAAAATCAGAGTGAATTCCATCTGCCCGTAAACCGCATGATTTTTGACATGCCCATCAGATGGAACTCGACTTCGGCAATGCTGAAGCGGCTGCACATGTAGCAGAGGGCCGTCAAAAAGTACCTGTATGAGTATCGCACAACGACAGACTCAGGCTGACTCTGCTTTTTTTCCCTACGCCAATGGCTGCTCACAAAGGATGCATGCACTGTACTGTCACCATTTGAGGAGGCCACAAGAATGGTGAGCCTTGACAATGCATGCATCAGTGACACACTTCCTGTTGTGTTCCTCCTGGAGCAGACTCTGTGTGGCATTATGGACAGGGCACTTGAGGCAGAGCAGCGGGAGGAAAATGAGGACTTCCTTTCCTCTCAAGGTCCACTTTATGCAGACACCATTCTTCCTACGCCACAGAACACGGGGGGAGGAGGAGGAGGATTCTGGCAGTTTTGGAGGCATTGAAGTAGAGGAAGACATACTTCAAACAGTAAGAGATGGTTTTTGATCCACAGAACCCTTGGGAGTAGAATGTGGCTGGGAGGAGGCAATTCCAGATACTATAATCCTCAGTGATCCCAAAGAGTCTGCGTCTCATGCCTCCGCAAATTTGTGGTGCATGGGCCCCCTCATTCTTTAAAGCCTGCGAACAGATCCAAGAATATGTGGTGTAAGGGAGAAGGATCACCATTGGTTGGCAACACTCCTTGACCACTGTTACAAGGGGGAAGTCTCAGAACTCATCCTGTCCGCACAGAGAGTGCAGAGGATGAAATCTCCTGAGGACACATTAAAGAGGAGTTTATCTAATGCTTTTCCTTACTCTGGTAGGTTACAGTGTCGTGGTAAACGTAGTTTTGAGCCTTCTATTGGTCAAGAGAGGAGTGGCGGAGAAGGCGGCCACCTAAGTGATGCATTTAGCAAATTATTTAGTCCTCGCCACCCAGGGCTGTCAGCTTCCATATCCCATTGGCAGCATCTGCATCACATGGTTATTATCTAGGGGCAAAAACAGAGATGGAAAGCTTTCCAGTCGACGATCCACTGGCTTACTGGGTCATGATAATAGACCACTGGCCAGAACTTGCCCAATTGAGCTGCTACATCCAGCGTGCTTTACGAATAGGCATTCAGTGCTGCTGGAGGTTTTGTTACTGCTAATAGAACACATCTGTCCACAGACTCCGTAGACCAGCTAAAATTTATCAAAATGACTCAGTCTTGGATTACCAGCAGCTAGGAAGCCCCTGATGTCTATGATTAAGTGTTTTTGGGATGTGGAATATCTGCAGGACTTATAGGCTGCCTACTGTTGTTAGTGTTGATTTCATCTGGCATGGAGCACCACACTCCCTCATCATTGCCTCTCATTAGTGTCCACCTGTGTTATAGGAGGAGTCCTTTAGTTCTTCTATATAGAGGAGTGTATTTCTCCCATGGTTCAGAGAAGCAGGATCTTCCATTCTGTGGCTAGCGTAGGACCCACTAATAATGGGGTACTTTGTCACAGTAAGTGGGCTTAAGCACCATATAGCCATATGGTGTGACCAAATCCCCATATTTTTTTAAAATGTTCAGGTGTTTTAAATAGCCTTGTAGGAGTTAAATGTAATTTTTTGCATGTGTGCACTGTAATATTTTGTTCTGTTGTATGGTCTTATGGCTGCACCATCTCTAATGCATCTTTTAGGGTATGCCCCCCAAATCTTTCTTTGTCTATTGTATGGATTCTGACCAAATCCTTTTGGGATGGAGTAGATCACTCCCTCATCATTGCCTCTCATTAGTGTCCACCTGTGTTATAGGAGGAGTCCTTTAGTTCTCCCATATAGATGAGTGTATTTCTCCCATGGCACAGTGTTACATAACATTTAAAAAAAAACACCATATTGCCACTGGCCAATGGGAGCAGAAAAGGCTAGGCAGACAGAGCTAACCCATCCGAGGGAAGTGACATCACCTACCAGTAGAGCTTACCCCTCAGGCTTAGGAGGGAACTTGGGGTGAAACAGTAGCTGAGTGAACTGCAGGGATGCAGAGACCAGCAGTGTAGAAGCCTATGGGACACATTTACTTTTTTTTATAAATTACCCATAATGGTTTTTCATGCTTTTTTTAAAGTCTTGTGATGTTGTATTTAGGTAAGGTTTGGTAGGATGGAACTTCCCTTTCTTTCTTTCTTTCTTTCTTTCTTTCTTTCTTTCTTTCTTTCTTTCTTTCTTTCCTGCAGTAATTTACTTACTGTAATTACAGAAACATGTTTTATATTTAGCTCTGTCAGTGCATATACTTACCTAAAATTATTTACTTTGGGGGGGTATTTCATTTTTATTTTTTTGTTTGTTTCATTTTTAGCTTTAAAATCTCATTATCCTGCTTTTTTAAAAACTGATTGCGCTTGATTATCATACCGTAAATATAATATCTGCTTTAATGCACCTTAGATACTTGATACTGTAACCACAAAACAGCAAGTCCTGTACTAAGCATATCAAAGAAACTAATTTGTATGTTGTATGTTAAGCAGGCTGTAGAATAATCATCCAAATGTTTGACTTGATAATATTAAAGGCGCCATGCATAAAAATGTCTGAAAGTGTCTTTATTGCCCAAAGCACATGATGATAACCCGTGTAATTTTCTAACCTATACTAGAAAAATCGTATCTTCCGATTTTGCTTTCTCTTCTTCCCCTAGGTGTCAAGGGTTTCAGTAATCCTTCTCAATATTCCAATCCCCTGGCAGCCTTTTTATGTTTGTTATTGCCAAGTATTCTCCCCTTTTCCCTTTTCATGTATGCATTCTGTTTTAATCTTCCATGCTAACTTTGGGAAAATTCCTTATTCCTTATTCATCACATTTACAAAATCTTCTGAAGGTGCTCCACCTTAAACCTATTTTTTTTGTTCCTAAACCTTCTACAACATGGTTTATTTTCTTTCATTTCTTCTTTTTTTTAAAAGGTATCTCATTTTCATGTTTATAATCTTTATAAACAAGTGTCCAGGTTTCCAAACTGTATGTTAATACTGCAACAAGAATCCTGTTCTGGGAGACTGAAATACAGTCTTTCCCTTTTACCTGTTCTTCAGTTAGCTTTTTTTATTATTTTTTTACCTGTTTTGACTGGGCTGGTAGTTTGTACCTAAGAACTTACAGCTTTTATAAGTTTTAATACATTTCCCCCAATAGTAAGTTATTTTGTTTATGATCGGCATCTAGAAACATTCTGTTGGCTTTGGAAAAGCGATTAAAGGTATTAAAATTACATATCAGTTAAAGGGCAGAGAAAAGTCAGATTAACAACAATTAACAAACAACAATTAAAAATGAAATGCAGCTTACTAAAGAAAGTAGAACAAGTGCCCCAAAAAGTGTACTAATTACAAACAAACAACGGAGGCCACCAAAACCAAATAGTGTGTAAGAGTGAACATTCTCAAGGCAATTCCTTTGTTCTCACCATTTAAATTGGACCTTTTAGTAAATGCTCCAAGCCCTGAAGTTAAATTTTCTGCAAGGAAGATTTAAAAATAAATCTAAATGCTAAAAAAAATAAAAATACTTACTTACCTCATCTTCTGATGATTTTGGTAGGCAGGGGTTTACTGGGATAGCTGGCTCCTTTAAATGTTGTGAGAACACCTATAAAATGCTACTCATAAAAAGGGCGGAGAATAAGTGCATATTTCAACGCCAGTATTATTTTGGTGAGGGAGAGAGAGTTGGTCGAACCCTCTCCCTCTTGATTGAGTCCCCCAATATGATCCAGGTCATTAAAAAACCGAATGGGGATCTCACCACTAGCCCAACAGAGACAATAGAGGAACTGGGCAAGTATTACGAAGTATTATATAGGTCCATTAAACAGGGGGGGGGAGGCAGCAACGGTTAACTTCCTTCTTCAATTGACAGTTCCATCTCTGTCGGACCAGGATAAAATAGAGCTTGAGGCGCCAGTCACGTTAGAAGAGCTAAAAAGTGCAGTAGCAAGAATGCCCAATCAAAAGTCTCCAGGTCCGGATGGGCTGCCAATAGAAATCTACAAGCGGTATGGTGAAGTGTTTTTGCCAGAGCTTTTAGAAACACTGAAGTGGGCATTGAAGGTGGGTAAACTTCCCACCTCGATGTTGGAAGCTAATATCACTGGGCAGCACAGTGGTGTAGTGGTTAGCACTCTCACCTAGCAGTAAGAAAGGTCGCTGATTCGAATCCCAACCACGACACTACCTGTCTGGAGTTTGCATGTTCTCCCTGTGCCTGCGTGGGTTTCCTCCGGGTACTCTGGTTTCCTCCCACACTCCAAAGACATGCAGGTAGGTTAATTGGCTTCTGTCCAAAATTGACCCTAGTATATGAATGGGGACCTTGGATTGTGGGTTCCTTGAGGGTAGGGACCGATGTGAGTGTGCAATGTACAAGGATAGGGACAATTGTAGACACTCACTCAGGTTGAACTGGATGGACTGGTGTCTTTATTCAACCTTACTAACTATGTAACTAACTATGTAACTTTATTACCTAAGGAGGGGAAAGACCAGTGCGAGGCTCCCTCGCATCGGCCAATTTCCCTGTTATGTTCTGATGTCAAGATCTTAGCCAAAGTTTTGGTGACCCGTCTTAATTAATACATCCAGACCAGTCAGGCTTTATTTCCGGTAGGATAACGAGTACTAACATTAGAAGAGTCTTCTTAAATGTTCAAATTCCATCCGATAATGAAAGCCCCAGGGCTATTTTGGCCTTGGACGCTACCAAAGCCTTTATTAGCTTGGAATGGGATTATTTATGGGGAGTGTTAGAACGTTTTTGCTTTGGCCCCTTATTCATTAGATGGGTAAAGCTACTTTATAATGAGCCCAGGGCAAAAATATAAATGGGCACCGTATTCTCCCAGGCATTTCAGTTAGAGAGAGGGACGAGGCAGGGATGACCCCTGCCCCCCCTCTTGTTTGTTTTGGCAATGGAACCCCTGTTGGTCCTGACGAGGGAGCTTCCAGATATCCAAGGATTCCGACGCAATTCAGGGGAAGATAAAATTGCTTTATTTGCCGACAATGTTTTGTTTTTTATCGGGGATATAAATTCCACATTAAATACAGTGATACAAATGGTGGGGGAGTTTGGACAACACTCTGGGTTAACGATCAATTGGAACAAGTCAGCCTTATTACCACAGATTAAACCGGGGGATCGACCTCTCCCCACGATCCCTTCTTTGGAAGTGGTACCTAAGCTGAAATACCTAGGTGTTTGGATCTCTCGGAATGTGAATCATTATGTCAGTGACAACTTGGTGCCACTGTTAGCAAAACTAAAACAAAAAGTAGACATTTGGTGCCGTCTCCCTCTCTCCATGGCGGGACGCTGCAATTTAGTTAAGATGTTCTGGCTCCCGCAAGTGCTATATATTCTCCATAATTCCCCAATTTGGATTAACCAACAATGGTTCAAGAGAATTAAATCCTTATTTCGGGACTTAATTTGGAAGAAAGGCCAAGCAAGGATTGGCTTGCAAACCTTGCAGCTTCCCGCCAGGAAGGGAGGAGTGGCTATTCCGCACCCGACATTTTATTTTATATCAGCTTAACTCCAGCATATGGTAGGGGGTGGGATCCTGGGGAGCGAGTCCTCCAGCAATAGAATGGTGATCGAAGGAGCACCCCATAAACTACTAGTTGAGGTATTGGGGGCTAAATCTTTCGCCCATAGGTGTCCCACCATTTACTTAATGAGCAAAGTGTGGCAGGTAACAAAATCGCTGATGGGCTATATCGGTGTGACCGAGTATACCACGCTGTGATACAATAAGAACTTAGATGAAATAGCAAACATAGAAAGACCTCGAGAATGGGAAATCCAGGGAATTAGAAGGTTGACCCAATTATACAATGGCAATTTTATGAAGCCATTTGAAGCCCTCAGACAAGAATTTAACATCTCAAGCAGGGCTTTCTTTAACCACTTCCTACCCGGCCAATGCACATATACGGCCGGGTGGGAGCCGTCTACTCCTGATAGGACATTCAGGAACGTCCATCAGGAGGAGCGGGATCGCCCGTGTCACCCGGACACGGCGCATCTCAGATCGGCAGGAGGGCTCTGTGATTGGCCCTCCTGATCACATGACGGCCGTGTCCAATCACGGCCGTCATGTGATGTAAACAAACAGCCGGTTGCTAGGCAATCGGCTCCTCCTCTCCTCACACAGAAGTCATCGCTGAGGAGAGGAGAGCAGATCGCTGCAGCAGGCTGATGATCAGTGAATATGAGCTGTTTTTTACAGCTTTTTACTCACTGATCACTAGTCTAGTGTACACACAAATCACCACACAGTAAACACACCACACAGTATAAACACAATGTCCCCACACATGTCCCCAAAACATACATGTCCCCAAATAATAAAAACACATGTCACTAATAATAAAAACATGTCCCCCACATATGTCCCACTAAAATCACATGTCCCAATGATTATCTGCACACATATGTACGTGATCACCTGCACACATATGTACATGATCATTTGCGTACATATGTCCGTGATCACACAAACCAATTATTATACACTTAACGGAATTTTTTTTACCAAAAACATGTAGCAGAATACATTTTGGCTTAAATTTATGACAAAATTTGATTTTATTGGATTTCTTTTAAAATAGAAAAAAGAAAATATTGTTTTTTTTTCCAAATTTCCGCTTTTTTGCGCTTATATCACAAAAAATAAAAACGGAGTCGTGAATAAATACCACCAAAATAAAGCTCTATTTGTGCGAACAAAATGATAAAAATTTTATTTGGGTACAGTGTAGCATGACTGCGCAATTGTCACTGAAAGCGCTAGAGAGCTGAAAGCTGAAAATTGGGCTGGGAAGGAAGGGGGCGAAAGTGCCCTGTATTGTAGTGGTTAAATACTTACAGATTAGGCATGGCATCCAGGCTCAATTCAAGTCATTAACTATCGAAAGGGTGAAAACCCCTCTACTTCAGGAAATAGTCAAACGTAGGTCAGGGAAAGGCTTGATCTCTAAAATATATGCCAAGTTGGGAGATAAAAATCTAAGCGGAAAAGTGTTGTGATTAAAATGGTATTTCTATATACCTGACAAAGACCAGCTAGAGGTATAACTAACGCAATTACAATACTCACGAAACCCTTACTTAATATTGCAGTATTAAGGAGACAACAAGAAGGCGATGAGTCAAGCGGTTGTCTGGTTTATTGTGGGAGGGGCTGCATTTTATATGCACCCTTATCAGCCAATCATTGCATAGAACATGGGTGTGGTTAACACAGAGGCGTACATTACATATCATCATTACATATCATTACATATCATTAATTATGTCATCTGCTTCTGAATCACAGGCATGTGATATGTGGCTCAGACATATTGTGACACAATTTCTTTATTTAGACAGTACAGAATAAAAATGCCTATGCAAGCTATATTTTCTTATATGCATGTTTTATAGAAAAACTGCTACAGTCTGCAGATACAGAGTTTAAGCTAACTAATAGGTTAACCCCAATTAATCTTATGTGAACTTATAAAGATGGAGTCACTCTGGTTCATCCATATCACAACAATCCCCTCTAAGTCATGAAATCAAACCATGAACATGACTTACTTCTTCTCATTGTGACATACTCATCCTGGTGACCATAGTAAAAGTCAAGATATATTCTATTAGCTGCAGCTGGGTTGGAAGGTCAAGTACCTTGGAAACCATGCACATAATAAACCTGAAGCAGGCATATAAAAGTAATACCATAAGCAAAATCAGTACAACACACATTGCAATATCCCTAATCCAGGATTAATCCAGGATTCAGCTTTGAGACCAAACCCCCCGTGTTACCCAGGGGGCTCCCAAGCAATTATTTTGCTTTTTCATCATGTCAATACCCCCTCAGGCTCCTGAGAGGAACCATGCCCAGGTCATGTTCTTTTCCAGAAACAATGACCCAGCATAACGGTGTTTGAGGGGGCATCCAGGATGAACACCAGCCTTGAACAAGTGACCTTCCTCACTGTCCCAGAGAATCACCACCATCGGAACCAATGAGGCCAAGTAACACCATCCCTTGCAATCATTCAGAATACATGGATGGCATGCTCTTCCACAACAAATGTACGTGCTGTTGTCCAAGGCCAGTGGCTGTCTGCTTAAGGACCTGTTGGACACCCTCAGAGAATCCTGCAAAAGCAAGCTGTGAAAGCAGCTTGGACATCTCAGTATGGGGGCCAGAGGTATGCATGAAGTGTGATGTAGGGCACGATCTAAGGTGTCAAACACTGTGGAGTTTCTGTAGACTCTGAATGCACATCCCCTCTATGTCCAATGAGTGTGTTACTAGTGATTTTATCGGGTAGGCCACATATAACCTTAAGGATCCCCCTAGAACACAGAGGCTGGTGGATGACATGTGAACCAATACATATATAATACAGTGCCTATGCCAGCATCCCTTCAAACAATATATACACTGAAATGGTCGAGCATGTCCTGGGCACACTACAACAACAATCCCAATATGCCCCCTGACCCTCACCCGGACCACCTTCTAAACATGCAAAAATAGAAAACAACAAACACGTAATCTCAGCTGCATAGCAATTGTCCATGGAATGCAAAAGGGAGGAAGGGGCGTGACAGTCCATAGAAACAAGTGGAAGGGGCATGACAGCCTTTAGGCCAAATGAAAATAGTCCCAAAGAAAAACTCAAAAAGAAAAGTCTCTTGGATGTCTTCTGAATGTCCATTAGATTCGCAGAAAAGGAAGGAAAAGGAAATGTCCACATTATAACTCTCTTTCTGCTCAACTTTTCCCAAAACATTTTGGTTCAATTCTGTGATCACTCATATGTACAGACATGAATTCTTTACCCCAAAACACTGCCTCTTTGTAAGGACAGAACTTGATATCCACAGACAGACTGGAACTGATGCGTTGGGCGAGAGTGGGGACTTTCGGCTGGCACATCTAAATCTTTTTCATGTGGTGCTCACGGGAATTTTGTACCCCAGGTTTGCGTCATGTGGCTCCCCCTTGAGGTATCATTCGCAGGAACATTTTCCAGCAGGAGTCCGCCTTTAGTCATCTGAGCACCTCCTATGGTATTTGAACAACAAAGATGAACAACAAAGATTTCCATGTTAAAGCTGTAGTCGTCACTTCATCTGGATAGGGTATAGGGCAGGAATGAATGAGGTGTAGGGTATGACTGGGGTGGGCATTTCTTCATGTGAATAGGGCTGTGGGTGAATGCAGGCTGCCTGGGGCAGATACTCCTCATCTGACATGAGTAGTCACAGAATCTACCTGATCAGTTCAGGCCTTAACCATTGGAGATACTAAAAATAATATTCTTAACCACTTGCCGCCCGCCCTATTACAAATTGACGGCGGCAAAGTGGTTTCATAATCCTAGTCAAGGACAACACAAGTAAACACAAAATGCAATTTGTAAATTAAGGTGTTTATTATTAAAGGTGGAAAAAAAATCCAAACCATCATGGCCCTGTGTGAAAAAGTGATTGCCCCCCTTGTTAAAACATACTATAACTGTGGTTGTCCACACCTGAGTTCAATTTCTCTAGCCACACCCAGGCCTGATTATTGCCACACCTGTTCACAATCAAGGCATCACTTAAATAGGAGCTGCTTGACACAGTAAGGTCCACCAGAAGATCCTTAAAAGCTACACATCATGCCGAGACCCAAAGAAATTCAGGAACAATTGAGAAAGAAAGTAATTGAGATCTATCAGTCTGGAAAGGGTTATAAAGCCATTTCCAAAGCTATGGGAATCCAGCGAACCACAGTGAGAGCCGTTATCCACAAATGGCGAAGACATGGAACAGTGGTGAACCTTCCCAGGAGTGGCCGGCCGCCCAAAATTACCCCAAGAGCGCAGCGACGACTCTTTCAAGAGGTCACAAAAGACCCCACAACAACGTCCAAGGAACTGCAGGCCTCACTTGCCTCAGTTATGGTCAGCGTTCATGCCTCCACCATCAGGAAAAGACTGGGCAAAAATGGCCTGCATGGCAGAGTTCCAAGGAGAAAACCACTGCTGAGCAAAAAGAACATCAAAGCTCGTCTCAATTTCTCCACAACACATCTTGATGATCCCCAAGACTTTTGGGACAACATTCTGTGGACCGATGAGACAAAAGTGGAACTCTTTGGAAGGTGTGTGTCCAAGTATATCTGGCGTAGAAGGAACACTGCATTTCATAAAAAGAACATTATACCAACAGTAAAATATGGTGGTGGTAGTGTGATGGTCTGGGGCTGTTTTGCTGCTTCAGGACCTGGAAGACTTGCCGTGATAAAAGGAACTATGAATTCTGCTGTCTACCAAGAGATCCTGAAGGAGAATGTCCGACCATCTGTTCGTGTACTCAAGCTGAAACGAACTTGGGTTCTGCAGCAGGACAATGATCCTAAACACACCAGCAAGTCCACCACCGAATGGCTGAAGAAAAACAAAATGAAGACTTTGGAGTGGCCTAGCCAAAGTCCTGACCTGAATCCTATTGAGATGTTGTGGTATGACCTTAAAAAGGCCGTTCATGCTCGAAAACCCTCTAATGTAACTGAATTAGGACAATTCTGCAAAGATGAGTGGGCCAAAATTCCTCCAGGACGCTGTAAAAGCCTCATTGCACGTTATCGCAAATGCTTGGTTGCAGTTGTTGCTGCTAAGGGTGGCCCAACCAGTTATTAGGTTTAGGGGGCAATCACTTTTTCACACAGGGCCATGATGGTTTGGATTTTTTTTCACCTTTAATAATAAACACCTTCATTTACAAATTGCATTTTGTGTTTACTTGTGTTGTCCTTGACTATTGTTTAAATTGGTTTGATGTAACGAAACACTTAAGTGTGACAAACATGCAAAGGAACAGGAAATGAGGAAGGGGGCAAACACTTTTTCACACCACTGTAGGAAGAGCCGGTGATCGGCTTTTCCTCACTCGCGTCTGTCAGACGCGAGTAGAGGAGAGCCGATCGGTTGCTCCTCTGACAGATGGGGCCTGTGCTGATCGATTATCAGCACAGCCCCCCCAAGGATGCCCACACTGGACCACCAGGGATGCCACCAGACCACCAGGGATGCCCAGGATAAGGTATGCCACCCTAGACCACCAGGGATTCCAGTCAGTGCCACAATGGATGCCAATCAGTGCCCATAATGGATGCCAATCAGTGCCCACAATGGGCATCACTGATTGGCATGCATTATTGTTTGGCACTGATTGGCATCCATTAGTACAGTATATTATAATACAATGCCGCCTATCAGTTCCCATCCGTGCCGCCTATCAGTGCCCGTCCATGCCACCTATCAGTGCCCATCCATGCCCATCTGTGCCGCCTACTCATGCCCACCTGTGCTGCCTACCCATGCCCACCTGTGCCGACTACCCATGCCCACCTGTGCCGCCTATCCATGCCCATCCATGCCCATCCATGCCAGCTATCAGTGCCAATTTGTGCCACCCATCAGTGCCCATCCGTGTCGCCCATCAGTGCCACCCATCAGTGCCGCCTATCAGTGCCCATCAGTGCCGCCTATCAGTGCCACATATCAGTGTCCATCAATGCCACCTCATCAGTGCCACTTCATTGGTGCCACCTCATGGGTGCCCATCAGTGCCGCCTTATCATTGCCCATCAGTGTATCCCCATCAGTGCCCATCAGTGAAGGAGAAAATTTACTTGTTTACAAAGTTTTGAAACTGAAACAAAAAAAAAACATTTTTTTTTTTCAAAATTTTCGGTATTTTTTTATTTGTTTAGCAAAAAATAAAAACCACAGAGGTGATCAAATACCACCAAAAGAAAGCTCTATTTGTGGGAAAAAAATGATAAAAATTTCATTTGGGTACAGTATAGCATGACCGCGCAATTGTCATTCAAAGCGCGACAGCGCTGAAAGCTTAAAATTGGTCTGGGCAGGAAGGTGTTTAAGTGCCCGGTATTGAAGTGGTTAATTGACTCAAACATAAGTAAAACATGCAGGAATGAAAATGTTTCTCAGCAAGGGTTTTCATTATATAGATTCAATATATTTAACTAAACATTTTTCCAAATCCAGTATTATAGCAGAACTTCAACAGAACTTAAACCTCTTTAGTTTCTTCTATTCCCTGGACCCAAGTGGACCCAAGGGACTTAGGACAGAACATTTTACCCAAACACATATTCTGACTCAGAAGTCTCCCAACTTTGCAAATATGTCTGATCATCAGCAACAAACAAAACATTGATGGATATACAACATTTCATCATCAACCCTTCATGACTGACACCCTGGGAATTCAGTAGGTAAATATCCAGAATAGTCATTCTGATTGCTTATTTCAAATAAATTCTTCCCATCACATTTCAGTACCCCATGGACTCAATATACGCAGCAATGTATCTTGATTACAGTCATTTAATTTCAGTAACTTCTTCAAACATTTTTTTCAAATTTTCACCCTTCCTTTACCAAAATCCCTTTATCAATTCTTTTAATATAATTTAACCCCAAACTTTTAGGGAAAATATAATATGGGCCTAAACACAATATGAGACACCCTGTTGTGCACATTCCAGACACACACTTAAAATATTTCTACTAATCGAAATTATACCCTGTGTGTTCGTTATACACAATACAACAACTCTCATTCCACATTCATTTGGCCATTCCATTCATCTTTCATTCGTCCATAACACCTTCAAACCTTAATATTTTTCTCTCTAGTGTCCGGAATTACACAACACAGTTACTTCTCTTTTTCTTTACTAACCACAATTCCTCTGGCGGAGCGCCTGGAATATACAACTTCCCTTTATTTACTTTCGAATTCTGGACTCTTAATTATAATATTCTCAACCCTGTCAAAATCAATATTTTAAAATCATTATTCATACAGCTTAAACACTATTAAAACAATTTGCACAAATATAGCACATATGCTGTTATCAGAAAAAAAAACACCTTTTAACTTTAATAATGTAAGGATAGGCAACCACACCCAAAACAGTCTTAAAAGTCAGACTCTAAAAATTTGTATCTTAGCAGATTCCTTTAAAGCGGGAGTCCAGCGGGACTCCGCGTTTTTTTTTTTTTTTAAAAGCCAGCAGCTACAAATACTGCAGCTGCTGACTTTTAAAATAGTGACACTTACCTGTCCAGCGCGCCCGCGATGTTGACACCCGAAGCCGATCTGTAGATCGTATGTCGGGTGCTGCCGCCGCCATCTTGGGTATGGGAATCAGGAAATGGAGCCTTTCGGCTTCATTTCCCGGTTCCCTACTGCGCATGCGCGAATCGCGCTGCGCAATAAGGACGGTCCCCGCTGCCTCTGGGATCTGTGTGTTTCCCAGCAGGCAGCGGGGCACTTGTGGAAAGGGGCGGGCACTTGCGGAAAGGGGCGTAATATACGCCCCTTTCCGCAGAGAGCTATCCCGGAAGTGGGTGCAGAATACCTGTACTGTACAGGTATCTGCACCCCCCTCCCCCCTGAAAGGTGCCAATTGTGGCGCCGGAGGGGGGGAGGGTTCCGATGAGCGGAGGTCCACTTTAGGGTGGACCTCCGCTTTAAAAAACATTTGGTACCAGTGCATACATATCATTTTATCAGTGACATGTCACATTCCCCTTTTAATGTTCCCAGATTACTAAGGAGTGGGTGTGGGCTTACTATGTGCCCAACACTAGTGATGGCCGAACGGTTCGCCCGGCGGTCGGTTCGCGGCGAATTTCGGCTGGTCGCGGTCCGCCCGCGGTCCGCGAACTATTGGCGCCGTTCGCCCGGCGGACTTCTGTGTTTACTGTGTAAAAGAACTTTGACCTATGATGACACATCCATCATGGGGTACAGGACAGCCAATTGAGACATTACAGCACATGGACACTTGGGCATTCCCCCTAACTTATAAATACACCCGATCCGGCGGCCATTTTACATTCTTTCTTCTGTCACTATAGGGAGAGGTTGCTGTGTGGAGCAGATTACAGTGACCCAAATCGCTAGCTATTTGGTACACAAAAGTTCTTTTCAGGACTGGTATAGGTGTTAGGTGTAGTTCAGGATAGGCAGTGCTGTGCTAGTGATTGTTGCAGCAGCCTGAGTGTCTTTTGTCAGTTTAGAGAAAGGGACAGAACGGTGTGTGCTGCAGGGACAGCCAGTTTAGTCATTATCTGTTACTATCAGGTCCACAAAAGTGCTATTTCAATTATTGTTCCAGTAGCCTCTGTTTTGTCAGTTTATATAGGGACAGGCAGGAAGCAGTGTGTGAGGCAGTGAGGGTCAGTTTAATCAGTAGCTGTTACTATTAGTTCCACAAAGGTTCTTTTCAGGACTGGTATCAGTGGTATGGTAATAGGCTTGTACACGTATAATATTCTTTCTTCCAAATATAGAAAGAATATTATACTTGACTGCTGCCCTTCTGCTGCAGTCTGCTAATCATTCACAACCCACTTGTTCCACAAAGCTCCTTATAAGGACTGGTAACTTGGTCTGTCTAGGGTGCTACAGTACATAGGGTTGAGTGAGGTACAGTCTGCCATTCTATAAGGACTGGTATAGGTCCACAATACATAGGGTTGAGGTGCACTACTGCTGACCGCTGCCCTATACTGAAGCAGTCCTTCATCGGTATAGGGACTGACGTATAGTCTGCTAATCACTCACACACAACCTACTTGGTCCACAAAAGTCCTTATAAGGACTGGTAACTTGGTCTGTCTAGGGTGCTACAGTACATAGGGTTGAGTGAGGTACAGTCGGCCATTCTATAAGGACTGGTATCGGTCCACAATACATAGGGTTGAGGTGCACTACTGCTGACCGCTGCCCTATACTGAAGCAGTCCTTCATCGGTATAGGGACTGACGTACAGTCTGCTAATCACTCACACACAACCTACTTGGTCCACAAAGGTCCTTATAAGGACTGGTAAGGTATAGGGTACTACAGTACATAGGGTTGAGTGAGGTACAGTCTGCCATTCTATAAGGACTGGTATCAGTCCACAATACATAGGGTTGAGGTGCACTACTGCTGACCGCTGCCCTATACTGCAGCAGTCCTTCATTGGTATAGGGACTGACGTACAGTCTGCTAATCACTCACACACAACCTACTTGGTCCACAAAGGTCCTTATAAGGACTGGTAAGGTATAGGGTACTACAGTACATAGGGTTGAGTGAGGTACAGTCTGCCATTCTATAAGGACTGGTATCGGTCCACAATACATAGGGTTGAGGTGCACTACTACTGACCGCTGCCCTATACTGCAGCAGTCCTTCATCGGTATAGGGACTGAGAGTTTTGTCACAGGGTCATTTAAAAAATGACAGGCAGAGGAAGAGGCAGGCCCTTCCGCAGGGGTGGTAGGGGTAGGGCAGGAGCAACAGGCTTGAGCCAAAGTGGGAAGTTGCAGAAGGTGCGTTCAAATACTTTGAAGGACGCACCGGACTAGGTTGAGTGTCTCACTCAGCCTTACTCTTCTGCACCCTCCTCATCCTCTCGATCTGTACCCTCTTCTTCACTCTCTGCTATGTGCACCCCCAAAGACACTACCACCAACAACACCACCACCACCACCACCACATACCTTCCGCTTGAGTCACAGGAATTATTTTCCGATCCATATCAAGACATTTCTGATGCGCAGCCACTCTTGGTATTGGATCAGGAAGAGGAGGTAGCAACAACCGCTACTCAGCAATCTGACGACAGTACCCAGATCAGCCCAAGGAGGAGGTTGGTTCCCGGTGTTGCTGCCTACTCCGAGATCTCTACTTATAGCGGTGGGGAAGGTGACGTTGATGATGACGTGTCTAGTGATGTCACATGGGTGCCCACAAGAGAGGAAGAGGAGGGGAGTTCAGAGGGAGATATGGACCAGCAGATAGGGAGGAGAAGCAGGAATAACTTACATTGCACAGGAGGGACAAAGCAGACTGCAAATGAATCAGGAGCGAGTCATCAACCATGTACGGTCACATCTGGCGCTCCCAGGACACCGGCACATGGCTCCGCAGTCTGGGCTTTTTTTAACGTGTCCGCTGCTGACAATGGCGTTGCCATCTGCAATCTTTGCAGTCAACGCATTAGTCGTGATAAGCCCAACACTCACCTAGGGATGACCGCCTTAAGAAGGCACATGAGCAGCCATCACCGAGCCCAGTGGGAGGAACGGAACACACAAAGCCACACTCCAGGCTCTCACCGTCCAGCCTCGTCTTCTACTTCTCCTTCTCCTCTCTCCTCACAATTGTCCTCCACTCCACCTTCCATCACGCCAAGCTCACGTTTTTCTGCAAAAAGGCAGGCTTCCGTGGGCCTAATGTTCGAGCGTAAAAAAATGATGACGCCGGATAACCCTCTTGCCCAACGGTTGACGGCTGGCTTGTCAGAACTCATAGCCCGCCAACTACTGCCATATAAACTGGTGGACTCGGAGGCCTTTCGCAAATTTGTGGCCATTGGAACACCACAATGGAAGGTCCCAGGAAGGAAGTATTTCTCAGAGAAGGGCATCCCAGAGCTATATGGCCATGTTCAGCGGCAAGTGAATGTATCTCTGGCACACAGTGTCGGTGCCAAGATACATCTGACCACAGACACGTGGTCTAGCAAACACGGGCAGGGAAGGTATATCACTTTTACTGCCCACTGGGTGAACCTTCTGACGGCTGCCAAGCATGTAACCCGTGGCACCCGTGTAGATTTGGTTTTACCGCCACGGATTGCATGCAGGACTGACTCTTCTTCTCCTCCTCCTCCTACTCCATCCTCCTCCCTCTCCTCCTCAGCTGACTCCTCCTTTTCCGCTGCTAGCGTCTCTTCTGCTGCGCCGCCCAAGCTCCCCAGAACCTATTCGTCATGCCAGGGGAGACGTTGCCATGCTGTGCTGCGTCTGTTGTGCCTGGAAGCCAAGAGCCACACTGGCCCGGCACTCCTTTCAGCTTTGCGTTCACAGGCAGATCAGTGGCTAACACCGCTCAATTTGACAGTTGGTAAAGTGGTGTGTGACAATGGTGCCAATCTGCTTAGCGCATTGAAACAGGGCAAAATCACGCACGTGCCATGCATGGCACACGTCTTAAACTTGGTCGTGCAGCGATTCCTTGTCAAATACCCTGGGGTCCAGGACATCTTGCGGCAGGCAAGGAAAATCTCGGCCCATTTCAGAAGATCTTACACGGCCATGGCTCGCCTTGCTGACATTCAGCGGCGACACAATCTGCCGGTCAGACATCTTATTTGCGATTGCCCGACGCGATGGAACTCAACCTTCTATATGCTTGATAGGCTGCTCCAGCAGAAACGTGCAGTTAACGTCTACCTGTATGAACTCTGTGGCAGAACCGGTTCTGGGGAGCTGGGTTTTTTTTCACCGCGCCAGTGGCTGCTCATGCGTGACGCATGTAGACTTCTGCGCCCATTTGAGGAGATCACCAAACTGGTCAGTCGCAGCCATGGCGCCATCAGTGACATGGTACCTTATGCCTTCTTTATGGAGCGTGCAATGCGTCGTGTCATTAATCAAGCTGTGGAGGAGCGGGAAGATGAGGCAGTCGCAATGCTGGATGAATTCCGAGGGGGGGCTACTCTATCTGAGACAAGTGAACAACAGGAGTCTGAAGAGGAGTCAGAGGAGGATGGTGCTGGGGCAGATGAGGAGGAGCAAGAAGAGCATGCTTTAAACCTTTCTGGGATCCCTGTTGTGCGTGGATGGGGAGAGGAGAATGAAGAGGACGACATTATCCTGGATGATGAGCAGGAGCCAGGCCACCACACCACTTCCACTTTAGTGCAAATGGGGGCCTTCATGCTCCAGTGTTTTAATAGGGACTCCCGTATAAAAAGCATAAGGGTCAAGGACCAGTACTGGGTGGCAACGTACTTAGACCCCCGGTACAAACACAAAATGGCGGAAATGTTACCGCCGTCACAGAGGGCTGTCAGAATGCAGCACTTCCAGGCCTTGCTTCGAGAAATGCTGCATTCTGCTTTTGCGTGCGCTGGCAGAGGAGCAATTTCCACTCCCAGAGAAGGAGTTGTGGGTACCAATCCAACAGCGCCTGCAAGAAGAGGCCGGTTTGAAGATGTGTTTGTGACTTCGGATATGAGGTCATTCTTTCAGCCGACCCATCGACAGGTGCCATCCGGATCCAGCATCAGGGAACGCCTAGACCGTCAGGTGTCCGACTTCATCGGGTTAACGGCCAATGTGGACGCTCTGAGGAGTGATGAACCCCTGGACTACTGGGTGGGCAGGCTTGACCTCTGGCCAGAGCTTGCCCAATTTGCAATCGAACTGTTGGCTTGCCCCTCATCCAGTGTCCTGTCCGAAAGGACGTTCAGCGCAGCAGGGGGGATCATGACCGATAAGCGCACTCGCCTAGATCACGACAGTGTTAACTACCTCACATTTCTAAAAATGAATGAGGCATGGATCTCGGAGGAATTCAACACATGTGACCAGTAGACCATGTATATGTCTATAAACAATTTTTTTAATCGAGCACAGAGACCTTCTTTCTTCATTTGGCTCACTTCCTTGTCCAAAAAAAGCACACCGTACTATATGCCCGTACCCTCCTCTTTGAAGAGGTTGAGCAGTGTCATATTTCTACTGGGGCTGCTTATTATGAGGGGCTCCCACCATCCCTGTGCTGTGCTGACATCCTCCTGGGGCTGTACCTCTGCTGTGCATATTTTGAGGTGCTCCCACCATCCCTGTGCTATGCTCATTATGAGGGGCTCCCACCATCCCTGTGCTGTGCTGACTTACTCCTGGGGCTGTTTATTATGAGGGGCTCCCACCATCCCTGTGCTATGCTGACATCCTCCTGGGGCTGCTTATTATGAGGGGCTCCCACCATCCCTGTGCTATGCTGACATCCTCCTGGGGCTGCTTATTATGAGGGGCTCCCACCATCCCTGTGCTATGCTCATTATGAGGGGCTCCCACCATCCCTGTGCTATGCTGACTTCCTCCTGGGGCTGCTTACGGTGCAGGTGTCAGTGCTGTATATCACGGTGCTGATGTCAGTGCTCTCTGTCACGGTGCTGCTGTCAGTGCTGTATATCACGGTGCTGGTGTGAGTGCTTTATTTCACGGTGCTGATGTCAGTGCTCTCTATCACGGTGCTGCTGTGAGTGCTGTATATCACGGTGCTGGTGTGAGTGCTTTATGTCACGCTGCTGATGTCAGTGCTCTCTATCACGGTGCTGCTGTCAGTGCTGTATATCATGGTGCTGGTGTGAGTGCTTTATGTCACACTGCTGATGTCAGTGCTCTCTATCACGGTGCTGCTGTCAGTGCTGTATATCACGGTGCTGGTGTGAGTGCTTTATGTCACGCTGCTGATGTCAGTGCTCTCTATCACGGTGCTGCTGTCAGTGCTGTATATCACGGTGCTGGTGTGAGTGCTTTATGTCACGCTGCTGATGTCAGTGCTCTCTATCACGGTGCTGTTGTCAGATCACTCTATCACGGTGCAGGTGTCATTTCTGTATGTCACGCTGCTGATGTCAGTGCTCTCTATCACGGTGCTGCTGTCAGATGACTCTATCACAGTGCAGGTGTCATTGCTGTATGTCACGCTGCTGGTGATCATCTCCTGCACCCTCTTCTTTGCCTACCCTGGTCCCTGACCTTCCCTCTCCTCCATTGCCTTCATGCGCTCCACAGCCCTGAATTGTCACAACAATTTCCCATATAAAAAAAGAATGCTTGTAGTTGTCGATCCCAGATTCACCTCATACATGTGTTATGTCATTGGCCATGTGGTGGGACTATGTTTGCACAGCTATTAATTATTTTGTGGCTGCAAATTTGACCTGTAGGTTTGCGAAGTTCGCCTCCCATTGAAGTCAATGGGGCCTGCCGCGAACGTTCCCGTTCGCGAACTATCGGCCGCGTTCGCGGTCCGCGTTCGCAAAACGTCCCGTCGGAAGTTCGTCCATCACTACCCAACACATTTCATGAATAAACTGTCACTAGTTGCAACATTTTAACAATGAACATGTACCTTTTATAGATACCTTTTCTGAATCAGATCCTTCTTTAACATTAATTTTCCACCCCAGCAAGTCTCTGACTTGCTGTCTATGGATTGCAAATATAGAAGTATGCTCCCCACAAAAGCGGTTGTGAAGGTATGGTTTGTTCCCCTCTTTCACCCAAAACAAAATAGCAGATCTCTGCACTGTGCTAAACAGTATTTTGGACAGGAGGGATCACTCAAATAGTAATCTGTCTTTGTCCAAATCCGCGCTTCAATCCTCTTAAAGCACCACACACAGATGAGTACCCTACTCTGTCCCTTTCACCTGCCCACTTTAGCAACGCTCCCTGTCTTGGCAGGATCATAGGACATATATCAACTGCCCAACAATTTATCTGAATTCAGAAAACAAAAACAATCTTATACTCTAAATTGGAATTCCAAGACAAGACAAAAATTCACATACACATAAAATTAAGCATTTCTCTCTATTAATCAGTTTCCTCTACCCAGGTGTCCGTCTTATGGAACTACGAACAGGGCGACCCCAAGGACTGCCACTGACCACAGTCCACAAACAGTCCATGAAACACAGACAGTCGTGGGAGAATTGTTTAAACATGTTCTCCCTCCGATGATCGCTGCACTCTGAGAATCCTCACTGATCAACACAGAAACAGTCAGTCCATGAAGCTGTGACCCTAGCGCCTCAGCGGAGATCCATGTCAGAATTCACACCCGCAAATCCACCAGCTCAGAGGTGAAGAATCGGGGAGCTATGAGGGAATCTGGGGAAATCCGAGGGGGAAGGAGGAATATTCATAATCTCCCTCTACCTCACTCAAACCCCCCAAAACAGTAACCCTGTCCCCCTGTCAGTGCATCCAGCAGCAACTTAATCACTGCCCAATAAACCAACATTTTGGTGTCTCCACGAATCTCCGGTACCGTAATCCCGCAAAAGTCTCACAAGACCCCAGCACCAGGGCTGCTCATTGCACGAAGTGGGGTGCTTTCAACAAGGGTTCTAGCCTCCCCACCAGCTCTCTCTCTCTCTTTTTACCCTTGGTTGACCCTTTCTCCACGCCCGTTGCCAAACAGGGATCTGCACTGCTCTGCACATTCTACCAACCCGCCTGTACCGACTCATTATAACTTCAGCAAACAACAATAAACAAATAATCAACAAACAAATAAACAGACAAACAAACAAACAGACAAACAGGGTAAGGCCGCGTACACACGGGACGGACTGTCTGGCCAACTAAGTCCGTCAGACAATCCGACAGACAGTCCGTCCTACTTTTGAATGAACGGACTTGACCACACATGATGAACAGACAGTCCGCTGAAAGCTTGCGCGATGACGTGTACAGCACGTACGACGGGACTAGAAATACGACGTCCAATACACTGCAATGCAACCTTCGGCCGTGTAAATCCTTTCTGAGCATGCGCCATACTTAGTCCGTCCAACTTGCCTACTCACGAGCGGACTGTCCGCTGAAACCAAAGTTGGACGGACAATATTACGGAAATTCCGAAAGACTTAGTCCGCCAGACTGTCCGCTGAAAAAGTCAGCTGAAGCCCACACACGAGCGGATTGTCCCCTGAAACACGTTTCAGCGGACCAAGTCCGTCAGACAGTCCGCCCGTGTGTATGCGGCCTAAGTCTACACTAAAAAATCCTAATTTTAACAACACCTTTCATCTGATAATCCAAATGAAACTAGCTGTGACACTTTAAAAATCCTTATTTTAAACAAAACTCTCTCTGTGTTAATTTCCTTACCTGCTCAAAACCTCCTATCTCGGCTGTCCTTTAAAATAATCTCCTCAATGCCAGTAAAATGTCCCATTTAAATCTCAAAACAAACTCTGCTAACTTCCCCTTTTTAAATGTACTTTCTATTCACTTTTTTTTCTTTCTCTATGTGTCAGTTTTAAAATGGCTTTGAAATCGGCTTGTCTAAAAAGAGCAATGCATTGAAAAACCTTGCAAAAGGCACACCTTCCTTTAATAAATAACTCAAATCTCTCCTTTACCTTCTTACTTCACTTACTTTACCCTCAACAATTGTAGGGTGTTCTTAATTAACACCCTACTCACTTACTTAAATCTCATCACTCCTGGGCATACCAAATACCCACCTGTCTTCAACCACCTGTCTTCAACCACCTTCCATCTAACACATACCTTTTACTGCCTGCAAAAAATACCATTTCGATACCCTTCCAAGAGTTACCAAAACACATGTTAAACATGTGCAAACAAATTATGCACTTTTCAAGCAGAATCAAGCACCTATCGTTCCAGAGCTCTATAACCAACATACTAGCAAAGGGGAGAAGTCATATTATTCATATACTATACCATTGTCTCTTCAAAGAATACCTTAGCAAACTTATATGAACATGCATATAACAGTACTCACCCTTTCCAAGATACCTAAACATAACAAGGGAAATTTACTTCACTCTAATCTAATTTTCCCCTTTTGGGGCATCATATAACAGTGAAAACAGGGGCTGCCTTACCTCACAACCATGTTTCACACAACAAATATCTTATTACTTTAATGCAAATGCGATAGACAAGAAAAGCCAGATAGAGCAAAAGTTTTGTGAGTTCCGGTAGTAATTGGTAATTGCCCCATTACCCTTTTCTTATTCTCTTTCCCAAACAGAGCATAATATTAAGTTTTAAACTTCTCAACAGTCCCACAGGACACAGGCTTCCCAAGAGCCTGGTCCATCCCACAATTCTCTTCTTAATTAAAATCTATCCCGACCAGGGTTGTGTCTGTCAAAGCTTCAAAGTTTGACCACACCCTGCCAAGTCCTAAATTCTTAAATCCCTTAATTCCTAAATTCCAAAATATCAGTGAGTGCCTCCATTCTGTTGTGATTAAAATGGTATTTCTATATACCTGACAAAGACCAGCTAGAGGTATAACTAACGCAATTACAATACTCACTAAACCCTTAGTTAACACTGCAGTATTAAAGTGGTTGTAAACCCTTACAAACCACTTTGACCTACAGGTAAGCCTAGATTAAGGCTTACCTGTAGGTCCAAGCAATATCTCCTAAACCTATATGGTTTAGTAGATATTTGCCCGAAAACGGGCACCACTGCCTACGGCGCATGCGCCGTAGACAGCGGCGTGCAGGCGCACTGAGCGCGGCATTCTCAGCGACAGAGCTGCCGCGCGTGTCGGCTCCCGTGCGCATGCGCAGGAGTGACGTCATTGCGGCTTCGCCGAATGACAGCAGCGGAGCTGCGAGACCCCACCAACAAGATGGATGCGGCGGACTACAGGGGACAGCGGCGACTTCGCTGGCTCCTTTGTCAGGTAAGTGACACATAATGGGCTACTATGCGATGTATAGTAGTCCATTATGCTTTGCCTTTGCAGGGAATGAAAGAGGAAGTAAACTCATCAGGGTTTACTTCCTCTTTAAGGAGACAACAAGAAGGTGAGGAGTCAAGCAGTTGTCTGGTTTATTGTGGGAGGGACGGAATTTTATATGCACCCTTATCAGCCAATCATTGCATAGAACATGGGTGTGGTTAACACAGAGGCGTACATTACATATCATCATTACATATCATTAATTATGTCATCTGCTTCTGAATCACAGTCATGTGATATGTGGCTCAGACATATTGTGACACAATTTCTTTATTTAGACAGTACAGAATAAAACTGTCTATGCAAGCTATATTTTCTTATATGCATGTTTTATAGAAAAACTGCTACAGTCTGGAGATACAGAGTTTAAGCTAATAGGTTAACCCCAGTTAATATTATGTGAACTTATAAAGATGGAGTCACTCTGGTTCAGCCATATCACAACATTAGATGGGTAAAGCTACTTTATAATGAGCCCAGGGCAAAAATTTAAATGGGCACCGTATTCTCCCAGGCATTTCAGTTAGAGAGAGGGATGAGGCAGGGATGACCCCTGTCCCCCCTCTTGTTTGTTTTGGCAATGGAACCCCTGTCGGTTCTGACGAGGGAGCTTCCAGATATCCAAGGATTCCGAAGCAATTCAGGGGAAGATAAAATTGCTTTATTTGCCAACAATGTTTTTTTTTTTATCGGGGATATAAATTCCACATTAAATACAGTGATACAAATGGTGGGGGAGTTTGGACAACACTCTGGGTTAACGATCAATTGGAACAAGTCAGCCTTATTACCACAGATTAAACCGGGGGATCGACCTCTCCCCACGATCCCTTCTTTGGAAGTGGTACCTAAGCTGAAATACCTAGGTGTTTGGATCTCTCGGGATGTGAATCATTATGTCAGTGACAAATTGGTGCCACTGTTAGCAAAACGAAAACAAAAAGTCGACATTTGGTGCCGTCTCCCTCTCTCCATGGCGGGACGCTGCAATTTAGTTAAGATGTTCTGGCTCCCGCAAGTGCTATATATTCTCCATAATTCCCCAATTTGGATTAACCAACAATGATTTAAGAGAATTGAATCCTTATTTCGGGACTTAATTTGGAAGAAAGGCCAAGCAAGGATTGGCTTGCAAACATTGCAGCTTCCCGCCAGGAAGGGAGGAGTGGCTATTCCGCACCCGACATTTTATTTTATATCAGCTTAACTCCAGCATATGGTAGGGGGTGGGATCCTGGGGAGCGAGTCCTCCAGCAATAGAATGGCGATCGAAGGAGCACCCCATAACCTACTAGTTAAGGTATTGGAGGCTAACTCTTTCGCCCATAGGTGTCCCACCATTGACTTAATGAGTAAAGTGTGGCAGGTAACAAAATCGCTGATGGGCTATATCCGTGTGGTACAATAAGAACTTAGATGAAATAGCAAACATAGAAAGACCTCGAGAATGGGAAATCCAGGGAGTTAGAAGGTTGACCCAATTATACGATGGCAATCTTATGAAGCCATTTGAAGCCCTCAGACAAGAATTTATCATCTCAAGCAGGGCTTTCTTTAAATACTTACAGATTAGGCATGGAATCCAGGCTCAATTCAAGTCTTTAACTATCGAAAGGGCGATAACCTAACCCCTCTACTTCAGGAAATAGTCGAACGTAGGTCAGGGAAAGGCTTGATCTATAAAATATATGCCAAGTTGGGAGATAATAATCTAAGCAGAAAAGGACCCGATAAGAGTAGAATAAGATGGACCAGAGACTTAGGGGCAATAAACCAGGAACAATGGGGGAAGATTCTAGCACAAGGGAGCCTGGTCTCAATATCCCCCTCACAAAGCATGTCCCATTTATATTTTATGTATAGAGTTTATTACACTCCCCAAAGAATGTGTAAATTTGGAGTAATACCTAAAGATGAATGCCCTAGGTGTGGAGCACCAGGGGATTTGCTATATATGGTATGGAAATGCCCAAAACTGTTCAGATACTGGGTGGAAATAGTTGAGAGGATAAATAGAACCTTTTGTACTATATTGAAGCCCGAGGCAAAGCTTTGTCTTCTGGGAAGTTTCAAGGAGGGCAGGATTCAAACCCCAATAAAAATAGCAGTGTTAAGATGTCTATACCAAGCTAGGCGATTAATAGCGTTGAACTGGCAGTCTAAAATACCCCCCTCCTTGGTAGAATGGATTAAAGTCATTAGCTCTATGATCTGGTGTGAGAGGGTATGGTATATTAAGCAAAATAACTTACGAAATTTGAGGGCCTATGGAGCCGTTGGCTGAATGAGATGGGCTGTTTGTTGTGGGGGATTTCAGAGGGGTAGCTTGTGCTACCGCCCCATTAACTCCTGGTACGTTGATGGGGGGAGGGGCAGAGGGAGAGGAAGGAACCTCCCCCCCTTATAGGAACTAGTGGACTGCATATTTGGGTATATCAAACGGACAAGTTGAGGACTCCTGCCCCCCCCTAGCTTTGCCAGCGCTCTGTTCCATCTCTCCCATCCAGTGCAGTAGAAACTCGGCTGGGAAAAATTGGTACGCGTGGTGTACATTCGGGGGGAGTTGAGGCCAAGTCAAGGGTATGACCACAAAAAGGGTTTATGGCTTTTTCTATTATTGTGGATAAATGTGTGTGATGGCTATTACTTAGTTAATTATTGTATACATGTATTTGGTAAAACAATAAAAATGGATTGAAATAAAAAAAAAAAAACATATTTTGTGAGAACACACTCCTGCATTGTGCTGGAGTGAATTCTTGTAGAATGTACATTTAAAAATAAAGACCTGAGAAAAATAATTGCAGCCAATAAAAATTAGGGAATATGTCCTGTGAAAAAACACATGCCTCCTGTTACTACAGTGCATGTATATAGGGGCACAAATACACTCCATTCTGCTACCTACATTTAGCAAGTGTTTACATCTACATACACTAATCTCTCCCTGTGCACTTTATAAGCAGCACTCTCTAAAAGACCTTCTAAACCAGCTGGCCATAGATTAATTAATGTTTTCAGCCCTCTGGCTAAACAAATAAACAAACAAACAGATTCCTCCATTCACACAATTGAGGTGGATAGAGGAGTCCTCCCCACTAAGACATTGTATTTTCATAGCCATGACTCTCTGCTGTCAGAGTAAATTAGGCAAGAAAATTTTTCCAACAATCCCGTTCAACTGATGCTGATCGTTAGATTGATCCACCCCCGACTCTGCTTTCCAGTCCCTCAGGTGTAATTATTATTACTTTACAGAATTTCTATAGTAACAAACGTTTGCACAATGCTGTACAAAATAAAGGGGAGGCTCCACAGCAGCCAAATTCAGAGAATGTGTGTGATAAGGCGGGTGCAGCTTGCCACATGACTCCCACATGAAACCACTGTGTGAGAGGCAGCTGACCCTCCTCTCCCACCTTCCTTCCTTTCAGTCTCTCTGTCAGGGTCAGGTGTCAGGCTCAGAGACCAGTAAGTATAGAGAGGCTCCTACTGACCAGCAGGAGAAGTACACAAGCTGGTCACTATGGCAGATGACTCACACTCACCCGAGGTGCAAGGTCTAAGCACTAACTGCATTTACTAGAGCTCCTGATGGGGGGATTAGTTTTGCAGTGTGTTGGTACCAGGTCGCAGTCCTCAGGTTTGCCTCATCAGAGAGTGAGCAAGCCAGTGTCCAATAGCAAATATAACAGGTAGAGCAGAAGGGTAGTCAGTAAACAAGCTAAAGATCAGTACCAAATGGTTGCAGGTTGGCATCAAGCAGAAGTGTAGTCAAGAAACAAGCCAAAGGTCAACAGCAAATAGTTGCATGTTGGGATCAAACAAAAGTGCAGTCGAGGACCAAGTCAACAGTCACTAACAAGCGGTAGTGAAAGGAAGGACAGCTGCAGGTACACAAAGGAGCAAGGTACTGGCTGAAGAGAGCACAATTATCTGGCAACAGGAAGTGCAGAGACATGGCTTGAATGAGGAACTTAATGGGAGTAGCAAAGAGTTCAAGGTTCACCACAAACAAGAGACAAAGCAAGATTGTCCATGGGATCAGACAGAGAGCTGTCCAGCATCTCATAGCAAGAAGAACTACAGCCAGACACAACAGAGGTAGCAGGTTCAGATCCAGACCCTAAAACTCTCAGTTGTAATTCATTATTAAACAGGATTTATATAGCACCAACAGTTTGTGCACTGGTTTACAAACTAAAGTGAGATAGTACAGTTACAATATAATTCAAGACAATGGGGGTAATAGGAGGGGCCTGCTCATGGGAGCTTCCAATCTAAAAGGAAGAGCAAGTGATGCAAACAGTAGTACCTGTATGGGATTGGCTTTTTGAGAAAGTAAATATATTTGTTAGATAGAGATGGGGCAGAATGGGAGATAGCAAGACAGATTGGCTTAATGTTCAATCTGTATCTATTCAAGTGCTATCATTTTTTTTTTAGCACAAACATATAGCAGCCTTAAAAGTTTTAATTGTATAATCCATCTCACAATGCTGAATTATGCCCAGCAGACACACAGGAGGATTACAACTGAGAGAAGCTACCAGCTATGAAATCAGGCATCTCCAAACAGAATGGTCTTATGAATGGTCTTTAGAGCACTCACAAAACCATATAAATAAATGACCTTTAACCAGTCTGACATTTTCTCTATTTTAAAGTTTATGAGATATATAGTATACTGATGACAGTAATGTAATTGTATCATCTTGTCCAGAGAGGCTATAACTGTATCAAAGTAAGTGTTTAGGGCTTCATTGCAGGCATCATATGACAAAGCTGGTACATGGACTGTATCCTGACTAAGGGCAGTATAGTATCTAGAGAATAATTGAATATGCTTCAGCAAACAGAGAAGAGATTCAGTTTTAATATTTAGCAGGGTCACTTCCTGTAGCGTAGACCATGTTGTCCTGCAGCTACATGTTGCAGCTAAATGTATTTATAGCACCAAGACAAAGAGATTTTTCATTCTTGTGCTAGTACCACTAAAAACCATTGTCAGCGTATAGATGATGAACGTACTTCATACCATATTTTGCCCATTCAGCACCCTCTCTAAGACAGATCATTTTACCAAGCCAGGGGTTGAACCACAATGTTTTTTATCAGCAACAGTAATGCCCCGTACACACGATCAGAATTTCCGACAAATTTGTGTGACTGTGTGTATGCAAGACAAGTTTGAGCCAACATCCGTTGGAAATAAATCCAGGATTTCATTGTTGGACTGTGTGCACACGGCATATTCGTTTTCTCACATAAAAGAAAAATTTCCATAGGAACTTTGCAATCAAAACCCACTTCTGTTGTACATGTTTAGAAAGGGGTTTCTTTAATTTCTCCTATTTTGTATCTACAGAGAGGTAGGAGGTTTTTTTTTTTTTACAATAGTTTTGAATAGCTTAGAAGGCATCTAATTTGGATATTATCATTGTGATTCCACATACAGTTCCTTCTCCAGTAATTCAAACAAAATTAAATAAGATGTACTTACAGGGTCAGGTGTTTCTTCATATAGTAGCTACTGTAAGTAATTATGTAAAGCTTCCATGTGCATATGTGTGAGTTTTAGTTGTGATCGGGGGAGCCACGATGATTGCCAGAGTGCTCTCTAGCATCTAGCCAGTGACTGGCTTCCCAGGGGATAGTGAAGAAATGAACTTTGCCTTTATCAATCACTTGCAATTCAGTGGGATAAAACATACTGTAAGTAATGTTTTGCTTTCTAAGCCTTATTTTGATATTGAAGAAACTTGCACACTGTATGCAGCTGAAAACCCCAGGTAGATTGCATTGGTATTGTTGCATCTGATAAATGTGGTTGCCTTGAGGATATTTTCTGTATTTTCTCAATTATCTCTAAAAGGTATCTGTATCTCTAAAATGTAATATGCATGCAATACGGGGGTGGAGGCGGCTCTCATACAATTGCAAAAAAGATGGGAAAACAAATCAGCATCCATAATTCAGTTAATCTGATTTTCCAAGAAATTTCCATGATTTTTACCATCTGATCCTTCAAACAATCCAAGTAGTCTTAATTGTTCAGGATATTCCAAAAGTCTTAAATAGTCCTCAAAGTCCTCAATTTATTTTTATTATGCAAAAGTTTCTTCTGAATAGCTCTCATGTCATGACTAAACTAATGCACAGTGTCTTCCAAGTTATGCATCCTCTGTTTAGTTAAATGGACTCTTTCTCACATAAAATGTATTTCCTGGACCTCCCCATGTCAGCCTACTATGGGTCAGCTCCACCCCCTCTGACCCTTCCAGGACCACCTTTTTCCTAGCCCATAAAGGGCGGCTGTCTGCTCACACCAGTGTTCTTTTTTCATCCTTGCTCGCTGGACGCCCTTTAAAGTTTATTTTTATTTATTTATTTATTTTATTTTATTTATTTATTTTTTCTCCATCCACCAGCCATCCTGTTTGGGTTCAGCCTCTCCCGGATCAGAAGACCCCCCCATATAGGCTTTAAATCTCCTGAGGAGTGTGGGTTCCCGTGGTGCTGGGATTGTATGGTATAGTATAAATGACTGTGTATTACTGGCAAAGGTCACTGGCAGTATAAATGACTGTATATACCTTCGTTATGCAGGTGCTGGCACTCTCTCCTTCCATGTTTTTGTGTGTTCAGGCAGTGGTTTGGCTCGCTGGGACTTGTAGATCACCACCTCCACATGTATTCCTTTCAGGAAGCTCAGAGTTGAGCAGGTGAGGTCAGAGGCAGCTTCCTCTTGGATTGCCTGGCAAACACCAGAATGCTCACTGCTGATTTGCAGCAGGCTCTGTCCTCTAGGTTAATCTCAGCCTCCAGTTGATCAATCTGCTACTCTGCTCTGCTCTGGTAAGCCTGATTTCCAGGACTCTCATTACTTACTGCTGTGTTACTTGTCTGTCAGAGTGTTTTTATCATCCTGTACCTTTATAGATCTGGGGAGTTTTGCCTGCCTGCCTAGCTGCCTTAGCACTGAAGATTCGGATGGAGAAGTTTATTTTATTTATTTATTTATTTCTATTTATTTATTTTTTTATTTATTTTAAAAGAGAGCACATCCTCTGTTTTACAGAGAGAAGGGCCCAGTGTGAGCTAAACGCCCTCAAAGAGGTTCCTAATCAGCATTCCAGCCTCAAAGGAGTAAAAAGGGGACTAGACATGACAAATCAGAGTCGCATGCAGCAGGATAGACGCCTGTTGTCACAGCATTCCAGATCTTCCTCACCCTTACCTTACTTTAGTCACTCGGACCCGAGCCAAGAGAGGTCAAGATATCAGAAAGCCTCTAGAAAGAGCAGACAGAGAAGATCCTCCTTTTCGGATAGGTCTTCATCGCCAGCCCAGGCAGAAGAAGGATCCTGTTGGGCTTGCTCAGCAGAGGAAAGCAGGTATGTGCATCTTGCTTCAAGGAGGCGGCTCAGGACATTGCTGCGAGTGCACGCCAGGTTAAATCCTACATTAAGCACGTAGTCAAGGAAGGGTTAAACAGTGTTTCAAGGAATCCTGCTCATCCTGCTGTATCTTCAGCATCTGCAGGATTCGGTCTCCTTTAGGGATCCTATGGATCGCAGAATAAACGCAGACCTAAAAGGTTGTATAGTTTGGCTGGAGCAGCCTGCAGGCTGGCGGTAGGGCTCACTTCTGTGGCAGCAGCGCTTGGGTTGGATTCGCACCTGTGCGTTTTTTGGTGCTTTTTGCAGTTTAACACTACCGTTAATTTACCATGGTCTCCTATGGGACATGTTCTGTGGTGTGGATATGCGGAATGCAGGGAGCGCTGGGAGTGCATGGGTGTGAATCCAGCCTTAGACTGTGGGTAGCGGAGCTGGTGAATGGATGTTCAGATGAAAGTCTGGGAAGTGGCAGTTCTTCTCTTTTACAGTTTTCAAGACTGCTGTAGAGTTTGTGGCTGAATTGGCTGTTGACCAGGTCAGGGAGCCGGTTCAAAAGATAACAGCAAAGATAATGGCTCATTCCATCACAGCCCGCAGAGCCTTATGATTGAAGCATTGGTCAGCCAATAAGGCTACTAAGCACAGTCTATGTTCGGTTCCATTCAACAGGAAGCTACCCTTCGGGAAGACTTAGAATCAGCAATTCAGTGGGTTTCCAGCAGCAGATCTAGCCTAATCCCGCAGAAGAGAAAAAGACAGCAGCAGCCCTTTTGGTTTAACAAGAGATCCAAAGAAGGATTCAGCGAGACCAGTACTTACAGACAGTTTTTCATGGAAGGGAGCCGGTCCAACCTTCCAGAAACCTTCCGAGCCCAGGGCCAACAAAGCCTCTAAGGCTTCAAATAAGTCCTTCTGAAGGTGTCTCCACTTAACCCTCTCAAGTAGGAGCAAGACTAGCCTAATCATTTCAGTTGTGGACTCCAGAAACTGGATGGTTTCCATCGATCTGGTGGATGGGTTTCTTCTTGTTTCCATAGACGCATCTCACCATCGCTTTCTAAGGTTTTCCGTGGAAGGCTCTCATTTTCAATTTTTTTTATCAATTAACGTTTTATTAGAGTTTACAACAACAAAAACAGAAACATTACATGCCGAGGGCACAGAGGCAAGATGGGCATACAAAATAGAACTGTCAGATGTGGACACCACTGTGCCTGGTTAAAGAGAAAAAAAATCAGCAATCACTGGCACCCCAGGCCCCACCGAAACAGTAGCTCATTTTCAATTTTAATGTCTCCCATTCGGTCTCTGCACGGCTCTGAGAATGTTCTCAAAGCTACTGTCTGCTGTCGTCGTGACTTTCAGGGTCAAGGGAGTGCAAATATTCCATTATCTAGACGACATGCTACTTCTGGGTCTGTCAAATGAGCTCCTTCTACTTCATGTGAATTTCACCTGCAAAACACTAGCACGTTTCAGTTGGTTGTTCAACTTTCGGAAGAGCCAGTTGCATCTGACCCAAATGTTGGAGTATTTAGGAGTACAATTTAACACGGATCAGGGTGGTTTCTCTTCCTCAGAGGAAGGTCCAGGAGATCCAGTCTTAGACAAAAACCTTGATAGCCAGGTCTTCTATGATGGTGAAAGAATGCATGCAGTATCTGGGGGTTCTATCAGCCACAGTTCCAGTAGTCCCATGGGTCAGGTGGTGCAACTTTCTTCTTCAGTGGGATCGTCACTCCTTGTTCCAGAAAATCTATCTGCCAATTCTGATAATCTGGTCCCTGGATTGGTGGTCAGTAGCTCGCAATCTTTCCCGCGGAGTTCCATTGAAGGCCTCAGAACCAATAGTGGTGATGACCAATGCCAGTCTGGCAGGCTGCAGGCTACACTGCCTGGGACAGCAGGTTCAAGGCCAATGGAACTTTTGTGAATTTCCTGGGATTGGATGCTGTCCGACGCACTCTCTTAGTGTGCCAACCTATATTGCAAGGTCGAGTTGTCAAGATTCTTTGGACAAAATGTACGGTGGCTTATGTGTCTCATCAAGGGGGCACAAGAAGTCACCCTCTCCTTCAGGTGGCATGTCACTCTTCTTATGTGCAGAGAAGAATCTCTGCTCTCTTACAGTATCTTATCTCCCAGGGCCTGGGAATGTTTTAGCAGATCACTTGAGTTGAGGCTTTGAGGATCACAATGAATGGGGCCTGAATCGATAGATCTTATGGCATTGGAGGAGAATTGTCAGCTGCCTTGCTTCTTCTCCCGGACCTGGCATCCACAGATGTTGGGTCAGGGTGCTCTGTCCAGGTCTTGGAAATTCCCCTTGGTTTATGTGTTCCTGCTGCTTCCATTGGCTCTCAAAATGCAGCTGAAGATTCAGAGAGAAAGGATCACAGCAATAGAAGTCTTGCCTTACTGGCTCAGGGAGCCGTGGTTTTCTCTGGCTTGGAGGATAAAGTTGGGCTCGCCAATCCCACTGCCTCTTTGGCAAAATCTCCTTCTGCGGAGTGGGGCCTGACACCCGAACTGCAGGAGGATGAAGTTAATTAACTTGAAAGTGAGAGGGAGGCTTTAACTTTCTTGGGTCTCTCTCGGGCGGTGTAGTGGAGACATTATTACAGGCTCGTAAGAGGTCCACGAATGTAACCTATCACCAGATCTGGAATACTACAAAAAGGGGTTAGGCTTTGGATCTCCTTCGGTATCTAACATTTTGGAGTTTCTGCAGAGTGGTCTCTAAGGGTTAGCTTATAATTCCCTGACGGGTCAAATCCCTGCTTTGTCGGCTATGTCGTGTACAAGATATGCTCTACATCCATTGGTGATCTGATTTTTAGGGGCAGCCATAGAAATCAGACCATTGAAATAGTTTTTTTCCAAAAGAGGACTTAACACTAGTCTTGGGAACATCGCTGGTTCCTCCTTTTGATCAAGCTTTCTCTTGTTCATTATTTCTTTTAACAGTTTTTTGTTTTTGTGTTTTACTAGCCAGAAGAGCCTACGATTTGTGTGCCTTCTCATCTAAAGAACCATATTGTTTGGTGCTCCCAGCCAAGATAGTCTTTAGGCCAATACCAAGCTTACTACCTAAGGTTGCCATATAATTTCGTATGAACTGGGAGGTCATTCTCCCAGCCTTTCCGGTGGATACAGCTGGTGATGAGTGGAGTAGGTTAGACCTGGTCTTTGCAGTTTCAACTTACCTGAAATGGACTAAAAGCAGATCAGCTGTAGTTTTTCCAAATGGTGCCTAAAAGGGTATGCAGGCAACATCCAGAGTTGTGTCTTCCTGATTTGTCAAAGACCATTCATATTGCATAAAAAAAGGCTGGGCCTTCCTCCTCCTTCAGAGATCAAAGCACATTCGATGAGGGGTAGGGCAGCATCCTAGGCAGCGTACGCAAAGGTCACCCCCTGAGGTAGTTTGTAGAGCAGCAAGCTGGAGCAAGCCCAACACCTTTTATTAGGCATAATAGGCTTAATTTGGCTTGTCCGCCTGAGGAAACATTTGGCTTTATGGTTATTACAGCTGCTGTTGCACATTAAAAATTTGAGTAGCATTGCATTGAGGGTTTGGCTTATTTTTTTGTCTTCCCTCCCTTTTAATTTTGCTTGGTACATCCCATAGTAGGCTGCTATGGGGAGGTCCAAGAATAAGGAAAATTGTTATCCATGCTTACTGTAATTTTCCTTTCCCGGATCCTCCCCATGTCAGCCGGAGGATTCCCACCCAGTTTATGCGTCGCAAGGTGGGTATTTTTTGAACACTGATGTGGGCAGACAGCCGTCCTTTATGGGCTAGGAAAAAGGTGGTCCTGGAGGGGTCAGAGGGGGCGGAGCTGACCCATAGTAGGCTGACATGGGGAGGATCCAGGAAAGGAAAATCACGGTAAGTATGGATAACAATTTTCCTTAACCTTGTTTGAGGAATTAGATATTTACTGTAAAAAAATATATATATTTATCCCAATGTCTATACCAATTTACACTTTGCTTATTAATGTTTTTATCTAAACAATTTTCTTCATTTACAGTATGTCTGGATCTATTTGGGAGCAATGTGTGTAAAAAATTTTATATTTGATATGCTGTAAAAAAAACAAAAAACAAAAAAAAAACATACACATCTATATTTTTTTTTATTATTATGCTATTTAAACTGTTATGTTTTTACATTCTCGGTAGCTATGTTTCAGCTGTCCAATATTCTTTGGCAATTACAAAAAATGTTTTATTCAATGTTTTGTACTTTTTTGTAGATTTTTCAATACAAATGTATTGTAAGTGAAAATTTATACAAAAAAAAAAGATTTTTTAAACCCACAAGTGAAAGGAAATAGTAGGTATTCTGGGTGACCACCCATCTATTAGGTACACCAACAGGGCCCTCAGATATCTGGAGACACCAAATGAAAACGTGAGGCAGGTTGTACATTTATAAAATGTCTGCCTTTATTAGGTGTGTTACAGCTTATATATGGTTCAACATACCAATAGAAAGTTATAAAGTTTAATAAAGACACAAATAAAACAATAACAAAACAGTAATAATTAAAATACAGTGGTATGTACACCGCAGTTAAAGCGTTCCTGACTGATTCTCCACAGGGTAGGGTAGGAAACCCTGTGCACCTTCATGTTTGAACCCTTCCTGTGGAGAAGCCGTCAGGAACGCTTTAACTGCGGTGTACATACCACTGTATTTTAATTATTACTGTTTTGTTATTGTTTTATTTGTGTCTTTATTAAACTTTATTAAAATTTTTACTAGTTTTTGTCCACTATCGAGTACCGGTATAGTCCAATTTATGATTCTGTTGGTTGGAACTGCTTAAGGGCTAGCATGAGCGGCTGCCCAGCACTCCTATACCAACCATTTCTTTCACACTAGAGCAGAGATATGCAATTAGTGGACCTCCAGCTGTTGCAGAACTACAAATCCCATGAGGCATAGCAAGACTCGGACAGCCACAAGCATGACACCCAGAGGCAGAGGCATGATGGGACTTTAGTTTTGCAACAGCTGGAGGTCCGCTAATTGCAGATCCCTGCACTAGAGCATATCAAAGCATATCAGTCGCAATGGTTTGGGCATATTATTACAACAAGTACTTTTTTTTTACCAATACTATTCCTTTATATTGCCTTTTGAAATTTACAAATGCAGCAATTTAGAAGTTGGATGAAAGGTTTAGCTCAAAAGGAGGGACAGATGAGGAGGAAAGAGGGACAGAGGGACTTTATTCCAAATCAGGGACAGTCCCTTGAAATAAGGGACAGTTGGGAGGTCTGAATTACAAACATGTTTATAAAAAGGAAGGTTCAATTGGCTTTTAAGAGGGATACAAGACACAATACCAACCATACAAACGTTTTAACCTTTCCAGACTATCTGAAGCACAATCAAAATTGTTTGGCAGAGTTGCACTAATAGCATTCACAATTGGGTGATTACCTTCCACTGTAAATTAATTACAACAGGCAATTTTGCCAGTTTTTTGTTGTGATAACTGGCAAGTTATGTGTAAGGATCCATCACAATAAAGGTTGATGATTCTTTCTAATGGATTATTGGACTGGAATTAAAATGTTTTTATTATTTTCATCTATAATTCCCTATTTTAAGATGTCTTCTGTTTGATAATGTTCCAAATCTTTTACATATGTACACCTGCATGTTATTACATACTGTTCTACAAAAACAGTGAAAGCATTGTATCTTTTTTAATCTGTTACTAAAGTGAAATCAGCTTACATAATTTACCTGGTTAAAAAACATTTGTTTTATGTACATGTATATGCAACCACTGATCTGTTAGCAAATTGTAACATTGCAGTTTAGTTAGAAGAAATGCTATATTTGGCTCAGAGACAGATAAAAAAAAAAAGCCTATGAAACAGATGGGATGTGTGCATCAGAGATTATTGTAATTATAGTTGTGGAAAATAAAATACAAGAAATCTTTATGCAACAAGACGAATTTGAAGTTAGGTACTGCGTGAGCACATTTTTGGACTATATCTTCACAACAGTCCTGAGAAGAAAAGGTAGCGACGACCTGTTCTTTTAGCATGACAGCTCATTCCACAGAATTATTTGTTAGTCACAAGAAGGTAAACAAGGCTCCTAATTACTTATTTTGCAGAACGATGCTGGACAAAGTAATTCCCATGTATATGTTTAGCAATTTCAGGGTGTTCTTTCTATTTCATGCTTTCTTACACACAACAAATATAAATGGTAAAAGCAAGCTTGAAAAAAATAAAACTGTGTTTTAGCAGAGAATGTTAAATGCAACCTAATCTATTTGAACACTACAGAAGATAAAACACATATTGCCTGGTATTTCATCTGATAATTCAGTCTACAAATCAACAACCAAACTCTTTACTGTTCCGGAATGCAATATGACCCTCTGGAGAGCTCTAGGGAGCTGTAAAACACTGTATGAATGATGTAGCATTTTCAAATATATTTTTTCTGACTATACAGCTAAACATTTTTTTCTTTAAGAACATATGTTCTAAACACAAGATTTGTGGAATATTCTCTATAAATAATGTAAGCTGTACTGCTTTTTTTTTTTTTTGCTGACCATGTATTCTTTGAATCAGTTTTTCAAATTTGGGTCAGTAGACCTTTTTTCTTTTTTTTCCTTCTGTGTTACTGGAAACTAATATTTCCTTTTTTATTACTATGCTCTGCAGAACATTTTTGTGTTTTGATGGTTTGTTATAGCCATGATGATGCCATCAACCTACACACTATAATTTAATACTCATCTTGACCCTGATGAATCTTAGATATACTCCCAACAGTGCATACAATACTACAGTATCAAAAAAACAACTTTTGCTTTGATATTTTACTTTTTTTTCAGCCTTGTTTTCTCAACTCTAGAAACCCGGAAATATATCCAAAAGCAGAACTTGAGAGGAAAGAAAGTATAGGGACTGGCACACATTCTTTGGCTTCAGGCTTTTATGTGTTATTACAAAGAATCATCTATACTACATAAGACAAGGGATGAGGTTCAGTTTCACCACTACCAGGGGTGGCTGGTGAAGTTTTTGAATGGGGGGGCGCAAGACCGCCCAATAATTATATATAATAACAATGCCATATTGCAATATTTATAAATATATAACATAAATAAAATCCCTTAATAGGCTTAGGCTGTGGCCCCCTGTGAGTAATTTGAAATTAATTTATACCCTGGATGATGACAACCTAGCTTAGCCATGTATGCTTAGAGTGACCTACATGTATTAAAATGTATTGTTAAGAGTAGAGATGACATAATAAATATATACTGTATGTATACTGTATATATGTGTATATATATATATATATATATATATATATATATATATATATATATATATATATACACATATATATATATATATATATATATATATATATATATATATATATATATATATACATATATATATATATATATATATATATATATATATATATATATATATAAAATGTATTTATTTTACTATTGTACTATAAAAATAGATGTACTAAACAATTAAAATGTACTGTAAAGAGAGACAGGGAATAGTGAGATATCTCTATCTATCTACAGTATGTACTATAGAGTGTGTATGTTTGTGTATGTATATACTGTATATATACATATATATACAGTATATATATATATATATATATATATATATATATATATATATATATATATATATATATATATATATAATTTTAGTACTATAAGGATATCTATCTATCTCAATTAACTGTTCATAAATAAATTAGGGCAGTGAAAGCCAATGGCTTCATGGATGCTCTTTGGGTGCTGTTTGGATGCTCTATGGGTGGGTGCTCTATGAGTGGGTGCTCGGGTGGAGAAATCTATATTTAATACACATTTTAGTATATATTATAATTGTTTGTGAATGTGATTCTTTGTCCCATACAGTGTATGCACTGTCGCATAGAGATCACACATAGGAGGTATTCTATCATTCCAATCTTTTATAATCGGGCAATGTCATTGATGGTTTCTAAAGGCAGAAAGGGAGGATGTACTAGTGAGCCTTTATGAAGTTGAACCCTCATCATGCTGCATGGCGAGCTCTCTTACCCTCCTTCCTGTAGTTTCGCTCGGGGCCGAAGAACGGAGCTGTCGACGTCATTTCCGGCTTTCGTCTGTTTCACGAAACCCGGAAGTAACTTCTAGATTTGAACAACAATGCTCCCGCCCGTAGAATGACAGTAATTTTACGGGTGGAAGCTACTCAGTGCTAGTGATGGACGAACTTCCGACGGGACGTTTCGCGAACGCGAAACGCGAACGGACACAAACGTTCGCGAAAACGACCGTTCGCCGCGGGCTCCATTGACTTCAATGGGAGGCGAATTTCGCAAACCTTTAGGTCGAATTTGCGGCCACGGGGTAATTATTAGGGGGTAGCACGTAGTCCCACCACCTGGACAATAGCATAATACATGTATGAGGTGAATTTGGGATCGATAACTACAAGCATTTTTTTTTTATTTGGGAAATTGTTCTGACAATTCAGGACTATGGAGCTAATGAAGGCAATGGAGGAGAGGGAAGGTCAGGGACCAGGGTAGGCAAACAAGAGGGTGCAGGAGATACAGAGCACTGACAGCAGCACCGTAATACAGAGCACTGACATCAGCACCGTGACATACAGCGCTGACAGCAGCTCCGTGACATACAGCGCTGACAGCAGCTCCGTGACATACAGCGCTGACAGCAGCTCCGTGACATACAGCGCTGACAGCAGCTCCGTGACATACAGCGCTGACAGCAGCTCCGTGACATACAGCGCTGACAGCAGCACCGTGACATACAGCGCTGACAGCAGCTCCGTGACATACAGCGCTGACAGCAGCTCCGTGACATACAGCGCTGACAGCAGCTCCGTGACATACAGCACTGACAGCAGCTCCGTGACATACAGCGCTGACAGCAGCTCCGTGACATACAGCGCTGACAGCAGCACCGTGACATACAGCGCTGACAGCAGCTCCGTGACATACAGCGCTGACAGCAGCTCCGTGACATACAGCGCTGACAGCAGCTCCGTGACATACAGCACTGACAGCAGCTCCGTGACATACAGCGCTGACAGCAGCTCCGTGACATACAGCGCTGACAGCAGCACCGTGACATACAGCGCTGACAGCAGCTCCGTGACATACAGCGCTGACAGCAGCTCCGTGACATACAGCGCTGACAGCAGCTCCGTGACATACAGCGCTGACAGCAGCTCCGTGACATACAGCGCTGACAGCAGCTCCGTGACATACAGCGCTGACAGCAGCTCCGTGACATACAGCGCTGACAGCAGCTCCGTGACATACAGCGCTGACAGCAGCTCCGTGACATACAGCGCTGACAGCAGCACCGTAAGCAGCCCCAGGAGGAAGTCAGCACAGCACAGGGATGGTGTGATCCCCTCATAATAAGAACCCCCAGGAGGAAGTCAGCACAGCACAGGGATGGTGGGAGCCCCTCATAATAAGAACCCCCAGGAGGAAGTCAGCACAGCACAGGGATGGTGGGAGCCCCTCATAATAAGAACACCCAGGAGGAAGTCAGCACAGCACAGGGATGGTGGGAACCCCTCATAATAAGCAGCCCCAGTAGAAATATGACACCGCTCAACCTCTTCAAAGAGGAGGGTAGGGGCATATAGTACGGTGTGCTTTTTTGGGTCAGGGAAGTGAGCCAAATGAATTAAGAAGGTCTGTGTGCTTGATTCCAAAAATTGTTTATAGACATATACATGGTCTACTGATCACATGTGTTGAATTCCTCCGAGATCCATGCCTCATTCATTTTTAGAAATGTGAGGTAGTTAACACTGTCGTGAGCTAGGCGAGTACGCTTATCGGTCACAATCCCCCCTGCTGCGCTGAACGTCCTTTCGGACAGGACACTGGATGAGGGGCAAGCCAACAGTTCGATTGCAAATTGGGCAAGCTCTGGCCAGAGGTCAAGCCTGCCCACCCAGTAGTCTAGGGGTTCATCACTCCTCAGAGCGTCCACATCGGCCGTTAACCCAATGTAGTCGGACACCTGACGGTCTAGGCGTTCCCTGATGCTGGATCCGGATGACACCTGTCGATGGGTCGGCTGAAAGAATGACCTCATATCCGAAGTCACCAACACATCTTCAAACCGGCCTCTTCTTGCAGGCGCTGTTGGATTGGTACCCGCAAATCCTTCTCTGGGAGTGGGAATTGCTCCTCTGCCAGCGCACGCAAAAGCAGAATGCAGCATTTCTCGAAGCAAGGCCTGGAAGTGCTGCATTCTGACAGCCCTCTGCGACGGCGGTAACATTTCCGCCATTTTGTGTTTGTACCGGGGATCTAAGTACGTTGCCACCCAGTACTGGTCCTTGACCCTCATGCTTTTTATACGGGGGTCCCTATTAAAACACTGGAGCATGAAGGCCCCCATTTGCACTCAAGCGGAAGGTATGTGGTGGTGGTGGTGTTGTTGGTGGTAGTGTCTTTGGGGGTGCACATAGCAGAGAGTGAAGAAGAGGGTGCAGATCGAGAGGATGAGGAGGGTGCAGAAGAATAAGGCTGAGTGAGCCACTCAACCAAGTCTGGTGCGTCCTTTAAAGTAATTGAACGCACCTTCTGCAACTTCCCACTTTGGCTCAAGGCTGTTGCTCCTGCCCTACCCCTACCACCCCTGCGGAAGGGCCTGCCTCTTCCTCTGCCTGTCATTTTTTAAATCACCCTGTGACAAAACTCTTAGTCCCTATACCGCTGAAGGACTGCTGCAGTATAGGGCAGCGGTCAGCAGTAGTGCACGTCAACCCTATGTATTGTGGACCGATAGCGGTCCTTACAGAACAGCAGACTGTACTGCACTCAGGCCTATGTACCGTAGCACCCTATACCAAGTTACCAGTCCTTATAAGAACTTTTGTGGACCAAGCAGGTTGTGTGTTAGTGATTAGCAGACTGTACGTCAGTCCCTATACCAATGAAGGACTGCTGCAGTATAGGGCAGCGGTCAGCAGTAGTGCACGGCAACCCTATGTATTGTGGACCGATAGCGGTCCTTACAGAACAGCAGACTGTACTGCACTCAGGCCTATGTACCGTAGCACCCTATACCAAGTTACCAGTCCTTATAAGAACTTTTGTGGACCAAGCAGGTTGTGTGTTAGTGATTAGCAGACTGTACGTCAGTCCCTATACCAATGAAGGACTGCTGCAGTATAGGGCAGCGGTCAGCAGTAGTGCACGTCAACCCTATGTATTGTGGACCGATAGCGGTCCTTACAGAACAGCAGACTGTACTGCACTCAGGCCTATGTACCGTAGCACCCTATACCAAGTTACCAGTCCTTATAAAAACTTTTGTGGACCAAGCAGGTTGTGTGTTAGTGATTAGCAGACTGTACGTCAGTCCCTATACCAATGAAGGACTGCTGCAGTATAGGGCAGCGGTCAGCAGTAGTGCACGGCAACCCTATGTATTGTGGACCGATAGCGGTCCTTACAGAACAGCAGACTGTAACGCACTCAGGCCTATGTACCGTAGCACCCTATACCAAGTTACCAGTCCTTATAAGAACTTTTGTGGACCAAGCAGGTTGTGTGTTAGTGTTTAGCAGACTGTGCGTCAGTCCCTATACCGCTGAAGGACTGCTGCAGTATAGGGCAGCGGTCAGCAGTAGTGCACGTCAACCCTATGTATTGTGGACCGATAGCGGTCCTTACAGAACAGCAGACTGTAACGCACTCAGGCCTATGTACCGTAGCACCCTATACCAAGTTACCAGTCCTTATAAGAACTTTTGTGGACCAAGCAGGTTGTGTGTTAGTGTTTAGCAGACTGTGCGTCAGTCCCTATACCGCTGAAGGACTGCTGCAGTATAGGGCAGCGGTCAGCAGTAGTGCACGTCAACCCTATGTATTGTGGACCGATAGCGGTCCTTACAGAACAGCAGACTGTAACGCACTCAGGCCTATGTACCGTAGCACCCTATACCAAGTTACCAGTCCTTATAAGAACTTTTGTGGACCAAGCAGGTTGTGTATTAGTGTTTAGCAGACTGTGCGTCAGTCCCTATACCGCTGAAGGACTGCTGCAGTATAGGGCAGCGGTCAGCAGTAGTGCACGTCAACCCTATGTATTGTGGACCGATAGCGGTCCTTACAGAACAGCAGACTGTAACGCACTCAGGCCTATGTACCGTAGCACCCTATACCAAGTTACCAGTCCTTATAAGAACTTTTGTGGACCAAGCAGGTTGTGTGTTAGTGTTTAGCAGACTGTGCGTCAGTCCCTATACCGCTGAAGGACTGCTGCAGTATAGGGCAGCGGTCAGCAGTAGTGCACGTCAACCCTATGTATTGTGGACCGATAGCGGTCCTTACAGAACAGCAGACTGTAACGCACTCAGGCCTATGTACCGTAGCACCCTATACCAAGTTACCAGTCCTTATAAGAACTTTTGTGGACCAAGCAGGTTGTGTATTAGTGTTTAGCAGACTGTGCGTCAGTCCCTATACCGCTGAAGGACTGCTGCAGTATAGGGCAGCGGTCAGCAGTAGTGCACGGCAACCCTATCTATTGTGGACCGATAGCGGTCCTTACAGAACAGCAGACTGTACCGCACCCAAGCCTATGTACCGTAGCACCCTAGACAGACCAAGTTACCAGTCCTGATAAAGAGCTTTGTGGAACAAGTGAGTTGTGAATGATTAGCAGACTGCAGCAGAAGGGCAGCAGTCAAGTATAATATTCTTTCTATATTTGGAAGAAAGAATATTATACGTGTACAAGCCTATTACCGTACCACTGATACCAGTCCTGAAAAGAACCTTTGTGGAACTAATAGTAACAGCAAGTCTTTAAAATTATCCTCACTGCCTGACACACTGCTTCCTGCCTGTCCCTATACAAATTGGCAAAAAAGAGTAGGCTGGAACGATTAGCTGGAACAGCTCTTTTGTGGACCTGATAGTAACAGCTAATGATGATGATGATGATGATGATGAAGAAAGACTAATCTGGCTGAGCTGTCCCTAAAATAGCAGCATACAGCGCTCTGTCCCTTTATCTAAACTGACATAAGAAACTCAGGCTGCTGACCTAACACCTATACCAGTCCTGAAAAGAACTTTTGTGTACCAAATAGCTAGCGTTTTCTCTGTCCCTACTCCACACAGGATCCTTTCCCTACAGTGACAGAAGAAAGAATGTAAAATGGCCACCGGATCGGGTGTATTTATAGGTTAGGGGGAATGTCCAAGTGTCCATGAGCTGTCATGTCTCAATTGGTTGTCCTGTAACACATGATAAACGTGTCACGAAAGGTTAAAGTTCTTGTATACATTAAACACGTAAGTCCGCCGGGGCGAACGACGGAAAAAGGCGTTCGAACCCGCGGACGGCGAAAGTCGGAAATTCGCCGCGAAACGACCGCCGGGCGAACCGTTCGGCCATCACTACTCAGTGCTTTGTATTGCGCCACAAGGTGGGTTAAGCGACCGCAAATGAAGCGCCACGTCTGAAATCTCATGCACTTAAAGGACTTTTTTCTTTTTTTTCTTAAAGGGGCCGTTTTACTTTTTTTTTATTACAATTTTTTTGTGACTACGGGGGGTGGGGCCACCACTGACCACTACCATGGATTCAAGACAAGTCCTGCGCATTCAAGATACGTAAACAAATGCAGGAATTTACCAGACTGAATTCTTTGTAACAACAATGCACTGCCTAGCTTTTTAATTTAGGACAGCTGACATAGAAGTGTAAATAGGAGAGCTTTTGGATAAGGCGTCACCTCACTATTACCCTCTTTCTGCCCACGCTATAGCCAAAAGATGGCTACATTGCCGGGAGGGTGCCAATAGACATACCATGATCGCTCTGCTCATGCACTCCCTGCAGCATGCGGGTGGTGACAGATCAGTGTTAAAGGCCAATCACAATGGCCCTTTACCACATCATCAGCTGTGCCCAATGACAGATAATCACGATGTAAACACAAACCGGTTATCAGCATTCCTTTCCACACGCTGACAGCACGAGGAGAGCAGAGGAGAGCAGAGGAGAGCATATAACTGGCTTGTGTGAAAGGAACATATACACTGATAATCAGAATAGAAGGAAGAAGTGGAAAGGATAATGGAGGCCGAAAGATGGATACACATAGTTAAAAATAGAGAGGAGGAATTTAGGGAAAAATTTAGAAAATGGGAGCTCTATTCAATAGAGATTGAATAATGTGACTTCCTGGGGGAGGCGGATGGGATGGGAGGGGGCGGGAAAGGAAGAGAGGAATACATTTATTTATTTATTTTTATTTTGTTTTTTGTTTTTTTTGGGAGGGGAAAGTATGGAATATGTAAATAATGAAATTGGAATTGTTATACTATGTGAGCTAATTTTCTTTTAAAAAAATTTATAAAAATCTGATAATAAAAAAAAAAAAAGAAAAATAGGTGTAAACCTTTACTGACTGTCATGTAGGTTCCAAAATGCATTTCTTGGAGAAATTGAGGTTAGGGAAAGGGTTTTTACTTTTTTTTAATCCTTTGTTACATCCTAATGCTGCTAATATACTGCAACCTCTTTACAACCCGTCTCTCTCCACTACAGTGAAAACAGGTTGTATGTGTTCTTCATAGGGCATATTTCCTAATTGTTTCTGGGTGCAATTTGTTTTCATGAGCCTTCCTTTGAAAGCAGACCCCTCTGGAAAATTGGAAGTCTGTTCTATGAAATGCCCAAAAGTCACATGTAAAAATAAGAGACGTACATCTGCCTCAGCTTTTAGAGCACTTATACATTGGGGAGGGGGGGTGTCAGCGGTAAAGCACCGCTATTTTTTGGAGCTCTTTACTGTCAATTTAGCGGTGCTTTTCGGCCGCTGGCGTGGGTTAAAAGTGCCCCGCTAGTGGGCAAAAAGCACCGCTAAAATGGTTAATAGTGAAGAGAAGAGAAAGGATTACACCTAAATTGAATACATAATATGGAATTAGTGTACATTTTAGGGAATCCGTACACTGCTTACCCTGGGAAAGTAACGGCAGCAGAACAGCACAACAGAGGCACCTGAAGGGAGATGGGGAGGGAGTTTTCAATAGGGTGGACCTTTCATGAAAACGGTGACAATGGTGGATTATAGCCTGGCATTGGCACAGCAGCGTTTATTTTCCTTTTAGGTGGTATGTGCCATGGTGATTTACAGACAGTAAATGTTGGCGACAGGGGCAGAGCTTTGTCACCACATAACATAAAATACCCAGACAAGCTCCTCAGTATCAGTATCGCCAACTGTTATTTCTCATGAAAGCTAGAGATTACTTTCCAAGTATATTATTATGTTACAACTCATATAAGATTTCTTTTTAAGTTGTATGTGAGATTTTAGTGATTGCATCTAAAGCTTCTTGTCATATTTACTGTTCATTAATTCTGCTTCAGTGTAGCAACAATCCAAGATAATCTGTCATCTTTTTCTGCCATTCCATGATCTGATACTCAGCATAGCAAACACTAATGACTTTGTAATCAGTACCTATTTTATTTGGTTTACTGAACATCAACTGCCAGTCCTTTTAACTCACTAGTAATATATAACTCACCAACACTATATTACAGAGTATATTCTTCAGCAAGACAAAATCCATCCAACATTTCCACAAAAATGGCAGCTATGAACTTCTCAGAAACCAGTGCACAGTCACAAATTCAGGATAATCAGCACATTTACTAATGCGAGTTGATTTACTAAACCCAATTAGGCTGTTCATGATGCAAGGAGATTTTCCTCAGAGCCTAGTCAATGTGGAGAGGTTTCCACTTACGGAGCACCGCATGCCGATATACGTCCTATCTTTGAAGAGGAACATTGTTGTTATGGCAGCAGCTAGCTGCCATAACCCCGGTATCCTCTTCTTTGGCCGACGGTCCGCAGAGAGTGGTCTCTGCGGTGGATTTGCCGCAAGATCACTTTTATCGGCGGCGAGACAGCGGCCCCCCTCCTGCCATGCTCCAGTGCCCTCTGCCGCTTACCGGATCCATCAGCAGCAGCGGAGGCGATTGGAAGATGTCCCCCACCCGTCTCCATGACATTGCAGGGTGGAAGCGACGTCAAAACGGCACTTCCACCCATAGGGCCATTAAAAAAAAAAATATTTAAATGACAAATGTATTAATTTTATTTTATTGCTTTTTAGTGTAAATATGAGATCTGAGGTCTTTTTGACCCCAGATCTCATATTTAAGAGGCCCTGCCATGCTTTTTTTCTATTACAAGGGATGTTTACATTCTTTGTGATAGGAATAAAAGTGAATTTTTTTTTTTTTTTAAAGAACAGTGTAAAAATAAAAAAATAAAAGGGAAAATAAATAAGAAAAAAAATTTAATATTTTTAAACGTACCCCGTCCCGCCGAGCTTGTGTGCAGAAGCGAATGCGAGCAGCGCCCGCATATGAAGACTGTGTTCAAACCACACATGTGAGGTATCGCCGCGAAGATTCGAAAATCCAAAAATAAAAGCCAAAATACATAAATTCAAAAGAAAGAAAATCTGAAAATAAGAACAAAAATCCGAAAATTAGAAAACGCGAAAATTCAAATATCTGAAATATTAACTAACTAATAACTATTACTAACTATTAAATTATAGGTATTGGAATTTCATTTCAAATTTGGCTGTTAGTGAAGGTAACAAATACGAATGTATGATGCTTATATTTTGGGTAATATGATGTTTAATTTGGGTGGGTTTGCAGCCTACAGTGCAGTCCCATGCCCAATCATGTTCAAGGTAAATAAGAAAAACTGAATTTTTGCTTGCACATGATTGGATAATGGGAGTCAGCAGAGCTTCACCTCATTCACTAAGCTCTAGGGAAAATTCCCTAGCAAAGTGCATCTATCATTGCAAAGCAAACAGGCTATTTGCCTTTAGAAAATCAATCCCACAATGTCAATGAGTTATCAATGGAAATAATCTGTCATGCTGCCAACAAGGGAATGTAAAATATCAGACTTATAAAATGTACCTACAAGCTGAAAAGTGAGATTATTCATAATTCCCAGCAAGGAAGCAGAATTTGGGGCACTTGCAGCTCACAATCATATACTTTCTGGGATAACTCAGATAAAGAAAATAACCTGTCCTATAGCCTTTTAAAGTTGGCACACCATGCTTTGTCAAGGTGGTAGGAGAACAGAATGCTTAGCCCAAATGGTAGATGAGCGCTGGAGGAAAATGTGCTTCAACCTCGCTCTCAGACAGTCTGTTATTTGAGAATAGCAGTATATAACATAACTAGACATGTGCAATTAGTTTTGTTTCTGAATTCCTTTTTCAACTAAGTTCAACAAATTTGTTCATTCGGAAATATTATAATTAACGAAAACTCATTTTAACAAATTTTTCCGAAATTCGAAAATCCGAAAACATTGAAAATTTGGAAATTCAGAAATTTGAAAATCCAAAATCCTAAAATTTGAAGATTCGGAAATTCTAAAATTTGAAAATGTGAAAATCCAAAAATTTGGAAGTTCCAAAATTCACAAATACAAAAATCGATAAAACCGGAAATTAAGAAATTCGAAAATTTGATAATTTAAAAGTCCAAAAATAAGAACCAAAATCCTAAAATTCAAAAAAAAACAGAAAATTGTACCATACTTACCGTAATTTTCTTTTCCTGGTGCCTATCCATGGCAGCATACCTGTGACAAGCTCCGCCTTGGCTCCTCCCTCAGGACTAGTGAATATTATAAAAGAAAAGGTTAGTACAGCCCCCGCATTCTCCGTAATATAGAATACCGAGGGTGGGATTGTATGCTGCCATGGATAGGCACCAGGAAAAGAAAATTACGGTAAGTATGGTACAATTTTCTGTTTTCCTGGTGCCTCCATGGCAGCATACCTGTGACAAATAACTAGCTGAGATGGGTGGGATGCTTAGAAGTCTATTTTAAAGAAATTATTATTTAGAAGAAGCGAGGGCTGATGTGACTGCCTGTCTGCCAAACTCCACCGATGCAAGAGCTCCTGGGTCCACCCTGCAATGTTTCAGAAACGTATGTCGGGACGACCAAGTCGCTGCCCCACAAATAGTTTCAATTAACACATTCGCTCTTGCCGCCCAAAAGGCAGAAACTGCTCTGGTGGAGAGCGCCCTGACCGCCAAAGGGGGTTCCAGCCCCTTTGTCCTGTACACCTTGTGAATGAGTCTAACGATCCATGAGGCAATCGTTCTTGCTGACGCCTCCTTGCCTTGGTGTTTGCCCCAGGGAATTATAAACAGCCTGATGGAATCCCTGAATGATGCTGTGGCCTGCAGATAGCATTTCAAAGTGGAGGCAATGTCTAGCTCATGAAGAGAACCAGAGTCCTGTTCTGAAAATGTTGGGAGTGCCCAAGGTTCTGACATGTTTAAGGATGATGCGACTTTGAGAATAAATCCTCGCACTGTTCTGAGTTCTACTCTGTCCGGATGGAATATGATATGATTATGATCTGCTCCTAAAGCTTGGAGCTCTGAAACCCGTCTGCCAGAGGTTATAGCTATCAGGAAGGCTAGCTTCTAGGCTAGATTCCAAAGCGATGCTGACTCCGAAGGGGCAAAAAGGTGGACTGGCTAAGGACTCTAGGATAATAGCAAGGTCCCAAGAGGGAAAAGATTGTTTAGTTGGCGGTCGGATCTTTTTGACAGCTTTGAAGAACTGTATTATTAATGAGTCCTCGGCCCATCTTCTACTGGTTTGCCAATGAAATTGCTGATACCTGTACTTTTAGTGTACCTAGTGCAAGACCTAGGTCTAGGCCTGCCTACAAAAACTCAAGAATTTGAGAGGATGATGGGAAATCTGGATCACAGCTTCTGCCAATCATGAAGGCCCTGAACTTTTGTTTGTGGATGGTTTTCTTGCCTTGAGCGGGGTTGCGATCACTTTGTTGGAACACCCTAGAGATTGGAACCTTTCCCTTTCAGCTGCCAGATGTGAAGATCCAGCCTGCGGGGATCTGGAAGGGTGTGACATCCTTGCGAGAGGCGAAGAGGTATTATTGGAACCTTGACTGGAAGTCGGGTACTTAGATACATTGCTGTGGGGAACGAAGGACGTGTTGGCCAGTACAGTAGGACCGTTATCACTGTCGAGGTTTCTATCATAAGCCTTGACAGGAATCTTGGAATGAAAGGCCGTGGAGGGAAGGCATAGGCCTGATTGCATGCCCAGGGGGCTGAGAGGGCATCTAATGCCTCCGCTTGGGGTTGAGGAAGCCTTGAGATGCACCTTGGAAGCTTGGTATTGAATGCTGTTACAAATAGGTCTAGCTCGAGGGGACCCCACTGGTTCACTATCCAGTCGAAAATCTCCGGGTGTAGAGACCATTCGTTGGCATCCGCAAACTTGCGGGAAAGGCGGTCGGCCCTCAAGTTGAGATGGCCGGGCAGATAAACTGCCCTCAGGTCCTTTAGATTCCTTTCTGCCCAGAGTATTATGGGTTCCACCTCCTTCAGGAGGGACCTGCTGCGTGTCCCCCCTTGCTGGTGTACATAGGATACCGCAGTCCTGTTGTCCATTCGGGGGAGAACAGGTTTCCCTGTAATCTCGAACCTTAGGGCTAGTAACGCAAGGTAGGCCGCTCTGACCTGCAGGACATTCGACACCAGGCCTGTTGTATGGAAGGACCATCTACGCTGCACTGAGATCCGGTTGCAGTGTGCTCCCCAACCTGCTGCACTGGCATTGGTATTAATTGTGATCCAGTCGACATGCCCTAACGGGCGTGATTTCAGAAGTGTCTGTTTCTTCATCCACCAATGCAGACTCCTGAGCATCAATGTCGTCAAGTGTATGGGTTGGGATAGATACCACCTGTTCCACAGTCTTTTGCCAGCAGTAGAAGGTCGTCCAAGTAGTGGCATACCCGAAGCCCCAATTCTCTCAGAGGGGCTATGATGGCAATTGGGGTCTTTGTGAAGACTCTTGGCGATGTGCAGAGGCCCAATGGAAGACTCTGGAATTAGAGATGTACCTGCCCCACCGCCAATCTCAGATACTTCTGGAAAGGAGGGAGTATGGGTATATGCAGGTAAGTGTCCTGCAAGTCTATTGACAACATCCAGCCCCCTGGTTGGTCTACACAAATAATCGTTCGTAGAGACTCCATTTTGAATCTTACTAGGAAGAAATAACGATTTAGACTTTTTAGGTCTATCACGGGTCTCCACCCTCCATTTTTCTTGGGGACTGGAAACAGGGTTGAGTAAAAACCCGAAAATCTCTCTGATGGAGGCACTGGAACTACTGCTTGCTGTTACTGCAAGGAGAGAAGAAATTGCTGTAGCACTTCCGTTTTTTAGGGGGGAACCTTGACACCCTTGTCAGGGAGAAGAAGACCTTGGGAGGTTTGTCTAGGAACGGCCAGAAATGGCCGTATTTGACTGTGGAGACTACCCAAGAATCCCTGCACTTTTGCTCCCAGATCTTTGAGAAGTGTTTTAGCTTGGCCCACACAGGACCCGCTTGGGCTGGCCAGGCGTCGAAAGGATTTAGTAGAATCCTGTGGGGTAGGCATTGGTCTCTGTCTTCAGGTTTTGAGGAACGTGGACTGTGTGCTTTCCCAATTATGCCTGAAGCCTTTTCCCTGCCTGGACTATCGGTAATCCTTATTCTTGGAGTATTGGAATATGGGTGCGATTGTCCTGGAGTGCCTAGATCACCTGTCTTGGGGTAGCAGGCCTGATTTTCCACCAGTGACTCGAGAGATGTCCTTGTCCAGTTTTTCCCCCAAACAAGGCTTCACCATCAAATGGTATCTTGCACCAGTTCTGTTTGGAGGCGATATCTGCTGCCCACGGTTTCAGCCACAAGGCCCATTTGGCCATAACTGTGTGGAGCATTGCCCTTGCGGAGCAACGAATTGAATCGATGGCGGCTTCACCAATAAAGTCTGCTGAGAACTTCAGCTCATCCAAGGCCTTGATTATATCCTCCTCTGGGATGTCCTGTTGGATTGCTGACTCTATATTATCTGTCCAGACGCGTAGCGCATTGGACACTGATGTCAGGGCTATGACAGGTTTACAGGCGTTGTCTGCCATCTGGAGCCTTAAAAGAAGTTGAGTCTTCCAGGGGCAATGTGACATTCTTTGCCAACCTTACCACTGCTGCATCGACCACTGGAGAACCCTCCAGCATTGCGGAATCAGGCTATGAGAGAGGGAATAACTTTCCCAACCGATTAATAGAGAACATTTTCTCTGTCTTTTCCCACTCTTCCTCAATCACATCCCTGATCTCGTCCATGAGAGGAAAAACGGAGATCTGGCGTTTGAGAAAGGGGAAGTATGATTTAGACTTCTTAAACCTTTGTGTTGGTCTCTCCCAGCCGATCGCTTGTTTAGCTGCCTGTACATAAGGCTGGACCATGGCGAAAGCAAAGCCAGAGGCATCTAGGTCATCAGATGATTCCTCTGAGATGGCATTCTCTTCCTGATGTTTAGAGGAGGATGCCGGCGTCAGACGAAAAATTCCACTTGTGGACAGCCCCGGGATGGAAGCCTCAGCCTCAGCCGTTTGCTCCTGAGGAGGAGACGCTGGTTGTTGCGTCGTCATTGTGGCTACCAATTCCGCAAGGGAGTCCTTTACTGCTTTCTTAAGTAGGTCCGCCATTTGCAGACCTTCAGCTGCATTGTCCCTGAGGCAATCTCAAACAGATCAGTTTGTCTGAAAGTGGGGCAGCTCCACACGCCTGACATCTTGGAGATCTAGGTCTCGGGGAGCATGAGTGATGGCGCCTTTTTGGCCGATGCTTTCTGCCACTTCTATAATCCCCATGCCAGGACGACCTGTCTCTGCTGTGACTAGAGTCATCATCGTCTTCATGTCGCCTTGAGGTCCTCTTAGACATCTTCTGGCGTACAGGACTGAAATACATAAAGTACCAGCCTGAGTGCACTCTTTTGTTTTTGTTTTTGTTTTTTAAAAGTGTATCAACTTACCTGGACGTAGGTCCTTACCTCAGGTGTAGAGTAGGATCTTGTGCGGGTGGCGAATGGCTCATACTAGACGGATTAGCAGAAGCAGCAGCTAAGAAAAGAGTTTTAGAGGAGAAAAATCAACCAACCGTGTCCTTGACTGGAAAAAGGGACTTCAATAAATACATCTAAAATACATCTAAATCTACATTTTGTCTTCTTGTCCCTTTTTTTTTTTTTTTTTTTTTTTTTTTTGGGGGGGGGGGGGGTTAAATTATATATATATATTTTTAATTTTTTTTTTTTTTTGTAAATAAAATAACTTATTTAAATTTTTTTTTTTTTTTGTAAATAAAATAATTTATTTAATTATTTTTTATTAATTTTATTTAATAATTTAATATGTTTATTTAATTAATTAATCCATCTTCTCTTTTTTTTTTTTTTTTTTTTTATTAAAGCTCAGAGTAGCAGTTCTCCCTGCAGCCACAGGCGTCCCACTGAGGCCATCAGGGAGATAAACAGTAGAACAGGAGAGGCAGGGCACGCCTCTATCCTGTCTTTGACATTTTGAGGGCACAGACGTCACTGTGCCCTTATCAAAGATGGCCGCCGCGGCCTCCGAATCCACTGCGCATGCGCCGATCGGCGGAACAGTAAGCTAGAAGCCTCACACCGCCGGCGCATGCGCAGAGCACGGCGGGGAACGCCGAAAGTTAAATAAAACGCCGGCGCTGAGCGCGCGCGGCTCCTATGGAGCCGGGAATGGCGGTAGGGGCTAAGAGGGAGATTTTTTCTCTGAGAGAAACAAACAAATGGGAGGTCAAAAGAAAAGAAACAAAGAAAGAAAGAAATGGAAGGTTGGGGAGGGGAAGAGAGCAAAAGAGAGAGGAAAGAGAAAAGGGAAAAGATAAAGATATAAAACCTAAAAGGGAAAGGAAAGGAAGGAAGAAAAGAGAGAAGGGGGGGAAAAAAAAAAAGAAATGTAGAAATAGCTGCTGCCTCCGTTACCATGAATGAGCTGGTGCCTGATCAATTTGCAGATAAAGCTCTTACTTAAGAGACAAACTGCTTGTCCCAAAAGATCCTACAGAAGGGACTTCCAACCTTATAAGCGCGTTTAGCTGCCCAAGAGAAGGAACTGCGTCTGGGAGAGGCTTGAACCCGGACGGAAGCTGCCGACTGCAGGAGGTAAGGACGCCGACCAGAATTCACTGCCATGAGGTATGAGGAAAAAAAGGAGAATGCGGGGGCTGTACTAACCTTTTCTTTTATAATATTCACTAGTCCTGAGGGAGGAGCCAAGGCGGAGCTTGTCACAGGTATGCTGCCATGGAGGCACCAGGAAACTAAAATTTGAAAATGAGAAAACCTGAAAATTAAAAAATCTGAAATAATAACTAAATAATAATAACTATTACTAAATATTAAATTATAGGTTTTGGAATTTCCTTTCAAATTTGGCTGTGAACATAACGTAGTTATGAATTATCTGAAATAACCAATGCTGCATCTAAATGAATGTAATGTAACAAATGAATAATAATAAATAATAATAATAACTTTTTATTACTATTATTTATTATGATTAATTGATTACGCTCCATTCTTTAGGAAGCTCCATTTGTTATTTTAAGATAATTAGAAATGTTGGATAAATTCGTATACGTTAAGTTCACTAACAGCCAAATTTGAAAGGAAATTCCAATACCTATAATTTAATCGTTAGTAATAGTTATTTTCCAATTTTGGGGTTTTCTGTTTCGTATTTCCGTTCTTATTTTCGGATTTTCGTTCTTTTGAATTTTCAGATTTTGGTTCTTATTTTTGGATTTTTGAATTTCCGGTTTTCAGAATTTTTTGATTTTAGCATTTTCGAACTTTCCAGATTTTGGGATTTTCATACTTTAAGTTTTAGAATCTTCGGATTTCCAAATTTCTGAATTTTTCTAATTTACTAATTTGCGAATTTCGGGAATTTTCAAAGTTCAGAATTTTCAAATTTTGTAATTTATGAATTTATTTGAAATTAAGAATTTTGATCATAACGAATGACCTGAAAAACAAAGAAAAAAAAATATAATGAAACAAAAACACAAATGAACACATTTTTTGGTAGTGCACATGTCTGAACATAACACTCTTTAATTATAGCAAGAAATATACAAACTAAAAATGGCATAGTAAATCAGTGAACAAACAAAAAGTATTAATTCATCACAAGTCAAACTGGGTAGGATAGGAAAGTTATCAATGAATAAAGCATCCAAATATTACCACAAATAGTAAAAATAAAAATGGAAATGTGCATTACAATCTAGTCACCTACAAATGTCCCAAACTCTTTGAAGTCATTTACAGGTTCAGCTAACTACAATGTAGGAGATCAGGTGAGCTTCCACCTCGAGCAAAAAACTTTTGTGCCCAGTCATATCACAACATTGTGCATTAGGAAACTGATTCATTTTGAATGGGCTGTAAATGCACTTCTGTGTATAAAATTGTAGATCCTACTATTTTTCAAAACAAAGCAACTGTATATGTGCATTGGGGCACAATTAACAATGAATGGTAAAACGCATACACACTGTGTGGCCATTATGCACACTATAATGAGCATTTGCTTTCAATTTATGAAAGGTGAAGATGGCCTTTAAGAAAGATGTAGCAATCTAAAAACTTGTGTGCACTGTTTGTTAAACAATATGGCTTGGATGAAAATCAAATCGGCTTTAAGCTTTTCAAGTAGATAATCAGCATATTCCTAAGGGTTTACACATTTTCTCCAAGCTGTACATTGGTAGTAGTAACAGGTAAAATAATAAAATAAAATAAAACACGATTAGGAGATTTTAGCGGCACACATCAAAAATGTTAGCGCTCCAAATTTCATTAAAAAAATAAAACTGAATGTCAGCACTAGTAGGACAAATATGTCACTCTGATTGCAATCAAGGACATTGTGGCTTTTGAATGCTGAATTTTGAAGCCTAAGACAAAATTAATATTCTGTTTGATTGTCTGCAAAAAGCAGGTGGATCCTAACTACTCATTCCAAGATTTTTTTAAAGTAGAGATTTTCATTATACAAAAATAAAATGTCATAAATTTAATAAAGAGAGATCCAGTGAATGCTGGATGCCTAGCTGTTCAGCTGACTCAGTGGCATCGCTAGGGGGGTAGGTCCGCACCCAGGTGCCACCCGCTACAGGGGTGACACCATCCCGAGGGTGGCAAAAGCCTTGGTTCCCTTTAGCAGTTTCTTTTTTCTTTCAGCTGGAACACCTCCAGTGCCGCTGTCCTCTCCTCTCCAGCTGCCTCCCAGGGGTGTTCCATGTACCTGAGCCACCCGAGCTGGTGCAGTATGGTTTGGGGAGTGTCAGCTTGCGATGGGGGGGTTCCTCTGCAGTGTTTGACAGGTGGGGGGCTTTATGATGAGGTTGTTTTTTGCTGCTGGACACAGCTTTATTTTATTGAGGGGGTGCTTTGTCCTGGGGCAGGTCTATAGTGATGGAGAGGGGTGCTTTGTCCTGGTGGGGTCTGTACTGATGGAGGGGGGTGCTTTGTCCTGGGGGCCTGTACTGATGGAGGGAAATGGTTTGTCCTGGAGGGGTCTGTGCTGATGGAGGAGGGTTGTGGTTTTTACTGAGGGGGGTATGTACTGATGGAGGAGGGGGGGTGGTTTGTACTGAGGGGGAGTCTGTGCTAATGGAGGAGGGGGTGGTTTTTACTGAGGGGTGTCTGTACTGATGAAGGGAAGTGGTTTGTCCCACTTCCCCTGGAACCTAAACTAGACTGCTAATGTATCAGGAGCGAGGCATCAACCATGTACGGTCACATCTGGCACTCCCAGGATGCCGGCACATGGCTCCGCAGTGTGGGCTTTTTTTAATGTGTCAGCTGCTGACAATAGTGTTGCCATCTGCAGCCTTTGCAGTCAACGCATAAGTCGCGGTAAGCCCAACACTCACCTAGGGACGACCACCTTAAGAAGGCACATGAGCTGCCATCACTGAGCCCAGTGGGAGCAATGGAACTCACAAAGCCACACTCCAGGCTCTCACCGTCCAGCCTCGTCTTCTACTTCTCCTTCTCCTTCTCCTCACAATTGTCCTCCACTCCACCTTCCATCATGCCGTCCTCACGTTTTTCTGGAAAAAGGCAGGCTTCCGTGGGCCAAATGTTGGAGCGTAAAAAAAATTATGACGCCGGATAGCCCTCTTGCCCAACAGTTGACGGCTGGCTTGTCAGAACTGATAGCCCGCCAACTACTGCAATATAAACTGGTGAACTCGGAGGCCTTTTGAAAATTTGTGGCCATTGGAACACCACAATGGAAGGTCCCAGGAAGGAAGTATTTCTCACAGAAGGGCATCCCAGAGCTATATGGCCATGTTCAGCGGCAAGTGAATGTATCTCTGGCACACAGTGTCGGTGCCAAGATACATCTAACCACAGACACATGGTCTAGCAAACATGGGCAGGGAAGGTATATAACTTTTACTGCCCACTGGGTGAACCTTCAAGCATGTAACCCGTGGCACCTGTGTAGATTTGGTTTTACCGCCACGGGTTGCATGCAGGCCTGCCTCTTCTTCTCCTCCTCCTACTCCATCCTCCCCCTCCTCAGCTGACTCCTCCTTTTCCGCTGCTAGCGTCTCTTCCGCTGCGGCGCCCAAGATCCCCAGAACCTATTCGACATGCCAGGTGAGACGTTGCCATGCTGTGCTGTGTCTGTTGTGCCTGGAAGCCAAGAGCCACACTGGCCCTGCACTCCTTTCAGCTTTACGTTCACAGGCAGATCAGTGACTAACACCACTCAATTTGACAGTTGGTAAAATGGTGTGTGGCAACAGTGCCAATCTGCTGAGCACATTGAAACAGGGCAAAATTACACATGTGCCATACATGGCACACGTCTTAAACTTGGTCGTGCAGCGATTCGTTGTCAAATACCCTGGGGTCCAGGATATCTTGCGGCAGGCAAGGAAAATCTCGGCCCATTTCAGAAGATCTTACACAGCCATGGCTCACCTTGCTGACATTCAGCTGCGACACAATCTGCCGGTCGGACTTCTTATTTGCGATTGCCTGACGCAATGTAACTCAACCTTCTATATGCTTGATAGGCTGCTCTAGCAGAAACAACTACCTGTACGAACAGGTTCTGTGGAGCTTGTTTTTTTTTCTTCGCGCCAGTGGCTGCTCATGCGTGACACAGACAGACTTCTGCGGCCATTTGATGACATCACCAAACTGGTCAGTCGCAGCCATGGCGCCATCAGTGACATCTTACCTTATGCTTACTTTATGGAGAATGTATTGTGTCGTGTCATTGATCAAGCCGTGGAGGAGCAGGAGCAGAAAGATGCTACTCTATCTGAGACAAGTCAACAACAGGAGTCTGAAGAGGAGTCAGAAGAGGATGGTGCCGGGGCAGATGAGGAGGAGCAAGAAGAGCATGCTTTAAACCTTTCTGGGATCCCTGTTGTTGTCCGTGGTGTGGTCTCAGTGCTCTCTATCACGGTGCTGGTGTGGTCTCAGTGCTCTCTATCATGGTGCTGGTGTCAGTGCTCTCACGGTGCTGGTGCCAGAGCTCTCTATCACGGTGCTGGTGTCAGTGCTCTCACTCTGCTGGTGTCAGTGCTCTCTATCATGGTGCTGGTGTCAGTGCTCTCATGGTGCTGGTGTCAGTGCTCTCTATCATGGTGCTGGTGTCAGTGCTCTCCATCACGGTGCTGGTGTGGTGTCAGTGCACTCTATCTCGGTGCTGGTGTCAGTGCTCTCTATCTCGGTGCTGGTGTCAGTGCTCTCTATCACGGTGCTGGTGTCAGTGCTCTCTATCTCGGTGTTGGTGTCAGTGCTCAGTCTCTATCACAGTGCTGGTGTCAGTGCTCAGTCTCTATCACAATGCTGGTTTCAGACAGTGAGGGAGATAGCAGCGGAGAAGCCAATCAGCAGGCAGTGCCAGCACTATGGCTGAGGATCAGCACTGGACTGGCACCTCCGTACCACCGCAGTGGAGCCCTGCATAGGTGGGGGCCGGGCAGAGGCAGAGGGAGGGGCTCAAGCACAGGTTACCACACTGGGACACTGGTACAGGACTGCGCTGCCCTGACTGTGGCACTGATCATCTCCTGCACCCCCTTCATAGCCTGCCCTGACCTTGCCACTCCTCCATGGTCTTCATGCGCTCCTGAATTGTCAAAATTTCAAAGATAAAAAAAAATGCTTGTCGTTGTCGATCCCAGATTCACTTAATACTTTTGTTATGTCAGTGTCCATGTTGTGGGATTATGTGTGCACAGCTAGTAAGTATTTTGTGGCTGAAAATATGACCTGGAGGTTTTTAAGGTTCGCCTGCCATTAAAGTCAATGGGGTCCGCCGCAAACTTTGCGGTTCGCAAACTTTTGGCCACGTTCATGGTTCGTGTTCGCGAAACGTCCCATCGGAAGTTCGTCCATCACTAATGCTGAATAGCATCAAAACTACCCCATCATATTGCCCCCATCAAAACTGCCCATCATATTCCTCTATTATAAATCAGTACATGGTGTGTCTGTGCTCTCCCCCACTGCCCATCACTGTGTATCAGAAGCATTGGTAACCATGGAAACAAAAGCCTGGCTGCCCTAAATTGAATGAAATTTTCTGAAATGATCACTAAACTTTAAAAGCTTTTTCACAAAAAACTGTAAAAGATATCAAACTGAAAAGATATAGCCAGATAGCTGAATATTTTGTGAACATTTTATAGTTTGTTTGGCGTCTGTAGGTGAAAGTATGAAGGAGTTGAAACTTTTGGCAGCGGAAGAAGATTTTACGGATTTTAAGCATGCTCTCATTGACTTCAATGTTAAAAAAAGTGTTAAAAAGCTTAATATTTTAAAAAGTAGAAATAGTAGAAAAAAAGTTGAAGGAGAGCACACATCAGCTGAAAGAGCTGAACATTTTAAAAGTTGAATGGCTTTAAAAGCTGAAAGTAAGGATGAGCCGAACACCCCCCAGTTCGGTTCGCACCAGAACCTGCGAACAGACCTAAACTTCATGTGAACTTTAAAACCCTATAAAAGTCTATGGGACTCGAACGTTCACAATCAAAAGTGCTCATTTTAAAGGCTAATATGCAAGTTATTGCCATAAAAAAGTGTTTGGGGACCTGGGTCCTGCCCCAAGGGACATGTATTTTTAGGGGGAACTCAACGCCATTTTTTTTTAAATTGACGTGGGGGTTCCCCTTAATATCCATACCAGACCTGAAGGGCCTGGTAATTGAATTAGGGGGAACCCCACGCTTTTTTTTTATCAATGACTTTCAATAACTGTTCTCTGTATTACAGGGAGCCGACAATTCATTATAGCCGCAAGTGATTTTAAATGACTTTTTTTTCCTGCAGAAATGACACTTTGTGCAGGGACAGTTCTAAGCACTGGAAACATGCGCCCCTTTACAGGCATACTATAGACACCCCCCAGGTATGACATTTAAGAGAATATTACACTTTTATTGTTTCACTTTAAGCATTATTAAAATCACTGCTCCCGAAAAACATCCGTTTTTAAAACTTTTTTTGCATTGATATATGTCCCCTGGGGCAGGACCCAGGTTCCCAAACACTTTTTAGGACAATAACTTGCATATAAGCCTTTAAAATTAGCACTTTATATTTCTCCCATTGTACAGGGTGTTCTGCGGCTTTTCGAATTTGCCGCAAACACCCCAAATTGTTCGCTGTTCGGTGAACAGGCGAACAGACAATGTTCGAGTCGAACATGAGTTCGACTCGAATTTGAAGCTCATCCCTATCTGAAAGTATGCAGAAGTTACGCAGAGCCAAAAGACGTACGGAATAATTATAAAAAGATGATGATGATGACGATTAATAAATAAAAAAAGACTAACACTAGAAAATGCATTTCCTGTAGAAAATGTGTGGGAATGCTGAATAGCATCAAAACTGCCCCATCATATTGCCCTCATCAAAACTGCTCATCATATTCCTCTATTATAAATCAGTACATGGTGTGTCTGTGCTCTCCCCCACTGCCCATTACTGTGTATAAGAAGTGTTGGTAACCATGGAAACAAAACAGACAACAAAAGCCTGGATACCCAAAATTTTATGACATTTTATGAAATGATCACTAAACTTAAACAGCTTTTTCGCAAAAACTGTAAAAGATATCAAACTGAAAGGATATAGCCAGATAGCTGAATATTTTGTGATCATTTTAAAGTTTGTTTGGTGTCTGTAGGTGAAAGTATGAAGGAGCTGAAACTTTTGGCAGTAGAAGAAGATTTTACGGATTTAAAGCATGCTCTCATTGACTTCAATGTTAAAAAAGTGTTAAAAAGCTTAATATTTTAAAAAGTATAAATAGTAGGAAAAAAGTTGAAGAAGAGCACACACCAGTTGAAAGAGCTGAACATTTTAAAAGTTGAATTGCTTTAATACCTGAAAGTATGGAGAAGTTACGCAGAGCCAAAATACGTACGGAATAATACAATTAAAAAGATGATGATGATGATTAATAAATAAAAAAACAAATAACAATAGTGGGACTTCTAAAGCAGTCCCACTAATAAATAAAAAAACAAATAACAATAGTGGGACTGCTGAAGCATTTCCACTAATTAAAAAGATGATTAATAAATAAAAAACTAATAACAATAGTGGGACTGGTAAAGCAGTCCCACTAATAAAAAGTGCAGTTGGTGCAGAGCTTAGTAAATGAGAGGAAGCTCTGCTGACTTCCATCATACAATCATGTGCAAGCAAAAAGACCATTTTGAGGGTTTTTTGCAAAGTGAAGCTTTGCTTAATTTACTAAACTCTGAAGCACTGCACTTGCAGAGTACAAATGCATTTGAAAAGTGCACAGTATATTTGCCTTTAGTAAAATAACCACATAATGTTTGGTTTAAGAAATGTTGCTATAGTAATGTTAGCAAGGTAAAAATGACATTTCCATTTGGGATATTGACTTGTGAATAAAGGTAGTGTAGGTCAATCGAGAACCTGTTTTTTTATTTTTCAAGATATAATTAAATGTAGTGCTTAGTGCTGAGTACAATCTTTTATGTTAGCAAATACTCTAATACATATTTACAGTTCTAATTTTCAGGTTGACTTCTAGCAGGTATTATGGGAAATCCATGAAGAGATATCTTTTTTTTAGTTTAAATAGAATGAGAAAAGGATAGAAACTCAGGTTTTTGTTTGTGGTCTGTGTTCCCATTGGGGAGAATTACCCTAAATTCCTGTTTAAACAGGAAGTGATAAAATAGCTACAGTTGGGACACAGACTGCAACAACTTTTTTTTTTTGGGGGGGGGGGGGGGGGGGTATCAGGTCCTATGTGACTTGCATATTGTCCATATCCATGTTTTCTTGTCCCAGAGACAACTGGTTCATCCATTTATTGTCTTGTTGTTATAGAGACAGGAGTGGGGTACAATCTCCAGAAAATTGCCAATCAAAACCTGACAGAAGTATTTATTCTCATTAAGTTTAGTTTCACATTTATGCGGCTGCGCTTGATGCATTTTTTAGGCATGTTTTTCAGTGCGTTTTGCGTTTTTAACCACTTTAATACAGGGCACTTTAGCCCCCTTCCTTCCCAGCCCAATTTTCAGCTTTCATCGCTCTAGCGCTTTCAATGACAATTGCGCGGTCATGCTACACTGTACCCAAATGAAATTGTTATCATTTTGTTCGCACAAATAGAGCTTTATTTTGGTGGTATTTATTCACGACTCCGTTTTTTATTTTTTGCGATATAAGCGCAAAAAAAGCGGAAATTTGAAAAAAAAACAATATTTTCTTTTTTCTATTTGAAAAGAAATCCAATAAAATCTAATTTTGTCATAAATTTAAGCCAAAATGTATTCTGCTACATGTTTTTGGTAAAAAAAATTCCGTTAAGTGTATAATAATTGGTTTGTGTGATTAGGGACATATGTACGCAAATGATCATGTACATATGTGTGCAGGTGATCACGTACATATGTGTGCAGATAATCATTGGGACATGTGATTTTAGTGGGACATATGTGGGGGACATGTTTTTATTATTAGGGACATGTGTTTTTATTATTTGGGGACATGTAGGTTTTGGGGACATGTGTGTTTTGGGGACATGTGTGGGGACTGTGTTTGTACTGTGTGGTGTGTTGTGTGTTGACACTAGACTGATGATCAGTGAGTAAAAAGCTGTAAAAAACAGCTCATACTCACTGATCATCAGCCGGCTGCAGCGTTCTGCTCTCCTCTCCTCAGCGATGACTTCTGTGTGAGGAGAGGAGAGCCGATTGCCTAGCAACCGGCTGTTTGTTTACATCACATGACGGCCGTGATTGGATACGGCCGTCATGTGATCAGGAGGGCCAATCACAGAGCCCTCCTGCCGATCCGAGATGCGCCGTGTCCGGGTGACACGAGCACATCGGGATTGCGCCGCTGGGCGGGCACGCGCGCGCGCGATCCCGCTACTTCTGAAGGACGTTCCTGAATGTCCTATCAGGAGTAGACGGCTCCCACCCGGCCGTATATATGCATTGGCTGGGTGGGAAGTGGTTCAACCAGGGTTTTTTTCATGCATTTTGAGTTTTATGTTCTTTTTTTTTTTTTCATTTAAAAGCACTGTAAAACACATTGTATATAGCTGGTTGCTAATGAGGGGCTGGGAAGTCGGTCGCAGCATCCTTAGCAACCGATGAGTCATTAGCTGTCAACGGGATTCCTGCTGAAAGCTGAATGTAAAAAAAAAAGGTGTGTGGTTCTCTGCCAGGTCCATACCAGGGGGAGCTCTGCAACAAGGGCCTCTTCCTGACAACCCTAGCTGGTGGTTATCAGGGTCTGCGAGAGGGGGGCTTATCAGAATCTGGAATCCCCCCTTAAAGAAGGGGGTCCCTTGATCCCGCCCCACATGTGAATGGGTATTGGGTACATCGTACCCCTACCCATTCACCAAAAAAGCAGTGAAATATAATAAAAACACAAAAGCCGATTTTTGACAATTCCTTTATTAATAGCTCTGTCTTCTCTAGCCGTTACTTCCCGCCGTCTTCTTCTTCCCGCCATCTCTTCCTGCCATCTTATCCTTCCTGCTTTCTCTTCCCGCCACCCTCTCCTCGAGCTGGCAGTAAGGAAGAAGACAGCAGCAGCAAGAGATGGCGGTGGTGGGAAGAGGCAGCTCGAGGAGAAGACAGTGGGAAGAGACAGCAGGAAGGAGAAGGTGGAGGGAAGAGACAGCTAGAGAAGACAGAGCTATTAATAAAGGAATTGCCAAAAATGGCTGTTGTGTTTATTACATTCCACAGCTTTTTTGGTGAATGGGTAGGGGTATGATGTACCCGATACCCATTCCCATAGGGGGGACCTAACACCCACCCCCATATTGAGGACATGGGGCTTGGTGTATTTGCTCTTCCCCTCCCTTTACTGAACTGTCCGGTGGCATGCTCGGATAAGGGTCTGGTATGGATTTGGGGGGGGGCCTCACACCTTCTTTTTTTATTCGGAGGAGTGGTTCCCTCCGAACTCATACTACACCTAAAGGGCCTGGTATGGACCTTGGGGAAACCCCACACAGCAGGGAACCCCACTGACAGCTGATGACTCATTGGTTGTCAAGGACGCTCAGGTTGACTTCCTGGCCCCCTGCTTAGCAACCAGCTATATACAGTGGTAAAAAAAGAACGACAAAATGGAAAGCACATCAAAAACCGCATCCAAAATGCCCCACTTGTGTTTCTGGTGCAGCTCCATTGAAGTCTATTACATGCAAAAGGCAAACTGCAGTGGGAAAAAAGTCCCAGACCCAAAAAACGCAACAACGCGAAATACACAGATATGAACTAGTACCATAGGAAACCATGTTAAATGGACTGTAGTGTGTTTCTGCAAACTGCAAAACACACTAAAAAACACATAGGTGTGAACATAGGGTAAGTCAATTCAATTTTGTTTGGCTGTAGATGGGCTGAAATTAAACAGTATTCTAAACATAGCTGGAGTAAGAAATATTTTTATATTTGCCCATACTTTAATAATAAAAAAAAACTTGTATCTATTGCAAGAGCAATTCAACAATGCAGTTCACTCTATCTGCATAACAAAATTGGCAGTTGTTTGGGGACAATATTAAAAAGATTGCTATTTTTTTTTACTCATTTGCTGTTACTGAAACATCTTTAATTAACATAACATTGATAATAAAAATCTAATATAATATTACTTAGCTTTAAAATTGTAACCCAATGCTATAAATATAATCATAAATAGTTTTATCCAGCATTAACTTTCTAGTGAAATGTCATTAGCACAGATGTAAATAAAGTTTATTTGTGTCTAAATGGAATTTTAGATTTATACGCATAACACTGAATATAATTTAAGTCTAATCAGTAAGGAAACATTACCATAGGATACTATATTACAGCCAGATATATATATATTTTTTCATGTAATACAGCTTAGCCAACAATGCCCTACTTATGAGGGTTTGTGAACAAGATAACAGAATTTAGTGCGTTGACATATAGGGCTACAAAAACATTGGGTATAAAGGGGGAAGGGAAGGGAAACCAGGGAAATAAGGGAAAATATAAAGAAACATTGCTAAGGGGATTATCCCCCATGTGACCTCAGGGATTCCCCTGGGCAAACATTCTGACTGTATAAAACGCAAGACCTATGTCAGCGCTAAAACTCCAGGATGCCCCGCCGTGAAGTGGTCACAGGGGACCCCACCAGCTCCACCACCGGAGGAGGGGGGCAACGAGGCCTCCATCATACCTTCATCCAGGGGCACAGCTGCCCGGGCCCATCCCAGGACCCCTCAAGCTGAAAATTCTGCTAATGTCATGGAATTATAGGTCAGGTATTTCACCAGTGCCACATACAATGCACAACGAGAACAAGAACTTAAAGAAAAACACAACATATAAAATAAAAAGAAATTAGAAAATAATATAATCTATTCGCCCACAATGATCTGGATCGTAGGAAAAAAAAAAAAAAACATTATAAAGGGGTGTAAAGATTGGGTTTGGGTATTAGCATCACGGTTCAAGTAGGTACTCTCAATGAGGCTTCTGCCAACTCCAACAATGCAACCTCCAGGCTGGATGGCACTGGGTCAGGATCAGCGGTGTGCTTCTGCCAAGGTGCCCAAATACTAGTAAAACGATCTATCCTTAGACGCCATCACCCACTCCTCTGCTTCTTTACTCTCATCCACTTTCCTAAAACACTGATCTCAAGTGGGTACCTGTGGACGTTTCCAGTAGATAGGTATAAGTCATTTAGTTGCATTCAGGAGATGTGGCAACGCACTTTTCTTATAGCGGCTCAATAGGAGGGCAGGAGGAAGCGAGCCGTGGGCAGTGGGATATGAACCCCTAGAGCATCCTTTATCTGAGTTTTGATGTCTAACTCTAACCAGAATGGGCGAATTACAGGGCATTCCCACCAAAGCTGAAGTGACTGAGGGGTAAATATGTGACAGGGCTGCCGGTACCCAGTACCAGCACGTCAAGAGCTTTTTTATTATGAGGTTTATTAAGGGGTTTTTTGTTATGCTGTACGAACCTGACCGCTCGCTAATGTCTGGGGTTTCTGCTTGTCGATGGCGACCCAAACGGGGCTCATCCTCAATCGTTTCCTTCCCATCGTGAAATTTTGTGGTGGAAATTGATATTCGCTAATTGCTCCATTGCACTGTGACCCCACCTCTACCATGACCCTGGCGGTCACGTGTACTCCCCGCTAGGTGGCGCTTCTCGACCTGGCCCATGTTGCCTTGATATATCGGACCATTCACCAAATATTTTAGACACACCTCATATGTGACAAAGATTTGGTAATATGTCATTTTTTATTTGTATTTTTGAAAGTTGTGGTTTAACCAGGGCTTTTTTTCTCGGAGAATAGGTGCAGGAACTCCCCTCGTCTGAGTCACCCCTTGTCTCTGCCCCCTACCCACCTCTGACCACTGTCCCTTAATTCCACCCCCAACTCACCTACCAGTACTGCCCCGTTTAGAGAATACAGAACCAAGTATCATATTGTAGTGCTAAAACATTTGTATCGCACATGTTAATGATAAAAAGAAAAGCAGTAAAAAAGATCCCCTGCAGCCAGAAACAATAGAATCCCCCAGCAACAATGGACTCCACCCCAACAACAATGGATTCCCTGCAGCAACAGTGAACCACCCACAACAAAATATCACACCCAGTAACAAAATATCCACCCAAGCAACACTAGACCCCCCCCCCCTCCCCCCGCAGCAACAGCATATCTCCCAGCAGCCAGCATCAATAGATCCTCCAGCAGCCAGTAAAAATAGACCTCTCCCTCAACAGTAGGTTCCTTCCAGCAACATAAGATCCCCTAGCAACAATTCCTCATCAGCAACAATAGACCCTCACACAAAATCAGATCCCCACCAGTGACTATAGATCCCCCAGCAGCCAACATCAATAGACCCTCCAGCCCACCCCACACCCCTTGCTATTACATACATTCACTGCTGGAGGTGCCCTACCTGCGTTCCCCCGCGTTCCCACTGAAAAAAGCCCTGGGTTTAACAATGTTACAAGAGTAGACTAGAGAAAAGAGTCAAAGCTTCTGAAATTGTATACTAGTTTTCAGGACAGAAAACTAGGTGTTGGTAGCTGTTAAAAAAATGTCTGTCCACATTGTAACAATTTACGTTGAATAAAGATACATGTCTGAGTATAACCAAAATACCAAAATCATAAACTGTCCAGTTACTCCAAGGTGGGACACAGAAATTTAACATATTAATGGTCCAATTTGCGCCATCAGGAAAGCAAAAATCTTTTATGAACCTTAAAGTGGAGATCCAATCTGAAAAAAAAATTACATACAAATGCAACAAAAAAATTAAAAAAATAAAATTAAAAAAAATAAAACATTTTTTACTCACCAGAAATGCCTGTTGCTGGGCAGATAGTCCTAATCTGCCACTTTCTATTCCGCGGTGATCTTCAGTCTTATCCTCCTCGTGTGTATCACAGAAGACAGCCATCCATTCAGAAATCGCCGGGGGACTACTGCATGCGCAGTAGGTTTCCCTTAGTGAGGATGGTGGTGCCGACACACGTTACGAGGGATGGATCGGCCAAAATCGCAGGCGCCCTGGACAGGTAAGTGTCCTTATTAAAAGTCAGTAGCTACAGTGTTTGTAGCTGCTGACTTTTATTTATTTTTTTATGGCTGGAACACCGCTGTAAGGTAATCATGTCACCCCCTTGGTCAATAACAACAATGTTATTTATTACAAATATTAGTACAGTTGTTGTTTATATTTTGTACATTTAGAAATAAATACAGCATCTTTTTCGGAGTAACCCTTTCTGTATAGAGGGCAACCCTCCTTGACTCCAGTCCAGCCACAGAGAATCTGCTTAAAGTGATTGTAAGGGTTTATTTTTTTCAAATAACAAGCATATCATACTTACCTCCACTGTGCAGCTCATTTTGCACAGAGTGGCCAAAAACTTGCTCTTCTGGGGTCCCCCAGCAGCTCTCGTGGCTCCACCCCACATCAGATAACCCCCTCGGAGAATCAATATCGCGAGGGATTACCTTGCAAGCACGCTCCCGAGTCCAGCATTTGGCGTCCATAGAGGCTGAATGCAGGACTCGGCCCCACCCCCCGGCGCCTGCATGATTGGATTTGATTGACAGTAGCAGGAGCCAATGGCTGCACTGCTATCAATCTATCCAATCAAGAGCCAAAACCCCCGGACAGAGAGACAGCGCATCCCAGCGGGTCAAGTTCCAGGGCTCAGGTAAGTAAAATGGGGGGGGGGGGGGGGCGATAACAGCCAGGTGTTTTTTCACCTTAATGCATAGGATGCATTAAGGTGAAAAAAACACATAGGTTTACAACCCCTTTAACTTTGATGACTTTGCAGTGATCTTAAAGCAAACAACTTTTTACTTAGCTTACTCAATGCACCATTTATGTATTTATGAACCTCAATCTTTTCCCACCTCAATCTCTTCTTCTTCTAAAGGTTCATTACATTCAATTCTAATAATCTTCCCTCCATAGCTAAGGTCCCCCAATACCTTTATTAATCTTAGTTGCCCTTTTCTACGTTCCTTATAGTTCTATAACATCATTTATGTGAATGGATGTCCAAAGCTGAACTGCATTCTCAAGATGGGGTCCTGCTATTGCTTTGTATAAGGGAAAAATTATCTCTGAGGTTGATTTGCTAAAAGCAAATAGAACGTCACTTTGCAAGGGAAGTTGCACTGTGCATTAAAGAATGAGGTGAAGCTCATTCTTTAATCATGTGCAAGCAAAATGCATTTTTTATTCTTTAGTATTTTCACCAAATGAACCACTTCCACCCTGGAAGGATTTACCCCCCTAATAACCAGGCCATTTTTTGTGATACGGCACCGCATTGCTTTAACTGACAATTGTGTGGTCATGCATTGTTGTACCCACACAAAATGTATTTTCCTTTTTCCCACAAATAGAGCTTTCTTTTGGTGGTATTTGATCACGTCTGTGTTTTTTATTTTTTGCACTATAAACTAAATAAAAACAATATTTTTTACTTTTTGCTATAATAAATATCCCCAAAAAAGTAAAAAAAAAAAAAAATACTTATCAGTTTAGGCCAATATGAATTATTCTACATATTTATGGGTAAAACAAAAAAAATTGCAATAAGCACATATTGATTGGTTTGCGTAAAAGTTATAGTCTAAAAATAGGGTATATATTTATGGCATTTTTATTACTATTATTTTTTTTACTAATAATGGTAGCGGGAATGCGACAGATCGGACACTTTTGACACTTTTTTGGGACCAGTGACATTTATACAGCGATCAGCGCTAAAAATAGCCACTGATTAGTGTATAAATGGCACTGCCAAAGAAGGGGTTAACAGTAGGGGTTGAGCAAGGGGTTAAGTGTTCCCTGGGGAGGTGTTTCTAATTGTGGGGGGGAGGTGTACTTACAGGGAGTAGAGATCACTGTTCCTGATGGCTAGGAACAGCATATTTCTCCTTCTCTGTCAGAACGGGGATCTGTTTGTTTACATTGACATATCCCCATTCAGGCTCTCTGTGAAGCGATCGCGGGTGGCCGGCGGGCAAGCGCACACCTGCTATTGCTCTTAAAGTGGCTGATGTACAGCAGCGGCGATTTGCGCAGTGGAACCAGCCTGCTACAGTATAAAGACGACGGCTGGTCGGCAAGCGGTTAACTAAGCACTGGTTAAAATTTCCTTGCAAAGATTTCCTTTAGTAAACTTCTCTTTCTCTCTCTCTCTTACCCTCACTCTTTCTCTTTACCTCTGTCTCTTGCTTTCTTTTGCTCTCTCCCATTACTATAAGAAAGTATCTTGCTACAGATCAATATGCATGCCAGTATTAAGCCCAGGGGCGGACTGACCATTCGGTCACTTGGTCACGGACCGAGGGCCCGGCCACTAGGGGGCCCCATCAGGGTTGTCAGCCATAATAAAAACCAGGGACAGTATGTAAAAAATCTGTGTTTTTTTACTTCTGTCCCTGAAATGTCCCTTACCGACATACTTTTAATGTAAAAATCCCGAGATTGTAGTTGCCCCGCCTCTCCACTGCCTCCTCAGCCAATGGGAAAACAGTGTACCCGCCCCCTTCTTCAGCACGGCTTATTTGAGATATGAGCAGGAGATGCCGACAGCTGGAGGAGAGAAGAAGAAGAAGGAGGAGGGCACAGCCTGCAGCCTGATAGAAGGTAAGCTAACTGAACTGAATGTATTATTATGAGTGGTTTACCCTTGTCAGCAAGGGGGAGGGGGGAGGCTGTGTTTGCTCAAGCAGGGCTCTTCCTGTCTCTGAAGCAGTTAGATCCTTTGTCTAAGGAGAAGTGAACTGCTTCTGGAGGATGTGCTGAATGTCTCCCCCCCCCCCCCCCCCATCTGTGCTACACCTCCCTACTCATTACCTGCCTACCAGTACCCATGCATTACTATTCCTGTGTCTGTGAGCTGTTGGGGTACTACAAGTCCCAGCATGCCAGGAGATGGAGGCAGCAGTGTGTTCCATTAGACTTTTTGGGTAAAAAGTGCTGGTGTGTGTACTGTGTATATGTATACTGTATGTGTACTGTGCATGCATGTGTATACTCTGTGTGTGTGTGCGTGTGTGTGTGTGTGTGTGTGTGTGTGTGTGTGTGTATGTATATTTATATATATATGTATATATATATATATTACACTGTGTGTGTGTATACTGTGCATGCGTGTGTGTGTATACTCTGTGCACGTGTATATACTGTGTGTGTGTATATATATACTGTGCAGGCATGTGTCTGTGTCTATACTGTGCACTACTGTGTGTGTGTGTGTGTGTGTGTGTGTGTATCTACTGTGTGTCTATATATACTGTGTGTGTGTGTGTGTATGTGTGTGTATATATATATATATATATATATATATATATATATATATATATATATATATATATATATATATATATGTGTGTGTGTGTGTGTGTATATACTGTGCAGGCATGTGTCTGTGTCTATACTGTGTGTGTGTGTGTGTGTATACTGTGCAGGCGTGTGTGTGTGTGTGTGTGTGTACTGTGCACTAGTGTGTGTGTGTGTGTCTGCAAGTATACTGTGTCCGTGTGTTACTGTGCATGCGTGTATGTATACTGTGCATGCATGTGTTTGTGTATATACTGTGCATCTGTGTGTACTGCGCATGCGTGTGTGTATACTGTATGATCCATGTGTGCTCCCTGCCGCTCAACAGAATTTGATCCAACAATCCTGTGCCCGTGAAAAATGCCCTTGTTGCCATTCGGAGCCATCTGATTGGTGCACTGCTGAGCTCAACCTCGGTTTAGGCAGCAAGGCAGGTCTGGGTGCACACCTGTGCAGTGATAACATGGTGCACAGCTTTTATTCATATGCCCCACTGCCCAATCTGAGGCCAACCCCAGCAGTTCACTATTCCGCTGGCTCTACGACAGCACATGTGCAGTTCAGAGCCTGCAACATGTGGCTTTATTTTATTTTTTTTAAGGCCTTGCCCACCAGCTGCCTACCTCACCAAGCACCAAGGTGCAAAGGTGTGTGTGTGTGTGTAAGGGGATATTCATGGAAGGTGGCACTCTGGGGGCTCTGCCGTAGGGCATGTCAAAAGTGTCCAATCTGTCTGCCATAATGTCGCAGTCCCGCCGTCATTACTAGTAAGAAAAAAAATTATAATAAAAATGCCATAAATCTATCCCCTATTTTGTAGACGCTATAACTTTTGCGCAAACCAATCAATATACGTTTATTGTGATTTTTATTTTTTAACAAAAATATGTAGAAGAATACATATTGGCCTAAACTCTGGGGAAAAAAAATGTATGTGTGTGTGTGTATATCTATCCATCTTTCTATCTATCTATCTTACTTTTTTTTTATAGTATAAAGTAAAAAATATTGCTCTTTAAAAAAAAGTGTCTGCCTTTTTTCGTTTATAGCGCAAAAACTAAAAATCCCACAAAAGAAAGCTCTATTTGTGGGAACAAAAGGACATCAATTTTGTTTGGGTACAACCTTGCACGACTGCGCAATTGTCAGCTAAAGCGACACAATGCCGAATCGCAAAAAGTGCTCTGGTCAGGGAGGGGGTAAATACTTCCAGGGCTGAAGTGGTTGAGACTCTCCCATTGACCATGCCCATTGTTTGCCATGGTTCACTATGCATGCCACAGATCATCATCTCCCTGGTAGGGGTCCCAGTGCAGTATTTTGCCCAGGGGCCCATGATGTTAAGGTGGCACTGCCCATGAGAGGCTCGTGGTGCCTTTACTGGGTCACCAGCTCTAGGTCTCCTGCCACCCTGCATGTTGCCGAGCTTGGTGCCCCTCCTCTAAAAAAAAAATGGCTGCCACGGGGCGGCCATCTGTAAGGGGGCCCCATAATCTCTTATTGCCCGGGGGCCCCATAAGTTGTCAGTCCGCCCCTGATTAAGCCTATGATCTACCAGAACATCCAGATGCTCCTCCATCTTTGATTCTTCCAGTTTCACTCTCCCTAAACTATTTGATGCACATTTTTAGCCATCAAGTGCATAGCTTTACATTTATCAACACGAAACCTCATGTGCCCTATAGCTAGCTTATCAATCAGTCCATTTAGGTCAGCTTGTAAATTAGAGATAACTTGTAAGGACCATATTCTACTATATACCATTTTTTAGTTCTTTATTAAATCATGGAACTCCGCAAAGCAATACAAAATAGTCTGCACACATTACATTAACAGGTAACATAGTCCCGACTGGTAAACAGCCTGTATAAAAAAAAAAAGTATATGAAAATACATCCATCATAACAGGACATATATGCAGGGCTTTTTTCAGCTGGAACTTGGTGGCACTCAGTTCCACCAACTCTGGCTCAGGCCATCTGCTCCCTGCTCACCACTATCACTTGTAAACACAGAAGTCTGCAAGTGACAGCTTGTCTCCCAATGGCTCCCACAGAGGCAGGTGCCCAGTGTGCAGTGCAGATCTCGACACCCCCCACTGGATGATCTCCCTGCAAGTGAGGAGGCAGAGACACCTACAGTGTGCAGGGAGGTACTAGAGCAGGCTGGATGCTTTCAGTGTAATACAGCAACACAAGTAAGACTTGAGGAAGATGGTAGAACTTTTAGGGAGGGAGGGAGAAGAGGAGGACAGTGGAAGGGGAGTTGCATAATGTAAAGCGCTGCGTAACTTGCTGGAACTAAATAAATCCTGAATAAAAATAATAATAATACAGAGGTCAAATATGAAGAGGGGTGAAAGTAAGACGTGGATGCAGTTGTAAGCAGCTGTGGAAGAAGGCTTAACTGTGCACTCTGTCAGTGGTGCACTTCTGAACTCTGCATTCTGTACATAACACCCTCCGAACTCTTCAAAAGTAGCCCATCTTTGCACTCTGCACTCTGTAGCATCCCCCCCTCCCCCCCCTCCGGAACTCTGCACTCTGTACTTAATACACTCCAGGAATGAGACCTTTCCACTGTGAAATTTGACCACATCCACTATTTGATGTGGTTCAAAGGGTGTGTGTGTGAGAGAGGGGGTTTTTGTGGGGTCATCTCCTGTTGAGTTCCTGCACCTATTTTCTGAGAAAAAAGCCCTGCATATATGTATACAGGAATATAATAAAAATAAATAAATAACATACTGTATGTCTCAGTAAATGCAGTAGGTTGTGTGACCCAACAAAGAGATGCCATAAATTACCAAACAAAATTTAATTCCACCATATTTTGGACGCTTTTCAAGTAACAACAATGCATATGCAAAAGTGCAAAGAACACATAAAGAAACAGTGAACAGAAGTGAAAACTTGGGACAGGGTTAGCAGAGTAGAGGCTAAGAAAAAAAAGGAGGGGGGCATAGGATTGCGAAAGAGGAGGGGGAAAGGGGAGGAGAAAGCAGGGAGGGCAGAGTGAGTTTTTCCATGTACACACGAGCGGAATTTCTGACAGAAAAAGTCCGGCGGGAGCTTTTCATTGTGTATTCCAACTGTGTGTATGCCCCATCGGGCTTTTTATGTTGAAAATTCTGACGAACCTAGAAAGAGAACATGTTCTAAATTTTTCCGACTGAACCAATTCCTATTGGGAAAGCCGTTCGTCTGTATGCTGTTCCGACGTACCAAAAACGACGTATGCTCTGAAGCAGGTACGAGACAGAAGCTATTGGCTACTGGCTATTGAACTTCCTTTTTCTAGTCCCATCGTACGTGTTGTATGTCACCACGTTCTTGACAGTCAGACTTTGGTGTGACCGTGTGTATGCAAGACAGCTTGAGTGGAATTCTGTCGGAGAAACTTTCAGCGTTTATTCCAATGGAAAAAACGCTTGTGTGTACACAGCATTAGGGTAATATAACTGTCTCCCTCTCGGATGGATACAACCAGAAACAATAGGGCAAATTAGACTGAGAGGCAAGGGGAATATGGTACTTATAAAAGAAATAGAGGGTCCAAATCTTCCAATATTTGTCCTGCTGTTCCCTCAGGATCATAGTAAGGCTTTCCATTTCCAGTATTTCAGCAAGTCTTACCTGTGAGCTATTGTGGGGGGCCTTGTACTTTTCCACAATGCTAGTATACAGGCCCTGGGGGCTGCGAGCAAGCGCTTGAGTAGAGATTTTTTTTAATTTCTTATTGAATTAAGCAGGTTTGTTCAAATGAGGTGCATTTACGTAACATCTGGCATTCCGCCAGAAGGAACTGAACATGCATGCTTGTCTATGAAAGTCCAGCTTGGAGAATAAATTAGATTCAATGTCCCAACTCAACATGAGGCAACATTTAAAGGGGAAGTAAATAAGCCTGTAAGAGTGCCATTGCAGAAACACATCACTGAGGCTCATTGATGCCCAGTTGGAATGTTGGAGTGCACAATATTGGGATTAAGGGGCTCAGATGCGGGGAAAGGGTAGTGGTTTTAAAGAGGGATTTTGTAATCCTTAGGGTGGCACCTACCGTGAGCTGTTGCTTGACCGCTAAAGGGCATTAATGATAGGGGACTGTGGCTTGTTCTAAATCCACCCACAGTTTGACATCTTGTGTAGCACACCAGTCCACTACTCTGGAAAGATGAGAAGTCTCATAATATTTCGCCGTGTCTGTGAACACAATCCCCCCTTCTCTTTTGGTAGTGCTAAATAGAGATCTGTGGATTCTTGCCAGCTTGCCGGCCTACATAAAATTGAGAAATCTAGCACGTAAGTCTCATAAAAAACCCTGTGGGAACTTAATTGGTAGCATTTGAAATAGATATATGAGTCTTGGCATCATGTTCAGTTTTAAAATGTTGGTTCAACCAAATCATATTTTTCATTTTACGGAGTAGGGGTGGGAAATTAGGTTTGAAAATTTTGTGAAAGTTACAGGGAATGTTTGTCCCCAGGTAGTGGATGTGAGAGTCCGTCCATTTAAAATGAAAGTTGGGGTTTAATTGGCGTTGTGTCCTAGGAGAGAAAACCCACACCTATTGCCTCTGATTTAGTATTATAATTTTTAAAATATGACAGGTTGCCATAATTTTCAAAAGCTCTTATTCCTTCCCTGAAGCCAATATGTTCCAGAGTAGCCTGAAGAAAAATCCAGGCCACTCTATCATGCTTTTCCTGTATCTGCAGATAATAGCACCAGAGGCAAGTGATGGGTCTGAGAGTAATGAATTGCACTCAACATCCGTTTTGTGTTTTCGTGTCCTTCTCTGTCTGGAGTGAAGCCAGATTGATCAGGGTGTATAAGAGAAGAGACATAAGGAAGTAGCCTGATGGCCAAGATTTTCAGGAAAATTTTTAGGTCGACATTGAGTAATTAGATTGACCAATAGCTGGCACAGTGGGCAGGGTCTTTCCCCTCCTTAGGAAATACTGTCATATGCACTTGAAGTGTTACATCAGAAATAGCACGACCGCCTTTCAACAAGTTGTAGGCTGCCACAAACCTGGGGGCTAACAATATAGAGTACATCTTATAGTAGGACAAGGTATAGCCGTCTAGGCCCAGGGTTTTCCCCGGTTTCATGGACTTCAAGGCAAATAAGAATTCATTAGTCAAAATTGATTGGTGTAATTGCAACGCAATGTTGGCTGTTAATTCTGGCAATCCTGAGGATGCTAAGTGCTGTCAAGCTGTCACGCGTCTATGATCTTGCGGTCGTGCAGAGGGTTGTGCGTCTAGGTTATATAGGGTCAAGTAATAGTCTTGGAAAGTCTGAGCGATAGCATGGGATGTTCTGATTAATTTGTCATCTTTTATCACAATTTGAGAGTAGGGCATTGGTGATAATTTTTTACGCTTTATTTATTTTTTGGCTGAATTCATTGAAAGACCTTCTGTAGAAGAACAGCTTTGCCTTGGCTTTCTTAGTTAAAAAGGAATTCAGTCTGCTTCTCATTTCCAAAAGCCGTTCTGCTACCTGTTGGGCCTGTGATTCCTTGTGAGCCCATTCCAACTGTCCAAAATCCGAAAGCAGGGTATCAATTTCAGTTGTGAGAAGTTTCTGTTGTTGTGTCCCTAGCCTGATGAGCATGTTGTAAATTACGCATTTATGCAACGCTCATAAAGTGAAAGGTGAGGTGATTGCCATGTCATTAGGCATACAAATCTTGTGCAATTTGGTTTATGTATATTGACTTGCATAGGAGCGATTAATTTAATTTCCAGCACCATGTGTGGGTAACGTGTTCACCCAGCTCGAGAGAGAGCAATGCATAGGTATGTAATCCTAGAACATAAAGCAGACAATATTGGCCAAGATGAAAAAAGGAAGTCCATTCTGTGTGATAAGTACGGATGAGCGGTACACCCCCACCCCCCCATTCGATTCCTTGAATGCTCAATACAGAGTTTACATTCTTATGATATACTTATCACTAGGGATGAGCCTGATGTTCGCCTGTTCGCTGAACAGTGAACAATATGCGGTGTTCACGGCAAATTCGAAAGTTCCGCCGGAACACCATTAAAGTCTATGGGGCACAAACATGAAAAATCAAAAGTGCTCATTTGAAAGGCTTATATGCAAGTTATTGCCATAAAAAGTGTTTGAAGACCTGGGTCCTGCCCCAGGGGACATGTATCAATGGAAGTCAATAAGGAATAGCGTCAAGTGTTTTACCACACATATAGTGACCAGAGGGTTTTTTGCTGGGCTTTGAAACACAGAGAAAGAATTGCAGTGGAGGGATTGGAGCGATACAGACCTGTTGCTGTGGGGGCTTCTGAGGACCAGAGGTCTGGAAATTAAACTGGTGAGGACTGAAGTGATGGGACTGCGCCACTGACTGAAGGACTGAGATACAAAGGTTTGGGGAAGTGAGGTCCCGAGTCAGAGGAGTGTCCAGGACAAGTGTCAGGGAATTAGTAGACCAGACTGTGTGGTTTGCACAGAGGAAACCAAAAATGCATTTAAGTGAATGATAATGGTGTTTATTAAAATAGGTGACAAGTAAGTGAAAACAAACAGCGAACAACCAACCACAAGACCCACAAACAACAAATAGTATATACAATAAATGGGAGATACTGGAATCATAAACAAAAGCTCATACACAGGGAGATCAGCAGATGGGTAAGGATGGGAAACCAACAGGACAGGAAGTGTTGTCTGCTCCATACTGCCAGGATTCATCCCCTGGTGGACCCCAGTACTGTGATCCAACAATGAAAGGCTCCCCTGACAGTTCCAAACTGCCAGGAGACACCTACTGGTGGACCTCAGTACTGCACGCCAAATGATAGATTTTACCAGCGGACGGATCCTTCCCTGACAACAAGGTTCCCTGGGTACAAGAACTGGTGAGTGGTTGCAGCTGTGCATACTGTACCACTGTACCACTGTTTAGCAGTTCATTACCAGAGGAGACTGTCGATACAAAACTGATTACTGCATGTAGTCTTGAAGGGACAACAATCAACAGTGCACCACCGTACAGATTGGGCGCCACCATTAGCCAGCTGTTTTGCAATTCAGCTGCCAGATACTGTACAATTGTCTCTCAGGGGTTCCCTTTTCAGGAAATATACCTATACTTACACTTGGAGGATACACAGAGTACATTCTGGGAAGCTTTTTGATCATTTGTTGCAGATGGGTACTGCAAGGCTTTTCCTCACAGTTTATGCTATTCATTGTTTGTACTGTTATTTACTAGTGCTGCTTAAACTAGGTTAATTTTGCTTAATACCACAGAGATCTACATTGATTTCCATATCATAGTCTAGCATTCAAGTCAATTTGTTTATTGCAAACAAACTAATATACCTATAATAAAAAAGAAAAAGTTTTCGGGACTTTAAATGAGGCTGGCACTAAAGGAATGCCTGCCTCCATCCCTATCAATAATATGTTAAGGGAGAGAACAGAGTTGGGACTTTAAATGAAGCACATATCAGTAAAAGAGTAAGTCAAGTGACTATAATGTTTATTTTATAAAGTCCATGATATGTTATACAAACATTTTGGGCATCAACCTCTAAAATGCTCTGGGCATACAGCCTCCACACAATAACTCATGGACTAATATTACACAGTAAATTACAATCCAATACACAATCACATAAAACACAAAAAGCAGTAAATGCATGTATAAACGTATCCTACTGTGGTTGAACCCAAAATGGCCAGGATAACCATGGTAAGTGAATAATAGATTAAAAAATTGATTAACAATGCCTAAGTAATAAATTATAAAACGGAGAGGATCATATAAATCTTGATATTCCATGGTTGAGATAAAGGATAATGGCTAACGGCTCTATGCGTTTCGCGGTATTCCAACCGCTCATCAGGAGCATGCAACATGGAATAATTCTGCAAATTTTATATAAAAATAAAAAAATGATGAATTGAATTATTAGATAAAAATTGACAAGGTAATTAGATTAAATTGAAAATAATTACCTTGTCAATTTTTATCTAATAATTCAATTCATAATTTTTTTATTTTTATATAAAATTTGCAGAATTATTCCATGTTGCATGCTCCTGATGAGCGGTTGGAATACCGCGAAACGCGTAGAGCCGTTAGCCATTATCCTTTATCTTAACCATGGAATATCAAGATTTATATGATCCTCTCCGTTTTATAATTTATTACTTAGGCATTGTTAATCAATTTTTTAATCTATTATTCACTTACCATGGTTATCCTGGCCATTTTGGGTTCAACCACAGTAGGATACGTTTATACATGCATTTACTGCTTTTTGTGTTTTATGTGATTGTGTATTGGATTGTAATTTACCGTGTAATATTAGTCCATGAGTTATTGTGTGGAGGCTGTATGCCCAGAGCATTTTAGAGGTTGATGCCCAAAATGTTTGTATAACATATCATGGACTTTATAAAATAAACATTATAGTCACTTGACTTACTCTTTTACTGATGTGTGCTTCATTTAAAGTCCCAACTCTGTTCTCTCCCTAAACTAATATACCTGTTCACTAATTTGTATTTATTGCCATTGATTTTGCCTTGTGATAACATACTTACTTTATTCACAAGTACCGTATATACTCGAGTATAAGCCGAGATTTTCAGCCTCTTTTTTGAGGCTGAAAGTGCCCCCTCGGCTTATACTCGAGTCGCCGCTGTCTGACTGCTCGATCAGCGTATCGAGCAGACAGACGGCGGACATTAATTTTCAAAAGCCGCGCCTCCTTCTCCGCCTCCGCCTGTGATAGGCGGAACACTGAATTTCCCAGCAGGCAGTGTTCCGCCTATCACGGACATCCGCTCATTCTCATACTACGGACGAGTATGAGAGGATGTCTGTGATAGGCGGAACACAGGCTGCTGGGAAATTGAGTGTTCCGCCTATCACAGGCGGAGGCGGAATTTTCAATTGTAGAATGGCCGCCGAGAAGAGCGGCGATCCATCGGCACGGGACGGAGGAGGCACGGCACGGCACGGGACGGAGGAGACACGGGACGGAGGAGGCACGGCACGGGGGAGGCACGGCACGGGACGGAGGAGGCACGGCACGGGACGGAGGAGGCTCGGGACGACGGCGGCTCGGGACGGAGGCTTGGGACACAGGTAGGCTGGACACACACACAAGGCTGCACGGACACACACACACACACACACACACACACACACACACACACACACACACACACACACACACACACACACACACACACACACAGGGATGGATGGATGGATGGATGGATACACACACACACACACACAGGGATGGATGGATGGATGGATACACACACACACACACACACACACACACAGGGATGGATGGATGGATGGATACACACACAGGGATGGATGGATGGATGGACACACACACAGGGATGGATGGACGGACACACACACAGGGATGGACGGACACACAGGGATGGACAGCCATGTCTCACCCTCGGCTTATACACGAGTCAATAAGTTTTCCAGTTTTTTGGGGGTAAATTGGGGGCCTCGGCTTATACTCGGGTCGGCCTATACTCGAGTATATACGGTAAGTAGTCTGGTGAATATTTCCTATATATTAATATAGTTGTGGGTAGAATACCAATACTTGAGCTCATAAATGTTTTTAGCATCTCATTTGACCACGAGTTTGGGTTACTATACAAAATTGTTCATTATTTATGTTGATTTATAAATGTACTGTCATAAGACATTTTAAATTCATTGTTTATATGTAATATATATCTTTCTACCATTTGTGACTAATAAAGTTGCCACGTTTGTGCCTTTTTATTTATTCCTTTTTGATTTTTTATACTTTATTTCTGTCATACAAAGTCCAAGGGGGCGCCTCCTAATGCACTTTGGTGCATGTTTTCTACTTGATATATATATATATATATATATATATATATATATACATATATATATATCTCCACTGCATACAGTTTAGCTAGATTTCACTGCGGTCCGTTCCTGGTGGTGTAGTGTCTCTACTATACTTCTGGCAGGTAAGTGATTCAGTTAGCTGCAGTGTATTTCACATATATATATATATATATATATATATATAGTCAGTCTAGTGTGTGTGTGTGTGTGTGTGTGTGTGTGTGTGTGTGTGTGTGTGTGTGTGCATGTGTGTGTGTATGTGTATATATATATATATATATATATATATAAAATAAACTGCAGCTGACTGAATCACCTGCATGCCAGAAGTATGTTACAAAGAGTACACCATGAACGGCCTGCAGTGAGATATAGCTAAACTGTATGCAGTGGATGGATATATATATATATATATATATATATATATATATATATATATATATATATATATATATATATATATATCCACTGCATATAGTTTAGCTATATCTCACTGCAGGCCGTTCATGGTGTACTCTTTGTAATGTACTTCAGGCATGCAGGTGATTCAGTTAGCTGCAGTTTATTTTTTATTTATATATATATATATATATATATATATATATATATATATATATATATATATATATATACATACAGTCTTGTGTATAGTGTGGTGTTGCAAAACAAAGTCCCCATCATGTCCGGAAGGCCACCAAAGAAAGGTAGATGCTTACAGGCCAATAAAAGAAGGCAAGTAGGCTCTGTGTCCACTGCATGGGAGGTCGTCATATGTCTGGTCAAGCATGTGGTGCCCAAGCGGCTGCTGTTGTGGCCACACTTGATCCGCTTCAGGCATAGGTTGCAAACAGCAATGGTGCGATCTGCTGCATAAGTGTCCAAAAAGGTCCACACCAAGGAACTTTTCAAAATCAGCGGGGAGTCAGCAGCACCCTGCACCTGCAGAGCTCTGCGGTGTGATGCAGTAGGGTGGCTGCCCTTAAGCTGCCCCTAGAGGACATCCTGCCTCGTTGGAGTTGTGCCTCCTCCTCCTCTATTCTATTAGGCACCCAAGTCGTGTCAGTGACCTCATCACCCCCTCCCTCCTCATCACTGGAGCAAACTTGGCACCATGTTGCAGCTGGGGGAACAGGACTGCCAGTTTCTTGAACTTCTTGGTCATCCCCTCTCTCTGGGCTAACGTTACTCCTGTCCTTAACCTGGGAACCAACAAATCGCTGTGCATCCTCCAGCAGCATGTACCCGACACTGTGGTTGAATAATTCGGGGGACTCCTCCATGCATGATGGTTGGGCTATGGAAGGAGTGACCGTGGACAAGGAGCCAGTGGAATAGACCGCTTTGGCAGCTGCATAGGGAGGAAAACTACTCTGAGCCTGGGTGACAGAGGATGAGGATGGCTTTGTTATCCCCTCCACCAACTCTTCTGCATGTTCTGGCTCAATAACACGGCCAGCAGCAGAAAAAAAGGACAAGTGTGCCCCACAGCCACCGGCAGAGAATGCACCATGTCCATGACCAGCACTGTTGACCCTAGACACAGAGCCTGCTTGCCCTCTTTTAGTGGCCTTCTGTGAGTGTCTGCCTCTCCTTGGTGGCCTTCTGGACATGTGTATATTTTGTTTTGCAACACCGCACTACACTGTATTGTGTACTGTGTACACTACCAGAAAAGTAGTAGCAATTGCACTACGTCTGCACTGTATTGTAATTACAATTTTTGACCTAATATTTCACAGCAGGGCCCGTTCCTGCACCCAACAAGACTTTCTGCAAGTGGTGATAGTGTTGTGCTACCACCACCACTGCCTAAGACCCAATTTTTCTGCCTCTGTTTAACAGGAGCATGTAATTACAATTCTTGATATAATATTTTGCAGCAGGGCCTGTTCCAGCGCCCACCAAGAGTAACTGCGAGGGCTTATGGCGGCATAACACACGAGTGGAATGTCTGACAGAAAAAGTTAGACGGAAGCTTTTCATCATATATTCTGAACGTATGTATGCCTCATCTGACTTTTTTTTTTAAATTCTAGAAATAGAACATGTTCTAAATATTTCCGACGGAACCAATTCTTAAACCGCTCGTCTGTATGCTGTTCTGATGGACCAAAAACAACGCATGCTCCTAAGCAAGTACGAGACAGAAGCTACTGGCTATTGAACTTCCTTTTTCTAGTCCTGTTGTACGTGCACGTTCTTGACGTCCAGACTTTGGTGTGATTGTGTATATGCAAGACAGTTTCACTGGAATTCCGTCAGAACTCTGTCACAAAAACCTCCAGAATTTATTCCGACCAGAAAACCGGTTGTGTGTACAGGGCATTACAGTGTTCTGATACCACCAACACCTAAAGCCCAATTTTTATGCAGAGTATATAGGGCGGGCTGTATAGTATATACAGGTGGTTTTCAAACATCCAACTTACAAACGACTCCTACTTACAAACAGAGGGAGACAACAGGAAGTGAGAGGAAATCTACCCCTAGGAAAGGAAATTTCTTTCCTGTGGAGTTAATATAGCAAAAATATGTCTCCACTGATGCTTTATCACCAATCCTTCTTTCCCTAATAACCCCAAATTTTCAAAATCAAATTGGCATTGGGACAGAAAGTGAGGTGAAAGCTTCTGAACAAGGGCACAGACAGCAAACAAAAATGTTACAGGAGTGATAACCCTGCCCTATATTATCCAAAAAGCTTAAACATAGATTTTGGGGCTGGAGCTACACTTAAAAATTTACCTGTTCCAAATTACAAACAGATTCAACTTAACAACAAACCTACGGTCCCTATCTTGTTTGTAACCCGAGGACCGCCTGTATACTGCTGTTCAGAGTATATAGAGCCTGGGGGCCCCAAGCCTTTTTTTTTATTTGGGTGCGGGGTTCCCCTTAATATGCATACCAGACTCAAAGGGCCCATTAATGGGCTGGGGGGGGCAACATTACATTACAGGCGCAAGCAGTTTTAAATGACTTTTTTTCCTTTAGAAATTTCATTTTGTGCAGGGACTGTTCTAAACACGAGAAACACACAGCCCTTTACAGGCATACTATAAACACACCCCACCCCCCACCCCACTGTTCTATACACGAGAAACACACGGCACTTTACAGGCATACTATAAACACACCCCAGGTACGATATTTAAAGGAATATTTCACTTTTATTTTTTCACTTTAAGCATTATTAAAATCACTGCTCCCGAAAAAATTTTGGTCTGTTCACATGTTCTGCCGTGAATTAAACCGCGGGTGTTCGGCTCATCCCTAATGGTGATCAAGTAAAATAACTTACAATAAATAATATAGCATAACACAATAAACATCAAATCAATTGCCAAATAAATAGACATAAACTAGAGTCCTGGGTGATAATGCTGACAAAATATAAATAGGGGGGAATACAGTGATGGGGTCCCTTTACCACCTTTGTGAAAAATAGAAGAATAAGTGGGTGTCTTTTTCTTTCTTGTGCAGTGACACCTAAGTGCAGGGTGGCTGTTCAGAGCTGTAAGGTAACAGCATAAGAAGATAATAATGGAGGTACTGGATGGTCTAATAAATCTTGCTGTGAACTTCTATGGATGGATACCAGCGAATTCCACCAGGGGATCTTTCTCTTCTGGTAGATAATTCCCATCAGATAAGTGTGTTTGATATACTTGAAACTTTGAAACAAATGTATGTTCTGGGTGTCCCTCCCGGGCTTACCCGTACGATATATAGAAGAAAAGGGGTTCCAGATAGTGTAATATTGTAAAACAAGTGGTGTTTTATTCAGCTAACAGCAGCGGGCTCATACGTCAACGTCACTTCTGGTGTGCCTGTCTGTCCCAATGCATAGCTTCACGCCCATATGACTTCATCACGTCTAGTGAAGCGTGGTCATGACGCTATGCGTTGGGACAATCAGGCACACTGGAAGGGGCATTGGCATATGAGCTTGTCGCTTGTGGATTTTATGTTTTTTATCCTGCATGTTTATGTGAGTACAACAGCTGTTAGCCGAATAAAGCACCACTTGTTTTACAATATTACACTATCTGGAACCCCTTTTCTTCCATATATCATAGGAGTAAGCCCAGGAGGGACACCCAGAATATACATGAATTTCAAAGAAATATATAGAACACACTTATCCTATGGGAATTACCTATCAGGAGAAAAAGGCCCCCTAGTCGAATTCACTGGTATCTATCCATAGAAGTTCACAGCAAGATTTAGTATACCACCCAGAACCTCCATTATTATCTTCTTATGCTGTTACCTTACAGCTGTAAGGTGAGTGGTCATCCTGCACTTAGGTGTCACTGCACAAGAAAGAAAAAGACACCCACTTTATCCTTCTATTTTGCACAAAAGTTGTAGAGGGACCTCATCACTGTATTCATCCATCTTTATATTTTGTTAGCATTATCACCCCGGACTCTAGTTTATGTCTAATTCAGTATTGTTATGATGTTGTTACACTGTTTGTATATTTTCTATTTATTTGGCAATTGATTTGATGTTCATTGTTTTATGCTATATTATTTATAGTGAGTTATTTTACTTGATCCAGGGCATCGTTCTAAGGTGAGTATTTCATAATGAGCTAGAATGCAATGCATACTAGCTCGTTATGCCTATGTCTTGCAGGGTTTGTTTTTTGTAGGATATTTTTTTCTTTTTTCTCGAGGTTTACAACCTCTTTAACACAACTTCCTCTTATTCATAAGACTGTCTATATATAAATTATCAATTTTTTTTAATTACACCAGCAATTTCAATCAAAAAACCTGACCAGATTCCTCCATTCACCTCGAATATGTGGATTGGGGAATCCTTCCACTGAGCTAATGTATTCTGACAGTGGAGAGACTTCCCTGCTGTCAGAATACAATGATCAGTGCTGCAATCTGTAACCTGTGACACTGATTAAACAGGGAAAATCCAGCATGGTAGTGGTATAGATGTCGATGGGTGGATCGACTTCGGTACAACCACAATGCCCAAATATAGATTGGAATTTGGCCGGTTCAGCAGGGAATTTTGATTCATGTATGGCCAGCTTAAGCAAAGTCAACATGTTCTACTGCAACTCTCCTAACCTTTGTAAACAAGGGTTTTGTAAATAATAAAACTTTTTTTTATATGCTTTTTTTTACTTCTGGCCACAATAAATAAATAAAAAAAAAACACCACACATTACTTTTTGTAGGTTATTTTATGTTCAGTTCTAGAATAATTGCCATTTTTGGTATACAGTATGACAATATTTATCAAATTAAATTCTAATAGCATGCTAACGAGCAGAATGAAACCAATTGAATTCATGTATTGATATTTTAATTAGCTAGTTATATGGCTGCTACTTCAACTTCCTTTTAGGTTTAATTTGAGTTTGTCATAAAAAAGTAGGCTTTTTATGTTTGTGTTATTATTTATCTTAAAGTGGGAGTCCACCAGGACTCCGCGTTTTTTTTTTTTTTAAAAGCCAGCAGCTACAAATACTGCAGCAGTGACTTTTAAAATAGTGACACTTACCTGTCCAGCGCGCCCGCGATGTCGGCACCCGAAGCCGATCTCTAGGTCGTCTGTCGGGTCCTGCCGCCGCCATCTTGGGTATGGGAATCAGGAAATGGAGCCTTTCGGCTTCATTTCCCGGTTCCCTACTGCGCATGCGCGAATCGCGCTGCGCAATAAGGACGCTCCCCGCTGCCTCTGGGATCTGTGTGTTTCCCAGCAGGCAGCGGGGCACATGCGGGAAGGGGCGGGCACTTGCGGAAAGGGGCGTAAGTTACGCCCCTTTCCGCAGAGAGCTATCCCGGAAGTGGGTGCAGTTACCTGGATTATCCAGGTAACTGCACCCCCCTCCCCCCTGAAAGGTGCCGATTATGGCACCGGAGGGGGGGAGGGTTCCGATGAGCGGAAGGTCCACTTTAGGGTGGACCTCCGCTTTAACTATTGATCGCAAGTTAGAATTCTTTCTTTTTTAAAAGAAAAAAAACTATTGACTTAAAGCGGGGTTCCACTCTAAAGTGGAACTTCCGCTGATCGGAACCCTCCCCCCCTCCGGTGTCACAATTGGCACCTTTCAGGGGGGAGGGGGGTGGAGATACCTGTCAAAGACAGGTATTTACACCCACTTCCGGGCATAGACTCCCATGGGAGTCTACGCCATTTCCTGTCCTGCCGCACTGTCTGCTGGGACACACACGGGTGTCAGAGACAGCGTGGACAATTGCTATTGCGCTGCGCGACTCGCGCATGCGCAGTAGTGAACCGGGTTCCCTCACCTAGAATGGTGGCGGCAGCAGCCGAGAGCCGAGCGATCGATTGGCCTTGGCTGCCGGCATCGCTGGAACCCGGGACAGGTGAGTGTCCATTTATTAAAAGTCAGCAGCTGTAGTATTTATAGCTGCTGACTTTTAATATTTTTTTTGTAGGTGGAATCCCTCTTTAATGTGAATGTTTACTATTGAGTTGCTTATTGTATACAATCTTATACCCCATTTAAATTCATTTACTTTCTTATATGGTTTCAGTTTAACCACTTTCAGCCTGGACCATTTTGCAGGCTAATGACCAAACCACGTTTTGCGATTCGGCACTGCGTCGCTTTAACTGACAATTGCGTGGTCGTACGACGTGGCTCCCAAACAAAATTGATGTCCTTTTTTTCCCCCTCAAATAGAGCTTTCTTTTGGTGGTATTTGATCACCCCTGCATTTTTTTTTTTTGCGCTATAAACAAAAAAAGAGCGTAAATTTTGAATTACTTGAAAAAATTTGATTATTTTTTACTTTTTGCTATAATAAATATCCCCCAAAAATATATAAAAAACATTTTATTCCTCAGTTTAGGCCGAAAAGTATTCTTCTACATATTTTTGGGAAACAAATCGCAATAAGCAATTATTGATTGGTTTGCGCAAAATTTATAGCGTTTACAATATAAGGGATAGTTTTATGGCATTTTTATTAATATTTTTTTTTACTATTAATGGCAGCGATCTGCGATTTTTATTGTGACTGCGACATTATGGCGGACACATTGGACATTTTTGATACATTTTTGAGACCATTGTCATTTATACAGCAATCAGTGCTATACAAATGCACTGATTCTTGTGTAAATTTTACTGGCAGTGAAGGGGTTAACCAGGGGTGGCAGTGTAGGGGTTAAGTGTGTCCTAGGGGCGTGTTACTAACTGTGGGGGGCTGGGCTGTGTGCTAGTGAACACTGATTTCTGCTCCAATCACAGGAAGCAGAGATCAATTACAGGAAGCAGAGATCAGTGTCACTTGTTGCTAGGCAGAACGGGGAGATGCTGTTTACAACGGCATCTCCCCATTCACCTTGCCCGTGAGACGATCGCGCGTATCCCCGTGGTGATCTAGTCCGCGGGACCCGCGACCGAACTCATGGGGGTCCCGTTCAGCACGAGTGCCGCCGCCGGCGCGCACGCGGTGGCTGGGTGGCAAATTCAACTGGACGTACCTGTACGCCAGTTTGCCTGCCCGTGCCATTCTGCCGACGTACATCGGCGTGCGCCGGTCGGGAACTGGTTAAGAATTGGTAGTAAACCTATTCTCAATCAATTTTGAGATAAGGTTCAATGTTCTGGTGGGCTTAATTTTCATAATTGTTCTTTTTTTTTTTTTTTTTTTTAATGGTTATACACATAAAATGATAGGGTTCCCAATACAATAGCTTGAAAATACTACAAGTTTTTCTTATTGCATTGGAAATATAATTATAATTCCAGCTATTAATGGCTTTAAGTTCTTACATTCTTAATCTCTTTCATTTTAACATATTCATTTATGTTAATTTACATTTCGTTTACAGTAACAGTATTCAATAATGTAAAGCCAAAAGTAAATGTAGCATTCCATTCTAGACTAAAATGAATAAAAATAGGTTGTTTAGAGCTGGGAGTCTACTATAAATCAGACATAAAGCCTAAACTAACCATGTGGGTAAACAAACCGAACACTGTGACTGAAGCTAAAGTGGATATAAAAAGTCCAGTTAACCACTATGTTAACCAAATGACGGCTACAGCGAGGACCTCCTTTGCCGGGACTACACCTATTGACGTCGTCCCGTGCACGAGCGGCCTGTGCGCCCCCTGAGGGCCGTGTGCGCGGCGCTCTCTGTGATCAGCGAGTCTATGAGACTCGCCTGATCACCGATCGAAGCAGGGGGTCGATCCCGACCCCTGACCACGTGATCAGCTGTCAGCCAATGACAAAAAAAGAGACAATCACCGGCGGCCATGATCAGAACATCAGTCCCGATCACGGCCAGCTTACCAGTGCCCACCTGCCCCCTGCCAGTGCCACCTCCGTAATTAAAAAGTGCCCCCCATCAGTGCCACCCATCAGTGCCCATAGTGCCACCCATCAGTGCCCACAGTGCCACACATCAGTGCCCACAGTGCCACACATCAGTGCCCAAAATCTGCCTCAACAACGGTGCTGCACCCTACTGCCACATATCCGTGCCCATCAGTGTCATCTACCAGTGCCCATCAGTGCCCATCAGTGCCGCCATCAGTGCCCAGCAGTGCCACCCATCAGAGCCACCTATCAGTGCCACCTATCAGTGCCCATCAGTCTCATCTATCAGTGGTACCTATCAGTGCCCCTTAGTGCCACCCATCCGTGCCACCCATCCGTGCCATCTTATCTGTGCCCATCTTTGCCCATCAGTGCCGCCTTATCTGTGCCCATCAGTACTGCCTTATCTGTGTCTATCGGTGCCACCTTATCTGTGCCTATTAGTGCCGCCTTAACTATGCCTATCAGTGCCCACCAGTGCAGCCTATCAGTGCCCACCAGTGCAGCCTATCAGTGCCCACCAGTGCCGCCTCATCAGCGCACTTCAATTAAGGAGAAAAATGACCTGTTTGCAAAATTTTATAACAAACTATTAAACATGATTTATTTTTATTTTTTTTGCATCTTTTTTTGTTTGTTTAGCAAAAAATAAAACTCCCAGCTGTAATTAAATACCACCAAAAGAAAGCTCTATTTGTGGGAAAAAAATGATAAAAATTTTATTTGGGTACAGTGTTGTATGGCCGCGCAATTGTCATTCAAAGTGCATCAGCGCTGAAAGCTGAAAATTGGTCTGGGCAGGAGGGGGGTTTAAGTGCCCAGTAAGCAAGTGGCTAAAATGTCACGTTTCTGTGATGTAAAAAAATGAGACAAAGATAAATAATTTCAGAACTTTTTTCATCTTTAATGTGACCTATAAACTGTATAACTCAATTGAAAAACAAGCTGAAATCTTTTAGGTGGGGGGAAGTAAAAATAAAATAAAAATAATAATATAGTTGCATAGGTGTGTACACCCTCTTATAACTGGGGATGTAGCTGTGTTCAGAATTAAGCAATCACATTGAAACTCATGTTAAATAGGAGTCAGTAAACACATGCCATCATTTAAAGTGTCTCTGATTAACCCCAAATAAAGTTCAACTGCTCTCTAGGCCTTTCCTGACATTTTCTTAGTCGCATCCTACAGCAAAAGCCATGGTCCACACAAAGCTTACAAAGTGGGTTCTCATTGGTAAAGGGATCTGAGTGTTAAGAGGTATCAGTCAAGAGAAAGGTACAAAAGAATTTCCAAGGCATTAGATATACAATGGAACACAGTGAAGACAGTCATCATCAAGTGGAGAAAATATGGCACAACAGTGATATTACCAAGAACTGGGCATCCCTCCAAAATTTATGATAAGACAAGAAGAAAACAGGTCAGAAAGGCCGCCAAGAGGCCTACGGCAACCTTAAAGGAGCTTCAGGAATATCTGGCAGGTTCTGGCTGTGTGTGGTACATGTGACAACAATTTCCCGTATTCTTCATAGGTCTGGGCTATGGGGTAGATTGGTAAGACGGAAGCCTTTTCTTCTGAACAAAAACATCCAAGTCCAGCTAAATTTGGCAAAAATATATCTGAAGTCTCCCAAAAGCATGTGGGAAAATATGTTATAATCTATCAAAACCAAGGTTGAACCTTTTGGCCATAATTCCAAAAGATATGTTTGGCACAAAAACAATACTGCACATCACGAAAAGAACCCCATACCTACAGTGAAGCATGGTGGTGGCAACATCATGCTTTGGTGCTGTTTTTCTTCAGCAGGTACAGGGGCCTTAGTCAAGGTAGAGGGAATTATGAACAGTTCCAGACACAAGTCTTCTTTCGGCATGACAATGACCCAAAGCATACATCCAAATCAACAAAGGAATAGATGAGCAAGTCTGGGGTGGAGGAACTTGACTGGCCTGACCTCAATCCCATAGAACATTCTTGGGATGAATTAGAGTGGAGACTGAAAGCCAGGCCTTCTTGTCCACATCAGCGCCTAAACTCACAAATGTGCTTCTGGAAGAATGGTCAAACATTCCCATAGACACACAACTAAACCTTGGGGACAGCCTTCCTAGAAGATTTGAAGCTGTTATAGCTGCAAAGGGTGGGTCAACCCAATACTGAACCCTACAGGCTAAGACTGGGATGTCATTAAAGTTCATATGTTGCATGTAAAGGCTGGCGTTCCAATACTTTTGGTAATACAGTGTATATATATATATATATATATATATATATATATATAGACAGTATCTCACGAAAGTGAGTACACTCCTCACATTTTTGAAAATATTTGTAAATATTTTATTATATCTTTTCATGTGACAACACTGAAGAAATTACACTTTGCTACAATGTAAAGTAGTGAGTGTACAGCTTGTCTAACAGTGTAAATTTGTTGCCCCTTCAAAATAACTCAACACACAACCATTAATGTCCAAACCTCTGGCAAAAAAATGTGTATACCCCTAAGTGAAAATGTCCACATTGGGCCCAATTAGCCATCCCAATGGCATGTGACTTATTAGTGTTACAAGGGCTCAGGTGTGAATGGGGCACAGGGATGTTAAATTTGGTGTTATCACTCTCAGTCTCTCATACTGGTCACTGGAAGTTCAACACTGCACTTCATGGCAAAGAACTCTCTGAGGATTTGAAAAAAAAGAATTGTTCTCTGCATAAAGACAGCCTAGGCTATAAGAAAATTGACAAGACCTTGAAACTGAGCTGCAGCACGATGGCCAAGACCATACAGTGGTTTAACAATACAGATTCCACTCAGAACAGGGCTTGCATGTTCAACAAAAGAAGCTAAGTACACATGCTCAGCTTCATATCCAGAGGTTGTCTTTTGGAAATAGACTTATGAGTGCTGCCAGCATTGCTGCGGAGGTTGAAGGGGTTGGGGGTCAGCCTGTCAGTTCGGAGACCATACGCCGCACAATGCATTAAATTGGTCTGCATGGCTGTCCTCCCAGAAGGAAGCCTCTTCTAAAGATGATGCACAAGAAAGCCTGCAAATGGTTTGCTGAACCAAGCAGACTGAGGACATGGATTACTGGAACCATGTCTTGTGGTCTGATGAGACCAAGATAAACGAATTTGGTTCTGATGGTCTCAAGTGTGTGTGGCGGCAACCAGGTAAGGAGAACAAAGACAAGTGTGTCTTGCCTACAGTCAAGCATGGTGGTGGGAGTGTCATGGTATGGGGCTGCATCACTGCTGCCGGCACTGGGGAGCTACAGTTGATTAAGGGGAACCATGAATGCCAACAAGTACTGTGACATACTGAAGCAGAGCATGATTCCCTCCTTTCGGAAACTGGGCCTCAGGGCAGTATTCCAACATGATAATGACCCTAAACCACCTCCAAGATGACCCCCGCCCTTGCTAAAGAAGATGAGGGTAAAGGTGAATGACTGGCCAAACATGTCTCCAGACCTAAACCTTATTGAGCATATGTGGGGCATCCTCAAACAGAAGGTGGAGGAGCTCAAGGTCTCTAACAACCACCAGCTCCGTCATGTCATCATGGAGGAGGACTCCAGTGGCAACCTGTGAAGCTCTGGTGAACTCTATTCCCAAAAGGGTTAAGGCAGTTCTGGAAAATAATGGTGACCACACAAAATATTGACACTTTGGGCCCAACTTGGACATTTTCACATACATACCCATACACACTACCAGATTTTCTGCAGATTTTTTCCTTCAGATTTACCAAAACCATATATTATGAGGTCAAACCTTAGGAGTTTCAATGTGTATGCAATCAGGCAGGCCCTTGCACTACATCGTTTTGGTAAATCTGAAGACAAAAATCAGCAGAAAATCTGCTTTAGGGGCGTACTCACTTTTGTTGCCAGTGGTTTATACATTAGTGGCTGTGTGTTGAGCTATTTTGAGGGGACAGCAAATTTACACTGCTATACAAGCTGTACACTCACTACTTTACATTGTAGCAAAGTGTAATTTCTTCAGTGTTGTCACATGAAAATATATAATAAAATATTTACAAAAATGTGAGGGGTGTAGTCACTTTTGTGAGATACTGTATACATATGAATGTAGATTACTTTTAACTTACTTTAACTCACTACTTCATTTTGAGGAAGGGGTTGCACCCACAAAATGTGAAACAAAATTTACGAAAGGCAAATCCACTTTGCAGTGCAAGTGCACTTGAAAGTGCACTGAAAGTGAACTTGGAAGTGCAGTCGCTCTAAATCTAAGGGGTAGATCTGAAATGAGTGGAAGCTTCGTTCATTTTATCATCCAATCATGTTCAACTAAAATGCTGTTTTTTATTTTCCTCGCATGTCCCCCTCGGATCTACAGCGACTGCACTTCCAAGTGCACTTTCAGTGCACCTTCAAGTGCACTTGCAGTGCTAAGTGGATTTTCCTTTAGTAAATAACCCCCATTGTGTGTTTTGTGGCTTTAGAAAAATAGATATAGGGAAAAGACACACATTTTAGGCATGGGGTTATGAGGGAAGTCCACATTTTGAGTTCCAATTTGTGTGCATCTTAAAAAATTGGCTTTTACAGGGGTGGCATCACCCCATCTGATGAAGGCAAAATCAACAAAGTTTTGACATACTAATGTCTCATATGGCCTTCACTTTATCAAAGTTGAACTTTGAATGTTGAACGTTGTAAGTTCCTGAGTTGGGGATGTGTATGTTATGGTTTTAAACATGCATATTTAGCCACAAAAAAGGCTATATACTGTCAAACATACATGTTATACACCAAAGATGGTGGTTTGTTAAAAAAAACTTTTATAACGCACATGTGAATGTGCTTGGAGTAAAATGTTTTATACTCAACAAGTATTTACAGTGACAATGAGGGTTATTTACTAAAGGCAAATCCACTTTGCACTACAAGTGCGCTTTCAATAACCCCACTGTGCTCTAAAATTTGCCACAATTAGGCCATTTTAGGGACTTCAAGCAATTAATTCATGGAGTTGAAAAGGATGATTATTTTTATCATTAATGCATTACTTACATTAACAACAAAAACATTGTGTGTGTGTGTAGCAGACCCACAGCACAACATAATAGCTAGCTGAAGAAGAGATTGTCACCTCATGTATCAAATAAGTTACATTTGCACAATTGAAGAAAATGGGCAAAAATAAAAGGCCATTGGTGAACCTAGGACAAAAATAAGAAACATAAGCAGTAAATCAAGTGAAATAAGAGTTTCGATTTTAACAACAAATTTATTTCAAAGAGCTTAAAGATTCTCTGGTATATCAATTCCCCTCCTACAGGCAAAGTACTCCACATAGCTTTGCCGTACTTTGTGGGAGCTTTGGGGGGCAAGCCAGGATGGCCAGGTTCAAGCGCCGTCATTGTTTCAGCAGTGAGTTGGCCTCAGTCGCAACTGAGTCCAGATAGTTGGCTGCATTATTACGTGGAAAATTATGCAGAATGCAGCAGCTTAAAATTATGTGGTTCAGTTTGTATTTGGCCATGTTTATGGCCGTTTGGAATAGCCGGAACCGACTGGCCATTCTCCACCACTCTTCTGGCTCTGGCCAGCCAGTAGTTAAAAACCCTTTGCTCTGGGGTGAGGGTCCTCATGGGGAAAGGCCTCATCCGATTGTCCCCCAGTGCAAATGCCTCATCTGCAACAAAAACAACCGGGAGGCCCGCCACGTGATCTGCTGAAGGTGGCAAGTCCAAGTTGCCATTCTGGAGCCACCTGTAAAATTCTGTGCGATGACTCCGCCATCTGACATATGGCCATTCTTCCCCACGTCCAGAAACGGGGAACTCATAAGTCGCCAACACCACCATAGTAGTATGACCCCGAGTTGGGGGGTGGGATGATCCAGACTTGCTTGCCATCTATTGCACCAGCATAGTTGGGAAAGTCCCACTGCTGGGGGTTGCAAGGAAACTGTGGAGTCAAACAAGAAAAAAAAATAGTATTTTGCACATAACATTGCAAGCAGATTAGACACAAACATTTTTATCCAATATAAGTATAACATTTATTTAAATTATTACTTAAAGAGAAAAGTATAAGATCCACTTATCAGATTCCTCATCCCCTCTGATGGCCCATTGTAAAAATTTTAGGGTGGGGGAGATGTTTTGGACAGGTTACCGTCTCCACATCAGTGAGAGCTGAATGCATAAATAATGTGTGTTACTTTGGCCAGCCCCTCCTTACTTACACTATTGGCAGCCCACTGGACAGGTAAGAAGTGTCATAATCCAAATAGTAATGCACACTGTCCAAATTGAAGCACATTTTTACATTCTTCAATTACCTATCAAGATAATAGGAGAACAAAACTTTTAACAGTGCCATTTGAAATTATTCAGGCAGGCACTTGCACTACTTGCTTTGGTGAATTCATCCATAAATATGACCACAAAAGAGGTAGGCATAGTGTGTATGGGTTTGGCAAAGTCAACAGATAGAGTATATTGGTATCGGTTGGCTTAGCGCTTGGGGGGAGGGAGCGTTCCAAATGAGTTTTGGCCCCCCCAAAAAAAGCCTCTTGCACTCTGCCTGAATTTAAGGCCAGAAATAACATTTGGACACATTTTAGGGAGTGTTTAGGGTAAGCACATGGAGCTGACAAAATACATTGTTAAGTGACTAGGCGTGTAGGTGTGTATGGGCCCAGGATAGCATGCTGGGGAGGTTAGTGAAGTCAAATATGCTTGAAGGACAAAAAAGGAGCATTAAAAGCTTACAGCATGCATGAGGACAAAGAGGACATTCACAGCATATTACAATCATGGTAATTAGGGAATGATGACATAAATACAATACATTAGCAAACATTAAATACATAGAATGTGATGTTAAAGGATAAAGCTTACCTTACCTTCTGCAGGACCTGAATGATGGCAGAACAGATCTCTGGAATAATGATTCCCAAAGCCTGGGGGGAGATCCCAGTCGTGAACTTGATATCCTGGAGACTTCTCCCCATCGCCACAAGGTGGCAACTAGCCTCTGGACCGGAGTGATATCTTGCCACATGCAGTTGTACTGCTTGGTAATATAGGCGGACAGCAAAGCCAACAGACAGTGATAGTTCCTGAAATCATCAGGATTATTCTCCTGAAGCTCCTGCTCAAAGACAGGAACAAACAGACAACACGCACTGAAGAATATATACGAACCGACAAGCAGAAACAAACTGAAAAGCGTGATTCGTCTCTCACCAAACTTCTACTAACACAAGATTAGCAGAAGGAGCCCAAAGGGTGGTGCACTGGCTATTGAACTTCCTTTTTATCGGCTTGTCATACGCGTTGTACGTCACCGCGTTCTCACATTGGGAATTGTTGGCCAACATTTGTGTGACCGTGTGTATGCAAGACAAGTTTTGAGCCAACAACCTGCAAACAAAAATACACTGTTTTGTTGGCGGAAAGTCTGATCGCGCGTATGCCGCATTAGATTCGTTTTGAACTTTCCTCCTGCAAGTTTAAGGTCATGTCCCGGTGTTCTTGATCTTAACTGCATAGTAAAATACTGCCCTCCTGAACCCCCTTGATGTATTTAAAGTTTTCAATTATGTCTTCTCTTTCCCTTCTTTCTTCCAGATTGTACATACTAAGTTCTTGAAATCCCTTTGATATGTTTTATCCCCAAAGCTTTCACCATTTTAGCTGCCCATGTATAGGCTTATGCTACAAATAATTTTTTGGGGAAAACAAAATATTGATACATTTTAAGAATGATCATAAATATATGTGCAGAATATGGGGAAATATCACATTACCAAAAGTTAGGTTAGCTAGAGTATTATAGAGAGTTAATTTGCACACAACAATAAAATATAGCAACTATGGTGGCTTAAAAATGAAAAGAATTAGCTAACATTATGCTGGAATTGTGATGTAAATCTTTTTACTTTTTGGTAGAATTTAGGTAACAGAAAGCTTAATAAACATTAATGCAATTTGAAACAGAATCAAAACAGGCATAACATGCTAACAAATCTGCCAGGAATGTGCGTGTCTGAAAGAATATTGGATTTAGAAGAAATAGCTGTTTCCATGGGGATACTTTCCTGCTCGAGAAAGGCTTGCAGTGACTTTTCCTGCATGTATCTCATTAAACCGAAGACGTAGATTGTCATGTGCTATGCATTTCAGTGCTATTATTTACCTTGCTAAAAATGTCCCTAACACTTTTCACCATATGAAAAATTAATTGACAAGAAACCTGTAAAACAGTTTGTCTTGTAAGAAGAGCACAAACGACAAAATCATAGCATGTGTGGAATTAAAATGAATGCCAATAAAGACATGTTTTTTTGCTTCATGATTTAAAGAAATTAAAAGAGGGATGATGTACTACTCAAATGTGTCATGAAATAGTTCACCTGCCTTATGTTATCGGCTATAAATACTCAAGGACCAGATCCCACTGAGAAATTCTATCGTGTAAAGATTTTCAAGAGCACTGATTCTCATAAAATTGCTGCGTTGATAATGTAGTGATAACCCTTTTATTCTGTCTAGATATCCTGACCCAGTACTGAGCCAATTTTTTCAGAGCACTTATCCCTTTAAAACATGCCTAGCTTATATAATGCTACTTCATCTGTCAATTAGTCCTTTTGACAAACAGTAGTTTATAAACGCTGTATTCTGTTAGATGGACAAAATTAAATGTCATCTTTCAAGTTCTGCTAAGATATATATTTGTTACTGTTATCAATGTATGCAACTTGTTATGTACAGTATGGTTGAGTTTGAGTTGATTTTTCGGTTTTCTAACCTTCTCATTGTTCTAGAGTTTGGTTTAACTGTGATGTCATTGTTGGTGTAGTTGGTTATTGGGGAGGCCTCAGAACATCAGTTTAGTGGAAGCCTCCACAAGAAGATCAATGCAAAGAGAAACCCAGATGTCCAAGGGTGGTAAATATTGATGAGCCAAATTAATGAACCTGGGCTTGGTTCAGGGTGGCTTGGAGAACTTTACAGAATTTGGGTGCCAAGTCTAAATACAATTGAAGTCAACAGGAGCCAAATCTTAGAAATCACTAATACTTATTTTCTAGGATAATAGGCAAGGGATTGTCAAACAAATGGCATAGAGAGCTGGGTACTGCCCTTGGGGTTATGTACCAAAGCACATAATCAGAAAATCGTATGAAAAATACTGATTTTGAAGTGTTTGTATGATAATCCGATCCTTAGGACACAGCTTTTGAGAGCTGATCACAACAATTCATGTGAAATTATCCAAAGGGACAACCACAAAAAAAAATTCTCGTACAATACTAGAATGTACGATGTTTGCTTAATCAGTACAGTATTCTTCCGAAAAAAGACGGAAAACCAAGACCACGCCTGCTTGAAGACGAAAGAATACATTACAATACATCACTTCCAAAGTTGTATTCTATCATACGAGAATTTCGTAACTTTAGTAACTTCTTCATTTTCGATATGATATTAGCATGCAAAATCATTTGTCCAATAATCTCATTGAGTTTACAAGGCTTAAGTTTAGCTGAAAGGAGCAATTTTAATAATGCTTAAAGTGCAACTTTAAAAATGCTTTTTTTTTTTAAGTGACCATGTTTGGGGGAAGCCCTAACTTGCCCATGAAATGATGACCTACCTGTACAATGGATTCAAGCTACTACAGAAAAGCTGACATTTACAAAGAAAAATGCTCTTTAAAGCGGAGCTCCACCCTAAAGTGGAACTTCCGCTCATCTGAACCCCCCCCCCTCCGATGCCACAATTGCCACCTTTTGGGGGGGGTGCAGATACCTGTATAATACAGGTATCTGCACCCACCTCCGGGCATAGACAGCCCGCTGTCTGCTGGGAAACGCACGGATCCCAGAGACAGCAGGAACCATCCTTATTGTGCAGCGTGACTCGCACATGCGCAGTAGGGAACCGGGAAGGGAAGCCGCAAGACTTCACTTCCAGATTTGCATACTGAAGATGGCGGCGGCAGCACCCGAGAGCCGATCGAGAGATCGGCTTCAGGTGCTGACATCACAGGCTCGCTGGAAGGGTAAGTGTCCATATTTTAAAAGTCAGCAGCTGCAGTACCCGCTTTAAATTGCTGGTAAATGACAGTTCCTGCTGGAAATGGGGTTTCCTTTAATCTATACCAGATCCTTAGCCTAAATGAAGGTCGTGTATAAAAGTTAATGGGGGAACCCACACAAAAAACATTATGGGATTCCCTCTAATGATTGCTAGACCCTTATCCTTGGCGAGGGTCTGGTATGGATGTCAAACACCACCCAAATAATAAAATAATGCATTGGGTCCCCTAGCTCCATTTCAGACGCTTAGGGTCTGGTATGGCTGTTACAGGCAGTGGAAGGGGGTTTCGGTAAGGATGCACCATGCATCATCTGGTTCCTGGGACACAGTGAGAGAAAACAATATTGTTCCTCCCCCATTATGTGACATCAGAAACTGGAAGTAATGAGGATTTCATCACTTCCGGTTTCGGTCTAATGTAAACAAGCCGTTACCAGCTTGAACAGCTTTAGAGGGCAGAGATCTGGGCTCTAATAGACCCTAGTTTTCTCCATAAAGAGGACATGTCACAGTCCATATTATCACAAGGGATCTTGTTAATCCCTGCCATCAGCAATAACAAAGATTTAAAAAAATAGAAATAAAATAAAGATACAGTGTACATTTTTTTTAAATAAATGGAAATTTAAATAAAATAAATAATACAATTTTAAATCTTAAATGACCACCCCCCCCCTCTCCCTCTTTGTTTACATTTCTCTGTGGGGCTCAAGAGCTGTCATTTGCAGGCAGTGAGCAACATGATCAAACATGTTGGCAGGTTTTTTTCTTCTGGTGGAGTAAATGTCACTTTTGCTGGAGGAAATCCTACAACTGTACCACCTCATATGCAGGTTTAGGGCATCCTCCAATCATATTATTGCATATTTTTGTCTTATTGTTTTATTTTATGTTGTTCTTTAAGCTGCCCTAAATGATCCTCTCCCCAATGAATAATATTTAAAAAATAAAAAAATAAAATTATAGGTACATGTACCTCCATGGCAGTATACCTACCAATGCCCTTTTTACCAAAAGTTTGCAGGACTAAGAAAGAATACAAGATTTTCATAGACTTTGGGCACTATGTTCAGTATTTACAGATCTCAGATAGGATTTGTGAACCCTCACATGAATTAAGCACAGGCCAGTTCGTTCATTACTAGTCATTTCTCAGAGCCAATCCTGCATCTTAGCCGCAGCAGGGATTTTTCTGTAGCATGCAACTACGGTTGTTCTTGAACTGCTTTCCAAACTCCGTTAAATTTTACTTAGCAATTGTATGTGGCTCACAGAGATTTTGTTTTAACGTATCCTCTGGTCACAATGGAGCTGATTAATCCTGTCGCTAAAATGCATAATGGTGTGATCATTAAATCTGGTGAAAAAAAAGGGTGAACAAATGTGGAGTCATGGGCAACAGGTCAGGTTATTGTTTCATTTTGTTAAAATATAAAACAACAATTCTGATTGCCTATTATCTCCAAATTAATTTTCAAATTTTCTTTTCTCCAGTTTTAAATAATCACCTCCACCACTCCCAGGATTAAGATTATGAATTCATAAGTGGAACAAAATTGTGTCTTAACCACCTCCGGACCACACTATAGCAGTTTTACTGCTACAGGGTGGACCTGTGTGCCGAATCACGTATATATTGTGATCCGAGACTTCTGGATAGGGGGCACGCATACGTGCCGCCGATGGGATGTGCTTACACACAGCGGAAGCCAATCTGCACGGTATCAGATGTCCGCTGGCACCCGCTGATCATTAGGCAGAGAGGCAGAACGGCGAGTCGCCCATTTAAACAAGGCAGATCGCCGTTCTAACAGGAGGGTAGGTTATGTAATTTGTGTTCCAAACGCAGGGAACAAATTCCATCTCTTCCCATGTAAAAGTAATGCCGCGTACACACGAGCGGACTGTATGGCATACTTAGTCCGTCATACAATCCGACGGACAGTCCGTCATACTTTCCACTGAACGGACTTGACCACACACGGATAGCCAAACAGTCCGACGAAAGCTTGCGCGATGACGTGTATAGCATGTACGACGGGACTAGAAATAGGAAGTCCAATACACAGCAAAGCACCTTTCCGCCGTGTAAATCCTTTCTGAGCATGCGCCATTCTTTCCAAAAATCCGAAATACTTAGTATGCCAGACTGCACGCTGAAAAAGTCAGCTGAAGCCCACACACGAGCGGACTGTCCACTGAAATGTGTTTCGGCGGACTAAGTAGGCCATACAGTCCGCTCGTGTGTACGCGCACACACACACACAGTATAGTAAAACACAGGCTAGACACACAGTAAACCCTTTGATCACCCCTGATGTTAACTCCTTCCCAGCGAGTGTCATCAGTTCAGTGACAGTTCATATTTTATATCACTGTATTAGTGTCACTGGTCCCCAAAAAGTGTCAGTTAGTGTCAGAATGTTTGCGACTATATCGCAGTCCCATTATTAGTCACTGATCGCGGCCATTATTAGTAAAATAAATAAATAAATAGAAATATCCCATTGTTTGTAGATGCTATAACTCTTGCAAAAACCAATCAATATCCACTTATTGGGATTTTTTTACCAAAAATATGCAGCAGAATACATATTGGCCTATATTTATGAAGAAATAAGATTATTTTTATAGAAGAAAGTAAGAAATATTGTTTTTCTTTTAAAATTGTCAGTCTATATTTGTTTATAGCGCAAAAAAATAAAAACCGTAGAGGTGATCAAATACCATGAAAAGAAAGCTCTATTTGTAGGGAAAAAAGGACAATTTTATTGGGTACAGTGTTGCATGACCAAAATAACACAGTGCTGTATCACAAAAAATGGCCTGGTCATGAAGGGGGGTAAATCGTCCGGAGGTCAAATGGTTAAAGCAGTATTATACCCAAAAAGCAAATATATATTATATTGCAGCTTACCTTTTTTTGTGATGGCTGTATTAGTTTCCTTTTTTAGTCTTTCTTTCTTCTATTTTCCTCTGGCGATCAAGTCTGTTGTTTTTCATCAGAAAAGTTCTATTGCAGTTACAGGGATGAGACAGACCATTTAACACTGGTTGGAGTGCTAGTACTTCTAACACCCCTCCCCCCCAAACTGACAATGCCGCTGTTCAAATCTGCCTAGCAGCTAGAGCGCGGGTAGTGAAGCAAAAATCTGAGCCGCCGCTGTCTTCTCCTCCTCTGGACCGATGCAGGCCAGGACAAGAAGGTGAGTGAGACTCCCTCGTGAGATGTGAGAGTCTTGTTACCTGTGACCAGGTTGGTCAGTGTTGAAATCAAGTAGGATAGTGTAGTGGTCAGTATAGGAATCAGGTAGGTCAGTAGAAGGGATTCGGGGAGTGCTAAAAGTCCGCAGGTTAGGGGGCGCATCTTACTTGTGCTGACAACCCACGCTACGTCACTGGTTACTGGGCAGATCACCAGGTGAAAACAGAAGAAAAAGCCCAGAAAAGAGAAAACGAAAACAGCCACTACATCTAATGATTGGTAAGGTAAGCTTCAAAATATTATATTTTTGGTTTTGGGTTTGAAGGGGTTGTAAACCCTTCCGTCTTTTCACCTCAATGCATTCTATGCATTGAGGCGAAAAACCTCTTGTATTGCACCAGCCCCCCAGAGCCCCCCTTTTATTTACCTGAGCCCGATTGTTTCTGCGATGGGGACGAGCACACCCACTCCAGCCGGTGTCTTGGGTCCTGATTGGATATATTGATAGCAGCACAGCTATTGCGCTGTGCTGCTATCAATATATCCAATCAGGACCCGAGACAGGACCCGAGCTTGCGCTGCTGTCAGTGAAATCCAATGAAGGGGGTGGAGTCCTGCTGTCTGTGTCAATGGACGCAGCAGCAGGACATGGGAGCGTGCCCACACCTGTGCCCTGAGAAAAACCGCTTCTCCGATGGGGCACTCGAGAAGAGGAGGAACCAGAAAGAGGAGGATCTGGGCAACTCTGTGCAAAACCAACTGTACAGAGGAGACATATATGACATGTTTGTTTAAAAAAAAAAAAAAGGAACATTTACATATCCTTTAATTCAGCTTTTGTTTATTACGTCCAGTGTAACCTAGACAAACCATGTTTTAAATGAGCCATTGTTTCAATTTTTTCTTTTGTCTTTATCCATTACCATAATGCAACTAAAAGGAGTATTATCTTACTGCTTTTTGATGCTTTGCTACTAGTTTAATGTGTAGAATATGGAGTAGTATTACATATTTTTTATAGGTAGTTCCAGCAGAAGTATTAAAGGGTGCCAGTTGCCCTTAATAGAGAACATTCTATACAGCAAGATATAAAATCAACCTTTATATTCAGACCTCTGAACTAGCTGCATCAACTCTTCCCTAGGATATAGCTGAGATTTGAACTCTGTGATTCCCTCGCCGCAGTTATTTTGCTGAAATGTATGTTGCATTAGCTTTCTAGTGTAATTTGAACCTGAACATTGGCTGTAGCCCTCTGGGTTCTGTAGAGTGTGTGTTTTGATATGTTGAATTATATGGAATTAGATAGTGATGGACCTGAGCAAACCGTTTGATGTCTCTTGTCAAATAGCTCGCAGTGAGCTGAATCTACGTTTCCTCTAGATAATTGTATTTACAAATTATGGTTGTGCATTAAGTGCCTGGCTTTCAGAATCCCAGTCCTCTGATACTAAGTTCAGCATGCTATCATTTATTTCAAAATATACATTATGCCACAATAGTAATACAGTGGTGAGTGGGCACACAATAGCACTAAACAGATTCTTAAACTGAATATCTTTATGGCTTCATTATAAATGAACTCCCGTCCAAATATTGATTTTCACTATAAACACTGTATGTTTCTGAAAATAAAATAATTGGAGTTGAGGACTAATCTTTGGCACTTCAAGTAAATGGTAATTTCAATTTAGAAACAAGAACAGGACATCATTATAAATATTTAGTTTTGTAATTATGTACTCCATACTAATTACGAGACCATCATCAGCACTACTCTCTGCACCAATGAGGCCAGCCACCAGCAAAAAGAAGGGGAGAAGGACCTCAATCTTCATGAGACCAGACGGAAGACACCAGAAAAAGAAGGTAAGTATGCTGAAAATGTTTGTATTTACTGTAAAAGGGAGTGTATATTGTATCCAATAATCAATTGTATTCAACAATTATGAAAGCTAACAGTCTGTATGTACTGTATTGTGTATATAAGTATGATGCTATTGCACACAGACAACAATGACATCACTAGGATAAGTAGTGTAATCACGCTCTTCCCCTAGCATGAAGACTAGTTTTGTTGCTCTGATACTGTATTTGTGAATGCTATCATTGTTACCATTAAATTACAATAGTGGTTAACTGCCACTGATGCACACTACAAACCATTGGATGAATTAACCACATGCCGACCAGCACACGACAATGTACTTTGGAACAATGGCACGGCTGGGCAAATAGGCGTACAGGTACGTCCCCTTTAAATCATGAGTGTCAGTGGTAGTCCACCCCCCCCACAGTTAGAATCACTCCCCAGGATACACTTAACCCCTTGATCACCCCCTAGTGTTTAATCCCTTCCCTGCCAGTGTCATTTACACAGTAATCAGTGCATTTTTTATAGCACCGATCGCTGTATAAATGACAATGGTCCCAAAATAGTGTCAAAAGTGTCTGATGTGTCCGCTATGATGCCTCAGTAACGATAAAAATCACAGATCGCCGCCATTTCTACAAAAAACAACGTAATAAAAATGCCATACATCTATCCCCTATTTTGTAGACTCTATAACTTTTGCGCAAACCAATCAATATAAGCTTATTGCAATTTTTTTTACCAAAAATATGTAGAATACATATCAGCCTAAACTGAAAAACAAATTAGTTTTTTTATACATTTTCTGGGGATATTTATTAGAGCAAAAAGTTAAAAATATTTTTTTTTTCAAAATTGTCATTCTTTTTTTGTTTATAGCACATAAAATAAAAACCGCAGAGGTGATCAAATACCACCAAGAGAAAGCTCTATTTGTGGGAAAAAAAGGACATCAATTTTGTTTTGGTGCAACGTCGCATGGCCGCGCATTTGTCAGTTAAATGCCGTATCGCAATAGTGCTCTGGTTAGGAAGGGGGTAAATCCTTCCGGGGCTGAAATGGTTAAAGAGGGGGATAAAGAAAACACTTTATTTCCTTACACAGAGACTTAAAACCTTTAGCATAAATGACAACATTGGGACTCTGTATTATGCACTAGGAGTATTATATATATGGAAAATTTTGCCTTTTTATAATACATTAAAAACCATTGGTGTGCTCAGCTTAGCGAATAAAGGGTGTGCACCTCAGAGAACAAACACACATGCATGTATATCAGCAGAGTTGTGGACGGCAGGTCCATCTTAATAGCATCATGGGCTCCTGGGCAAAATAATGCTATGGGGCCCCTACAAGCCTGCCCAATTTACCCACTTACTCCTAAGAATTAAAATACAATATTTTCTACTTTTTGCTATGAAACATATCAAATTAGAAAAATGTAAAACATGTCTTCATAAATGTAGGCCAAAATGTATTCTGCTACATGTCTTTAGCTGTACTCTCTCAGATCCCCCCTCACCTGTACTCTCTTAGCCCCCCTCACACCTGTACGCTCTGAGCCCCCCTTCACACCTGTACGCTCTCATCCCCCTTCACACCTGTACGCTCTCAGCCCCCCTCATCTGTATGCTCTCAGCCCCCCTCACACCTGTACGCTCGCAGTCCCCCTCACACCTGTACGCTTGCAGCCCCTCTCACACCTGTATGCTCTAAGCCTCGCTCACACCTGTACGCTCTCAGCTCCCATCACAACTGTACGCTCGCAGCCCCCTCACACCCGTATACTTGCAGCCCCTCTCACACCTGTAGGCTTGCAGCCCCCTCACACCTATATGCTCTCAGCCCCCCTCACACCTGTATGCTTACAGCCCCCCTCACACCTGTACGCCCTCAGCTCCCCACACAGGCACACAAATGTACACAGACACACACACCCACATGTACACACACACACACACACACATATATGCATACACACATGTACACAGACACACACACACACACACACACATGTACACGGGCCTGTACACAGACACACACACACAGCCCTCCCCCTCACTTGTAGAACAGCCCTTATTTGTTAGGTGGTGTTCCTTGTCCCAGCTCTTGTGCAGGACACACAAGGAGTGCACATGCAGGAATTTACCAGAGGGGGCAGCAAAGAGCTTGATGTCAGCTCAATGACACTCACACACATTCTGAAAGCCAGCGCACCTGCCACTGCCTTCTCCCATCCCCGCCAGACAACCGGGCCCTTCTAGATGCTCGGGTCCCTTATTAGTGTATGCGCTGTACCCCCCTGATGGCGGCCCTGCCCACTGTACTGTCTGTGCATGGGCTTACGCAGAACTTTTTTCGGGGGGGGGGCATAATTTTATGAACACCCATGCCTATGGCTCTAATTAGGTGCTTAAAAAACACCCCCCGCTGCTGTAATTCAGGCGCCCTGCTCCTGAAAAGGGTCCCGGCACCTGAATAGGCTGTGGCAATGGCGGCCATTGATAGATTCATGCAATGCATGAATCTATCTATAGGTGATAGAGGGGTGGCAGGAGAGAGGGGCGGAGCTCCCCTGCGCCCTTAATGCACAGGTCGCCATTGTGTTCTGGCCATATTTTGATCTTAATGAAAACAGCTATACAGTCTGTATAGCTGTTTTTATCAAGATCAAAATATGACCGCCCACAACAGATGTATTGCAATACAAAAAGATGTACATTGTCATTCTCTAGGCTATATAAATTATACGGGCATCGACTGGTCTGGTTCGCCTGGCCTGAGTAGTAACTTCTAATACAAAGTGAAGAAGACATTAATTATCTCACTAACATAATACACTAAAGTAAAGAGACATATCTTTCCAGAAAATTAGCAAGAAATAAATCAAAATGCTCTTCCTCCTGGGAGTCCTGGCTGCTCCTAACTGCTGTTACCTGTGGTTCCTCATGGTTCATATGTTGCCTAGGCACAGGTGGGTAACATATCACTGGGTAGCTTGCACTTGAGTGGGCAGTGGCAGTGTCGACTCGGATCCACATAGTGGCAAACTGCCAGCATATCACTCAGCGGCTCGCACTTGCATGGGTGGATCCATCTATAAAACATGAGACCCACCTACACACTACACAGGCAGCCAATCATTGAGGAGGAGCGCAGAAAGGCTGAGTTGGAGTTGTGGAGCGGAGAACACTGGACGGTGTCAGTGTCAGGACAGAGCAGAGAGAGCAGCCAGCAGAGTAACAGACCTAGGAAAAAAAGTCAGTGGTGGCCACGATTGTGGCCGCGGCAGACATCTCAACACAACACACAGACACAGTGCAACTGCACTGATGATTCCGGGGGGGGGGGGTCAATTGCCCCCCCTTGCCCCTATTTGTGGACACCCATGTGCCTGCTAAGCCTGACTCCCTTGACCCACTGCTACTTCTATTTGTCTGGCTCTGATGGGACCCCAGCTGAACCTGGGGCCCCTGGGCAGTGCCCAGGGGTACCCGCTCAGTAAGATGGCCTTGATGGATGGTGTCAGTAGAGCAAAGATTGGCGTCAGCAGAGCAGTGGACAGACGGTGTCAGTAGATTTGTATTTTTATTATTATTTTTGACAATATTTTTTATTTATTTTTATTTATTTTTTAGGAGACCCATTGGGGGGCTTTGCTGAAACATCAAGGGTTTAAACAGACCCCTGATGTCTTACTTTTGAGACAGAGAAAGAAATTGAGGACAGAGGTTCCCCATTCCCTTTCTCTGCAGCCTGCAGTAAACATTGTTTACTATGCTTCAGATAAGCACAAAGACAGGAGCGATCGGTACAGATGTGTTCATTCAGAAAAGGTAGAGGCCAGTTAGCTAAATATTTACCCCCCCCCCCCCTTCCCCACTCCTGAGAGGAGAGGAGGGAAGCTGGCTGCACTACAGAGGGGAAACAGGGGGAATTGGCACTGCATGGGCACACCTATATTAAAACCTAACACATTTTATAATTGTAACTTACTATTAAAACGGACCTTCACTTAAAGGTCTTTTTGTGACAGGTACCCACTCCTACTTCAACAATTCTCATCTAGAAAAGTTACATCAGCTTAGCCCAGCCCCCCACACAACTTGCTGGGACAGGTCACATGTCCCTGGAGGCTGCAGGACCACTCCTACGGAATTTTTGTACCATGCAAAAGGGCAGCCGACTGTCAGAAGTCAGAGGCTGCTTCCTGGAAACTACATTCATATACATATCAGAGTTGGCAGGCTTGGACCCTTTTTCTCATTTTTTTCAGATAGAGAAGTGCTTAGACCAATACTTGGATTCGTACCCAAGGTGGCCTACAGGTTCCACATAACCAGGGAATTACGCTGCCTATGTTCCTCTCTGAAAATTCTCAGGAAGTAAGTTCGCTGGACACCAGGCTTACTCTGAATGCCTATGTGGATGCAACAGCTGGTCTCAGAAATTCAGATCACCTCTTCATCATTGTGAATAAAGCACAGAAAGGCCTGAGGGCTTCTAGTAGAGTTATCGGCTCACGGATGGTTAAGGTCATCTCCTTGGCTTACAGATCAAGAGGTTGAGGCATTCCACCAGAGGTGTCTAAACCTCATGGGTGACAGCAGGTTGGGTATCTCTGGAAATAATCATTCACATTATTGCATATAGCCTGCAGCTCTCACTACTGGTGATTTTGGCAGGCCTTTTCTGGCTTCTGGTTCCATTCAAAATTAAATTGGTCAAGCGTTATCCTCCCTTGTGTGGCTAGCTAATTCCCAGCTGTGCTGACATGGAGCCACCAGGGAAAACAGAAAATTGATGGACAGATACTTTTTTAATTTCCTGATGAGCTTCATGGAAGCACAATGCTCACCCTGCTTATTAGGACTAGTTGTGGAACGCCAAGGCTGCAGGTGGGCTCATATTTATGAGTTAGGCCCTGATCATGCAGGGGGTGGGTGGGGCCTTACCCTGCTGTCCTGCCATGGAGGCCATCAGGAAAGGAAAATTGCCGTAAGTAACTGTCAATCAATTTTCTGTTTATTGACATTTGTGATTCAGCTGGGGTAATTCCTCCTCTATTATTCCTAGTGGCCATTGAAAGTAAGAAAGAAAATGAAGAGGAATCCAAAATGTTAATGTTGTCACCAAAGCAAGAAGTAAGGGTAATTCACCTAATCGAGACAAATAATTAGATGACAATTGTCTAAGGCTAGCCATACACATATAGATTTCTTTAGTTCCACCCTGAAAGGCCAAATGAGAGAAATCAACCCCTTCAAAGCTAAACAGCCTGGATGGAGGAATCTTCCCAGCTGGCTTTGTTTTCTGACAGCCATTGGTCTGTTGTCAATAATAGTCCAATAATTTTCTATCAGGCTTCCTTTGATTTTTAAATAGATGCTTATTAAATTTTAGCCATGTTTGGCTAGTATAAGCCCTTGTACACAAGGTCGGAGATTCCGACAACCAAATCCGTCGGATTTTGTCCGTCGGATTTTGTCCGACGGATTTTGTCCGAAACTGTTGCATACACACGGTCGGACAAAGTTGTCGGAAAATCCGACGTGATGACGTTATTTTGTTACGGCGGGACTACGTTCACGCTAGTAGCCAATAGCTTTGGTGTAGGAATTTGATCTGAGCATGCGTGGCACTTTGTCTGATCGGAATTCTCTACACATGAGCGGAGTATGTCCGATCGGAGCATTTTGTCGGAAAATGTTACCAACAAGTTGGAAAACTTGGTCTGTCGGATACTCCGACGGAAACAGTCCTATGGAGACCACACACAGTCGGAATATCCGACAAAACGGTCCGATCGGCCCCAATTCCGTCGGAATCTCCGACCGTGTGTACAAGGGCTTAGGCCGCGTACACACGGGCGGATTGTCTGTCCAACTTAGTCCGCTGAACCGTGTTTCAGCGGACAATCCGCTCGTGTGTGGGCTTCAGCGGACTTTTTCAGCGGACAGTCTGACGAACAAAGTCTTACGGAATTTCCGTAAGACAGTCCGTTCAAACTTGGTTTTGTCCGTCCAAACTTGGTTTCAGTGGACAGTCCGCTCGTGTGTAGGCAAGTTGGACGGACTAAGTATGGCGCATGCTCAGAAAGGATTTACACGGCCGAAGGTTGCATTGCAGTGTATAGGACGTCGTTTTTCTAGTCCCGTCGTACGTGCTGTACACGTCATCGCGCACGCTTTCAGCGGACTGTCTGCTCATCGTGTGTGGTCAAGTCCGTTCATGCAAATTTTGAACGGACTGTCTGTCGGATTGTCTGACGAACTTAGTTGGGCAGACAATCCGCCCGTGTGTACGCGGCCTTAGAGGGGATTACATTCACCTTTGGAAGAACTCTCATTTTCTATTGAATTCCCAGGACATGGAGTTAAAGAAAATCTCCCCAGTAGAACAGAAACAGCAGAAAAATAAAAAGTAAAAATGGCTATACATACATTTTTAGTTATGCAATAGTTAGGTTTTACAGGACTTTAAAAACATGTTCTATAAAACTTGCTTTATAACCAGCTGCACATTCATAGAAAGGTGTGTTTGCATTCTGTAGATCTGTGGTCAAATCACATTGCTGAAGAGACCCATAAGAATCAATGAAGAAGCACAACAAAAATCTGATATTTCGCCAGGGGCAAAACAACTTAGTTGCATATTTTCAGGGGATGCATGGGTATGGATAGCATTCTACTTTTCTATTGTTTATCTTCTGTTGTCAATCTCCAATGAAAAATATGGCCATGGCTGCATTCCCTTCCCCATCTTATTCCCTTTAAACTCTAAAGTCAGCATTTTTTTTTTTGTTTTGGATACGGTACATAATGAGTACATAATATTTAAACCTGCTTTCATATTTTTTTACTATTGGCGAGAATTTTTATAGGTGCGACAAAAAACAGAAAATGTATTTACAGTGAGCGAAATTCTTATGCCGCGTACACACGACTGGACTTTTCGACGGACTAGGTCCGACGGAATGAATCCGTTGGATATTACAATCGTGTATGGGCTCCGGCTGACTTTTTTTCCCCAAAAGTCCAACGGACCTATAAATAAATTATGTTTAAAATCTTTCCGATGGACTCGAGCCTGGTCGAAAAATCCATTCATCTGTATGCTAGTCTGACACTAGGGCAGCTATTGGCTACTGGCTATGAACTTCCTTATTCTAGTGCGGTCGTACGTCATCACGTTCAAATCTGTCTGACTTTGGTGTGCTTGTGTGTGGCCAAGTGTGTGCCTGCAATCCCTGTTCTAGGGACAAATCCAATTTTTCCCTATTTTCAGTCCATGTGACGTGCGGCTATTAGGACAATAAGAGTGGGTCACAGCAAAGAAAGCCTGATGAGGTTGCTTACTCTTCCACACCGTATGAAAAAAATGTGGCTTTGGAAACACTTTAATAGATTTTTTATTTTTTTTACCCTTTCTCTAGTCTTTATAAGTATCATAGATCGCCAAGATGCTTTTAACTCTACGACAGTTTCTCACTATAGAATTGTTCATAGCATCAGAAGTGTCTTGAAGTGCAACATGCACTTACCGTAGTAATACAATGGTTGGGAACATTCACAGCATGGAAAAGAAGCCTGGAACCTGGGAATGATTAAAGTATGTATGGAAGAGGCTGAAAGTGATGACAAAGGGAATTTAGTGGAGGAGAGTTGTACTGCTTACAAGCAAATTATAATTGGAAAGGCTTATTTAATTATCCAGAACATTATACAGTTATGCACTTAGATAAATTCACTACAGTACTCATTCGCATTGAAGAATACATTCCTGTATCATGTTTATGAAAGCTTTATAAAGCAGACATTTACAGCCTTGCATTCATTGTTTCCAACAACGTATTGCATTGCTGGGTCTTCATGTCTTATTAACCACTTAAGGACGGGAAGGATTTGCCCACTTAATGACCAGGCCATTTTTTGCGATGCCGCCCTGCGTCCCATTAACTGACAATTGCGCGGGCATGCGACACTGTACCCAAACAAGATTGATGTCCTTTTTTTCCCTTTAAATAGAGCTTTCTTTTTGTGGTATTTGATCACCTCTGCGGTTTTTATTTTTTGCGCTATAAACAAAAAATAACAACAATTTTTAAAAACTATACTAAACTCCCCCCAAAAATATAAAAAAACGAATTTCTTCCTCAGTTTAGGCCAATATGTATTCTTCTACTTATTTTTGGTAAAAAAAAAAATTATTTGCACAAAATTTATAGTGTCTACAAAATAGGGGATAGATTTATGGCATTTTTATTTTTTTATTTTCTTATTTTTATTAGTAATATGGCGATCTTTGATTTTTAGCAGGACTGCGGTGGACAGATCAAACACTTTTGCCACTTTTTTTAGCGATCGGTGCTATAAAAATGCACTGATTACTGTGTACATGTCACTGGCAGGGAAGGGGCTAGCACCAGGGTTAAATGTGTTCCCTGGGAAGTGTTTCTAATTGTATGGGGGCTTGGCTAACTGGAGGAGAGAGATCACTGTTCCTAATCACTTGGAACAGACGATCACTCTCAGTTTCTCTGTCAGAACAGGGATCCGCCATGTTTACAAAGGCAGATCCCCGTTCTGCCTTTGTGGGTGGCTGGCGGACATTGCGATCATCCGGCTTATAACTGCTTATAAACTGTTAGCTGGAGCTTGGCTTCAAATTGTCCCCTCAACATAACTCAACACACAGCCATTAATGTCTAAACTACTGGCAATAAAAGTGAGTACCCCCTAAGTGAAAATGTCCAAATTGGACCCAAAGTGTCAATATTTTGCGTGGCCACAATTATTTTCCAGCACTGCCTTAACCCTCTTGGGCAGTGCTTCAGAGGTTGCCACTGGAGTCCTCTTCCACTCCTCCATGATGACATCCTTTAACCACTTAAAGACCTGGCCTATTTCTGAAATTTGTTGCTTATAAGTTAAAATCAGTATTTTTTTTTCTTTTGCTAGAAAATGACTCAAACATTATATATATTATTTTTAGCAGAGACCCAAGAGAATAAAATGGCGGTTGTTGCAATATTTTATGTCTTACTGTATTTGCGCAGCAGTCTTTATTAAACACAACCTTTTAGAAAAAAATACACTTCAATGAATTAAAAAAAAACTAAACAGAAAAGTTAGCCCAAGTTTTTGTATAATGTGAAAGATAATGTTACGCAGAATAAATAGATATCTAACATGTCATACTTTAAAATTATGCACACATATGAAACGACAAACTACGGTACTTAAAAATCCCCATACGCGAAACTTTAAAAATTGTTAATGGTTACTGGAGGAGGTCTTGGATTAAAATTATGGTGCTCGCTCTAATGATCGCGGAGATATCTCACATGTGTGGTTTGAACACTGTTTACATTTGCGGGAGCAAGTTACGTATGCGTTTTCTTTGGCATGCGAGCATGCAGGGATGGGGCGTTTTAAACATTTTTTATTTTTAGATTGTCCCTTTCAATTTTTTTGATAATTTTTATTGCTGTCACAAGGAATGTAAACATCCCTTGTGACACTAATAGGCAGTAAAAGGTAATCTTTATGGGGGAATCTGGTGGTCTAAAAGACCCAAAACCCCTCCTCTGCTCTTAAAAGTATTAAAAATGTCAAGATTGCTGTTTTTGATTACTTTAAAATTTTTAAAACTGGCGCTGTTGGCTGCTGAGTAAACCAGAAGTGACGCTGTGATGTCGCTTCTGGGTTACTACATCTGAGACCTGATCAAAGCCGATTCCAGCCTTGTTCAGGCCTCTGGCCAGCTGACAGACATGCTTTCTGGTGGCTCGGGCCTCATGGTGAGACAGTACAACCACTTGAAGCCAATGACATGCTGGTACGTAATTTGGTGGCAAGTGGTTAAGTAATGGTTTAGTATACCTACAGTATGCCTATCCCATACATTGTACATGCTTATTTGTTAGGAAGGATAGATAATTTGTACATTGTGAGCACATTTTATTATCCCCTTAGCACTGACCATACCTTCTGCTGCTTTTCCCGTCCCACCAGGAGGCCCGATCCGCGATCCGGCAATTCTGCCGGCTAGAGTGAGACTGAAACAAAGCCGGAAACGGCTTAATTCCAGTCTCCTATGTAAACACACAACAAAACAACATCACTTCCAGTTTACTCGACTGCCAATGGCGCGGATTTAAAAAAAATTACACTGCCCCACTGACACCGTCCACTGCCCCACTGACACCGACCACTGCCCCACTGCTCCACTGCCACAACCACTTCCCCACTGACACAGACCACTGCCCCACTGACATTGACCACTGCCCCACTGACACGACCACTGCCCCACTGCCACCGTCCACTGCCCCACTGACACCATCCACTGCCCCACTGACACCGACCACTGCCCCACTGCACCACTGACACCAACCTCTGCCCCACTGACACCAACCCCTGCCCCACTGACACCGTCCACTGCCCCACTGCCTCACTGACACCGACCACTGCCCCACTGACACCGACCACTGCTCCACTGACACAGACCACTGCCCCACTGACACCAACCCCTGCCCCACTGACACCTTCCACTGCCCCACTGACACCATCCACTGCCCCACTGACACAGACCACTGCTCCACTGCTCCACTGCCACCGACCACTTCCCCACTGACACCGTCCACTGCCCCACTGACACCGTCCACTGCCCCACTGACACCATCCACTGCCCCACTGACACCGACTACTGCCCCACTGACACCGTCCACTGCCCCACTGACACCATCCACTGCCCCACTGACACCGACCACTGCCCCACTGACACCGACCACTGCTCCACTGACACCGACCACTGCCCCACTGACACCATCCACTGCCCCACTGACACAGACCACTGCCCCACTGACACCATCCACTGCCCCACTGACACCATCCACAGCCCCACTGACACCATCCACTGCCCCACTGACACCAACCACTACCCCACTGCTCCACTGCCACCGACCACTTCCCCACTGACACAGACCACTGCCCCACTGATACTGACCAATGCCCCACTGACACCGTCCACTGCCCCACTGACACCGACCACTGCCCCACTGACACCGAACACTGCTCCACTGACACCGACCACTTCCCCACTGGCACCGTCCACTGCCCCACTGCCACCATCCACTGCCCCACTGACACCATCCACTGCCCCACTGACACCGACCACTGCCCCACTGCTCCACTGCCCCACTGACACCGACCACTGCCCCACTGACACCGTCCACTGCCCCACTGACACCGACCACTGCCTCACTGACACCGACCACTGCCCCACTGACACATTCCACTGCCCCACTGACACCGACCACTGCCCCACTGACACCGACCACTGCTCCACTGACACTGACCACTTCCCCACTGACACGTCCACTGCCCCACTGACACTGACCACTGCCCCACTGACACCGTCCACTACCCCACTGACACCATCCACTGCCCCACTGACACCACCCACTGCCCCACTGCCCCACTCACACTGACCACTGCCCCAATGACACCGACCACTGCCCCCTGACACCGACCACTGCCCCACTGACACCATCAACTGCCCCACTGCCACCTTCCACTGCCACACTGCCACCCACCACTCCCCCACTGATACCAACCACTGCCCCACTGACACCAACCACTGCCCCACTGACACCATCCACTGCCCCACTGACACCGACCACTGCCCCACTGACACCGTCCACTCCCCCACTAACACTGACCACAGCCCCACTGACACCATCCACTACCCCACTGACACCAACCACTGACCCACTGACACTGACACCGTTCACTGCCCCACTGACACCGACCACTTCCCCATTGACACCATCCACTGCCCCACTGACACCGACCACTGCCCCACTGCCCCACTGACACAAACCACTGCCCCACTGACACTGACCACTGCCCCACTGACCCCATCCACTGTCCCACTGACACCGTCCCCTCCCCCACTGACACTAACCACTGCCCCACTGACACTGACCACAGCCCCACTGACACTGACAACTGACCCACTGACACCGTTCACTGCCCCACTGACACCGACCACTGCCCCACTGACACTGTCCACTGCCCCACTGCCCCACTGACACCAACCACTTCCAAACTGACACTGACCACTGCCCTACTGACACTTACCACTGCCCCACTGACACCATCCACTGCCCCACTAAAAACCGACCATTGCCCCACTGACCACTGCCCCACTGACACGACCACTGCCCCACTGACACCGTCCACTCCCCCACTGACACTGACCACTACCCAACTGACACCGTGTACTGCCCCACTGACACTGACCACTGACCCACTGACACAGTTCACTGCCCCACTGACACCATCCACTGACACCGACCACTGCCCCACTGACACCATCCACTACCCCACTGACAGCGTTCACTGCCCCACTGACACCATCCACTGACACCGACCACTGCCCCACTGACACCATCCACTACCCCACTGACAGCGTCCACTACCCCACTGACAGCGTCCACTGCCCCACTGACACCAACCACTGACCCACTGACACTGACACCTTCCACTGCCCAGCTGACACCGACCACCCGCTTTCCCAAAAGCACTGTGAAAAAATATATTTAAAAAATAAAACCCCACCCTCCCATCATTGTTAGAATAGTACACAAATAAATTGTAAAATAAAATGTAAAAAATTAAATTGTAAAAATTTATAAAAAGAAAAAAAAAAAGAAAAAAATCCACTGGTCCCAAAAAACCTTTTGAAAAAAAAAATTAAATTGTAAAATAAAAAAATAATCTGACACTGTCCACTATTCTGTCACCATCCTGCATGTACTACCCACCACTATACACTCCGCATCCCTGTGATTTGCACCGCATTGCTGTTCAGATCACATGCGGTGTCTGTGCAATGTGATTTCACCTGACTGCTCCCACCAAGGCTGCGATTTGGAAACTCCGTGAATCCACTGCGGATTCCCACATAGCATATGACTCGCTCGGCAGTTCACACTGCCATATATGAACAGCTGGGGAGTGTGATACAATGTTAATGACACTCCCATTTCAGCTTGCATATTGCACTGTGAACTGACAGTTAGGACATGAATGATCGTATAGGTGTGAACACCCATGCGATTCTGGTGCGGATCAAAAAAGGGTCCTGTGCGAGTTTGATCCGAATGCAGTGCGATATCATCCATACTATCTGTATGGCTGAAATCGCACTGCACGGACATTGCATGTGACTGCAGTGAGGTGGGAATCACATGTGTGAACTGGCCTTAAGCAAGGGGGAGTTTTTGACAAAGTTTTAGAGACTTTGTCAAGATTTCTCTAACAGAACAATAAAAGAGATTGCTCAGGACTGGAGTAAGTCTGGGAATGAACGAATGAATGACTTGTATAGCGCTACCTATGCGAACTGAATCGCCTCAGGGTGCTTTCTTGCCACTGATGTCCATCTGCAGCTTTATGTGGTCTTTTAACCTGTAGGGTCCTGACACACTTACAACATTGACATACACATACACATATTATGGCCAGAGGAAACCCACGCAGGCACAGGGAGAACATGCAAACTCCAGGCAGATAGTGTCGTGGTCGAGATTTGAACCAGCAACCCTATTGCTGCTAGGTGAAAGTGCTAACCACTACACCCCTGTGCTGTGCTGTGTGGAAAGACTGGGCTCAAATGATAAGAAATCTTATTCTCTACATTCCCTCTTGGGAATGGAGTTCACCAGAGCTTCACAGGTTGCACCTGGAGTCCTCTCTCACTCCTCCATGACGACATCATGGAGCTTGTGGATGTTAGAGACCTTGCGCTCCTCCACCTTCCATTTGAGGATGCTCCAGAGATGCTCAATAGGGTTTAGGTCTGGAGACATGCTTGGCCAGTCCATCACCTTTACCCTCAACTTCTTTAGTAATTTATATAAGACAATCATAATAAGTGGTGGGCATGCTCATCTAGCGTTCCTTTTTGGTATTGCTGCAGTTATTCTGTTTAGTTGACCCACTGTATCTGTAGTTAAGGAAGTTGTTAGTAAGCAGGGAATTCTGGGTAGAATCTTCACAGGAAGTGAAGCAGCCACCATTCTTTGAGAAGATACTCAGCAAGCAACACATGTATTTCTCAATCTATCACTCCTTAGAGAACGTAAAAAGTATGTTTTTACTATCACATCTTGTATTGTATATTGTTGTTTCTGCAATGCATGCTGTATTGTGTGCAATATTGTACTTATTGATGTCTATTTCTGTTATTTTGTAGTTTCACCTGGCTTGTTCTAATAAAACTGAGATCAAAGAAATATGGTATCTGAAGTTATTGGGACAAGTAGGTTTAGCTATCTGCCCTAGAGACAGAACATGTCCAGCCAAGAGGATCTCTGCCTTCGCCTTAGTCAACATCACAGAGACGCTCTCCTGCATTACTGTTAAGACTTGGTTGGCTGACATCCCTTCCGGCTCCAGATCCTGCTTTCTGTTTTACTACACTCATCTCCGGCTCCCTGACGTTTGGCTTGTCTGACTATCTGTCAGGTCACCTTGAGGCGAGGTGACAGGTGCACACTGTAGAGATCTGAAGTGCACCGCAAGGTTGTGGACCATACGGCTGACTGCTGCAGACGGGGGACAGATCCCACTGGGGTTAGAGCGTAAGATTCCCTGGGGAGCGTAGTCTAAGAGCCAGCAGGTGTTCACCAGCGCCTCTGGTGGTGAAGATGGACTTGGCTGCAACTGGCTCCAGGTCGCGACCCCCAGGGTCCCCCAGCTCACACCCACAGTAGGCAACAGGAGGATAGGGATGGTGAGGGACAAAGCCAAGGTCAGGGCCACAAGCAGACAAGAATAGTCGGGTACACGCCAAAAGGTCAGGATCACAGGCAAACGGGGATAGTCAAGACACGCCGAAGTCGGTAACGGAAAACAGTAGCAGAGCAGGAAGCTAACACACAAAGGAATACACAATGGTTGATCAGCACTGATGGCCTGCAGTGCACAGGTTAATATAGGGCTCCCTGATAGGGCCTGGGGTGGAGCCATGCTTAGAGGGGAGGTTATAAAAACCACCAGGTGGAAGTGGCTGGCCTCTTAGTCTGAAGACATGAGGGGAGGTAAGCAAACACAGGAAGATCACTGCATAACCATGACAATATCTGTTACGCTTCCTGAACTCTGGCTATGTTTTGACTAAGTTTTGTTCTATTTACTTTTATTATTAAACAAGTGTGATTTAACTGTACTTCTGTTTCAGTTTGATTTCATGGTTTCTGACACACTCCCACCACCATGCATGACTGTAGGCAAGACACTTGTCTTTGTACTCATCACCTAGTTGCTGCCACACACGATTGACACCATCTGAACCAAATAAGTTTATCTTGGTCTCATCAGACCACAGGACATGGTTCCAGTAATCCATGTCCTTAGTCTGCTTGTCTTCAGCAAACAGTTTGCAAGCTTTTTTGTACATCATCTTTAGAGGAGGCTTCCTTCTGGGATGACAGCCATGCAGACCAACTTGATGCAGTGTACGGTGTATGGTCTGAGCACTGACAGGCTACCCCCCACCCCTACAGACAATTTTGTATAAACAGAAAAGAAATGCTCCTGCGCATAAGCGGACCACCAGACCGGCTATATAAAAACACAGGCCTTGCTGCCCTCAAAGGTGGGGGACCCTAAACATCAAAAAGAAGGAAGAAAAAAAGGGCACACCAGCCTTGTGCAATATCATTTGGATATATTTATTAAAAGCATAAAAAAGAAAACTACTCACAAACAGTTGTGTAAAATCTTGCAATAAGAATAGTCGTCAAATAGCAGCATCTAGTCACGGATGAGTGGAACTCTCCAGAGATCACAAAGGAGCTCACACTAATCACTGCCAGCTGACGTGTTTCGAAGGGACCATCCCTTCTTCCTCAGAGCTCAGCAGTGAGTGCTCCCTCAGCAGTCCCCTTATTTATACCCAAACACACACACACCTATGAAATCACATGTGTATGCACATATGCACCTGCCATCAATCAAACTAAGGCAAAGGCCCCTCCCACTTGGCCCGGTGGGCAGCCCAGACAATGAAACTCCCACTACAGAGGCGACCTTACACCAATACTAAGTGCACTATTAAACATCACATATAATGGGTGCAGAAACTGCAAGCAAACGGTCATTAGTGCTGATATAATGATACTCAGTTGAACAAAAACATAAACATATGAGCTCTTGGCACTCTTTAGGATGACCGCTAAATGATCTTACCGTACAAAAGGCCGTGCCTTCACTGCTGTAAGCATGCCCACATAAAAAAACAGCATTCTTAACACATTCAAGTGCCTGGAACGCACGCCACCATGTTTGCGCTCCAGGGGGAAGGGGCGGGTCTAGCGTCACTTCCTTTGCACCCACCAGCGCTCTAGGATGACATGGCTAACCAGACGATAATCGCCACCATATTGGTGCAGACCAGAGGCCAGACGAGGACCTAAGTCAGTTGTACCAACAATTGCCCAGGGAAATAAACTAATACATTAAGCCATTACTGGCCAAATAAGGCTAAAACCCCAAATAGCTATACAGTAAACGACAAAAAACTGTGACCAAGGTGCAATGAATAAAGGCAATCTTACTCAAGCTGCCTAACTAAAAGTGGCACCCTACATGCATAGCATATGTGCATACACATGCTATCAGTGAGTGGTGACAACAAATGGGAGAAAAAAAAGGCAAATTGCATATAAAAGAGTGATAATTGATCCCGGCATGAGTGTCTCAATAGGACACTCAACTAAAGGGAATACTGAAGGAGATAGACATATGCTGCATTAAGCAATAAAAATTTTAATTCAAATGGAATAAATAAAAACAATCCCTCAGGGGTATAAAATGCGTAACAGATATTAGCAAATTGTCAAATAAAACATTACTCATAGAGTTGAACATCTAATAAATGGTATCACAATAGCAACAGCAATAGAAATAGAAAATATTTGGTGTAGCAATAGAAAAAATCAATAGGTATTAATATAACTATATAAAAATGCAAAATAAAAAAAAAACAGTAAAGTGCATATAGATATTAAAAGAAAAATTATTATATAAAAAAGAAAACAGATATACATAAAAAAGAGGCTCATGTGCAGTGACTACAATAATCCACATCCTCATTTGATTTTGTGAATCTCAGGATCTTCATTCAGCCCCCCGGGAGTCAAACTCCAAAGGGTGAAGATCCAAAAGGCTTCACGTTTGCAGAGCCTCTGATATATACTACTCCTGTCAAGGTCACACCCTATAGACTCAATTCCAAATACCCTCATGCCTACTGGGTCTCCTTGGTGGGCTGCCCAAAAATGCAGAGGAACCGGGTATTTCACCTGTGTGTTAGTGATATCACATTTGTGCTCACCAATATGCACTCTCATGTGGTGAGAAGTCTGGCCCACATAGAGATGCCCACATGGGCAAATGATGCCATACACCACATGATTCATTCCACAATTGATAAACTGCTTCAACTGGTGAACTCTGCCATCCTTACCAACTACTGTCTTTTTCCTGTGCCACATGTACTTAAATGTGCCACAGTTATTAACACTACATCTGTAGCTCCCTTTCTGGTCAAAAATAGTAGACCACACATTTGTGGATCTACTAGAAGATTTCTTTACCATACTAGGAGCTATCAGGCTTCTTATATCGCGAAGTTTCCTATACACAAAATTAGGTCTAACCGGGAGGTGCTTACTCAGCACAGAATCATGCTTCAGTATACCCCAGTTCTTTTTCAAAATGCTTTGTATTTCAAAAGCTTTGTTTGTATATTGGGTAGAGAAACTAACCTGTATAGTGTCAGAGTTGGCGGTAGGGGCAGATCGTTGGACATATTCCAGGGGCTCATCATACTGGTGGACATACTTATTAAAAGCAGTCTCTATTAAAGTGGGATCATAGCCTTTTTCCAGGAATTTCTTACGAAGAGTCTCACTCTGTTCTAAGTAGTCACTCTTCCAAAAGGATTATCTCTACAATATTCAAGAAAATGATACATTTCTTGGTCTGTCCCATCCCAGATGATAAGGATATCATCGATATATCTAGCGAAGAGGACCAGGTTCACCCCATATGGGTTATTGTTACAAATAAACAGTTCTTCCCAATAGCCCATAAAGATGTTAGCGTAACTAGGAGCGAACCTGGCGCCCATAGCCGTGCCCTTAACCTGCAAATAGTGCTCTCCAAGGAAAAAAAAGTGATTGTGCATGAGAGAAAATTCAACACAATCTAGCACAAACTTAGCCTGTACAGAATTCAATTTATTTTCTTTAGATAGATAATAATTAACTGCCTTTAGGCCATAAGTGAGGTCAATCGATGTATAAAGGGATGTTACATCTAGGGAAAGCCATCTATAACTGAGCTGCCATGGGATAAAATCTTTAGCATATGGCTAGAATCCCTAACAAATGACAGGAGGCCAGTCACTATTCCTTATCCTATCAATATAGCACCCCACATTACTTGAGATACTATCAATTCCTGCAATAATAGGTCTACCCGGAGGATTTACCTCACTTTTTTGCACTTTAAGAATATGGCATAAGTGCGGGGTCAGTGCATGTCTATTGTAAAGAAAGTGATATTCTTTTTTAGTAAGAACTGCATCCAGTAGTGCATGATCTAGGAGTGATTTCAGATCTTTTGTATACTCTATAACAGGGTCTCCTTTCAATTTAATATAGGTATCTGTGTCCCCTAGTAGTCTCATCGCTTTGGCTATGTGATCATCTTTATTTTGGATGACTAAACTTCCACCCTTATCAGCTTTCCTAATAATAACATCCTGATTTTGTTTCAGACTATTAACAGATACCCCCATAGGGTCAAGATACTTATTATACTTGTTCCTATTACTAGTGGGATGATGAAATCTTGTTCTAAAAGACTCAAAAACTACGTTATAGAAGGTAGAGGATCTCTGCCTTTGCCTTGTTCTCCTGCATTCCTGTTAAGACTTGTTTGGCTGACATCACTTCTGGCTCCAGATCCTACTTGCTGTTTTACTACACTCATCTAGGGCTCCCTGACATTTGGCTTGTCTCACTATCCGTTTCGGTTCCTGAACTCTGGCTATGTTTTGACTATGTTTTGTTCTATTTACTTTTATTGTTAAACAAGTGTGATTTAACTGTACTTCTGTCTCGGTTTGATTTCATGGGTTCTGACACACTCCCACCACCATGCTTGACTGTAGGCAAGACACTTGTCTTTGTACTCCTCACTTGGTTGCTGCCACACATGTTTGACACCATCTGAACTAAATAAGTTTATCCTGGTCTCATCAGACCACAGGACATGGTTCCAGTAATCCATGTCCTTAGTCTGCTTGTCTTCAGCAAACGGCAGGCTTTCTTGTGCATCATCTTTAGAAGAGGCTTCCTTCTGGGATGACAGCCATGCAGACCAACTTGATGCAGTGTGCGGTGTATGGTCTGAGCACTGACAGGTTACTCCCCACCCCTTCAACCTCTGCAGCAATGCTGGCAGCACTCATACACCTATTTCCCAAAAACAACCTCTGGATATGACCCTAAGCATGTGCAATCAACTTCTTTGGTCAACCATGGCGAGGCCTGTTCTAAGTGGAACCTGTCCTGTTAAACTGCTGTATGGTCTTGGCCACCATGCTGCAGTTCAGTTTCAGGGTCTTGGCAATCTTCTTACAGCCTAGGTCATCTTTATGTAGAGCAACAATTCTTTTTTTCAGATCCTCAGGGAGTTCTTTGTCATGAGGTACCATGTTGAACTTCCAGTGACCAGTATGAGAGATTGATAGCTATAACACCAAATTGAACACACCTGCTCCCCATTCACACCGAGACCTTGTAATACTAATGAGTCACCTGACACAGGGGAGGGAAAATGGCTAATTGGGCCCAATTTGGATTTTCACAAAGGGGTGTACTCACTTTTGTTGCCAATGGTTTAGAAATGAATGACTGTGTGTTGAGTTATTTTATGGGGACATCAAATTTGCACTGTTATACAAGCTGTACACTCACTTCTTTACATTGTAGTAAAGTGTAATTTCTTCAGTGTTGTCACATGAAAAGATATAATAAAATGTTTACAAATATGTGAGGGGTGTACTCACTTTCATGAGACACTGCATATATTTAAAACACACCAAATGCAACAAATGCATAAGAGAGACACAATGAAAATTGAAAGGCATTCAATGTCAACTAAATAAGCAACCTACAAATGCAGGAATATTCTTCACAACGTGTACAAAATGACAAACAACATAAATACCCCCTCTAGGGATAAAGAAAGAGTTGGTAATAAGTTTCCAGGAAACCTCTCCAAAGTTCAGTCAAAGTTGTTGTTTGTATTTGGATGCACATTTGAATTCCTCCCAACCAAAAATTTGTTGAGGTTTATTTGAAGCTCTTGTCCTGAAAGGCCACAGTGAGGCCTTCCATTTCTTGGATCTGATTCACTCTGGAAAACCAATGCTTTAGGGTGGGTGGGCAAGTGTGTTTCCAGAAGCTGGGGATACAAGCAGTGCTGGATTTAGACCTTAGGGGGCCCCGCGCCTTTCAAGTTCAGGGGGCCCCTCAACCAGGGGCATAACTAGAAACTTCAGGGCCCTGGTGCAAGGAACCAAGAAGGGACCCCTTGACCCCCATCCAAGGGCCCTTTCCATCAGTTTTGTGGCTCTTCCCTCCTTTATTACTGTCTGGCAGTGGGCCCCCTTCCTGCATAATTGGCAGTGCATGGCAGTTAGTGAGAGGTATGTCAGTAGTCAGTGAGCGGTATGACATGGAAGGGCAGTCAGTGAGCAGTATGGTAAGGCATTGCAGTTAGTGAGCAGTATGTCAAAATAGTCATTGAGCAGTATGTCAAAATAGTCAGTGAGCGGTATGACATGGCAGGCCAGGGCACGGCAATCAGTGAATAGTATGTCAGAGTAGTCAGTGAGCGGTATGGCAGGGCAGAGCAGTCAGTGAGCAGTATGTCAGAATAGCCAGTGAGCGGTATTGTATGTCAGAGCAGTCAGTGATTGGTATGGCAGGGCAGTCAGTGATTGGTATGGCAGGGCAGTCAGTGAGCAAAATGGCAGGGCAGTCCAGTCAGTGAGCAGTATGGCAGGGCAGTCAGTGAGTGGTATGGCAGGGCAATCAGTGATCGGTATGGCAGGGCAGTCAGTGAGCAATATGGCAGGGCAGTCCAGTCAGTGAGCGATATGGCAGGGCAGTCAGTGAGTGGTATGGCAGGGCAGGGCAGTCAGTGAGCGGTATGGTAAGGCAGGGCAGTCAGTGAGCGGTATGGTAGGGCATGGCAGTCAGTGAGAGGTATGGCAGGGCAGGCAGTGAGCAGTAGGGCCGGGCAGTCAGTGAGCAGTAGGGCTTGGCAATCAGTGAGCAGTAGGGCTGGGTAGTCAGTGAGCGGTAGAGTCAGGCAGTCAGTGAGCAGGGTGATCCATCAGTCACTTACTAAAAGGGCTGCTATGTGACTAGATAGGTGGGGAATTACCACTCTCAGTGTGCCCCGACTGCTGGGGATCTACCAAACTCAGTGTGCACTGACAGCTGTGAAAATATCAGTGCTAGTGTGCCCCAACAGGTGGGGATTAGGGAACCACCAGTCCCAGTAAGCCCTGACAGAGGGGAGAACCTATCAGTACCAGCGTGCTCCAAAGACAGTGTCATACCATTTACAATGTGTAGTTGGCTAAGGAACTAGTGGTCCAAGTGTGTGCTGACAATCCGAAGCTGTTCCCTCAGATGATGACACATGTTGAGACTTTTAGTTTCTTGGCAGGGAATGCTAGTATAAGTCCTATGAACATCTACAAGCCCAAGCATTGCCTGATAGAGAACTACAAGTCCCAGAATGGCCTGATAGAGAGCTACAAGTCCCAGCATGGCCTGACAGAAAGCTATAAGTCCCATATGACTTGATAGAAAGTCACAGCATGATTTGATTGAATACTATAAGTCACAGCATGATCTGATTGAATACTATAAGTCACAGCATGATCTGATTGAAAACTACAAGTGCCAGTATATATGAATAAAGAACTACAAGTGCCACCATGCCCTGATAAAGAATGACTTCTTTATTAAGGTATACGAGAACGCGTGGTTTTCTATCAGGTCATGCTTGTACTTGTAATTCTCTGCCAAGGCACGCTGGGGCCTTCATCAGGCCATGCTGGGTCCGGTGGTGCTCATTTGGACTATGCTGACCTGTGCCCCCCCTCCCTTCAACCAGCAGAGTGCACCTCCTGATTATCCTGATGAGGGACGCACCCAGGCAGTTATCAGGGTGAACTGTAGACATAATTTTCTGGTGTCTCAGGTGTTGGGAGGTGGGCATGGTGAAGGAGAAGAAGCTCAGGCCCAGGGTGATGCCCCTCTCCTGGCTCTGGTCATTCCTGTTGAAGGCAGCCGGGGAGGAGGTGGTGCCCAGCGTCTCAGCCAGCAAAGACTTACCGCTGTCACTGTGGCCACGCACCCCAACATTTGGCTTCAGAGTCTCCCCCTCTGCCGAAGCAATGTGTTCAAGCATGGTGATTGATAACTTCCTGGTTGTGCACCACTTCCCTCATGGATACAAATGGTGGGGAACATTAGTTCCACGTAGTGTGCAGGAGAATCAATTACTTCAACACGGGACACTTTTTTGGCTGTAGGCAGATTCGTAATTAGGGGGTGGGGCATGTGTTTGTAGGCGTGACATAGGAAAAAATGTGCACGCTTCGCGGAAAAATGGGTGTGGTTTACTCTAAATAGTGGGCATGGCTTAAATGGGCGTGGCTCGAAAAGGGGTGTGGTTAGAGTCTGAGATGAATGAGGGATGGAGAGGGACCGCAGCCCCAGATCCTACACAACAATAGAAATATGTGTATTCTAGAAAGTTTAACAATCAGCAGATAAAGATACTCCAAACACCTGGTGTTAGCACTTCAATCATCCCAGCACCACAGTTGTTATGGTGTCAGGATGATTGAAGTGCATTATTTCTATTATTACATTGTAATATAAAATTAAATCATTCAACTCATCATAATGCTGAATCAGTGGGATGCCTGAGCGTATCACCTGCCACGTCGCCTGCTACCAGCAGAGTCCATCCTTGACTGTTGACGCTATACAAAACCTGTATAATAATAATAATAATAATAATCATAATCAGGTGTCCCCAGCAAAGTCTGTCCTTGCATCAGGTGTCCCCCGCAGAGTCTGTCCTTGCATCAGGTGCCCCCAGCAGAGTCCGTCCTTGCATCAGGGGCCCCCAGCAGATTCTGTCCTTGTATCAGGTGTCCCCAGCAGAGTCTGTCCTTGCATCAGGTGCCCCCATCAGAGTCCGATCTTGCATCAGGTGCCCCCAGGAGAGTCTGTCCTTGCATCAGGTGCCCCCAGCAGAGTCTGTCCTTGCATCAGGTGCCCCCAGCAGAGTCTGTCCTTGCATCAGGCGCCCCCAGCAGAGTCCGTCCTTGCATCAGGTGTCCCCAGCAGAGTCTGTCCTTGCATCAGGTGTTCTCAGCAGAGTCCTTCCTTGCTTCAGGTTTCCCCAGCAGAGTCCGTCCTTGCATCAGGTATCCCTAGCAGAGTCTGTCCTTGCATCAGGTGTCCCCAGCAGAGTCCATCCTTGCATCAGGTGCCCCCAGCAAAGTCCGTTCCTTGCATCAGGTGCCCCCAGCAGAGTCCTTCCTTGCATCAGGTGCCCCCAGCAGAGTCCCTCATTGCATCAGGTGCCCCTAGCAGAGTCAGTCCTTACACCAGTGTGCCCAGCCTCAGTCCTTACATCAGTGTCCCAGGCAGAGCCATAGTTACCCCCCGGTACATAGTTACCCTCTCCCCCTGTTCATAGTTACCCCTCTTCCCCTAGTTACCCCCTGTACATAGTTACCCCCTGTGCATAATTACCCCCTTGTACATAGTAACCCCCGTGCATTGTTACCCCCCCTGTACATATTATCCCCACTGTACATCATATCCCCCGTACATATTTACCCCCATACTTAGTAACCCCCCTGGACATAGTTGACCCCTCCTGTACATAGTTAACCCCCCTGTACATAGTAACCTCCCTCCTGTACATAGTTAACCCCCCTCCTGTACATAGTTAACCCCCTGTACATAGTAACCCCCTGCACATAGTAACCCCCTCTACATAGTTAACCCCCCCTCCTGTACATAGTTAACCCCCCTGTACATATTTAATCCCCCCCTGCTGTACATATTTAACCCACCTCCTGTACATAGTTAGCCCTCCCTCCTGTACATAGTTAATCCCCCTCTTGTACATTTAAATAAGAAAAGGTAGCTGCGGAACCAGAGGAAAAAGGGATATTAAAAAAATTGAATAGATTAAATAAATAGGTAAACAATCAAGTGTGAAATGCCCACAGCCAATATTATGTGAATGAATATTGAATGGATAAAAATATAATCAATAAAAATGTATGAAAATTAATGAAAATGAATAAAAGTATATCTTGATTGATAATAAAAAAGTTCAAATATTAGTCTGAATGGTAAGTAAATGTGATAAATCATGCAATCTTCCGTCACCAATAAGTGTTGACCACCATAAAGAATGCATGCTTACCAGAGGCACGCATCAACCAGCTTGCAATCAACACCTGACAGGGTCCCAATGGCAGATCCCGCATTAAGAATTCAGAGGACAGCAGGTCAGGGACACACACCCCCAATAGTTAGCCAAGGAGACTCCCAATCGTAGGACAATGGTCACTCAGAAAGAAAAGCAAAAGGGACTTCCAAGGGGCAGCCATTTTGTTGCAAACATTCCTGATTTCCCTGGACAAAAAAGGCAAAATCCCAAATCGGGGCGGCCTCCGATCGGGATGAGGGTCCCAAAACGGGATTGTCCTGGGAAAATCAGGATGGTAGGCAACTATGCTCAGGGATGTTCTTAGTAAGAGTGAACAAGTCCCTGAAGGAGCCTAATCTGCTTCTGGAGGAGGAGATAGGGGGAGGGATCTCTGTCCTGGCATGCATGTGTACAGTACCCTGATGTGAAACCTCACACTGTTATCTGCGTGCACTTGCGGCAGTGTCGATAGTTGGCATGGCAACTATGTTTCTGCTGTCTTGGGGTCCCCCACGGTGGCAGAACACCAGGGCCCGATCGCAAAAGGGCGACTGCTGAGAGCCTGGTAGTTCCGCCACTGCCCTCAACATAGAAATTTTGTTTACAAGACAAATAAAAAAAGGAACTGAAATTAATAATAAGCCACATTTGTTCCAAAACTATATAGTTAGGTTGTGAAGAAGACACTTGTCTGACTTTTTTTTCAAAAATTGTATTGACTGTAAGAATACACATTACACAGGTAATTGGAACTGGCAAGCCATACATCACTGTTAGGCATCACACTATAATATTTACAAAAAGTATTTCTTCCTGCACTTAGCATCTGCAAAATCTTTAACTAACTCATCAAACTGTATCATCTTTAGGAGACATGGTCTTGACAGCCAGAAGGCACAGAGCCCTTAGTCTTTCGTGGGTTATCGCGGTTCTCATATAATTCATTATCAGTGCCAATTTGCTGAATTACTTTTCTCCCGGACAACTAGTGACCATCATACCTAAATATATTCTAAGAGCTACATTAACACCTGGAAAAGGTATCAGCCAGCCCTTCATCATGTAATAAAACTGCCTGTTGAGATGGAGATGGTGTGCTTTAACGGCTACACAATCTCAATAATTGAACAATGTTTTATCAGTCAATCTGATGGGAAGGAATTGCCAGTGACCTTTCCTCTGAAGGACTAAGTCTGAGGACTGAGAAAATAACATAAATGTATTCCTAAGGAGTAGAGTTTATGACACATGTTTGCAAGTCCGCAAAAAAAGAGAGTTGACAATATACAGTATTAGTATTAGTATTAGTATGAGAGATCGAGCATCATCGAGCATAGGTACCTTTTTTTATAAAATCTTTCTGCGTATTATGGCAAGTTCTCTCTCTTTTTGCTGAGTGGACAGCAATGACAGGCGCACAGGAGGTGGCGTGTACGGATTCATTCAGGAAACCAAAAGTAACTTATGAGAAGTCTGGTTGAAGGATTCGGTTGAAGGATTCGGCACATGGGAAAAAAACACTGGTTAGGAGTTCACTTCACTAATATACTCGGTACAAGACATGTAAGGAAGGTCCTCCACTCTCGACCACACTTGTCCCAAATTCAACCAAATCTACCTAATCGGGGTCAAACGGCGGAGTGAGCTTCTCTCTCATGTTTCCCCTTTTTCCGATCAATGCTGGTCATTAACTTCACTCCCACATGATGGGGCCTGGGCTGTTGCCTGGCACTTTTTAAAACATTTTTTAAGTTTTCTCTTGTCCCACCCACTTGTCTCTAGTAAACAAGGCAATAAATTCCATGACACAGTCATGTCAAAACAAACATCTCGAATAGTAAAGTAATATGAGAAGTTGAAATGTAAAACATCTGCCAGAAGACCTCATCCCTTTCTTTTCTTCTGAAATCAGGCTTGCAGGAACTGTTCTGTATCCTAACATACACTCACACTCTATTAATTGATTTTTAATAATAAATATATAATTATTATTATTTTATTAATAAAGGAAGTCTGTAGGGTCCCTCTGGCAGGATAGCCCATGGCAACTGCCCCTCCCCCCCCCCCCTATATATCCAGCACTGGATACAAGCAATGGCCGTTTTTAGAATGTGGATTACTAGCGATTTTTTAATACCATTTATATCACAAGTAAGGTGAAGTAAGACCGCTTCACTTCTTGGATGATCTCTAGGACTGAATGGCAGAATGGGAGCAAGACAAGGCAGTTAAAAAATCCATGCAAAGGAGAGCGTGTCTGAGTGCTAAAGCACCAACAGAGTGGGCTACTATGTGGAAAAGATTTAGCTAGGACTACTGGAGTCTGAAACCATCTGGTCCCCAATTCGTAAGAAATCTCTTAGTACTGTATTTGTTGCAGTTAGAGGCTTTGTGACCAGAAAAATTCAGCCAAGTGTGCAGCCAGTAGTGTCAGCCAAGTGATCAGCAAAACTAAGACGGCAACCAGCAAGGTTAAATGGAAACTCTGTCTAGGCCACTGTGCAGGATGGTAGAGTGAACCAGTGACATCGCCATGCAGGTGGCAGGAGTACACATAGATGACTGCAGCTGATACTTGGAATAATTTTGAGCAGGCACCAGGTGATATCATGGAGCATAATCCCAGACAATAGCGGAATCACAGAGCAAGCCAAGGTCAACAAGTAGTGGTTAGCACAGAACCAAATCCTAAGCATAATCCAGGTTGTGAATGAAGCCAATATCGGGAACTAGTAGACAGCAGTACAGAGCTGGATCCAAAGTCAGGTCATGAGAGAGAAGGGCCAGTAAAATGAAGCATATGCAGGGTACAGATCAGAACACAAAGAACAATCTGAAGACCAGTCAGCAATGACAGTGACTAAATGTGGATAGCCACAGCCCTATGTACAGTATAAAAAGTATGAGAGCTGTAACTCTCGTAGTCACAGCAGGCATGAAAAAATAGCCAGAGCTGTATTATACATTACCAATGAAATTGCAAAGTAAATAATAAAGAAAAGGCAGTAACCATGCATGGGGCATATACCTTATTGGAGTAATGATTTTTTGCACAGCACATTATAATAAAAAAAAATTTGCTTAGAGTTCTGCTTTAAACCTTAACCAATCCTAACAATCTTGAAGTACATTTCCTCAAGAAAATAACGTTATTGAGCCTCCCACTTTTGTGAAAGACCTCATAAAAGTTATATTTAATCTTTCAGCTCAGCCACCTCAGACCCATTATGTGACTTTAGCTCTTGGAATGTCACACCAGATTGAGCAAGTCTTAAAAGTCCAATAAGAAACTCATCTGTCAGCTGCAAGTAAGTTATGTCATTCCAACCTGTAGTTTCAATTGGAGAAATGACTAAGAGTGTTGTCAGCCAGACAAAATGATTAGTAACCATTACTCCACTACACTGTACACAGTGCACTGAACACAATCTTACAGAAACTTTACTAAAATAAAATAACTTTCACCTCATAATACATTCACTGGCAACAAAGAGACTATAAAAGAAACATATTCAAAAATTAAAAGTAAATAGTTTATATTAATATTACATGTAAGACTACTAACAGCTCATTTGACATTTTAAGTATGTCAATTATTATAAACTATTTACCCCAAAAACTGTGCTGAGCTTTAAGATTTTTAATTACTTCATATCTTCTTCAACTTACCTGTATGAGCTGTGAGGTAAATTAGATAATGTATATCATGTAGTTTGATCCAAGTGAATGCACTATTAAGCTAAATGAAGAGTGGAGATTCACCCAATTATGGTACAAAAGGAGGTGTAAAAAGGCATGGAAAATGTCTTAAACTCATTATACCAGAAATACAATAATGTCCTGTGCCATGCATACTTACACATATTAGCGATCGTGTCATACCCTGAACATTGTTGAGTGACACAGTAGATGGTTATAGAATCGTAGAAAATTGGAGATGAATGATAATATTCATGGTGAAACATAGAACAGTGTCAAGAAGTTAAAAAGCATCTATATGTTTTGTGTTTAGTACCTAGCTTTGAGAATTATATCAAAAAAGGATTAATTGCATATAACCTCAGATTTCTTAAAGTAGAATTCCAATCAAATACTAACAATGCGCAAAACTGCTCCCATCCCCATTTTAACTCTATTCTAACTACCCTGTAAAGGAAAGATGCATATACTTACCTTACTCCAGTTCGGTCTCATGATTTCTCCAGCAGCAAGCTTCAATGAAGAGGGGAGAGCAGGAACAATGGCTGCAGTGCATGGGAGATGGATTCCCCCATATGCTTACTATGGGGCATCTCTCCTGTACGCTAAAGCCGCCATTGGGAACCAATCATGCTACCAGAACAGAGCAACCTCAGAATAGGTACGTTTAGACATCTTTCCATCACATGGTAGCTATATCAGTCGTAGAATGGTGGTGGGAGCAGGTTTAAGCATGGCTAGTACTTTACTGGAATTCTACTATGTTTTTTTGCTATAATATTGTTATTTTTGCCATCAATGGAGTTCCTTTTAAATAATCTTATGAGGGATAATGTATATGACTCCAAACTTTATAGCATGTGTAGGATTTTACAGTTTTTTTGTGTTTTATTAATTACGGTATCTGTTTTAAAAAAATATGCACTCACGTGTACAATTTGTTTTCATATAAATTATATTTTGAAGTGCCAGAATTCATTGAACTTATTGCACTTAATAACAATATTTGCCAGTGGGAGTGAGCGAATCTGACCAAGTTTGAAATTGATTGTTTCCTTTTCAGCTTCACCTAAATACAGAAGACTTTTTAAGGTGGTTTTGGCTGTAGCATCTGATTTTTTTTTATTTTTTATAATGAAGTGGTCATACGTGTAGCACTACCCCAGTAGGGGCTGCTGGTGTATGTGGTCATCTCCCACCCTGCACAGCCTTGTTTTTTTGTTTTTTTTATTAGGGGATTTGAATTTGGATAGGGAAGGGTAGATATGTGATGCCCATTTGAACAGTAGAACTCTTTAGGAACTTGAACTATATACATCCAGTGTATATACACTTTCCTCTTCTACCTCCAGCACAGACTTGCTTGCAGAACAACAGCTTCCAGGACTAGTTAGCACAAGTTTCAGGTTCAGTACAGTCTCAGCTGAATGTGGACAAATGCCCTTTGGAGGTAGGGACAGTGGGCCCTGCCTGAAATAGAACTGTTTGGTCTTAGCAGTCCTATATGTGGCTCTGCTTACAGTACCACCCCTTCAGGCATTGCCAGCCCTCCTGGCGGCAGCTGTCCCTTTCTCCTGCCCATGCCACCATAGTCCTCCTGACTGGCTCTACATCCATCCCAGACTGCTCTCCCAGTCCTCTCAGGCATGCCTCCCAGTCCTCCTGACTGTGTGCCACTCACCAGCCCTCTTGGCTGTTTCTTTTCCTCCTAGAGATTTGCCTGGAAGTGTTCTCTGACTGTCCTCTCTTTGCTCCCAGCCTCCTGGCCAGGTCACCTCTGTGTGTCTTGAAGAGGATTCTGTCCACACCGAGCCCAGGCCCAATGTCACCCAATCTCAGATTGGGGAGCTCCCTCAAAGTCACGACAGTCTAACACTGCATCTCCTGCATCCACCCGAACTGCACACTGCCCCCAACTGGGCTGACCCTCAGTATTTGATTGGGCCTGCCCCCTGAAAACCTCTTTGTTGGGGATTGGTCAGGGCCCTCAGAATACTCCAGCTAGCTCCTCCTGGACTCCTCCTATATGCTTATGGAACCTTTTCCAAGTTTCCAGCTAGAAGGGAGGAGTTCGCCAGAGAAGCTGCTGATGAGTCATCCACTCAACCCTGACCCAGAAAAACACACAGGCTTGGCTGCCAGCCAAACCTGAAATTTCCCTACACTAGCAAACAAAAATCCTAACACTCTACCAACATGGCTAGAGGGTGCTACATAAGCTTTAATTGATCAGTGAAAGTAGCAGCCACAACAGACCTAAAAGCTATAGCCCTTAACTCTGTACAAATTGGCACAACCGTTTAATAGTATAACTATTAGACATGTGCATTTGTTTTCGTTCGAATGCATTTTGTCTGAATTTCAGCTATTTTCGTTTTTGTTTTGACAAACGATAACGAAAGCACAGAATCCGAAAAACGAAAGATCCGACATAAATAAATGCTTTATTTTCGTTTTCATTGTTACAACAGCTCAATATAGAATAGGAGATTCGACGTGACTCTGACAATAACAATCTGTGTCTATAGAACCTGTGGTCGAATGTGCCTAACCTTACCTCTATTAGTCCAAGATTATATAGAGAAAATATTCGACAGAGAAAAAAGATTTGACAGAGAGAAAAGATTCTGCAAGTTATTGTCCTAAAAAGTGTTTGGGGACCCGAGTCCTGCCCCAGGGGACATGTATCAATGCAAAAAAAAGTTTTAAAAACTGATGTTTTTTTCGGGAGCAGTGATTTTAATAATGATTAAAGTGAAACAATAAAAGTGTAATATTCCTTTAAATTTCGTACCGGGGGGGGGGGGTGTCTATAGTATGCCTGTGAAGGGGCGCATGTTTCTGGTGCTTAGAACTGTCCCTGCACAAAGTGTCATTTATGCAGGAAAAAAAGTCCTTTAAAATCACTCGCAGCTAATACAGAGAACACTCATTGAAAGTCATTGATAAAAAAAAAAAAAAAGCGTGGGGGTCCCCCAAATTCAATTACCAGGCCCTTCAGGTCTGGTATGGATATTAAGGGGAACCCCCGCGTCAAATTTAAAAAAAATTGACGTGGGGGTCCCCCTAAAAATCCATACCAGACCCCTTACCCGAGCACGCAACCTGGCAGGCCACAGGAAAAGAGGGGGGGACGAGAGAGTGGCCCCCCTCCCTCCTGAACCGTACCAGGCCACATGCCCTCAACATTGGGAGGATGCTTTGGGGGTCTGTGACCCCTCAAAGTACCATGTCCCCATGTTGATGGGGACAGGGGCCTCATCCCCATAACCCTGGCCGGTGGTTGTGGGGGTCTGCGGGCGGGGGGCTTATCTGAATCTGGAAGCCCCCTTTAACAAGGGGACCGCCAGATCCCACCCCCCCCTGTTTGAAATGGTAAGGGAGTACAAAAGTACCCCTACCATTTCACAAAGAAAGTGTAAAAAATAGTTAAATAAGACAAACACACTTTTGAAAAATTCCTTTTTTTAAAAATTAAAAAAAATAAAAAAAAGATTCCAGCGGTGGTAATCCACTCTTGCTATCCAGCGACAGACGATCATCTCTCCGGGGTCCAGCGATGGCTCATCTGAATCAGCGCAGCGAATCCATCCATCCTTTGTCTCCATGGAGGAGACACTGCGGGGATTCCGGCAGCCTGACGTTTGTTATATGCGGAGGGCGGGGCCACCTGTCACCTGAGCCCGCCCCCCTCTGACGCAAGGGGAAACCCGGGCTTCCCCGTGATGTATGGGTGACCCTGCCCCCCTCTGATGTAACGGAAACCTGCCTGTCTTACATCAGAGATCCCAGTCCTCGCCGTATTACAAGCTATCACGAAAGCCCGGCCCCCGGAGGCAAGCTTCGGGCGTGCGCGCTCCTAGTGGCTGCCTTAAGGAGTGACATTGGTGGGAGTAGCACTGCAATGACATAGGTAGGCAGAAGAAGATTTAAGCCCATCTTTCCCATTCACTTTCTGCTTCTTCCCCCTCCACAAAATTCTCCCGCTGCAACTGCTGCAACAGGTGTGCCCTCTAGCAGCAGGGATAAAAGTTTCAGAGGCTTAGGATACACCATGTCAAGCAAGGTAGAGGGCTATGAGATGAAAACGGGGAGGATCAAGAAGACTTGAACCCCTGCATAATTCTCCTATATCCTGTGAATGAATGAATCTCCTTGCCAGTCACATGTCCTCAGCCTGGTGATACAGTGGTTCTTCATGGAGTGTCCTAGCTTCCAAGAGATCTTTTATTAGGCCAGAATTGTTTTTGGTTACTTCAGGAAGTCATGAAAGATGTAGTTCCAGTGTCCACCAACAGGTGTCCCACAGCAGCCAGCAGATCCCAGCATTTAGACTTCACCTGATACTGGCTGTTGGGAAGGTATTTAGTCCCTTCTCTACATTTCCTTTTTGCTTCAGTGTTTTGCCTGCTAGCCAGAGTTCACTTGCTGATTTATCCTGAGCAGGGCTGTCTTTAACACAGGGCAAAAGAGGCAGCTGCCCTGGGCCCAGTCATTGTCGTGGGACCCAGGGCAGGTTCCCCTTAAGTTTGCACTGCCCGCAAATAGTTGATAAGGGGATTTGAGAGTGCCCAAGAAAATGTTTGCCCGGGGTCCAATCAATATTAAAGACAGTCCTGATTCTGAGCCTTATTTCTCATCCTGCTCTTACCTTGTACATATATCCTGTGCCTTGGCCTTTTACCTGTTATCCTTGTTCTTGAATAAAGTTCTGGTTACTTCCTGACTATTTCCTGCACCTCCCATTTTATTCTATTGATCTTTGTTCCCTATTTTGTATATATTGTATTATAGTTAATTTGCTACTTAGGTTTTTTGTCATTAAGTTCTGTGACATTACCATACACCTTTTCAAGGTGAGGATTAGTGATACAATCCCTCTCATGTTTCTCCTGGAGTACATACCCCATAGCCTGAATGACTGGGCACTAGAAGCACAGCAGCAGGAGGAAGAGTACATACTGCTATCCCAGGGCCAATAGGATCCTTTGCACATTGCTTCCATACTTGTGAGGTAGATACAGCAAAGGCAGAGGAAGAAGGTTGGAGTGCTGGAATTGAGGACGAGTAGATATGAGGGCAGGATTCAAGGAGAATGTTTCACCTTTCCCAAACCCTGAGAGTTGTTCATGGGTGAGGTGGGATTGAGAAGGGGCTCTTCTACTGTGTGGCAAAAGGTGTCTTTTATGTTCAAATGCCTAATCAAGGACCAGAAGATTCATGTAGCAAAGTGAAGGACCAGTATTGGCCACCTTATTAGACACCCCAGTACAAGGGTAAAATGATCAATCTACTACCATTATTCCAGAGCAGGGGTAGGCAACCTTAAAGAGGTGGAGATCTACCTGAACAACATGGGACAAGTCAAAGATCACCAGGAACAGTGTTGCCTCCTCACAACTGATTTAAACCTCTAATTGCCATACTACCATGTCGTAATCGAGTGCATTGCATGGCAATCTTGGGTTTAAATCAGATGGTGAGGAGGCAACATATCGTTTCCTCACCACCTGTTAAACACACTTGGATCACATTTTAGAGGTGCAGCAGTGCCTGCTGCACTTCTGAATGGATCCTTAGTTGCATTTGGCAGCAGCACCCTTAGGGCTCATTCACATGTTAAGTTAGCGGCCTGCGGCTGAGTTGTGGTTTTATCGCCCCAATCCCTACCCTCTTTAGTTGATGAGGCAGCAGCCAAAGTTGTTCACATGCCACAGCAGGAATTAAGCCCCATGATTTTTTTGTGGGTGCTACCGCCGGCCAATCGTGACCCAGTCAAGTAAATGGGGCCATTCTACAAGTGCCCCACAATTGCATGCTTCAGCAGGGTACAAGGGATTAAAGCAGGTGGAGATAAAGCAACACAATGCTTCCTGTTTTAACCCCTTTTTTGCTGTACTGCACAAGATTGCAGAGCACCTTCAGAGTGGTCTCATTCACTTGAATAGGTCATGCTTGGTAGGTGCTACATCCACCAATAGGGATGGCCGAACGGTTCGCCCGGCGGTCGTTTCGTGGCAAATTTCGGCCGTTCGCCCGGCGGACTTCCGTGTTTACTGTGTAAAAGAACTTTGACCTATGATGACACATCCATCATGGGGTACAGGACAGCCAATTGAGACATTACAGCACATGGACACTTGTACATTCCCCCTAACTTTTAAATAGACCCGATCCGGTGGCCATTTTACATTCTTTCTTCTGTCACTATAGGGAGAGGTTGCTGTGTGGAGCAGGGAGAGACTGCAGTGACCCAAATCGCTAGCTATTTGGTCCACAAAAGTTCTTTTCAGGACTGGTATAGGTGTTAGGTGTAGTTCAGGATATAGGTTTGAGGCACTGCTGTGCTACTGATTTTTGCAGCAGCCTGTCTTTTGTCAGTATAGAGAGAGGGACAGGACGCTGTGTGCTGCAGGGACAGTCAGTTTAATCATTAGCTGTTACTATTAGGTCCACAAAAGTGCTATTCAAGTTATTGTTCCAGCAGCCTCTGTTTTGTCAGTTTAAATAGGGACAGGCAGGAAGCTGTGTGTGAGGCAGTGAGGGACAGTCAGTTTAATCAGTAGCTGTTACTATTAGGTCCACAAAGGTTCTTTTCAGGACTGGTATGGTAATAGGCTTGTACACGTATAATATTCTTTCTTCCAAATATAGAAAGAATATTATACTTGACTGCAGCCCTTCTGCTGCAGTAGTCCTTTATCAGTATAGGGACTGATGTACAGTCTGCTAATCATTCACAACCTACTTATTCCACAAAGGTCCTTATAAGGACTGGTAAGGTATAGGGTACTACAGTACATAGGGTTGAGTGAGGTACAATCTGCTATTCCTTAAGGACTGGTATAGGTCCACAATACATAGGGTTGAGGTGCACTACTGCTAACTGCTGCCCTTCTGCTGCAGTAGTCCTTTATCAGTATAGGGACTGAGGTACAGTCTGCTAATCATTCACAACCTACTTGTTCCACAAAGGTCCTTATAAAGACTGGTAAGGTATAGGGTACTACAGTACATAGGGTTGAGTGAGGTACAGTCTGCTATTCCGTAAGGACTGGTATAGGTCCACAAAACATAGGGTTGAGGTGCACTACTGCTGACTGCTGCCCTTCTGCTGCAGTAGTCCTTTATCAGTATAGGGACTGAGGTACAGTCTGCTAATCATTCACAACCTACTTGTTCCACAAAGGTCCTTATAAGGACCGGTAAGGTATAGGGTACTACAGTACATAGGGTTGAGTGAGGTACAGTCTGCTATTCCGTAAGGACTGGTATAGGTCCACAATACATAGGGTTGAGGTGCACTACTGCTGACTGCTGCCCTTCTGCTGCAGTAGTATTTTATCAGTATAGGGACTGAGGTACAGTCTGCTAATCATTCACAACCTACTTGTTCCACAAAGGTCCTTACAAGGACTGGTAAGGTATAGGGTACTACAGTACATAGGGTTGGGTGAGGTACAGTCTGCTATTCCTTAAGGACTGGTATAGGTTCACAATACATAGGGTTGAGGTGCACTACTGCTGACTGATGCCCTTCTGCTGCAGTAGTCCTTTATCAGTATAGGGACTGAGGTACAGTTTGCTAATCATTCACAACCTACTTGTTCCACAAAGGTCCTTATAAGGACTGGTAAGGTATAGGGTACTACAGTACATAGGGTTGAGTGAGGTACAGTCTGCTATTCCGTAAGGACTGGTATAGGTCCACAATACATAGGGTTGAGGTGCACTACTGCTGACTGCTGCCCTTCTGCTGCAGTAGTCCTTTATCAGTATAGGGACTGAGGTACAGTCTGCTAATCATTCACAACCTACTTGTTCCACAAAGGTCCTTATAATGACTGGTAAGGTCTAGGGTACTACAGTACATAGGGTTGAGTGAGGTACAGTCTGCTATTCCGTAAGGACTGGTATAGGTCCACAATACATAGGGTAGAGGTGCACTACTGCTGACTGCTGCCCTTCTGCTGCAGTAGTCCTTTATCAGTATAGGGACTGAGGTACAGTCTGCTAATCATTCACAACCTACTTGTTCCACAAAGGTCCTTATAATGACTGGTAAGGTCTAGGGTACTACAGTACATAGGGTTGAGTGAGGTATAGTCTGCTATTCCGTAAGGACTGGTATAGGTCCACAATACATAGGGTAGAGGTGCACTACTGCTGACTGCTGCCCTTCTGCTGCAGTAGTCCTTTATCAGTATAGGGACTGAGGTACAGTCTGCTAATCATTCACAAACTACTTGTTCCACAAAGGTCCTTATAAGGACTGGTAAGGTATAGGGTACTACAGTACATAGGGTTAAGTGAGGTACAGTCTGCTATTCCGTAAGGACTGGTATAGGTCCACAATACATAGGGTTTAGGTGCACTACTGCTGACTGCTGCCCTTCTGCTGCAGTAGTCCTTTATCAGTATAGGGACTGAGGTACAGTCTGCTAATCATTCACATCCTACTTGTTCCACAAAGGTCCTTATATGGACTGGTAAGGTATAGGGTACTACAGTACATAGAGTTGGGTGAGGTACAGTCTGCTATTCCTTAAGGACTGGTATAGGTCCACAATACATAGGGTTGAGGTGCACTACTGCTGACTGCTGCCCTTCTGCTGCAGTAGTCCTTTATCAGTATAGGGACTGAGGTACAGTCTGCTAATCATTCACAACCTACTTATTCCACAAAGGTCCTTATAAGGACTGGTAAGGTATAGGGTACTACAGTACATAGGGTTGAGTTAGGTACAGTCTGCTATTCCGTAATGACTGGTATAGGTCCACAATACATAGGGTTGAGGTGCACTACTGCTGACTGCTGCCCTTCTGCTGCAGTAGTCCTTTATCAGTATAGGGACTGAGGTACAGTCTGCTAATCATTCACAACCTACTTGTTCCACAAAGGTCCTTATAAGGACTGGTAAGGTATAGGGTACTACAGTACATAGGGTTGAGTGAGGTACAGTCTGCTATTCCTTAAGGACTGGTATAGGTCCACAATACATAGGGTTGAGGTGCACTACTGCTGACTGCTGCCCTTCTGCTGCAGTAGTCCTTTATCAGTATAGGGACTGAGGTACAGTCTGCTAATCCCTAGCTGCTAGTTCCACAAAGGTCCTTAAGGACTGGTATAGGTGTACTATTTGGTGTGCAGTATATAGTTGTGTAATACACGTATAAAATACTTGCACATACTTGACTTCCTCCTGGGGCTGCTTATTATGAGGGGCTCCCACCATCCCTGTGCTGTGCTGACTTCCTCCTGGGGCTGTACCTCTGCTGTGCATATTATGAGGGGCTCCCACCATCCCTGTGCTATGCTCATTATGAGGGGCTCCCACCATCCCTGTGCTATGCTCATTATGAGGGGCTCCCACCATCCCTGTGCTATGCTCATTATGAGGGGCTCCCACCATCCCTGTGCTGTGCTGACTTCCTCCTGGGGCTGCTTATTATGAGGGGCTCCCACCATCCCTGTGCTGTGCTGACTTCTTCCTGGGGCTGTACCTCTGCTGTGCATATTATGAATGGCTCCCACCATCCCTGTGCTATGCTCATTATGAGGGGCTCCCACCATCCCTGTGCTGTGCTGACTTCCTCCTGGGGCTGCCTTTTTATGAGGGGCTCCCACCATCCCTGTGCTATGCTGACATCTTCCTGGGGCTGCTTATTATGAGGGGCTCCCACCATCCCTGTACTGTGCTGACTTCCTCCTGGGGCTGTACCTCTGCTGTGCATATTATGAGGGGCTCCCACCATCCCTGTGCTATGCTCATTATGAGGGGCTCCCACCATCCCTGTGCTGTGCTGACTTCCTCCTGGGGCTGCTTATTATGAGGGGCTCCCACCATCCCTGTGATATGCTGACATCCTCCTGGGGCTGCTTATTATGAGGGGCTCCCACCATCCCTGTGCTATGCTGACTTCCACCTGGGGCTTCTTACGGTGCAGGTGTCAGTGCTGTATATCACGGTGCTGGTGTCAGTGCTGTATATCACGGTGCTGGTGTGAGTGCTTTATGTCACGCTGCTGATGTCAGTGCTCTCCATCACGGTGCTGATGTCAGTGTTGTATATCACGGTGCTAGTGTCAGTGCTTTATGTCACGCTGCTGATGTCAGTGCTCTCTATCACGGTGCTGGTGTCAGATCAATCTATCACGGTGCAGGTGTCATTGCTGTATGTCACGCTGCTAATGTCAGTGCTCTCTATCACGGTGCTGGTGTCAGTGCTGTATATCACGGTGCTGGTGTCAGTGCTTTATGTCACGCTGCTGATGTCAGTGCTCTCTATCACGGTGCTGGTGTCAGATCACTCTATCACGGTGCAGGTGTCATTGCTGTTTGTCACGCTGCTGATGTCAGTGCTCTCTATCACAGTGCTGGTGTCAGATCACTCTATCACGGTGCAGGTGTCATTGCTGTATGTCACGCTGCTGGTGATCGTCTCCGGCACCCTCTTCTTTGCCTACCCTGACCTTCCCTCTCCTCCATTGCCTTCATGCGCTCCACAGTCCTGAATTGTCACAACAATTTAACATATAAAAAAAGAATGCTTGTAGTTGTCGATCCCAGATTCACCTCATACATGTGTTATGTCATTGGCCATGTGGTGGGACTGTGTTTGCACAGCTAGTAATTATTTTGTGGCTGCAAATTTGACCTGTAGGTTTGCAAAGTTCGCCTCCCATTGAAGTCAATGGGGCCCGCCGTGAACGTTACGGTTCGCAAACTATCGGCCGCGTTCGCGGTCCGCGTTCGCGAAACGTCCCATCGGAAGTTCGTCCGTCACTATCCACCAACCATGACAGGGCTTATAACATCTGCTGTGGCTGCAACATGTGTACATCCCTGGTCACTGGCCACTGCCGCTAAAGGGAGTGCAGTTAGGGCGGGGGTGAAAAAAAAAACATCCTAAAGCGGAGCTCCAGCCTCATGCAGAAAAAAATAAAAGTCAGTAGCTACAAATACTGTGGCTGCTGACTTTTAATATTAGGACACTTACCTATCCACAAATCCAGCGGTGTCTTCACCCAAACCAATTTTTCAATCTGATCTCGGGTGCTACAGCCGCCATCTTGGGTAAGGGAAACCAGCAGTGAAGCCTTGTGGCTTTACAGTCAGTTCCCTACTGCCATGTGGGAAGCGTGTTGCACTTTGTGAGTGGAATAGCAGTGGGGGAAGGAGGAGGGGGTCGAACTTCCGGATGAGTTTACAAAGTCAGCCTGAAGTGGAAGCGGTCAAAACCAGGTACCCGCTCCCCCCAGAAAGGTGCCAGATTCGGCAGTGGAGGGAGGGAGGAGACAATAAGCTTCCAATTTTGGGTGAAGTTCCACTTTAACTATGGGGTTTTATCACTCCCCAAACTGCAAATGTACAGTAAATAAACCCCATAAGGCTGCTATCATACTGATGTGCTGCGGTTTACCTGTACAGTGGGTGCAGCACAGTGCATCTGCAATGTTCCTAGGTTAGCTGTGTTTTGGCATAAACTTCTATTATATTCCGCAGGTGTGGTGCACTTTCTGAAAGCACAATTTCTGCTTTTTTTTCAGAAAAAAGCAGAAAAATCTTTTATTTCCTGCTGCTGGCACCACTCTGGACACTGCTATCTGGGATAAGTGATGGAGTGCAGATGGTATCACTCCACATGGGACAGGAGTCAGCACTACAGAGGAGGCATCAGCTTACATGGTTATTACTCCCTACTACAGCTCCAACTTTACAAGTAGTCCCTCTGTATTGCACTCTGTTTGATGCTCTGGAATGGCCAGTCAGCAAGCCCAGACCGCAATTTACCAGTCACCTGCCCACAATCTACTGGTAGATTGCGATTTACAGTTACCAAAGGGAGCCCCAAATTTGGCACTTTGAGGACGTGCATAAGAATCTTTTTGTTGCATTTCCTGATAGTGGCAAGATCACTTTCAAAATGCCTTTGATCCCTTACCTCCCTGGCAATATGATTATGTCAGATTTTTGATGCTGAAAGCGGTACAACTGTTTTGCATGGAAATTTGGCATTTTAAATTGTAGGCCTATAATTCCTAGGAATAACGCACTTAAATCTGTCCAAACAAGAGTCTAGTAGAAATCCTAGGTATAATAAAGTTTGAAACACAAAATCATAATAATAATACATTTTATTCAATAAATTTTAGTCAATAATATAATCAAATCAAAAACACAGAAATTTGCCCAAACAAGGGTGCAATATTACTAGTCATATTAGTTCAGTAAACATCCCGGGTATGATAAATTTTGAAACATGGGACTGCACAAAGTCCGGTGTCACTATCCGGACAATGGAACCTGGTTTCCTTTCAGATTTTCTTTCCACTGTCACTTTGCTTCGAGCAACAAACCACACACATCCTTGTGGGTGCTGACTTTTTCTCGGTTGGTGGGATGTAGCCCATGGAGTGACCACCAGTCAGACGTTCTGGGTTGACAACGCCAGCAGAACGGCATGCAGCTCTATTCACAACCATTGGTGTTTGGTGGTTCATAAACATCAGTTTGGCAACTTTCCAAATAAAGTCAGCATGAACCACAGGCTTGTCACTCTGTTTTTGAGAAGAATGTAGGCATTCCACAAGCATTGCTCAAGAAAATGCCTGTAATACTTTTTTTGTTGTTTTCTCATTGCTGGATAGAATGTCATTGCTTGGTCAGCTCTGTCGACACCTTCCATGGTGTTATTGTAGTCTATCACTACTTGTAGCTTCATGGTGTCTTCATGATGTCTTTCCCACCTTTTGTGCGTGCCATGACAGTGGAGATATTATGGATTGTATTCTTAAGACACACATCTATTTTGTCACGCCATTGCAGTGCCATCATTTTGCCATTCTGCCAGGCAACCATTTCTCCAGTCTTGAGCTTCTTATTGCCAAATATTGGCTTCATGTCCTGCCGGTTAGGCCTAATGGTTCCATAGGCATCCATTTTGTTCTGCAGAAGGAACTCATAAAGTTCAGGAGATGGGTAAACGTTGTCTGTAGTTACACAATAGCCCTGATTTCGTAATGGCTCAATCAGTGAAAGAACGGAAGATGTTGCCATTCCATAATTACTGTATTTGGGGTTGAATGTGGTTCCTTTCCCAGTGTATATGACTGAATTCCAAATGTAGCCATGTGTCGATTCACATAGCATGAAGGAGCTGAGCCTTCCCTTGTAGGCCATTAGACTTTCATCTATACTGATATCTCTATCTAGCACATATAGAATCATTTGATATACTTCCTAAATTTTCTTGAGTTTTGGTGCTGGATGAGTAGTTTCATCAAATTCTTCATTGTTTTCAAAGTGAAAATATTTAATTATCAGGAAAAATTTGTACTCTGACATGACCGTGCCAAAGAATGGAGTGACAAGTAATTTATTGGTTGTCCAATACCACTTCTGCAGGGGTTTCTCCACCACTCCCTGAAGAATTATTAGGCACAGAAATTTGCAAATGTCATCTTTGGTCACTAGTTGTTTATTTATTTCATCATAATTAGGGCACTGTAAGCATAGCTGCCCACTCATTTACAACACAACAAGTAGGACTGGCAGCAATAAAAAGAGGGTGGGGTTTCTATGTTCAGGAGAAAGTTGTCCTGGAACAAAAATATAATTTAGGATCCTACAGCCATAGAATGCTCACCCTTTCCCAAATAAGAGATAAAAGGAAAATCTAAAAGAAGAGGTAGAGGTGCTGCCACATGGATGTAGTAGGTGGTGAGCCTTGCTAATGTGATCTCTTCCTGCCCCTCCTCCACTTTTCACTCTTCCACCTCCTTCTTCCTCTCCTCCTTCCCTTCATCCTTAACCTCTTCCTTCTCCTCCCACTCAAACCAACCCCCCCCCCCCCCCCCAGCCCTTTTACTCTTCATCTCCTTTCTCATTCGCCTCTTCTTATTCAACCTCCATCTCTTTCTATGTGACTATGGAGGAAATGTCCATACCTCATATATGGTTTAAAACTAGTGAAACCAGTCTACATCCTCCAGTTCCTGGTCTCTCAGAAGCGCCAAAATAACAACATATTCATTAACTAATTTCAACCAAAATTCAGTGCTCTTTAATATATTTATATTAGTTATTTTTCATCCCCGGAGACAAGAGAGGAAAAGCAAGCAGAATCAAAAATTGGGTATAATATCCTATGGCCATAAAACAAAGAAAGGGGAAGCTCAGACCTGGCACAATTAATCTCTTTATTAGTAATGAAAAAAAACATAAAACTCATCAAACTCTCATTTAGTAGTTAATAGTGAGGTTTGTCAGCAAGGACTAATAGCATCAATCTGAGGGGTATTTATGCTAGGAGGGGATATTGGGAGGGGGGTTGTGCTAGGAGAGTGGGGGGAAGAGTAGTTGTGCTTTGAAGGGAAATTTGAGGAGTAGAGGATTTGTGCCAGGAGGGGTTATTTTTTTTGGGGGGGGGGGGGGGGGGCTGGGCAGATTTGGAGAGACAGAGGATTTGAGCTTAGGGGGGTGGGGGCAAAGATTTGTGCTGGCAGGGGGGATTTAAGCAGGGTGGCAGATTTGTACTGGAAGAAGGGGGAATTTATGCTTAGGGGGTAAGCATGTAGATTAGTGTACAATTTTTTTTGGGGGGGGGAGGGTTTCTGATAAATAATGCTCATACATATTGGAGGATGCAGTTTGGTAAGTTTGCCCTGGGCTCTAGATGACCTTGTCCCAGCATTGCCTAGCCTAGCTTAATTGCTCTAGGGTCTGCACTTCCCCTTTCTTTGTTCTTTCCCAGATAGCAAGCAATTGAGGTACAAGTTTAAAAAATATTAGCTAAGCTATTGCTAGACTTGCCAGGCCTCACATGTTTCTTGCACAATAGCAGCAAGTCCACATTGCATGACTTTAGATCAACTTTCTTTGCAAACATTCTGCAAGTTCTGGTTCAGTTTTGTTGTGCAATATCCATGCCACCACAGAGGTCACTGTGGCTAAATTTGGAAAAGTGTCAACTAGAACTTGTGCTTCAAGTGCTCTGCAAGTGTACAACTTGTCAGTGAAAATGTGCAGCAAGTTAACAAGATTAACAAGACAACTATTCAAAACTTTCCCAAATTTCTGGAAAGTTATCCTTGCAATCTGGGTTGTCCTCACATCTTGTCTTTGACCCATGTACTATTGGAAGCTTCAAAATATGTGCCTTATCCACTGCTGTTATGTCTTTACTGTGACCTTTTTGGACTTCTTTTGCGGACTGTCCTAATAGGTGTGATTTTAGCACAACACCAAGTTTTATATTTCTGTTTGCCAATATTATGTCCGTAGTCTGCCCTTCCCCATAGTGAAACCTCGGTACTCAAAGCAGCCTTCTCCAACACCCACCTCACTGTCTCCAGTAACAACCTTCCCATGCAAAGTCTAAGCCTTTTTCCTTTTTATTCTGTTTAAAAAATTGCCCTGCTGTTGGTCAAATTTGTGTCTTTGAAATCATACACTTGAATTTCTAGTACAGAAAAACATCTGCCTTGTTTCTGTTTCAACATTTTAGCATATTCTACCTAGTCCTATTAAGGTACTATCCTGGTGCTGACCAATTTTTACCAAACCATGCCTAAGAGCTAAAGCTCTGGTCATTTGAAAAAAGTGGGTATATGGGGATACAGCAAGAGGTTGCAGAGCACCTGGGATGAGGCTGTGTGGTGCTTTGGATGCTTATGCCACGTACACACAAGCGGAATGTCCGACAGAAAAAGTCAGACGGAAGCTTTTCATTGTATATTCCGATCGTGTGTATGCCTCATCTGACTCTTTTTTTTTTTTTTTTTTACTAAAAATTCTGACAGACCTAGAAATAGAACATGTTTTAAACATTCCCGACAGGACCAATTCCTATCGGGAAAACCACTCGTCTGTATGCTGTACCAACGGCCCAAAAACGACGCATGCTCTGAAGCAAGTACAAGACGGAGGCTATTGGCTGCTGGCTATTGATCTTCCTTTTTCTAGTCCCGTACGTCGTATGTGTTGTACGTCATCACATTTTTAACGATCGGACTTTGGTGCGATTGGATGTACGCAAGACAGTTTCAGAGGGACTCCATCGGAAAAACCTTTGGAGTTCATTCCAACGGGAAAACCGGTCGTGTGTACACGACATTAGTGTTTTTACCATTTTTTTAAAAGGCTGCAGTGAGGTACTGTGAAAGAGGCAGCTCTTGAATGGACTGCCAGCAATTATTGCCGGATACACTCGAATTGCAGAAGCTACCATTTATAACAGGGGTACTGAATTAAAATTCACGGGGGTCCGGTCAGTAAAATTTTCTTCCCGCGGAGGTCCGAATGTCATATTGGTCATGACTCCGATCCTTCACATTACAGCCTCCCACGCACGTCACAATTGTTTTCTATTGCCCTTGTAGTTACCTGGGTTATTCTAGGGCAGAAAAACAGATCTCTGCACAAGTGTGGACAAGCCCTTACATCAGTGCCCTCAGTCCCCCCTTCACGGCACATTTCTCACTTTTACATCACAGTCCCCCATCAGAAACCCCGCAACCCATTACAGACTCATCACAATGTGTCCTTTTAAAGACCCCCAGCACAGAGCCCCCCACCTCATTACAGACCCCCCCCCACAAACACAGATCCCCCATTACAGATCCTCTTCACCACAGACCCCCCCCCTCAGCACAGATCCTCACTCCATAACAGATCCCCCCTAATACAGACCCCACTCCATAACAGATCCCCCCCTAATACAGACCCCACTCCATCATAGATCCCTCGATCACAAATATCCCCCCCGATACAGATCCCCCTCCATCACAGACCCCCCCGATACAGATCCCCCTCCATCACAGACCCCCCCCCCCCCGATACAGATCCCCCTCCGATACAGATCCCCCTCCATCACAGACCCCCCCGATACAGATCCCCCTCCATCACAGACCCCCCCCCCCCGATACAGATCCCCCTCCATCACAGACCCCCCGATGCAGATCCCCCTCCATCACAGACCCCCCCGATACAGATCCCCCTCCATCACAGACCCCCCGATACAGATCCCCCTCCATCACAGACCCCCCCGATACAGATCCCCCTCCATCACAGACCCCCCCGATACAGATCCCCCTCCATCACAGACCCCCCCCGATACAGATCCCCCTCCATCACAGACCCCCCAGATACAGATCCCCCTCCATCACAGACCCCCCCCGATACAGATCCCCCTCCATCACAGATCCCCCTGCATCATAGACCTCACTCCATCACAGACCCCTCTAATACAGACCCCATTCCATCACAGATCCCCCCCCCCCAATGCAGACCCCACTCCATCATAGACCCCCCCCAATGCAGACCCCAATCCATCACAGACCCCCGTAATACAGACCCCCCATTACAGATCCCACTCCATCACAGTCCTCCCTCAACATTACAGCGTCAGACTGTCCCTTTCATCATCGCAGCATTCCCCCTTCCTCCCCCTCCCCACACTGCCCTACCTTATTCACATAAGCCGGGAAGCACGCATGGCAGGTCCGGACAAAGGGCGGGACTTTTCAAGTTAAAAGGGTGTGATTGGTTGCTGGGACCGCCCCACTGCCTAGCAACCAATCACCCACTTCGTAACTTGATAAGTCCCGCCCTTTGTCCGGACCTGCAGCGCTTCCAGGCTTGTGTGAATAAGGAAGGGGAGTGATGCAATGATGAAAGGGAGACACCTGCCAAGCCGCACGTGTAAATCAACGATTTTAGCGGCAGTGGCAGGCTGGCAATCCGGCAGGGGATAGAAAACACACAGGCAACTATTTGCGAGTCTGCGGGCCGGATATGGCTGCTACTGGGTCCGGATTCGGCCCGCGGTCCGCCATTTAGTGATGCCTGATTTATAATTTCAAACAAAAAGAGAAACATTTGGAACATCTATATTTATTTTAATAGCAAGCTTTTCTGAAAATAATAATTGGTGATATATAGGGCCTAGTTGCTGTGCTGGTTCACATTGTTCAGTCATATTCCACTATTGTTATCATTTAAAAAATGTGTAAAAACTGTGAAACTGTGAAAAAAGATGCAGCCAGCAATGTTTAGGAAACATGCAGCTGGCAACTGTCAGTACTGCAAACAGGGACAGGTTGTAAATAGGCTACAGGACATCAGCAAAATTATGATGTAACAAAGGGTTGAAAAAGGTAAAAACCCTTTCCTACCCCCAACACCCCAATTTTCTAAGATACACAGTATTTTTATACCTACATAACATACATGATATTCAGTACCTGCCAGTGCCTACACTAATCTTTCACAGCTATACGTTTTCAATATGGATGCTGCAACCTGACCCTTTAAAAGTGAGGAGGTTTTCGTATCCAAAAACCCCCTTATTGACCTTTCCAAACCAGCTAGCTTAAAGTGGTTGTAACCCTAAAAAAAAAAAAAAAATGCTCCTGTTCCCTTAACCACTTCAGCCCCAGAAGAATTTACCCCCTTCCTGACCAGAGCACGTTTTGGGATTCGGCATTGTGTTGCTTTAACTGACAATTGTGCTGTCATGCGACTTGGCTCCATACAAAATTGACATCCTTTTTTTCCCACAAATAGAGCTTTCTTTTGGTGGTATTTAATCACCTCTGCGTTTTTTATTTTTTGTGCTATAAACAAAAAAAAGTGACAATTTTGAAAAAAATTCATTATTTTTTACTTTTTGCTAAAATAAATATCCTCAAAAAGATATAATGTAACTATTTTTTTCCTCAGTTTAGGCCGATACGTATTTTTCTACATATTTTTGGTACAAAAAAATCGTAATACGCGATTATTGATTGGTTTGCGCAAAAGTTATAGCGTTTACAAAATAGGGGTTAGTTTTATGGCATTTGTATTCTTTATTTTTTTAAATGGCGGCGATCAGCGATTTTTATCGTGAGTGCGACGTTATGGCGGACACATCAGACATTTTTGACACATTTTTGGGACCATTGTCATTTATACAGCAATCAGTACTATACAAATGCACTGATTCCTGTGTAAATGACACTGGCAGTGAAGGGATTAACCACTAGGTGGCAGTGTAGGGGTTAAGTGTGTCCTAGGGACCTGTTGCTTACTGTGGGGGGCGTGGCTGTGTTTTACACATCACTGATCTCTGAACCAATAACAAGGTGATTGGTGGTATTTGATCAATATGGCATTTTTTTTTTTTACGCAAACTAAAAAAAAAAATTATTTGAAAAAAAAAAACATATTTTTTACTTTCTGCTATAAAACATATCCAATTAAAAAAAATTGAATTTCTTCATAAATTTAGGGCAATATGTATTCTGCTACATGTTTTTGGTAAAAAAAATCACAATAAGTGTATATTGATTGGTTTACATAAAAGTTATAGTGTTTACAACTATGATATATTTGCTGGATATTTTATTTTTTATCTTTTAATAGTAATGGCAACAATCAGTGACTTTTAGCGGGACTGCAATATTGCGGCAGAAATTCTGACACTAACTGACGCGTGACATTTTTTGGGAATCCAGTGACAAATGAATGAATGAATGAATAATTTGTATAGTGCACAAAGCGAACTGAATCGCATCAAGGCGCTGTGCGGAACTTTGTTGTCCAACTTCTAGAAGAGGAAGGTCTTGAGTTTTTTCCTGAAGACCTGGAGATTTTCTTCCAAGCGGATGTTGGTTGGTAGAGTGTTCCATATGCCTGGTCCTTGGACAGCGAATCTCCGTTCCCCCTTTGATTTTTACCGAGATTTGGGAACGAGGAGGAGGTTTTGATTAGAGGATCGAAGACTGTGGTTGGGTGTGTAGTGTTTTATTTTCTTGAATAGGTATTGAGGAGCGTCTCCATGCATGCACTTGTGGGTGAGGCAGAGGGTCTTGAATGTGATTCGATTCTTTACGGTTAGCCAGTGTAGGCTCCTCAGGGTAGGGGAGATTGATTCCCAGGGTTTTTTCCCTGTTATCAGCCTTGCCGCTGTGTTTTGGATAAGTTGTAAGCGCGCAAGTTGATATTGGGGTAATCCTAAGTAAAAGGAGTTTGCGTAATCAAGTCGTGAATTAATGACTGTTCCAACTACCACTGCTTTGTCCTTCTGTGAGATGAACGGGATTAGTCTGCGTAGTAGGCGGAGCAGATGGTGAGAGCCACTGACTACTGCTACCTATTTGGGCATCCATTGACATTTGCGAGCCAAAGATGACCCCGAGACTCTTTGCCTTGGTCTTTGGGATGATGGTTTGCCCAAAAATGGTGGGTGGTGTCCAGGGGATCTTGGTTCAGGACTTATGGTTTTGCTTGTAGGATGAGAAGCTCTGTTTTTGATTTGTTGAGTTTGAGGGAGTTAGTGGTCATCCAGTCTTCTATCAAAGTGAGGCAATTTTCTAATTGCTGATGATGGTCTTTTTGTTCAGTGATACGAAAGTAAAGTTGCGTGTCATCAGTGTATGAGTGGAAGCAGAGGTCTGATGATCTGATGATATTGAGGAGTGGGCGGATGTATATGTTGAAGAGTACTAGTGACAAGGGCGATCCTTGAGGGACTCCGCAGGAGACTGCCTTGGTTTCAGAGGTGAATTCTCCTAGTTTCACTGTGACCGATTTCCTAGGAAGGATGCGAACCATTGAAGATCTGAGCCTGTGACTCATGCTACTTCTGTGAGGCGGATGAGTAGAGTATTGTGGTCCACTGTATCAAATGCTGCACTGAAGTCCAACAGTACCAGGAGACATGATTCTCCGTCATCCGCTGCTTCGAGGGCGTCGTCCCATATCTTGAGGAGTGTTGTTTCAGTTCCATGGATCGGGCGGAAGCCTGATTGCAGCGGATCTAGGAGCTTGTGTGTATCCAGGTGGTGTTGTATCTGTTGAATTACCGCTTTCTCCATGATCTTGGAGATGGTGTTGAGACTTGTAATCGGCCTGCAATTGTTTGGGTCCTGAGGGTCGAGGTTAGGTTTCCTTAGCAGGTGTTTGATGATCCCTTGTTTGAGGAGCCTGGAACAATCCCTTCTTTAAACGACTGATTTATGAGGTGGGTTATGGTGGGAGCCACGATGTCGGAGCATTCTTTCAGGAGTTTTGTGGGGATGATGTCAATTGGTGATGTACTGTCTCGAAGGTTTTTGACAATGTTTTTAGTGAGGTCAGTGGTAATTGGGGTCAGCGAAAACTTCGGTGGTTGTGGGATGTTGGTGTAGATATCTTCTTTTTGCTTTTGTTGACTGTGGTTGGCTGTTTTTTTCTGATGAATCGTTTTCCTGATGGTTTTGATTTTGTTGATGAAAAAATCTGATAATTCATTTCAGAAATCTTGGGTTTTGTATGCTGGGGGCTCTAAGCACACCGGGTTTATCGATTGAGCGACTATTTTAAAAAGTTCCCAAGGGCGGTTTAAGGCCATTGAGATTGCCTTTGAGAAATTATCCTTTTTAGCTTTGAAGATTGCTTTGCGATAATTCACCATGAGTCCTTTGTAGTTTGTGTGGTTTTCCTCGGAGGGATATCTTCTCCATGTTCTTTCAGCTCTTCTGGATATCTCCATTATGAGGACACTTTCTGTTACTCCTTCAGTATCAGTAATTTAGTGATTCCAGTGACTACCTTTAACCACTTGACCACTGGGCACTTAAACACCCTTAATAATCAGACCAATTTTCAGCTTTCGGTGCTCTCACATTTTGAATGACAATTACTCAGTCATGCAACACTGGACCTATATGAAATTTTTGTCCTTTTTTTCACACAAATGGAGCTTTCTTTTGGTGGTATTTAATCACCGCTCGGTTTTTTATTTTTTGTGCTATAAAAGAAAAAATACAGAAAATTCTGTAAAAAAATTAATTTTTCTTTGTTTCTGTTATAAAATTTAGCAGATTAGTAATTTTTTCTTCATGAATTTTGGCCAAAATTTATACTACTACATATCTTTGGTAAAAATAAGTACAAATTGGTGGATATTATTTGGTCTTTGTGAAAGTTATAGAGTCCACAAGCTATGGTGCCAATATCTGAAAATTGATCACACCTGAAGTACTGACGGCCTATTTCAATTCTTGAGACCCTAACATGCCATAAAAGTACAAATACCCCCCAAATGACCCCTTTTTGGAAAGAAGACATTCCAAGGTATTTAGTAAGAGGCATGATGAGTTTTTTGAAGTTGTCATTTTTTCCCACAATTCTTTGTAAAATCAAGATTTTTTTTACTTTTTTTTTTTTTCCACAAAATTGTCATATTATCAGTTTATTTCTCACACAGCATATGCATACCACAAATCACACCCCAAAACACATTCTGCTATTACTCCCGAGTACGGCGATACCACATGTGTGAGACTTTTACACAGTGTGGCCACATACAGAGGCCCAACATACAGGGAGCGCCATCAGGCGTTCTGGAGCACCCAGGACAATTCTGACATTTCTCTCCTACATGTAAAAATCATCATTTATTTGCTAGAAAATTACATAGAATCCCAAAACATTATATATTTTTTTTTAGCAAAGACCCTGGAGAATACAATGGTGGTCGTTGCAACTTTTTATCTCGCACGGTATTTGCGCAGCAATTTTTCGAATGCTTTTTTTTGGAAAAAAAACAGTTTTGTGCTTAAAAAAAAAACACAGCAAAGTTAGCCCAATTTTTGCATAATGTGAAAGATGAAGTTACACCGAGTAAATAGATACCTAACATGTCACTCTTCAAAATTGCACAGGCTCGTGGAATGGCGCCAAACGTCGCTACTTAAAAATCCCCATAGGTGACGATTACATTTTTTTTTACTGGTTATATGTTTTGAGTTACAGAGGGGGTCTAGGGCTAGAATTATTGCTCTCGCTCTAACGTTCGCAGCGATACCTCACATGTGTGGTTTGAACACTGTTTTCATATGTGGGCGGGACTTACGTATGCGTTCGCTTTTGCATGCGAGCACATGGGGACAGGGGCGCTTTAAAAAAAAAAAAAATGTATTGTTAATTTTACTTTATTTATTTTATTTTGACATTTTTTTCCCCAAAAATACATTTTTTGATCACTTTTATTCCTATTACAAGGAATGTAAACATCCCTTGTAATAGGAATATGGCATGACAGGTCCTCTTTACAGTGAGATATGGGGTCAATAAGACCCCTCATCTCACCTCTAAGCTGGGAAGCCTGAAAAAAAAAAAAAAAAGATTCTGGATTTGATCGTATTGGCGAGTCGGTAGAAGCACCGGAGGGCGGCGGGAGGGGGGGGCTGTCTATGGCTGGGTATTGCAGGGTATCACCGACTTTGGCTGGGTATGGCTGGGTATCTCAGAGTATGGCTGGGTATCTCAGAGTATGGCGTTGCAGAGCATTGCGTTGCAGAGCATTGCAGGATATTGGCGGGTGTTGCAGAGCATTGCAGAGTGTTGCAGGGTATTGGCGGGTGTTGCAGAGCATTGCAGAGTGTTGCAGGGTATTGGTGGGTGTTGCAGAGCATTGCAGAGTGTTGCAGAGCATTGCAGAGTGTTTCAGGGTATTGGCGGGTGTTGCAGAGCATTGCAGAGTGTTGCAGGGTATTGGCGGGTGTTGCAGAGCATTGCAGAGCGTTGCAGGGTATTGAAGAGTGTTGCAGAGTATTGCAGAGTATTGCAGGGTATTGCAGAGTATTGCAGGGTATTGCAGGGTATTGCAGGGTAATGCAGAGTATTGCAGGGTATTGCACAGTAATGCAGAGTATTGCAGAGTAATGCAGAGTATTGCAGAGTAATGCAGAGTAATGCAGAGTAATGCAGAGTATTGCAGAGTAATGCAGAGTATTGCAGGGTAATGCAGGGTAATGCAGAGTAATCCAGAGTATTGCAGAGTAATGCAGGGTAATGCAGAGTATTGCAGAGTAATGCAGAGTATTGCAGAGTAATGCAGGGTATTGCAGAGTAATGCAGAGTAATGGCAGGGTATTGCAGAGTATTGGCAGGGAATTGAGGGTTTAATTTTCGGTGAGCAGCGATGTGGGCACTGCAGATGCAGCCCGCATCGCTGCTGACACCGATCTCTTCCCCCTCCGCTGTTCCGATCGGTACAGAGAGGGGGAGGGAGGAACCGGCGGTTTGTTTACAAGTGATCACTCCGTCATTTGACGGAGCGATCACGTGGTAAACGGCCGCTATGAGCGGCCGTTTACCCTGATCCGTGATGCGCCGGGTCCACAGGACCCGGCGGTCACGGATGCTCTCGAGTGCGCGCCCCAGGGGGCACGCAAGAGCGTAATTCTGGGAGGACGTCATATGACGGCCTCCCAGAGTTAAGAAACCGCCCTGTAGCCGTCATTCGGCTATAGGGCGGTTATTAAGTGGTTAAAGGGGAACTCTCACGTTGATTATTAAAGTGATAAACTGCATTTGTGGCCTATTGCCTCACATTTAAATGCCTGGGTCTGTGATTTCAGGATTTGAGGGCAACAGACTGACCGTTGTTAAGCAAGATCAGTTCCCCTTTATGCCTCAGCGCAAAGGCCACTGTAGACCTATTTAAGTTATTTGACTGTGTTATTTTGAAGTCTGCATTTTGGGTTCGATTAACACTATTAAAGATCATAGTTTGCCATTCTTGACTATTGAGTTACCAGATCACTGTTTGATTGTGAAAAGTCTCCCAGTAAACAAACTTCCTGTTCACTACATTTGTGTCTGTTTTACTGTGTTTGCAAGTACACTGTTTGCTAGGTGTGCCAGAGGGGCTGAGACAGTTCTTTGGGGTTGAGAGGCAGAGTAACGGATTGAACAAACTTAAGCAGCTTCAATATCGCTACAATAGCATGTGTTTATTTGCTGTTAAAATTAAAGATATAAGCAGTGATCTCTTTTATGGTTCCACAGACGTAAAAAAAAAATCGGGATTGGGAACAAAGATCAGTGATGTGTCACACGTAGCCATGCCCCCCACAGTTAGAAACACTCCCCAGGACACACTTAACCCTTACACTGCCCCTAGTGGTTAACCCATTCACTGCCAGTGTAATTTACACAGGAATCAGTGCATTTGTATAGCACTGATTGTTGTATAAATGACAATGGTCCTAAAAATGTGTCAAAAATGTCCGATGTGTCTGCCATAATGTTGCTGATTGCCGTCATTACTAGTAAAAAAATAAAATTATTAATAAAAATGCCATAAAACTATGCCCTATTTTGTAAACGCTATAACTTTTGCGCCAACCAATCAATACACACTTATTGTGATTTTTTTTTAAACTATATTTTTGGGGATATTTATTATAATGTAAAAAATAATGTGTTTTTTTTGTCGCTCTTTTTTTGTTTATAGCGCAAAAAAATAAAATCCGCAGGGGTAATCAAATGCCACCAAAAGAAAGCTCTATTTGTGGGAAAAAAGGACGTCAATTTTGTTTGGGAGTCACGTTACACAATCGCGCAATTGTCAGTTAAAGCAACGCAGTGCCGAATCACAAGAAGTGCTCTGGTCAGGAAGGGGGTAAAATCTTCCGGGACTGAAGCGGTTAAGTGAATCTGTCATTCGAGTGTTTTCATACTGTTAAGAAGCTGTAAGTGAGCATTAAACCAAAGGCTCCAAAAACCCATGTAGCTGCAGGCACTGGGGAGCAAATGATTCTCAGAAATCACAAAAATATCACTGAAGTCATTCAGCAGCTCATCCTTCTCACATTCCCAGAGCATCTGCTGTATGTTTCCATTAGGCTGCAAGGGGAAAACAGAGTGAGCTGTTAAGAGAATGACTTGGATTACTTTAATGCTTCTACTTAGAACGTTGAGTATGATTTGCTTCCCAGTGACTGCAGTTATTACCAATCTTGTTTGAATACCTTGAATACCAGAGGAAGGATCTCCTTATGGAACCCAGGTCCCAGGGGTATGTGCAAAGTGGAGTTATATTATATTTCCAAATGTTACAGTCTAGAATTTGATCAGATCAAAGGAAATATATGCAAATACTTAATCATCCTACAAGGAGATGCAGGCATGGTGGAGATTTTTTTCTCTGGGAGTGCATTTCATAGCAAAACAGGCACCATGATTTTATCCCTTTTGTCGCCTAGGTGGCGCATAGGTGAAAGTGTGTAGTATGTGTTGACTTTGTTGGAATGGGTGATGTCATCAGTGTGTGACTTGCTGTTTGATACTAGGTGTTTATACGGAGTGGGTACCAAGGATCGGCACCTGACATGCCCACCATAGAAAGGAATGAATGGGAGCTTGACAACGGTGAGGTTGGGGCCTATTGTCTAACATCATCTGTACAGCATGCATGTTTCTATGCACATAATGGTAATAATGCACCTATAAATACACACACAGTTCTTTTAGTTGCAATTTTTCCCTTGTTTTCACCTTTACTTTATTTATTTATTTAAATTCTGATCTTGGGAATTCCAGGGGATCCCTGGGTTACATCATTGACCATAAAAGATCACATTATGATATTAGATTATATCACCTAGCGATCTCCTGGGTTTTCCTGAGTCAGATAATGTTTAAAAAATAAAATAACAGTACAAAAAAGGAAACAATATGGTGGCTCCTCTTAATATTCCATCCAGTCTAAATGGGAGGACAGCAAGTATGTATCCCCCTCTTTCTTGTATCTTACTAGGCCATATGCCTTTCAACATTGATGGTACCTTGCAAGAGGGAGTGGCAAAGCCTCCCCCCTTGCAAAGGTACCTTTGTCTCAATGTTGAGGGACAATATCCTCTTTCCTACATCCATGTGCCTCAAAATGAGGTGGGGTTATGGTAAAATGGGAGGGACTTATGATGGAATCTGGAAGACCCCTTTATATCGGGGGTGACCAGATATCTGTCCCCTCTTAGGTGTATGACTACAGGGGTACATTAGTATCCCTTGTTATGGAAGAGTTTAGCTTTAAAACAGCAATATGATAAGGTCAGATTAGTTATTCTTAATTAATATAGAGAGTAATTTATTTAGAAAAATGTCCAATAGCTAGTATAATTAAATACAGTATATACAATATCGAATCTGGTACAGAATACAATATAAATTCCACAATCCAATTAGCAAACACATTTATACCTATTGTTACATTACATAATGTTGTATAGTATATAAGCCCAGACGCATTTTGACCTGTACGGTCTCTTCAGGGGGACAAATGGATCTAAAAGATATGACATATATTCAAAATTTGAAGAAACATGTCATTATTAATCACATTGAATAAGCCATATGGTATATTTACCACTCAAGAGTGAAATGAGTCTTCTTGTAGCCAGAAATAATGGGAGCCGTTTAGAAAAATCCAGAGGGCTTTGTAGGCCGCCCCCACCTCCCCAGGAGAGAAGAGCCCACCCCGAAGGGCTTGCAAGGAGCCACACTGTACATGACCTTGGAGGGACGGAGGGGTACACGCAATGAACACTCAATAATAGCCATTTAGTAATTTATGAAAAATAAATAAATAAATTAAATAAATAAATTAACTCGTAGCAGATCCGCCAGAGTATCAATTGTATCGTAAGTTTTTCTAAATATATATATAAAGCCTGGCAGTAAATAGAGGGTTGTCAGTGTATACATTGGTCACGATGTCATTATGTCCCAAAGGTAAAGCTAACCTAAATAATTCAATAGATCAATATGATAATGCAGTAAAGGTATATTTGTAGTTCATTAACAATAATATATTAACGTGTGTAGAAGTATAATGTTGGAAAAATACATGTATGTGTAAAAGACTGATAATCAGTACAGTCAAAATGTGTACTGTGTGCAGGTCGAAACGCGTTGGGGATCATATACTATACAATATTATGTAATGTAACAATGGGTATAAATGTGTTTGTTAATTGGATTGTGGAATTTATATTCTGTACCAGATTTTATATTGTATATACTGTATTTAATTATACTAGATATTGTAATTTTTTTCTAAATAAATTAATCTCTATATCCTATAAGAATAACTAATCTGACCTTATCATATTGTTGTTTTAAAGCCCCACTGGGGAAAACCCTTCCATAATAATATCCGTTTTTGGGCTGTGCAGCTTTTTTTCATTTATCACCGATGTGTCTTTCCTATAAATTAGTACCCTTTATCCATTCCCACAAAGAGTTAAAATAAAAAAAAGAACATATTGAAATACCCTTAGTACTAGTGGGGGGGGCGGGGGGTGTGCCGCCCCAGGTGCCACACACTGGGGGGGTGTCAGGCCAGCCCCTCCCTCCGCAACTGAAGAGGAGACAGCGCCGTGCCTCGGATTCGCAGCCCATACAGAGAGAGCCCAAGGCACTGGCAGTGGGGGCATTGCAGGGGGAGGTGCGAGCAGCACGCGAGTGGAGTGACATCTGCCGGCTCAGTGATCCGGGACCCGGCGCAATAATCCCCTTGTCTCTGTGGTCACGTCGCGCGGCCGTTCTGATCAGTTTCGGGCAGCGGCTGTCACTCACAGCCGAGCAGAGTGAAGCCGTCTCCCCCTCCTGCATGCACAGCACTGTGTAGACATAAAGGAGGAGGGGGAGGCGGCTTCACTCTGCTCGGCTGTGAGTGACAGCCGCTGCCGAGACTGATCAGAACGGCGCGACGTGAGTCACGCGACCACAGACAGAAGGGGATTATTGCACCGGGTCCCGGATCACTGAGCCGACAGATGTCACTCCACTCGGGTGCTGCTCGCACCTCCCCCCTGCAATTCCGCTGCCTTGGGATGGAGCTACATTATGGGTCCTTAGGGGAGTCTGTGCACTGTAGGAGGGTTCTTTACTGTGGGGGGTCTGTGCACTGTAGGGGGGTTCTTTACTGTGGGGGGGTCTGCACTGTGGGGGGTCCTGCACTGTAGGGGGGTCCTGCACTGTAGGGGGGTCTTGCACTGTAGAAGGGGTCCTGCACTGTAGAAGGGGTCCTGCACTGTAGGGGGATCTGCACTGTAGGGGGAGGGGTCTGTACTGTAGGGTAAGATTTGGCACTGTAGGGGGGTCTGTACTGTAGGTGAGGATTCTGCACTGTAGGGGAGTCTGTAACTGTAGGGGGGTCTGCACAGTAGGGTGGAGGGGCCTGTACTGTAGGAGGGTCTGCACTGTAGGGGAGGATTCTGTACTGTAGGGGGGTCTACACTGTAGATGGGGGTCTGTATGGTAGGGAGGGGGGTCTGCACTGTAGGGGGTCTGTGTAACATGCAGGAGGTCCAGAGCTGTGAGGGGCTGTGTAATGTAAAGGGGTGCAGAGGTGCAGGGTGCTGTGTAATGTAAAGGGGTCCAGAGGTACAAGGGCTGTGTAATGTAAAGGGGTCCAGAGGTTCAGGGTGCTGTGTAATGTAAAGGGGTCCAGAGGTACAAGGGCTGTGTAATGTAAAGGGGTCAGGAGATTCAGGGTGCTGTGTTATGTAAAGGGGTCCAGAGGTACAAGAGCTGTGTAATGTAAAGGGGTCCAGAGGTGCAGGCTGCTGTGTAATGTAAAGGGGCCCAGAGGTGCAGGCTGCTGTGTAATGGAAAGAGGTCCTTAGGCGCAAGGTCCTGTGTAATGTAAAGGGGTCCAGAGGTGCAGGGCGCTTTGTAATGTAAAGGGGTCCAGAGGTGCAGGGTGCTGTGTAATGTAAAGGGGTGCAGGGTGCTGTGTAATTTAAAGGGGTCCAGAGGTGCAGTTGTGGAGAGGGAGGAACACAGTAGTGACAAAAAGATATTGAAGGATGCAGAGGTATGCAGGGGACACAGTGGGTGTTTTTACATTTTATGGTGGGGGGTGCCAGATATAGGATCCGCCCCGGGTGCCAAATGCTCTAGGTACGCCCCTGACTCAACTTACTGGCTTTTAAAATAAGTTGTATTAATGACCCTAGAAGTAAATCAAGTGATAATCACGGCATCCAGTGATGTATCCGTCAATCAAGTTATCTAACAAGGTATTCTATGTCAATCACAATGACCTGTCACTGATCTGTACACTCCTGCCAATAAATTACAGATTCCCATCTGCAGTTATTTAAATTTACAACCAAGAATACGGGTGCCATAATTGGCCAAAATTGACAATTGACCAGTAATTCATATTACTGCAGGCAGGTTTTGTCACATAGCAGCAAAAGTATGGTACATACAGCCCACCTAAATTCCATCACTATTGATTTCATGGTTGTGTTCAACAACATCAGTCATTATTGTCAATTCTACAAAATAACAGATCTGACACATCTGCTGCTATCTGCTCTTTTCTAATAATATGTTGTAGAAACATTTTCCAAAATGTCTCTACAATTTTTAGTAGCTGAGTGTACCTCTAGAGACTTAATGATCTAAATTTATAAACTTCTGTAATGATGAGGTAGCTACCTTTCCAGTCTTTCAAGCAATCAAACCTGACCTTTTACATGTAATTTTATCAATGTGACAAGATATACAAATAAAACTGAAATGTCAGACATGCTATGTAATATTTTGCATATAATTTGTATTGTACTAAATATATTACAGGAACGTTGAAAGTCCTACAAACCAGATGGCATGAATTGTATCTTGCATGTTTAAAGAGCATTCTTATGTTGTCAACCATATACTGTTATTTTCTTTCTCAATAGTTTTTATTGTTTCACAATAAACTAAAATACACGTATGTATGTGAATCAGAAGGTAATGAAAGAATAAACTGTGACTCACAATGAGTATCTAGTCTCAGAACATATAAAATACATGCATCTGTGGAACAAAATAGGAGTACAATTAAACTCCACAGATCCACATTTGATATACTATGCTATGGAATCATCTGTATTATCATATGTGAAGCCTATGGTCCAACACTATGTATTCATTTGGTATACAGGCTATTTTGCAAAGAAAAAAGGAAGGAAGCGGGAAAAAAAACAAGAGGTGAAGTAAAGAGAACAGATTGGAAAGGTTTCTCCTCTTGGTCTTGGTCCCGACACCTCCAACCCCCATCCCAGTTATATTGGTGGTTGTAGGTACCACACCCAGGGTTTCCAGATATTTTCATATCTGGTCTGTTTGTCTAGCCAGTTTCCTGTGCAGCATTATCCAAGAAAAATTATTCTTTGTTGCCATTAAGTCTACTACAGGAAATCCCATGCTTTCACAATGGTCATTTTAGCCACTAAGAAGATATAAAATATGAGACCACTAAAAAGATATAAAAATTTGACGTATGGGGATGTCCTCTATTGAGTTTCTGAAGCACAAAGGGGATGGATTAGGATACATCTTGACAAGCCTGGATGGGAACATATACCATTGTGAGATAACTTTATAATTAGTTACCATTAAGGTTGTGTTAAGTATTCCTTTAAATATATCAACTGTCCAGGAGGACAAATCTACCCCGTATATTTATGTTACTAAATATGCTTCCCACAACAGTTGGTTGGGTAATATATCTGGCGCTGTGATATAATCCTTTGTTCATCCTCCAGGAGAACTGATAAGGGGCATGGCCTGGAGGAGATGCTGGATTGTTAAGAAGAGGGGCAACTGGTATATTTGATGGGGGATGTCTAGCATACCCTATCCCAAAGTGGGATAAAGTAGGGTATAATATTGCTTTAAGGTTCTTTGCTGGCATCTACATGTGAGATCTATTTGGTGTGGGGCACCTGTTTGGGATACAAGTTTGGTCCAGTCTATAACTCGCAGAGTAAATCTGCGATAGCTAGATCAGTTGTGCCCCTTTGTAATACCTCAGGAGATGTGGGACTCCCATACCTCCTGAAGTTTTGAGGGTATTTTTCACCACCTAGATCCACATATATGTATTTGAAGTTTGATTTTTTTTGTTTATATTGGTACAGGAAATTATACCAGTAGAGTAAAAGCAAAATTATGTTTTGAGGGTTGTTATTACTGAGTCCGAAAGGTTAAAATGATTTTAGATGATCACCTTGTAAAATAGCTCATTCATTTTTAAATAGAAAGGAAAGGCAAAAAATGTATATATAGATATAAAAAAACATTATAAATACCTTTTTTTTCCTTTTTTTTAAGTGACCACATCCCCTCAGTTCTCAGCTGCACAAGAGCTGTAAGAGAAGAAACAACAGTACACTGATCTTCCCAGAGAAAGGCTGTGCAGAGGGGATGTGTCAGGTCAAGTCTGATCATTTGAGGAGAGCACACTGAGTTCCCATGATAGATAGAGATCTTGCAACGGTGTGTTCTCTTGCTTAGTATGGTCAGTTTTTAATAGGAATGCATGAGGACTGGCAGGAATACCAAAAAAAATCACACAAAGGAATGATACAAAGAGAGCAGGATACTTTTTTTATTCAATGAATATGAAATGATGGAGTAACAAACACTTTAATATTGAGTGCTTCTGATTTTTCTGTGTTGACCCAGAGCCTCGATATGTTGCCGAAATCTGTCAGAAGTTGAAACAGGTTGGGTAGAGTAGTGATTAGCAACATTGCAAACAGTAAATCATCCGCACAGAGGGCACACTTGTGATGTGTGTCAGCACTCTGGACACCCTGTATACATGGATTTAGGCGAATTGCTATTACCAACATCTCTATTCCTATTATAAACAATAATGGAAACAAAGGGCAGCCCTGGTAGGTGCCTGTTTGTATGGCTAATATATTGTATTTGTACCCACTTACAATAATGTTGGCCATATGCTTTGAGCATAGAGTGCGAAGAAGGGATAAGAAATTGGGTTCAAAAGTATATTTCTGTAAAACTCGGAATGCAAAGGGCCAAGACAGGGAGTCAAAAGCTTTATGTAAATCCAATGAAAGCACCATCCCTCATCGCTCTTTAACTCTATCCTAGTTATAACTTAGAACTGAGATCATTTTGATTGCCTGGCACTTGGGGACAAACCCCACTTGATCAATATTTATATTGTGCTCCAAAAATTGAGCAATTCTGTTAGCATAGCTTTTCATCAGCAGTTTTAGGTTGCAATTGAGGAGCAAAAGAGGTCTATAGTTTTACACATTTCCAGAACACCTGTCTGGTTTGGGTATCATACAGATATATGCCCTATTTAAATCAGCACCAAGAGGCAAACCAACCTGAAGAGCATCATAAAAACCCTCTAAGTGGAGTACCAAGTGTGGGAGGAATTTCTTATAGCCTGTCAATTGTTTGCAAAATTTCTTTACCCGTAACTTCTTTGTCCAAAAGCTCTCTGTGGGAGCCACTTAAGTAAGGTAGAGAAATACCCGATCGAAAATCTGTCTATTTTATCATCATATCCCTTCTTTGAGGCTGCATAAAGCTTTGAATAATATGTATGAAGCTGTTGAGAACTGTGGGTTCTGGGTGAAAAAATGGGCAAAAAATGTCACTCTCTAGATGTGCAAAGTGGTAGAGACATTCCCAAAAAGATTTGCAGCTGTAATTGCAGTGAAAGGTGGTTTTACAAAATATTGACTGAATACAAATGTACGCCACACTTTTCACATATTTATTTGTAAAAAAAATTGAAAACCATTTATAATTTTCCTTTCACTTCACAATTATGTGCCACTTTGTGTTGGTCTATCAAATAAAATCCCAATAAAATGCCTTTACATTTTTGGTTGTAACAGGGAAAAATGACCAGGGGTATGAATACGTTTTCAAGGCACTGTATGTTATTAATGGTTTTATACAATTTTATGGAAATGGTATCATAAATAAAAGTTTGTTCCATTTTTATTTATATCTTGTGTACTTGCTTCTCTCACCTGGGGTTACAACATGGCTTTTTTCTGCCATATTGATTAGTAGAGAATGACGTGTTAACCCTCCCCTAGAAGGAATGCAACAAAATAAAAAAAACAGGGTAAATAACAAAACATTTAAGAGAAATTAGGGCTACTGTTGTAAATCACGGGGCCCCATACAGCCTACCTGCCCAGTCAAAAGTGACTTTTGAACTAATGGGGTGTGTGCCCAGTACAGGAGGGCTGTCTGCCCTGAGAGAAATACCCAGTGATGTGGGTAATGTCCAACAAATAAAGCACTTAGCATTGTCAGTGTAAAACTCAACACTAGGTTTGAGTTCAGTCCCAGCACAAGTGAAGGGATTGGAGTCAAACAGGGGTTCAAAGCTACCACATACCCTTTAGCTAAAAATGTCAATCATTATATGACATCAAAAACAATAAACAGTAAACAGTAGCTTGTTTATTTATTATTACTAAATCAACATCTGAGAGAAAAAAGCAATTACCATCAACTTCTGAAGTCCCTTACCGCCAGCTAACCTTCATGTAAACCCTCATATTAGTATAGTTGCTCATAGTTGCTCATGAGTATCTATACTAAATGCTGCCGGTAAAGTCATGTACAATATCTATTCCAGGTGGCTCCTGAAGAGCCTGGCAAAAACGAGGTAGGATAGAGTCCCAGAAAGAAGAATGTTCTATCTACCAAAGACACATTGTACAGAAGTTAACTCAGTCCTCATATAATAAGTCAAAGTCCAGGCCCAGACTTGAGGTGTGTCAAAAAAACACATCCCTGCTGTAAGGGTTTGAGCGGTAGGATGATCGGTACTACTGTAGGCCAATTTGATAAACAACATATAAAAATTAAAACAAACTAAAGAGGGTGAATCCCTCAGTAACATCAGGTAGTATGTTGGGGACCCACACAAAGGAAAATGTGTAATGATGGTCTTAACAGGATCAGTACTCCTCAAAGGAGGTATATTCCAAAGTCTGGTGTGGCTTCTATTCGTTACCCACAAGCGAGGCCACCATTACTGATCTGGTGTTATCATAATCTCTTTGAGTAGAGCAATTAGGAGAACTTGTTGGTGCCATTGAGATGAGCCCAAGCTTCAGCAATATGGCCTCACCTTCCTGAAATGTGGGGAAAGAGTACATCTTATATGAACAGCAGGCGGAAAAGAAAGAGCAAACGATATTTAATACCTTTGTCGATGAAGGATTGCAATAATGGCTTTAAGGATCTACGTTTTTAGACTGTAGTTGGTGATATGTTAGCAAATATTTGAATCGGATAGCTTCTCCACTAAAGATCCAAAGATTATTTGGCCATCTTCTGTTCTTTGACCGTATAGAAATGGGGTTCAACAATAATGTTCTTTTGATTTCCATCAGAGCATGGGGCATTGAGGGCTCTGTGAACTCTGTCCAGTTCATACCTGTGTGGCAGGATGTTCAGTATCATATATTTTGTGGATTTTTTGTTTGCAGCTTCTCCCTTTCTCAGTCTGAGGTTCACTGTAAAGGTTCTGCAAAAGGAACATACCTATTCATGTTAGCTACATGCATTGTTTGCATTTAAAAGTTGCATTAACTGATGTATTCATTAATAAAAAAGCTGCATTATTTTCTGTCTATTATAACTACCTGGAGTTCAGATATAAGCTTGTGCTTAAAAAAATCTGCTACTTAAATGATTGATAGCCATTTAATAAATCTCCTACTATGTCTGTGCTTTATGATAGACTGCAGTTGCTCTGGCTAAAGGGAAATTAAAATGGACCTCCCAGGCAAACAGCTTAATTCACAGTTGAAATAAATGTGTTTACTGTTTAGCTGCCATACTGTCTTGTGATTTACACGCACACACCTGCCGCATTATATTGTCCTGCAAATTCCACACACTTAAAGTTTCACGAAGTCTAGTTCATTTTTTTCCATACTGCTCCAGGCACTTAACTTTCCTGTAATGAAGCATGTCTCAGGTCGGAAAAATTTCAGATCGGAAATTCCGATCTTCTGTACAAATTCCGAAGCACAAAATTCCTACTCATGCTCCGAAACAATTCGACGCATGCTCGGAAGCATTGAACTTCATTTTCTCAGCTCGTCATAGTGTTGTACGTCACCGCGTTCAGAGAATTTTTGTGTGACCGCATGTATGCAAGCCAAGCTTGAGCGGAAAATACGCTTGTGCATTTAAATTTACTTCAGAAGCTCCCAACGTGGCTGACACCCTCACTCCCTCTTCTCTCTGACAAAACATCATTAACTGATTTCATTAAATGTCACACCACCTGTGAGTGGGGGAGTGGTAGAAGAATGACAGAATCCTCTTCCCCACTTACAGACCATGCTACTATCAGTTAGGTTTATAACCTGGTTAAATAGCTTTCCACAATTTGCTGCGGCATGCAATTTATGTCTAACCCCATAATGCAGGAGGTGTCCTACATGACTATGACCATGCCTGAATATTCATAACACCTGCATGTGTTCTGCATACAATGAGATCTATTTAAACTCCTACCCTCTAGCTGCTGCATGCTTTAGGCTGCAAATGACATGTCCCCCTCTGGTGTGATAGGACACAAATGTAGATGTTTTCCTATGTGAGAAACATTGTGCTAGCCATCCAGCTAAAGTGTGAATGCATAAGCATGCACATGCGCATTAGCCTGATGGCTGGCACAATGGGGGTTATTTACGAAAGGCAAATCCACTTTGCACTGCAAGTGCACTTGAAAGTTCACTGAAATTGCACTTGGAAGTGCAGTCGCTTTAAATCTAAGGTCTAGATCTGAAATGAGTGGAAGCTCTAGTGATTTTATCATCCAATCATGTGCAAGCTAAAATGCTGTTTTTTCTTTTCCTTGCATGTCCCCCTCAGATCTACAGCAACATTGCTTCCAAGTGCACTTTCAGTGCAAAGTGGATTTTCCTTTAGTAAATAACCCCCAATGCTCCCTAACAGCAGTATTAAAAAATACTTTCTCATAAAGACTGTAGGACTATTCCAGTAGCTTAAAATAGTCTATACATCACATCCTTTGTTAAAATGATTGTAAACCGCAGATGTTGCAAAAGAAAAAAGAAAAACCTGCCAGGCATTATGTGCTAGTATGCATTGCATATTCTAGCACATTTTGAAATACATTTTGAAATACTTAACTTGGAACAAAGCACTCCAGCACTGTAATGTTACCACTGAGAGGGCTGACATCTTCCCCCTGTCTTTCTTCTGGGTTCTCATGCTCCAGTCATGTGATTGGTCGGAACCCTGCGGTTATGTCACTCCCGCACATGCGCAAGAGCCTTTTGTTCCCTGCATGCAGCTCAGAAGGTCTGGCAAGGTATGCCAGACCTTCAGAGTGCATGTGCCAGTTACATATTAAATGTAATTAAAACACTATTGCTGCCTATATTATAATAAGGCCTAAACAAATTGCCATACACCCAGTAATTAGCAACATCTGCCTATTCCTTCATAGCAGTAACAATTAACAATTTATCATTACATTGTTCATCGTGTATTTGATTTTCTGGGCTTGAGTTTTTTCTGGTGTTTTGTGAACATCAGTCCACTTCTTCAGGAGATCAAAGCATGCTTGTGCTGCACTTCTTCTGGAGTGCAAATAAAGATTTTCTACAATATACAACAATATGTTAGTGGCCCATTTCAATACATTGGGGGTTATTTACTAAAGGAAAATCCGCTTTGCACTACAAGTGCACTTGGAAGTGCAGTCACTGTAAATCTGAGGGGTAGATCTGAAATGAGGGGAGGCTCTGCTGATTTTATCATCCAATCATGTGCAAGCTAAAATGCTGTTTTATGTTTTCCTTGCATGTCCCCCTCTGATTTACAATGACTGCACTACCAAGTACACTTGTAGTGCAAAGTGGATTTTCCTTTCGTAAATAACCCTCATTGTCTCTTTTCAGCATATGCCATCAAACAACGACATTTGCATGTAATAGAGATAATGGTACTCGCTCAAAATATAAGTGTAGTAGAAGAGTAGAGATCCATAATTCCCATGTTTAGAGGCAGGTGAGAAGGTGGCAGGGATATCAGGAGATGTAGTCTTTCTACTGAGTTGGCCAGGAGCCAAATGTTTTATTTATAGTGTCATTTTTTATACTATTGCTATATATATATATATATATATATATATATATATATATATATATATATATATATATATATATATATATATATATATATATATATATATATATATATATATATATATATATATATATATATATATATATTTATATATATATTTACATATATATATATGAAACAGTCTCCTTTGTCATTGGTGTTAAGCACTGGATGCCGTCCAACCAATTATATGACCTGACCACATTCCTTTTCTGGATGGAAAACCCTGTCCATGTAAACACAGGGTCAAGGATAGTGGCAGACATCAATGTCCAAATATTGCCATATTTGGGAAAATATATTGACCAAATATTGTCATTGTCATAGTCAATAATATCAGCCACTACATTCCAGTTGACAGCTCGAGAATGTCAGAGCTGGGCTCTTAGCAGCTCTTTTCTCTGTGCTCAGGCTACTCAGCTGTCAGATTATTGTCAACACTTACTGATTCCTCAGTGGCTCACCTGGTTATCATTATCTGCTCGTCAGTCCCACCTACAGCCAGCCCCTTCTGGCTATTTAAACTGCCTTGTTAATTCCTTTCCTGCCTTTGCCTGGTCAACATATCTGGAGTTTCTCTGCTGTGTTTCTCTGAAAGATTTTGCCCAGGTGACGTCCCTTCTGGTTCCTAATCCTGTTCTTCTGCCTATGATCTCTGGTTTCCTGATTACTGGCTTGTCTGACTACCAGCTTTGGCTTATGATCCCTGGCTTATGTTTTAACTACGTTTACTGATGTGTATAATTTTTACCATTACATTAAAAGATGTGATTTTTACTGCATTTCTGTCTCAGTCTGATTCATGGTTCCTGATAGGGGAGTTGTCATTGGCACTCATAGTTTGAGTGGTTTGGCATGTCAGTGTGTGTTTTGTTATAGGTGTTTGACGGGCATTATTTACCGTGATTACCAATGATCTGCATCACTGGACGTGTATGAATGGATGAATGTATGGATGTGTTTGACAATGGATTTACATTGTGGAACATTTTTTTTTTTTTTAAATAAAGGACTTGTCAAAGGTGTTTGCCATTATTTACCATTTACAGTTTTTTCTGTGAATGAGTAAGGGTATGTACTCCTAATGCCGCGTACACACGATCAAACAATCCAGTGGAAAAGTCAGGCGGACTCAAGTACTTTTACCCAAAGTCCGGCGGACTTAGAAGCTAGTTTTGCACTCCAATCTTTCCGTTGGACTCGCATTTCGGCGGACAATCTGGCCGTGTGTGTGCCAGTCCGCTGTACTTTTGAAATGAACTGACTTTTCCCGCCCGGAGCCGGGGCCAGCGAAGGAGGCGTCGCTGGCCCCGTCACCTGGTATGGACTTAAAGGGGTCCCCCCCAGGTCCACATCAGACCCTTGTCCGAGCACGCTACCCGGCCGGCCAGGAAAGGGGGGGACGAGCGAGCGACCCCCCTCCTGAGCCGTACCAGGCCGCGTGCCCTCAACATGGGGGGTGCCTTGGGGAAGGGGGGGGCCGTGCGGCCCCCCCACCCCAAAGCACCTTGTCCCCATGTTGATGAGGACAAGGGCCTCTTCCCGACAACCCTGGCCGTTGGTTGTCGGGGTCTGCGGGCGGGGGGCTTATCGGAATCCGGGAGCCCCCTTTAATAAGGGGGCCCCCGGATACCGGCCCCCCACCCTATGTGAATGAGTATGGGGTACAATGTACCCCTACCCATTCACCTGTAAATAAAAGTAAAAAAAAAACACTACACAGCCCCCCGCCCGCAGACCCTGACAACCAACGGCCAGGGTTGTTGGGAAGAGGCCCTTGTCCTCATCAACATGGGGACAAGGTGCTTTAGGCACCCCCCCATGTTGAGGGCACACAGCCTGGTATGGCTCAGGAGGGGGGGGCGCTCGCTCGTCCCCCCCTTTCCTGGCAGGCCGGGTAGCGTGCTCGGACAAGGGTCTGATGTGGACCTGGGGGGGACCCCCACGCCGATTTTTTCGGCGTTGGGGTTCCCCTTTAAGTCCATACCAGGTGGCTACCTGGAGACGTGCTCAAAATGAGCGGACTTTCCTCCGCTTGTGTGGGCGAGTCCGTTCCTTTCAAAGGTAAGGAGGATAGTCCGGCGGACTTAGTACGCCGTATTAGTCCACTGAAAAAGTGCCGTGTGTGGGCAAGTAGCCCATTTGGAAAGTCCGGCGGACAGTCCGGCGGGAAGTCCAGCAGACTAAGTCCGCCGGATAGTTGGCTACGTGTGTACGCGGCATTACTTATTCATGAAAGGGGTCAAATCTTTAAGCTCATCTATTTTTAAAGTACTTCCAGATTCCAATAAGCCTCCCACCTGCAGACTCCCACAATCACCAGGCCAGATTTGTGGGGAAGGACCCCCCTGACACGGTAATCTTCTTATGTTAAGGGCATGTGGTCTGATATGGTTCAGGAGGAGGGGGCTGCATGCTTGTCCCATCCTTTCCTGGCAAGCAAGGCTGCATGCTTGGATAGAGGTCTGGCTTGAATTTGTGTGTGGGGTTGCTCATTTAAAATCCATCCCAGGGCCATTTTTCCAAAAGGTGGACTTAGCTTTTAAGACACAGATATAATATTGTCACTGACTGTACAAGGCATAGCAAGATATCACCTTCAATATGCAGTTTAGCTTTGGACACAAGTTCACAAGAAGAAGGTTGAAGAACGGCAAACAGAGAACAGAAACTGAATTATTAACCACTTCCCGTCTGCCCACATCCTATAAATGGTGGATGGGAAGCAGCGCCAATATATCAGCCTCCTGCCTGGCTCACATTACTGGTGTATTTGGGTGATTACTTGGTCTTGTACCATGTGATTGCTGTGTTCAATCACAAAAATCGCATAGTACTCAATGGAAACCTAAAGTAAATATCGGTTTAGCACCCCCGTCCACCCCGTGCACAAATGTGAACACATGCGCCAGTCCTGCATGTATATGTAAACTGAAATCTCACCACACTTGAGGTATTGCCACACACATCAGAGTGAGTGCAATAATTCTAGCTCAAAACCTCCATTCTAACTCTAAACTTGTAACCTGTAAAGGCTTTTAAAATGTTGCCTATGGAGATTTTTAAGTACTGTAGTTTGGCGCCATTCCACGGGCAGACACAACTTTAAAGCCTACAATGTTTAGTATCTATTTACTCAGCATAATATCATTTATTATATTTTAACAAATAATTGGGGATTGTATTATGTTTTGTTCATTAACATGTTTTAACTACTTCCATACTGGGCCTATTCTGGTACTTTTCTCCTACATGTAAAAATCATCATGGTTTTGCTAGAAAATTACTCAGAACCCCCAAACATTATATATTTTTTTTAGCAGAGACTCTAGGGAATAAAATGGCGATTGTTGCAACTTTTTATATAACACAGTATTTGCGCAGGAATTTTTCAAACGTGTTTTTAAAAAAAATAGGATTTTTTAAAAACAGCTTACCTGTAAAATCCTTTTCTTGGGAATACATCACGGTACACAGAGCCTTTGATAATACTTAGTGGGTTAGATAGTCACCATCAGGTGATTGGACACTGGCAACATTAATTACAAGGCAAGTTCCTCCCCTATATAACCCCTCCCATATGCAGAGATCCTCAGTTTTGTTGCAAAGCAATAAGTATCTCAACGTATGATCCCAAAGAGGGGTGGGAGCTCTGTGTCCCGTGATGTATTCCCAAGAAAAGGATTTTACAGGTAAGCTGTTTTTTAAAAATTATATTTTCTTGTTGATATATCACGGGACACAGAGCCTTTCATAATTACTTAGTGGGATGTCCCAGAGCAATGCCCAAATTTGAGGGGAGGGAGACACAGATCAGAAACATGGACCGCTAACGGACAAGAGGACCTATACTGCTGCCTGCAGCACACTGTGCCCAAAAGCAGCATCCTCATGCCCTCTTACATCCACATGATAGAATCTAGTGAACGTATGGCCTGAAGACCAAGTTGCAGCCTTGCAGATCTGAGCCATGGAGGCCTGCTGATGCACTGCCCATGAAGCACTAACTGCTCCAGTTGAGTGTGCTTTAACTTGAAAAGGAGGAATCTTATTCTTTACACCATAAGTCTGAACAATAACCTGTCAAATCCATCTAGAGAAAGTGGATTTTGACGCTGCCTGGCCCTTTTTGGGGCCTTCTGGCAGAATAAATAGACAATCGGTCTTTCGTATCTGAGCCGTTGCATGCAGATAGATTCTGACTGCTCTTACAACATCTAAAGAGTGTAACAACTTCTCCTCCGTGGACTGCGGATCTGGAAAAAAGGACAGTAGGACCACATCTTGATTCAGATGGAATCCTGAAACCACTTTAGGCAGAAAATCTGGGTGAGGACACAACAAACACCACCCTGTCTTATGAATGCTCAAATATGGCTCTTTACAAGAAAGAGCTGGTAACTCCGACACCCTTCTAGCCAAGGATATGGCTACCAGAAAAAACGATTTCTTTGTCAAAAGAAGTAAAGCAGCATGGTGCAATGGTTCAAAAGGTTGTTCCTGTAAAACAGATGTAGCGCCCACTCCCTTTAGGTGGGTTGGGTGCTAGATAGGGTTTTATAGGTAGTGATAGGTAAATTTTGCCACGGACTTTTTAGGCCTGATTGTTTATTTTGGGAGAGGGGAGTGATAGAATAGAGGGGGTGTGGCCACCTACACTCTGGCTCAGAGAGATCCCCTTTACCTTTCAGTGGAAATATTCTGGAAGGGAGGCAGGACTTGGGACTGGAGTGGCAGGCAGCTTGTATGGAAAGCTCTGGACCAATCATTAACTTGTGTTGGCAGGGGCAGGACACTCATATAAGCTGGGGGGTCACATGCTTCCTGGTAGGAGCTGGAGAAGGAATAGAGATGTAGAGAGCGTGGACCAGGCTTGAAGGCCTGGGGGTTCAGAGACCCCAGTCCTGGATAGAAGAGCGGGTTTAAAGGCCTGAGGGTTCAGAGACCTCAGTGCTGGATAACCCACACAGTAATCTGGAGGAGAAAACCGGCCGTCCCAGCCTGGGATGTACCGGACCATGCGGAGGAGGAAGTAGGTGAAAAATGGATGGAGGAAACTGGGATCAACCTTCTGTGCAATCATGGACTGTCGATGGCAAAGAGCAAGGGGAGTGCAACCCAGCAGTGCTTATCCTTCAAACTCGCTTGTGTCCAAGGACCTAGAGAGGGACACTTTCCAGAACTGATACTGGGCGGATCGCCGGAGTCAAGGTAGGTGGTGAGGCCTGGGACTTTTACCATCCATAACCCCCAGCATTATTCAGAACGATGCTGGTCGGTGTCAGGAACCAGATTATTAGAGGCAACTCATATCTTCTGCTTCCAATGTAACATTCTTCAAGTTCAAGCAATAAAGTTTTATAAAGTTTTCAAGGATTGTCTGCTGTTTGTGGATCTTTGCATGGGGAGAAAGAACGAACAAGTTAACAGAAAGGTGATGAACACACTTTGCAGCTCCCAAGGGAGTAGTGCGCTACACAGACAAAACCAAATTCAAATCCCATGGGCACACAGGAGGCTTAACTGGCGGATTCAAGCGTAGTGCCCCCTGAACAAAGGCCCGGACCAGGGAATGAGAGGCAAGCGTTCTTTGAAAGAATATCGACAAGGCCGAGATCAGGCCCTTGATAGTGTTCAAGGCCAGCTTCATCTCTACGCCTAATTGAAGAAAGGCAAGAATCCTGCTAACGACATACTTTCTAGGATGGGGTTTAGAGACCATTCTCCTGGACATAGCTGCTGGTGGCTTAGGAAATCCGCCTGCCAATTTTTCTACACCTGGAATGAAGACCGCAGAGAGATAAGGAACATGTCTCTCTGCCCAAGAAAAAATGTGATTCACCTCTTTTTGGGCATCCAGACTCCTGGTGCCCCCTTGGTGATTGATATAGGCCACTGCCGTAGCATTGTTGGACTGTATCCGGACAGGACAACCCTGCAACCTTTAAGTCCAGACCTTCGGGCTAGGCGAATTGCCCAAATCTCCAGAATGTTGATGGGCAAGAGCCTTTCGGTTCTGGACCATCTTTCCTGGGTGGAAGCTTCTTCCAGAAATGCTTCCCAGCCTATTAGGCTGGCATCTGTGGTTACGACTTTCCAAGTAACTGGAACAAAGAATTTTCCTTTCAGTAGATTCTTGGTCAGCAACCACCAATTGATGCTGTGGCGTACCCATGGAGATAGGCACAGTGGAAGATCCAAGGCTTGAACTATTTTGTTCCAGACAGAGAGGATGCTGCTCTGTAAAGGCCATGAGTGAAGCTGGGCATAAGGAACAGCCTCGAAAGAGGCCACCATTAGTCGAATGGAGGGATTTTTTCTTGCTATGACTACCCAGACCAAAAATCCTTTATGGCTTTGGCTTTGGCTTTTAACCCGGGTAAAAATACTCTGCTTTGGACTGTGTCTATGACCATGCCCTAATACTCCAGCCTTTTTAGGGGCTGTAAGGAAGATTTCTCTAGATTGAGGACCCAGCCTAGGTACTCTAAGTGCTCTACTGTGCTGAACACATTGCGGTCTAAGCATGCTATGGACTGTTCTACAAGTAGCAAATTGTCCAGATAAGCTGTCACTGTTATGCCCCAATCCCTTCGTTTTGCCAGGGGCGGGGCAAGAATTTTTGTGAGCACTCAAGAAACGGTAGCAAGACCAAATGGTAGGGCCACGAATTGGAAGTGGCGCTGATCCACCGCAAACCCTAGAAATCTTTGGTGAGCGGGAAATATTGGCACATGTAAATATGCATCTTTGATGTCTATTGATGCCAGGAATTCCCCACCCCCCCCCCCCCCCCCCCGAAGGGTGGAAACCACTGAGCAGATTGACTCCATGCGGAAAGAACGAATGTCTAGGAACTGATTCAGATCTCTTAGGTCTAGAATAGGTCTGACATCTCTGTTTGGTTTTGGAACCGTAAAGAGGTTTGAGTAGAACCCTGAGCCTTGCTCTTCTGGGGTCACTTCTATAATTACCCCTTTGGATAATAGACATTTTAAGGCCAGAAACAAGGACCCCCCCTTTTCTGGATCTTTGGATACTCTTGGTCTTAGAAAACGAGATGGCAGAAACTCCTGGAACTTCATCTTGTAGCCCAGAGACACTGTGGAGACTACCCATTTGTCCTGAATCTCTTCCCGCCAGGCGCCTGCAAACTGCAGCGGCCTTCCCCCCACTCGGCTGAGCGGGGGCACCTCTTCAAAGGGAGGCTTTGGGGTTCTGTTTAACAGATCTTGGACCCCAAGACTTCTTTTGGCCTTGGCCTTAGACCTTTCCCCTAGTGTTGGACTGGGGAGGCCGTCTCCACTGCCTGGTGGTCGAGGCTCCAGGGGCTGGGGAAAGAGAATGTCTAAATGAGGAATATTTATTCTTCTTTTTAACAACGTGGTCTTACCCCTGGTAATCTTCTGGATATATTTGTCCAGATCAACCCCAAACAGGCATTCCCCATAAAACGGGAACCCAGTCAAATATTTTTTGCATGAAGCCCCAGCCAATGCTTAAGCCAAAGGGCCCTGTGCGTGTGTACCAGCAGGAGAGTAAGGCTGGATGCTTGCTTAACAGAATCCATAATGACATCAACCGCAAAACACAAGGCTTTAGGAAGGTCTGCATAAACCTCAACCTCCTCAGTGGAGAAAGAGGTTAAGCACCTGCTTCAAAAGGAGTATTTAGATAAAGTTTGCAGCTTCTTATCAGTTGGATCTTTGAACCCCTGAGCATTATCCACAGGACAGGTCAGGCTTTTATTCATACATTCAAACAAGAAATAGCTGCATCTATTGCTGGCACCCCCCATTTCTTGGTGAACCGTTCTCCACCAGATAAAGCATAGAAAACCTCTTAGGAGAATAAAATAGTTTATCTGGGTGACCCAAGGCATCCCACAACAATTTCTCCATCAAGGGATGAAATGGGAAGGTACATGCAGCCTGTGGGGATTTCCGAGATCCCAGAGAGGAAACAGAGGATATGGCAGCCTCATATAAGTGGTACGCACCAACTCAGTATAATATTGCACCTGTACATTGAGGGTCTAGGAGGCAGAAGAGAGCTTCTCCTCTTCCCTGGAATCTTCCGACTGCTCCTGATCCCCATCCCCAGAGCTACTCAGAGCAGAGGGAGGGGATCTACCCCTTTTTCTGCTACTCTTTAAGGAAGCTGTGATAAAAGTAGTAATCCTTCCTTCTAAACCATCCAATGCAGCCTTCATAGGACCTTCAGTGACATATAAAGGGACTGTAACATTGGAAGAGGGTGCAAAGCCCAACAGTGGCCTCACTCATCCTGTGAGTCTGCCTACAGTCTTTCGGGGGGGGGGGGTGGTATCCTGCAGGCATGTTCAGAACCCCTAGGCAGTGATTTCTTAGTGTCTCTTTTACCTCCCCCTGAAGCCCTCTTGTGGGGAAACATAGTCTTAAGCTGCAAAGCAGAGGTACTAGTACAAATGCAATCACTGTTGTGCCTTAGTCTTACAATATTAACATTAGCTCAGTCTGCGCAACCTGATGCCGAGTAGGTGTCTTAGGTATGCCTGGTTCTGAATCCACTGAGATGCTTACTGCCCTTACTTCTCATCAATACAGTGTCGTAGGGGGGACTACGACACTGTATTGATGAGACATGAAAAACTTTAGATATTCAGGCTCCAGACCCTCCAGCCAAAGGAACTCAACGTGGAGTTGAGCCTAAAAGTTTTTCTGGAAGCCTAAGAGTTTAGCCAGATTTGTCTTTCTGAGATGCCGCACCCGGGTCCTTCCTGGGCCATTGCACTGTTACACGTTCGGATTACTACATTGTCAATATGATGATCCCTGTTTTCTCCAGTCTGCCTGAGAACTGTCTATAAGTTTAATTTACCTTATAGCAAATCTCTATGTTCTCTATTTCTTGCTGAAGCATGGCAAGTTGATTGCCCTTGGTATGCCAGGCACTGTCTGAATGGAAAGTTCCAAATATTATATTCTATCTGTATTACCCCCCTGTTTGATTAACCAGTAAGCCGCACCTGTTTTATTTTTATCTAACTGTAGTTTTAGTACTGTAGTAACCACAAGATGGCGATATACAATTGAATGTGCAAATTAGACTGTGATTGGCCAGGCTGCCTTATTTAAGCAAAGTGAAAAGTGAAGAGACAGGCACATTGTCCAGATGAAGTGCTTTGGTTAAAGCATGAAACAATTCAACCTAGCGATGCCATAGATGCTGGCAGTCCTGTCCCCCCCCCCCCCCGTGTTTCCGGAGTGACTCCATAAGTGATTGCTGTATGATTTATTTGCACGGTAATACCGATGATTCTATGCTGACATTGGCATGCACTGGTCATGATTGTTTGCTTTGCCATTTAGGAGCAGACTTGGACTTATCAGCAGGACCACTGCCTGGGGCTGTGGGGCTTAGAGCAACATTGATTGGCTGTGCACACCAAGAACACATGCTGAACACAAAATCCTAAGTTACATGAATATAAGTTATGTAAATATTGGAATATTATGATCCAACTCCGGGATATCACACCAGAATCTGACCACTGGCTACTACTTTATATACTAAGACTTGACCAGGACTTGGCTATTTGTTTATCCAATATTACATACTCACTGCCTCTGGTTTCCTTGAGATCTCAATTTCTATCAACATGAAGGTAATCAAAGTGCAGTTTTTATTTCTTTTATCACCAAAGATTTCTTCCTGGAACTGGAAATAAACTTGAAAAAGTAAAAAAAAGAAGAAAACTAGTCCATAACTCTTGATATTTTTCCTAGGTTTTATTTTTAAAAGCAAATACAGAAGGTAGAGGTAAAGTCAAGGTTAAACTAAAAGTGTAATAGCACCACATTAATGAAAACATATGAGCAATACTCCTGTCTGAAAGTGATATTTGTTTGAACACATGTATTTACACAACCATTTGTGTTTGAGGTGAATTCTTAACATTAAAATATAACTCAATGGCATAGAGTACACTTCTGCAGTTTAACCCTGTGTTGAATATTTTAAAATGCTGTATGTTTTATCTTCCATTCATTTATGCATCATTCATTCAACCACAGCCGGTTAATACATTATGAGTAGTTTATGCACATGTTGAAGAGGTGAAAACATTCTGGTTAATGCATTTGAGCAGTTTTCTCTTTACATGGAAACAGTTGAGATTCTTTGAATGTCATAGGTAACATTTTAAATTCTAATTTTGTAATTGATATATAAATTAGACAATATAGGGAAATATGGAGGCAGCCATTGTTGACCATGTAAAAGTGGAAAATGTTGTGCTGTCACCTGAAAAAAATGGAATCAGCAGCCGGCACAGCAAAAGACAATTGCAATTTAAGATAATGGGTACAAGTGCAGCGCTAAGTGAAAAGCCGTTATGACCACCCTATAAAAACATTAGTTGCCTTGATGTCTCATTATAAAACATTGACCCAGAATAAGAATACAGACCAGAAAAGTGACCACCCTATGAAAATATGAGTTGCCGTGATGTCTCATTATGAAACATTAACCCAGATTAAGAATACAGACCAGAAAAGTGAAAATAAAGCCACAGCTCCAAATCTGCGTATGTGTATCAGGTGAGTGACTCAGAATGTATGAACGCAATTCTATTAGCATTACAGTCAGGGAATTGAAAATGTAAAGGAGTTTTCAAGCAGCAACCATACATCTCCAGTACAAGTTCCCTTTAAGTACTTGGGAAGGGTTCAGTTCCCCTTCACTTCTTGTCTGCTGTGTGCAAATTTTGTATTGAGATTGCCATAACCCTGATGGGGAGAGCTTATCTTTTCATCTGTAGCAACCACCGCTGCAGAAGCTCCCACCATTTCCAGTGATTACTTATCCTTGAAGATAGACTCAAAAACACACCAATGGCAATAAAAATTGGCTTTGAAAACTGGCAATAACTACGAAGAAAAGAGGGGATTAACAGGACTGAGAAACACCAACTGCAGTGGATCAATAGCAGAAATACCATGTAATAGCATGATGATGGTGTTTGATCGCTTTATTCCTAGCCCCCCCCCCCCTCAGTGATCCATGGTTTTTGCCTGAAATGCACTGGGCAAGAGCAGTAGGAGAATAAAACCAAAAATAACAACAAGAGCAATACAGCAATACATTCTTAAGCCAACTGCCGATCAGTGGGAAATCTGCACATCGTCTATTGGCATTTGAGCTCTTTAAACTCTACAGTGGAGCACTCATCCTTTACCAGAAAATAATTGTAATTCACAAAGCAAAATTGTACCTTTGCAATGTGTCCCAATGTAGCAGACAGTAAAGGATGAAGTGATACATTTTAAATGAGCCTTGTCACATGCAGTGATGTCCTCAACAGGCTTATGCACAGAATGTCAGAATGACACCATGCTGAACTCTAGCTGAAATTGCAGAAAAGATCCAAGCGGAAGTGGGAGCAGGTACCTACCAAAACTCGGTACCTGCTCCCCCCAAAAAATCTTAATGTGTCAAATGTGATAGAGGATGGGGGAAGGAGGATATAAAGCGGAACATCTTTAGGGTGATGTTTGGCAAGAGGCCCCCAAATCCCACCCCCCCCCCTCCATGTAACCAAAAAACTATCAAAAAGTAAATAAAAATGCACAAGTACAATGCAGCAGAACAATGATTTTCAGGTCATTTTGAATGGGTTTGTCACATTAACAAAATGCACCTCAATTCATGAAGCATGCTACTAGTCCCAGTGATAAGGACTGAGAATGGAGAAATATCAGCACAGAGCTCAGTGATTACTGATACCTTTAGGGTATTCTATGCCAAACTGTATTCCTCTCGGGGGACAGAGGTTGGCGAGGATATGGATAGGTTCTTTTCAAATATCAAAATGCCGTCCCTAACAAAGGAGGAGAGTGAGATAATGGAAGCCCCATTAACAATAGAGGAAATTCAGTGCGCAGTAGCAGAAATGGCCAATAAGAAATCCCCAGGACCAGATGGTCTTCCTGTGAAAACTTATAAATACTACAGTAAAATATTGCTTCCAGAGCTCCTTAAAGTATTTAATTGGGCAAAAAAGGAGATTGCCGACGTCAATGACGGAGGCAACAATAATAGTCTTACACAAGGAAGGGAAGGACCCATTGGAAACACAGTCCTATCGACCTATTTCCCTTCTCTGTGCGGACGCTAAAATATTAGCCAAAGTATTAGCCATTAGATTGAATAAAATTATCTCCAGGCTGATACATCCCGACCAAACAGGTTTTATCCCAGGCAGAACTACAAGCACGAACATAAGAAGATTATATCTTAATATGCAGGTACCTATAGAGAATGATGGTAATAAGGCAATAATGGCTTTAGATGTAATCAAAGCCTTTGATAGTTTAGAATGGCCCTAAATCTGGCAGGTACTGGGGGAATTTGGGTTTGGCCCTAATTTTATTGCATGGGTAAAAACTCTGTACAATGGCCCTAGTGCTAGAATTAGGGTTAATAATGAATATTCAGATAGGATTTTCCTAGAGAGGGGGACAAGACAGGGGTGCCCTCTGTCACCCCTGATCTTTGCCCTGGCAATAGAACCATTAGCTATTGCAATTAGATCTAGTAGGAATATGGTCGGTTTTCAAAGGAGGACGAGGGAAGAGAGGATAGCGCTATATGCGGACGATATTCTCCTTTTTCTGGGGGACACAGAGCAGTCCCTTAGACAAGGGATGAAACTTATTACAGATTTCGGGAGGTTTTCAGGCCTGGAGATAAACTGGGAAAAATCAGCTCTTATGCCATTGGATAAAAGTAGGGCCCAAAGCCCAGGGACAGACGCGCATCTGGAAGTTGTGGAGCGCATGAAATACCTGGGGATACACATACAAAGAGATCCTAATAAATATATAAGTGATAATTTGGTCCCATTAATAGCTAAATTTAAAAAGAAAATCGAAATCTGGAAAAGACTCCCATTATCGAATGCAGGGAGATGCAATTTGATTAAAATGGTATGGATGCCTCAGTTATTGTATGTGTTACATAATTCCCCGATTTGGGTAGATAGAATGTGGTTTAGGAAAATAGAGGCATTATTTCGAGAACTTATATGGAAAGGGGGAGTATCCAGGATTGCTCTACAAACTTTGCAATCACCTACAAGAAAAGGAGGAATGGCAGTTCCACATCCAAGGAGCTATTTTTTAGCTGCTCAATTACAACACTTGGAAATGAGAGAGGAGATGGGTGGAGGAATTAACAGGGCCTTAATATTAATGGAGACACCCCATAAGAATATGGAAGAAGCTCTGGAGGCAAATTCATTTCCCAAAAAAAAAATACCTACAATAAAATTAGTAGTAAAGGTGTGGAAGGCAGTTAAGGCGATTAAAGGCCTGGGAGGCTTAACTCAGTACACTCCATTGTGGGACAACCGGAACCTGCAGGAAATGGAAGAAATAGGGGTATATAAAGAATGGGTGGGAAGTCAAAGGGATAGATAAGTTGGCCCAGTTATATACAGGGAAAATATTAAAAACATTTAGCGCTTTAAGATCAGAGTTTGATATATCAAAACAATCATTTTATAAATACCTTCAAATTAGACACGCTCTAGGGAAACAATTTAATAGGCAAGGTCCTGTGTGGAATAACTCCCCTATTTTTAGCAGATTAAATGCCCCAGTAAGGACAAAAGGATTTATAGCGGATGTATATCCAGTTATATGTGAAGGAAGTATAGGATGCCCAGAAAGGTTTAAATGCAGAAGGAAATGGGAGGAGGAGTTGGGAATATTTACGGACGAACAGTGGAGGAAAATACTGGAGGATGGTTATTCAATCTCAGTCTCGCCTGCCCAGAAGATGTCACACTTAATGCTGCTACATAGGGCCTATTATACACCAAAAAGACTGTTTAGTTTTGGACGCAGAGCAGATGATAAGTGCCCTAGATGTCAAGAGTCTGGAGACCTGGCTCACATGTTCTGGCGATGCCCAAAATTGTTTCGCTACTGGTCAGAGATTGTTATCACCCTGAATGAAACATTTGGTGTAGCGATCAGGAGGGATCCCAGGATATGTGTGCTGGGCCTGGGTGAAGCAATAGGAAGATTGCGACATACCAATAAAGCAATACTGAGATGTCTGTTTCAGGCAAGAAACTTGTTAGCTCAAAGGTGGCAAGAAAAAAATGCCCCTTCAGCAGCGGACTGGCAGATAGTAATTATGGAGACAATATGGAAGGAGAGGGTGATATATTTGAGGAGAGGAAATTTTAAAGAATTTAAAAAGATGTGGAAACCCTGGCTGGATAGAATGAGATATCCAGAATGAGGCATGGGAGAGGAGGAAGTTGGGTAGAGAGAGAGGAAGTAGGAGGGAAAGGAGGAATATATGAGTAATGAGTGAAAAGTGGGGTTAGATAGAAGAAGTATTGACACATCATGGATAGGAATGTTTTCTAAAGGTTTTTATTATTCACTAAAGTATTACTGTATTTGTAAAGGTGAAATAAGTGTTACACGTGTTATAGAGAATGTTTCTCTTGCTTTTATTATGTAAAAGAATGTTGAAAATGAATAAAGATTATGAAACTTAAAAAAAAAAAAAGCATGCTACTATTGTGATGTACCCTCTATAATTTCAAGTTGAAGACTGTTGGGAGTATATTTATGTTTGGGTATGAGGAAGAAGCTTTTTTTCCCTGTTAAAAGATAATCAGATATAAGGTGTTTTTTGTTTTCCTCTGTATTAACGTCAGGTTTTGGTTTCTGAGAATGCAAGGTTTTTATCTTGTTTTTGTCTTCTGGTTTAAAGTAGAACTAAAGGCAAAACCTTTTTTTTTTCATTTTAGATAAAGTAATGGAGGGTTATATAGACCATTACATTTTTTGTCATGCAAATTTAGGGAATCCCTTGGGCCCCCCATGTCACCAGAACTGGTAACCCCATTAAAAGATTTCCCCTCGGGGGCGTGGCTACCACGCTACTGAATGGAAGCCTTAAAGCACGTTTTCGCTCCAGCAACGATCACTCAGATGACATCTCATGGCTCAAGCCAAGGTGGTGGACCTCGAGGACAGGTCCAGGAGGAACAATATAAAGATTAGGGGGGTCCCTGAAGCTATCCTCCCTGCACAACTTCAACAATACGCTCAGGACCTCATGAAAATGTTACTACCCACCACACCTGAATCTGAAATGCAAGTTGATGGTATCCATAGGCTGCCAAAATCTTCCCACCTTCCAGATAACATACCCCGAGATGTCCTGATGCGGATACGTTTTTACCAAACTAAAGAGCAACTTATGTCTGCCTTCCGCAAACACCAGCAACCCCCAGAAAAAATTGCACATATACAATATACAATATATAAATATACTATTTGCAGATCTCTCACAATTTACAATGCAGAAATGTAAATCCTTTTTGCCTATGACCAAAGCCCTGTGCAATCACAACATCACATATCGTTGGGGATACCCCGTGAAGCTAACGGTCACACACGAGGGGAATACCACTGTAATTGCTTGTGTGGAGGACGGCTTGCACTGCTACGTTCCCTAGACATCCTTCCTGAACAAACAACTGAAGGACCCTCTCCCTCAGCAAATATGCACTCCCAGTATGACTGGCAAATGTTGTAGAGAAAGAAAAGCAACAAAAAACACAACTCGTAATCACCCATTCCTAGAAATCAGAAATACCTGCATTCAGCAAGGTTCTGGATGCACTATGGAGTTTCCAGTGTGCACTTTTCCCCTCCAAAGCTATGGGCAGCTGCTCTGCCCTCAGGTTCAAGTGTGAATCCACCTTTTTACTGAACTATTTGTTTTTTTGTGGTTTGCCTTTGTTCTTTTTCCCTCTTCTTCCTCCATTCTTGGTCTGATCTGCACAACAAATGCTAAGGTACTGTCAAACTCTTCACTTACCCCACACACATGGCCCTTAATATAGTAACCTTTAATGTTAATGGCCTCAACCATTACTATAGTGGTCACTATTCCCAAGCCAGGTAAAGAAACCCCTTCTAACTTTTTTTTTTTTTTTGCAAATCTGTTTATTGGAATTTAGACAGTGAACAAGCAACCAAAAGCAAAACAAAACAGACAAAAACAAAAACAAAACCACATACATTGGTCACGATTAGTGTTACAGGCGTGACGTGTAAAGAGTTGCAATATAAGACAGTGTGTTACATACAAAACATGTCGGAGAATTCAAGGCATCTCACCGGCCACAGAGAGCCGTCTCCATGTGCAGTAGGACGACTCGGGACTAAACCACGCTACTCAGATATATAACATTTCCACTGGTGCATATTCCTATTTATTAACAAACGAAAATGCGTTAAGTAGGCTGTGGGTCTGAGGCCGTGGAGGCATCCGCCAGCCAGCTGGACCAGACCTTGTTATATTTTTGCGGGCAACCTCTATTAACATAGCAGTCCTTGTAGAGAGGCAGGCTTTCGTTCACCAATTTTTTCCACAGGGAGAGAGGGGGAGGAGTGGGCTTACGCCAGCTGAGCGCAATGGCCTTGCGGGCATAGAAGAGAAGTAGCCCAGCTAGGGTGCGCCGCGCCACAGTGGGAATTAGATGATCTAGCAGGCCCAGTATGCAAGTTTCTATAGAGAGTGGGAGCGATATGGAGGTGACCTGTGTAATGACCCCTAGTATCTCCTTCCAATAGTCAACAATGGCTGGGCAGGTCCAAAAAATATGAATGAAGTCCCCCGGTATTGTCCCACAACGCCAACATCCCGGGGGGGAGGCGGGGTTCATTTTGTGCAGTCTGTATGGGGTGAAATATGCTCGGTGGGCCATCTTAAACTGTATCAGCCGATCTCTCAGGGAGACCAGGGATCTGAAGGGGAAGTCCCACATGTCATCCCAATCATCGTTATCAAAGGTGGGAATGTCTTGCACCCACTTATCTCTAAGTTTCCCCAAAGTAGGGAGGGAGGTCATTATCAAATGGGAGTAAAGTGTTGAGGTGGGCTTAGTGTCACAGCTGGACTTGAGGAGGCCCTCCAGTGCGGATTGGACAACCTGGGGGGGAGAGCTGGAGAACTGGCACCTGAAGGCATGGGAGAGTTGTAGATACCTAAAAAAATAACTCTGCGGGACGTTGAAATCAGAAATCAACTTGGGGAGTGGAGCCAGCGATTGGTCAGAAATCACCTGGTCCACTGTTCTAATATTGAATTTAGTCCAAGCATGGGGTTCAGGCAGTTTGTAAAACTGCTCCAGGGTGGGGTTTCGCCACAAGGGGGCAGCTGGAGAAAGTGCATTGGTAGGGTATTTTTCAATTTTAAGTCCTACCCCCCATGCACGTAACGTGGTGCGCATGGAGGGGGTCAGTGGGTACGGGGCCTTCGGGCCACGATAGAGTAGAAATTTCAACGCCTCCAGCGACCCCAACACCGCCGCTTCAACCAAGGTGGCAGGGTTTGTCGTATCAGGAGTGAGCCACCAAGCTGCTGTAACCAGCTGGGTGGCTAGAAAATATTTGTACAGGTCAGGGCACACCAGTCCTCCCTGGGAGGACGGACGCGTAATTGTTGACCATCCATACCTGGGGGACTGGTTTCCCCAGATGAAGGAGGCAAACAGACTATGCAGACGGGAGAAAAAGGATTTGGGAATCCAATGTGGGGATTGGCGAAGTAGGTAGATAAATTTCGGTAGGATTTTCATTTTTATCAGGTTTATCCGCCCTAGCAATGATAGGGGTAGTGACTCTCATGCCTTCAGACGCAGCCGTGTCTCATGAACCACTGGGGATAGATTTAGGGGTACGAAGTCCGAAGCCTGCCTCGAGACCACAACCCCAAGGTACCTGAAGGTCTCCACCCACTGTAGGGGTAAATCAGGGGGGGCAGTGTCGCGAGCTGCTGGGTCTATGGGGAACAGAAGCGACTTTGACCAGTTAACCTTAAGGCCCGTGATCGTGGAGAATGAGTGAAGAATTTGTACCCCTTCTAACTTTAGACCGATTTCGTTACTCAATACTGATGTTAAGTTATATGCCAAGATCCTAGCCCATAGATTGCTCCCGATACTTCCTTCCTTTATCAAACCTGACCAATTGCGCTTCACCCCCAGCAGACAAGCCTCTGATGCCACAAGGAGAGTCATCAATGTTATGCAACATGCTGGGTTCTGTTGAGTGCCTTCTCTGCTCCTCTCTTTGCATGCGGAGAAGGCATTCAACAGAATACATTGGGGCTATATGAGACATACTCTACAAAAGTTTGGATTTACTGGTCCTATTCTTTCTGCCATATTATCCCTCTATTCATCCCCCTGTGCACAAGTCTACATGTCTAAAATGCTATCAACTACCTTTACCATGTCCAATGGCATGAGGCAGGGATGTCCTCTGTCCACCTCGATCTTCAATCACCTTATTGAACTGCTAGCTGAGAGAGTACCTGGGCATAAAATTAACAGCGAATTTACAATACTTTGCAGATGCCAACTACACACCTTTGACAGACAAACTATCTAACGAAGCTAAGAGACTAGCTAAAATGTAATTGTCATGGTCTGGCCGCCTAGCTCCATTCAAAATGTTGTGCTTGCCTCAAATTCTATAGGTTTTTAGGACGCTCCCAATCCTATTGAGCAGTACCCATCTTAAGGCTTTAAACTCCTTGCTTACGCAGTTCATCGGGGGCTCCAAAAGACCAAGATGCTCTAAAGTCCTTGTCGTGGTCAAACTTAGATTAGCAGGTGGTATGGGTTTAGTCGATATTCACAATTATTACAGAGCATCCATCCTTACACAGCTCAGGGAGGCTGGCTTAATCCGACTCCAGACACTCTCTGGTGCGACATTGAATGGGCCTTGAGCCCCACTAAAAATCGAAAGACTCTCTTACTCCTCAACATTTGGCGACCAATTTCCATACACAAATTACCACCCATTGTCCAAGCCTCGCTGGTAACCTGGAGAGATCTCTGCAAACTGCCACTTGCACCTACTAGCTGAACAGACATTCCCATACCCATATTGATTTTTACCCATGCAATCCCTAACCTTTCCATCACTGATTGGCAAGAAAAGGGAATTGAGCTCATTGCAGACCTATACCATAAAGACGCCCTCATACCCTTTGCTACACTCCAGAAACAATTACATTTTTGCCTACTCACAGGTACAAATATAACCAAATGCCTAACCTCCTCCAATCAATTAAATCGCACCACATTTATCTCTCAAAAAAGTCATGGCAGTTCTATACCACTCTCCCCTCTCCCTGTAGGGGTATTTCCCTATTCTACAACTTATTTCTCTAAATCCTACCATACAGAAAGTGGGAATCTGACCTAGGCACAACCTTCACAAATTCACAGTGGAAGGATGCACTTCGATCAGTCTATAAGGCCTCCAGGAGCATTAACCACTGGGAGCTATCACAAAAAATAGCCCTAAGATGGTACCTCACACCATATAGAATTTCCAAATTTGGGCAAAATAACTGCCTGATGTGCGGGAGAAACTGCGGTGCGATTGAAAACCTTCTCCTTATGTTTTGGGACTCCAAGCACCTAACCAGCTTTTGGAACTCCATCTTACGCTCTATCTCCAGCATTACCGGGATTATAACACACCCCAACCCAAATCTAGTACACTAGTAGCAGTATCTAGAGAGTATCTAGAACACTAATAGCAAGACACTGAAAGGTGGACAGAGCACCAAATGTATCTGAGGTACTCATAACCACTCAAACCCACTTTGTGTATGAATCACTCCTGGCTAGTAGAGTGGGTAATAAGAAACAATTTGAAAACAAATGGAAGATATGGATAAATTGGTATAGAGTTAACGAATGATTCCCCCCTTGTCTGGTGTTTCAGAACTCACCCTTTCAACCAACTCCTTCGTTTTGTTCATATAAAGATCAGACCACTCTCTATGATAATGGTAAACAGGACAACTAGTGAGGGTTAACCTTCCTAGCAGACAGCAATAAAAACCTGGCAGGTGTTCTAATCCCCCTCCACTCTATCCAATGTTATACTTTAATTCTATGGATATGTGATTTTTTTAAATCTCACTATACAATTAAATGACACATGAGTGAAACCAGGCCAACGAAAACCAAATTGACACCAGTGGACTTCTAATGGCAAATCAGCAACAGGATATACAGTATGCCCTTGATATATTGTCCCCAGATGGCTTAAATGAGGAAATCAAAGTGTGTTCCATATTCTAAATTCTGATCTATTCATACTTTGGGACTGTTTAATTCATAAATTACATTATCCTACATGAAAATGAACTCCCCTGTTAGTATAATTGGAATATACTAGTATATACCTTTTTTCCCTCCTGTTGCCATCATGGAATTATATTGATTCAATGTTCATCTTCATTCTCCCGAGAATGGTACCACAGGCATTTCTCTCTCCCCAATTCTGATTAATATACTGTCATTTCTGTATAATTTTTATTTATGATTTACTGAGTTAATTATTATATGTTTTTTTTCTGTGTAATGTATGACTTACTATATACATCTGGTGTGTTATTGTTTTTTTACATTATTATTCCATTTATTTATTTATATTTTATATGTACTTTTTCTTTTTTTACAATATTTTTAATTATGCTGGAACTTGTAGTACAGGACTCATAGTGAGACCCTGGTCTCTGTACTGGGAGAATGATGTGCGGCATGCTTCGAGCACAAAGGGAGGGACGGAAATATGCGGCCCCAAGGCAAAAAGCCCAGTGTAGTAGGGCTGCATATTTGTGTGATGTTGGTGCCAAGGGGTTAAGCAAGGCTAAATGGAATGTATAGTGGTTTATGCATACAGTATGTCCATTATTTATTTATTTTTTATAGCCACAAAGGTTCATCAACTCTGCACAGCCAGGCAACACATATTCTCCACACTTTCTCCCTATACAAGGAACAGTCTTTGAGCTTGTTTTCTTTTATTAGGGATAATAACTTGGATAGGAAATATGAACTATAGGATGCCCAACATGATAGCAACAAAAATCAGGGACAACTTCCTTCCTATGTACACGTTTCAGAACTCTTTTTCTTCCTGAACACTGACCACCTTTGATAGAAAAGAAAAAGCCCCATAAAGACTAGGAACTTCCTGTTCCTTTTGAAAAGTAGCACAAGAGTTGTAGGTTAGAAGTGACTACAACTCTACTGTGGACACTGATCTCAGTTCCACTGACTGCAGGATCTACCAGCCCACCTGGTTGCTTCTTCATTAGTCCACCTGGCTGCTACTGAAGATTTCCCAGGCAAAGTAAAGGAAAGATTTAAGCCCAAAACTGTCATCCAAAAAGGCTTGCTATATGTGACCGTCTTTCTCTTGGCAAAGTCCTGACCATGCTAAAGTACTCTCACTGTCCTCTTCGCTCTTGCTGCTTTCTAGGCAAGGTTCCTTCCAGGCTGTGATGCTGCCAGAAATCCTCCCAAGCCAGTCTGAGCCCCAGCTTGAGGCCCCACCCCCTTTTCCCAGCAGTGATTCTCCTCAAGGACCACCAACAGTCTCCTGAGCACTCCATCTTTCACCCAACTCCCTTGCCAGCATGACTCATCCATACTTAAGGGCTGGCTCAGCTACCATACCAGGCCTGAGGATTGGCTGAGCTCCCCTAAGTATTCAGATCCACCCTCCTGCATCTGACGCCAAAAACAGCAGCTGTAAAAACGTCCAGTGTGCATGAGGCAAGTTATTATGTGACAATTTATATACATAGGAACATGAAAAAATACAACAGGTCCAAAAACAATATATTTCCCATTAAATGAAAAATTTAGTCAAGGCATGACAAGGCTCTCAGCTGCCAAGCAACCAACACTGAAAGTCTCTGCTGCTTCTCTAGTAACAAATGTCAAGTAACAGATGTTTAATGCAAATGCATTAAAAAAAATATAATGTAAATATAAAATAGTAAGGCATCCAAAACGTTATTTCTTTTGTTGGTATGGTGCCCAAAATGCTGTGAATTTTATACTTTGACCCCTGGCTAATACAGACCTTCTTAGAAAAAGAAATTCATGCAATTAGCTTTTTTTTTCTACCTATAGAACAGTAACAGATAAGAATCTACAAACATGTTTGCAAAACTTGCAATTTATATAAAAATGATCGGATTTTTTTCTTCAATAAAAGAGAAGTTTACCTTATAGAGCCACATTAATTAACAAAGCCACATACATTGTTTTACATTTGTTATTTTATATGCTAATTTTAAATTCAACATTTTTCAGTTGATAAAAAATATTGTATTGGTATATAATCATTACTTTCTGCAACAAAAGAGAACAAAAGAAAATGTAAACTCTTTCTAAACCAAAAACTATTTTACTGTATATAATGCAGCACACCAGTCCTTAGATGTTAGTTTTCCTTTTCAGGCTTAGCACATTTTTGGTAACTACGGAAAACAAAAATACCTGTTGATCCTGACAGAAATACAGTGTCATTGTAACTGACCATACACTAAGTTGATGTTATTAACTTTCCAGGGTAACCTCTATGAACTATATAGCAACGCCCTTCTTTGTAATAGAGTTGAGCAGGGCAAATCAGTAGAGTAGCCTAGGGTGACAACACTCCCCTTCTATAGATACAGTGTGGTGAGTAGAAATGGTCACCTTGGGAAGCAAAGTGTCTCATTTACAGGATAACCAGAGCTAAATTTAGGCTAAAATCCAGAAAAAAAGAAACCTAATGTAGCCACCACATCTATGAACTAGAAAGCTGAAATATCTAGTTTTTTCTTTTCAGTTTGGATATGTTAGTACTTTTAAAAACCTCTATTTTGCATTTTGGATTGTATCTCGTGAATTCATTTTTTATCACCTCGTGAGTTTTCCTGCTCTCCTCAATAGACGTTATAGAACAGTTCTCCTCGATTTCTTTATTCAAGAGGAACCCCTAAAATAATTTTCAGGTCTCAGAGAACACTGATGCTGGGTTCACATTATAGCGAATTGGATGCAGGTTTCAGTTCGCATAGCATGAGATTGTGAAATTTGGGCTGAAATCGGATCTGAAGCAGTGAATGAAGACTCACCGGACTCCTGCTGTGAGCCACTGCATTCTCCAGTGTGAACCCAGCCTTACTAAAATAATTTTACTGAGGGTCAATTGGGAAAATGTTTCCATCATTAGTGGTCAGTAGGAAGAATGCTTCTTACATTCACTGGGAAGAAAGCTAAAATGATCATCGGTGTCATGCTGATGGTTCTGCCAAGCAGTGTCAGCCCTGGAATTATGTAGGCATCAGTAAATTGTTGTTAAGACAGAGACAGGTTAAGAATGACTATTATAGAAAATCACTATTAACCTCCCTGGCGGTATGATTATTTCAGCTTTTTGGTGCTGAAAGCAGTACCATTATTTTGCATGAAAATTTGGCGTTTTATATTGTAGGCCTGTAATTCTTAGGAATAACCCATTTCAATCTGTAAAAACCAGAGTCTAGTAGACATCCCGGGTATGATAAAGTTTGAAAAATGAAATCATAAATTATAATATAATAAATAACTATAAATAATTATACCAAATAATAATATAATAATAATAAAAATTATTCAATAATGTAATCAAATCAAAAAGACTGAAATTTGCTCAGTTGCAGAATTGTCACTGTCATTACTTTCAGTGATGACGGATCTCGCCACAAATCACTATCTCTCAATTCTGCAAGTGATTCTAATTTATTATCGCTGTTTTTTTAGCTGGTCTAAAATCACTTTTGATGTAAAGGGACAGTTTTGGTTGCTATGGACAATCTCCAGTTTTCAGGCAGAAAGAACAGTATTTATAATATAAAACTACATGCAGGGCACTGGGCAAACCACTAGGGACAAAAGGGATGTGAAATAATTTCATACAGCAATGTAATCTGACATGTATTGTGTGTGTTTCACTTTTTGAATTTGGCGTTGTTTTCCGTCCCTGTGCATCGCAGTGCTCGCAGGGAACGGAACCCGGCTCCGTGATGAATCGAGCGGAGGACGAGCTGCTCACACCACGGGGAGACATCGCAGGATCCAGGGGTCAAGGTAAGTAAGCTCTTCCTGGATCCTGCAATGCGATCCCGAGTCTGGGTCAGGGTTACCGGGTTCTGAAATTCCCCCCCGAGCCAGACTCGGGAATAACGCCAGAGAGGTTAACACCAGTGGTAAGCTAGCAATATTTTTAAAAACAAAGTGCATGCAAGCATGTTTGGGGAATTATTTTATATACAAAATACCTAGAAAAAAATTCATAAAATAAGCTGGTTGAATGCAATTCACAAATCCACATGATGGATGCCCACAAGACAACGGGGATTATTTACTAATGTTGGGAGTGCAAAATCTGGTGCCAAAGCTTAATTGAACAAGCTGAAGTTAGAAGCTGATTGGCTACCATGCACAGCTGCATCAGATTCTGACTGCTCCAGTTTTAGTAAATCTCCCCCAATGTCTTGCTGCTCTTAACATGTTAGAGGTCTTTTTTTTTTTTGTAACTTGAAGGCAATCAACTGTTGTAGGAAAAAATGTATATTCTCTGCAGATTCTTCTATACATATGCAAACTTAAAAAAACTATTATCAATATATTATAAAAAAATTAACTTAAATACCAGGTGAGCTTTTGTGAATTGACACCAAAATATGATAATCAAGGACATCTCTTTACAACCAGTATATTGCTATAATAATTACGGTAAAAGAGATTCTGCATTTATTAAGTGTATATTGTTTACTAAGACTTTTGCTAGGTGTATTTAAATAAACAGGAGACAACATATACAACAAATCCTCTAGTTTACTTCTTGCACTTGTATCACTTATATATGAGGCTAGGGTGCCAGTTTACCATTTTATGGAATTAATACTTTCCCGCAATTCGCTTTTTTTATGTCAGATGCACATTCATTAAAATAGAAACCTGTGCCTAGGTCTCATCAATTAAATCCTTGTATTAGTTTACCTTAGCAACCTGATTGACTGAATCCGCTTTGTCAAATTAGAGCTACAGCTAATGAAGCTAATGTACTCCCTGTTGTATTTATTACAGCAAAGCTGAAATCATATAATGCTAATACAGGAAAAAGCAATAAACTGAAAATGCTATGTGTCATTAATCCTTCTTTATAGAAAATGCTAAATATATTTACCATGACTGTGGAGTAATGGCGGTGTGCGATGGCTTGGATTTTCTATTGTTTGGCTAAACGGAATACTTTATCATAGATATACTGTATGATATGATATACTAGCTGCAGACTTCTTACTTTCAAGCTCCTTGCCGGTGTGAAATCACATTTCATAGCATGTTGACATTTGCTCTGGAGATTAGTAAATTAGCTCTATAGATTACCCAGATGGAGAGTAGAGAGTGGCTGCTGGCTGAGCAGGCAGTCAATAAACAAATGTGAAGCCTCCGCTATTTGACTGAGCCCTTCTTTCTTTCTCTCACACATAAGGTTATCAGTCATGTGGAGGGAAAATCAGTGAGGTGCTCCCTGCAGATTTATGGATTCTTTGGCTAGTCCAAGAAAAATAATATAAAAAAAAAAAAACCAAGAGAGCAGAATAGAAATTACTTTTTTTAGATGATAAATCATCTGACCACACGTACAGCCAGTGCCTGGATAAATGAAAGCTCCAGTGATAACATCTTAAAGTTGAACCTGGGAATAGCTCACCTCCTCCCACCTAACAGCTGAGTTAGGTTAAAATAACATTTAATCTAAATGTCCAAAATACACACTTAAATCCATGCTCACAAATGCACCAGATCCCAGGTCTTCTATAGTTTTCTCTGCAAAGAAGGGTCCTTCTTTCATATGTCTATACCATAGCATGGGTGATGTAGGAAGACACATCCTGCTGGCTGACCAGCATTTGGGTTCTCTCAGGATCCAAAAAACTGCAGTGACAAGGTGATATAATGAAGTGATGATCGGGGGTTGTGGGCACAAACTGCACCAATAAATTCACTGGTTGTCTCTAGCACAAGTGATGTGGGCAAGTGGGCGAAAGCAGTGGATTTAGGCGAGCATAAACAAGGCCATGACAAGGTATTTATTAATATCTGAAGAGATAAAGAATTGTGGCGCTTACTAAGAGCTAAGCAAAATCCTAAATAAATAATGGTAAATAAATAATAACTAAATAAATAATCAATAGAAAATAGAAATATATATCTGTGCAAACAGTACAACAATAATTTAAAGTGCAAGAATTAAACCAGTTGGTATGAATACCAATAATGGAGTGAATGTGTAAATATCCAAAAGTAAAGGACAAAGCGACAGTAAAAAAACTTCCAAAAAAGTGCAAATGCAATCAATTTGTGACAATACAGTCTTTACAAGTGTAAGAAGTCCAAAAAAAGCATTGCTGAATCCCAATAAACAGGGCAGTTCATCCAATATACAGTGCATCCAGATGTAAAGTGCATGTGTCCCAATCTAATAAGGGTACTAGATTGAGCCTCTCACCTCATATAGAAATTTATCAAGCTTAAATATTCCACACATAAAGTGCATGTGCCACACTCTAATAAGGGTACTCCATCCACTAGGAGTTATACCGTTTCCCCCAGCCTCTCACCTCATATAGAAATAAAGCTTGAGTATCACTCACAGTGGATGGAATAATTGGATGAATTGCCCTGTTTATTGAGATTCAGATTTATTACACTTGTAAAGCTGTGTTGTCACAAATTGATTGCAGTTGCACTTTTTTGGAAGTTTTTTACTATCACTTTGCACTTTACTTTTGGATATTTACACATTCACTCCATTATTGGTATTCATAACAACTGGTTTAATTCTTGCACTTTAAATTATAGCTGCTATTGTTGCACTTTTTGCACAGATATATATTTCTATTGATTATTTATTTGGTTATTATTTATTTAGCATTATTTATTTAGGATTTTGCTTAGCTCTTAGTAAGCGCCACAATTCTTTATCTTTTTACTTCTTCTTAGTGTGTGAACACTTTTACTTGTTGGCAGCTACAACTGTACTATTTCTTATTCTTTATTTATTTTCATACCTATGTGGTTTGCGCATTAGTAAATTATCTACACATTTATTAATACCCACCGGCTAAGATGGGGGGGGGGGGGGTATACGATGATGAGTAAGGCTTGATTCACCTATGCAGTTTGCTTTTGATCTGTTTCTGCAGTGCTTTTTATGGTGCATTAAGAGTTTTTGCACATGCATTTTGGACTAATTTCTTGCACCCTTTTTATGCATTTTTTATGCTTTTTTATAATTTTTTGGCCACTTTGTTTTGGGTGGATTAGAACACACAAAACACAAATTGCGGAAAAATCGTGGCAAAAACGCACTACATGTTTTTCTGCACCTTCTCCGTTGAAGTCTATTAAACCAAAAACCCATCAGTATGTGGCGGCTGAAAAAAGCATTGATGTGAATGTGTAGCGCGTTTCTGCAAAAAGCAATAAAAAACCCATAGGTGTGAACCGAGCCTAATGCCGCGTACACACGACCGGAATTCCAGCCAGAAAAAGACCGATGAGAGCTTTTCATCAGAAAATGCGACCATGTGTATGCTCTATTGGAATTTAGCTGTCCGAATTCCTGCCAGCCAAAAATTGATAGCATGTTCTCAATTTTCCAGACGGAAAAACTTTCTATCAGTAATTCCGATCGTGTGTATGCAATTCCGACATGCCAAAAATCACGCATGCTCAGATTCAACTACGAGACAGAAGCTATTGGCTACTGGCTATTGAACTTCCTTTTTCTAGTCACGCTGTATGTTTTGTACGTCACCGCGTTATAAACAATCGGAATTTGGTGTGACCATGTGTAGGCAAGACAGCTTGAGCCGAATTCCATTGGGAAAACCATCAGAGCTTTTTCTGACGAGAATTACGATCATGTGTGCGCGGCATAAGAGGGGAATGGGCGGGACGGATGGGAGAGGAAAAAAACGTTCTCAACTATAAAGTTTTATGCATAATACTGCAACAAGAGGTTCAAGTGATCTTGCTATGTTGTCTATAATTTCAAATACATGACAAATCCAAGAGGAGTGAGACGCCAAATAGTTTTGGTTGATATTTGGAGCTCAGGCCTACAGATTTCTTTTACATCATCTGCCAGTAGGGATGAGCTTCGAGTTCGAGTCAAACTCATGTTCCACTCGAACATTGCCTGTTCGCCTGTTCACTGAACAGCGAACAATTTGGGGTGTTCCGCGGCTTTTCGAATTTGCCGCAAACACCCTGTACAAGTCTATGGGAGCAATCTAAAGTGCTAATTTTAAAGGCTTATATGCAAGTTATTGTCCTAAAAAGTGTTTGGGGACCTGGGTCCTGCCCCAGGGGACATGTATCAATGCAAAAAAAGTTTTAAAAATTGCAGTTTTTTCGGGAGCAGTGATTTTAATAATGCTTAAAGTGAAACAATAAAATTGTAATATTCCTTTAAATTTCATACCTGGGGGGTGTGTATAGTATGCCTGTAAAGGGGTGCATGTTTCCCGTGCTTAGAACTGTCCCTGCACAAAGTCTAATTTCTGCAGGAAAAAAAGTCATTTAAAAGCACTCGCAGAACAGTCATAGAAAGTCATTGATAAAAAAAAAAGCGTGGGGTTCCCCCAAATTCAATTACCAGGCCCTTCAGGTCTGGTATGGATTTTAAGGGGAACTCCATGACAATTTTTTTTTTAAAAATGAAGTGGAGTTCCCCCCAAAAATCCATACCAGACCCTTTATCAACCTGGCAGGCCGCAGAAAAAGAGGGGGGGACAAGAGTGCAGTCCCCCTCCTGAACCGTACCAGGCCACATGCCTTCAACATTGGGAGGATGCTTTGGGGGTTTGTGACCCCTCAAAGCACCATATCCCCATGTTGATGAGGACAAGGGCCTCATCCCCACAACCCGGCCGGTGGTTGTGGGGGTCTGCGGGCGGAGGGCTTATCAGAATCTGGAAGCCCCCTTTAACAAGGGGACCCCCAGATCCCGGCCCCCCTGTTCGAAATGGTAAGGGGATACAAAAGTACCGCTACAATTTCACAAAGAAAGTGTAAAAAAATGTTAAAAAAACATACACACACTGTTGGGAAAAGTCCTTTATTAAAAATAAAAAAAATGTAAAAAAGATTCCACCGGTGGTAGTCCACTCTTGCTATCCAGCGAGGGATGATCATCTCTCCAGGGTCCAGCGATGGGTAATCTGATCCAGCTATGGGTGATCTCTCCCTGCAACGCAGCGCATCCATCCTCGGAGACACTGCGGGAATCCTGCGTTACATCAGAGGGGGCAGGGTCACCCGTACGTCACTGGGGAAGCCCGGCTTTCCTCTTGTGTCAGAGGGGGGTGGGGTCAGGTGACGGGTGGCCCTGCCCTCCTCAGAAGTGTCAGGCTGCCGGGATTCCCGCAGTGTCTCCGGTGGAGACAGGATGGATGCGCTGCACTGGAGGGAGAGATCACCCATCGCTGGATCAGATCACCCATCGCTGGACCCCGGAGAGATGATCATCCATCGCTGGATAGTAAGCGTGGATTACCACCACTGGAATCTTTTTTTTATTTTTATTTTTTAATAAAGGACTTTTCCCAACGGTGTGTGTGTGTGTTTTTACACTTTCTTTGTGAAATGGTAAGGGTAAGGTAATGCTTTTGTACCCCCTTACCATTTCAAACAGGAGGTCTGGGGTCCCCTTGTTAAAGGGGGCTTCTAGATTCTGATAAGCCCCCGCCCGCAGACCCCCACAACCATCGGCCAGGGTTGTGGGGATGAGGCAATTATCCTCATCAACATGGGGACAAGGTACTTTGGGGGGACCCCAAAGCATCCTCCCAATGTTAAGAGCATGTGGCCTGGTACGGTTCAGGAGGGGGGTGCTCTCTTGTCCCCCCTCTTTTCCTGCGGCCTGCCAGGTTGCGTGCTCGGATAAAGGGTCTGGTATGGATTTTTGGAGGGAACTCCATGTAATTTTTTTTTTAGTTTGGCGTGGAGTTCCCCTTAAAATCCATGGATATTTGGGAGGAACTCCACGTCATTTTTTTAAAATTTGACGCGGGGTTCCCCCTAATATCCATACCAGACCTGAAGTGCCTGGTAATTGAATTTGGGGGAACCCCACGCTTTTTTTTTTTATCAATGACTTTCAATGACTGTTATCTGTATTATGGGGAGCCGACAATTCATTATAGCCGCGAGTGCTTTTAAATTACCCTTTTCCCTGTAGAAATTACACTTTGTGCAGGGACAGTTCTAAGCACGGGAAACATGCTCCCCTTTACAGGCATACTATACACACCCCCCAGGTATGAAATTTAAAGGAATATTACACTTTTATTGTTTCACTTTAAGCATTATTAAAATTACTGCTCCCGAAAAAACTCCCATTTTTAAAACTTTTTTTGCATTGATACATGTCCCCTGGGGCAGGACCCAGGTCCCCAAACACTTTTTAGGACAATAACTTGCATATTAGCCTTTAAAATGAGCACTTTTGAACGTTCGAGTCCCATACACTTTAATAGGGTTCTAAAGTTCACACGAAGTTTAGGTCTGTTCGCAGGTTCTGGTGCGAACCGGGGGGTGTTCGGCTCATCCTTATCTGCCAGCACCTAGAAATCCAATTTTAGGTAGACCAACTTTTTTGCCATGATCTTTTTGAGTGGGTGTTGGTCTTTTATTGCATTATATACAGTTGTGCTCATAAGTTTACATACCCTGGCAGAATTTATAATTTCTTAGCCATTTTTCAGAGAATATGAATGATAACACAAAAAAATGTCTTTCGTTCATGGTAAGTGTTTGGCTGAAGCCATTTATTATCAGTCAACTGTGTTTATTCTTTTTAAATCATAATCCCAACACCTTGGGGATTTTGTCCTGATAACATGCGCACAAGTTGACACAAAGGGGTATGAATGGCTATTAAAGGAAACCATCCTCACCTGTGATCGGTTTGCTTGTAATTAGTGTGTGTGTGCATAAAAGGTCAATGAGTTTCTGGACTCCTGACAGACCCTTGCATCTTTCATCCAGTGCTGCATTGACATTTCTGGATTCTGAGTCATGGTGAAAGCAAAATAACTGTCAAAAAGAAACATGAAAAGGTAGTTCAACTGTATAAAACAGGAAAGTGATATAAAAAGATATCCAAGGAAATGAGAATGCCAATCAGCAGTGTTCAAACTCTAATCAAATGGAAAATGAGGGGTTCTGTTGAAACCAAACCACGGTCAGGTAGACCAACAAAGATTTAAGCCACAACTGCCAGGAAAATTGTTCAGGATGCAAAGAAAAACCCACAAATAACTTCAGGTGAAATACAGGACTCTCTGAAAACATGTGGTGTAGCTGTTTCAAGATGCACAATAAGGAGGCCCTTGAGGAAAGATGGGCTGCATGGTCGAGTCGCCAAAAGAAAGCCATTACTACGCAAATGCCACAAATTATCCCGCTTACAATACGCCAAACAGCACAGAGACAAGCCTCAAACCTTCTGCCACAAAGTCATTTGGAGTAATGAGACCAAAATTTAGCTTTTTGGCCACAACCATAAACACTACATTTGGAGAGGAGTCAATAAGGCCTATGATGAAAGGTACACCATTCCTAATGTGAAACAAGAAGGTGGATTATTGATGTTTTGGGGATGTGGCAAATTTGGTCAAAATTGATGGTAAGATGAATGCAGTATGTTATCAAAAAATTCTGGAGGAACATTTGCATTCATCAGCCAGGAAGCTGCAAATGGAATGTACTTGGACATTCCAACATGACTAGGCCAAGTCGACCTGTCATTGGCTACAGCAGAATAAAGTGAAGGTTCTGGAGTGGTCATCTCAGTCTCATGACCTCAATAGCATTGAACCACTCTGGGGAGATCTCAAACATGCAGTTCATACAAGACAGCCCAAGAATTTACAGGAACTGAAGGCTTTTTGCCAAGAGGAATGGGCAGCTTTACCATCTGAAAAGATAAAGAGCCTCATCCACAAATATCTCAAAAGACTTCAAGCTGTCATTGATGTATAAGGGGGCAATACACAGTATTAATAACTAGGGTATGTAAACTTTTTATCAGGGTCATTTGGGTAGCTTCTGTTGTGATTGTGATTTAAAAAGAGTCAACACAGTTGACTGATAAAAAAAAAACATGAAAAAGATCTAAAAAACCATCCCGCCTGCGCACCCTGAAGATATATATACAGTGCAAAAGAAATAACATGAAATTAATTGAATATAATATATATATATCATACGCAGCAGGTAGTAAAGCTCAAAGCCTCAAATGTGTAAAGTAAACAATAGTGATTCCATACCATTCTAAACACACTAATATAATAAATGTGACATTATATACAGAAACTGGAGGCTTTTGGCCAAGAGGAATGGGTAACTTTAAAATCTGAAAAGATAAAGAGCCTCATCCACAAAACACTTCAAGCTGTCCTTGATTAAAGGGGGAAATACATGGTATTATGAACTGGGGTATGTAAACTTTTGATCAGGGTCATTTGGCTAGTTTCTGTTGTCACTATGATTTAAAAAGGGTAAACAGAGTTGATTAATAATAAATGGCTTCAACCAAACACTAACCATGAGTGAAAGAAAAGTGTTTGTGTTATTATTCATATTCTCTGAAAAATGGCCAAGAAATCATAAATTCTGCCAGAGTATGTAAACTTATGAGCACAACTGTATATACCATATATATACACAGTATATAGGTTCTCCAAACAGTTTTCACTTTTTTTTTACTTTAATAAATATGTATATATATATATATATATATATATATATATATATATATATATATATATATATATATACTGTAGATAGATAGATAGATATATATAGATAAAGAGATATATAAGAAATTAGGAAATCTTAGGAGCACATGACAGAGCCTTCATATAAAGTAGCAATCTGTACCAATATATGGCTGCCTCTTCTCAATTAAGGTGTAATAGGTAACCATCATATACTGTAGCTGGCCATGCTAAGATCTTATGAGAAAAAATTGCACCTAAAGTCCTGCATCATTTTCATGGCAAACAAGGTAAATCTATCTGTATTTTGGAAATCTACTCTATATTTGAAATGCTCTACCACTATTGTGGTCATCTAAAATGAACCATTGAAGGAGGTATAGTTAGGCAGCAGCTACTCAAATGCTATTGTAAAGATAAAGAAGAAAAGTGTGGGGTGCAAAGGTGGGAAGAATTTTTATGCAGATTCATTATGTAAGGGAAATAAATAATGCAGTGGTCATGTTAAAGGGAAACTGTTGCACAATTTTTTTGTCTGCAATTATCATCATATGTTTTAAATCAAAGTAATTTTTGATGTGACTTTCCTATTGCCTTGCATTCAGTTCAATGTTTTCATTAGGCCTCATGCACATTTATGCACATACATTTATTCTAAAGACTAGAATACTAGAATGCATAAATATTCTAGTCAACAGAAAGAGTTTACAAGAAAATGCTTTTAAACATACGAATATAAACACTTCTAAACGCAAGTGAAAAAAAATGAGATTAGAGGTATTTTTCTGCCAATGTCTGGCAGTATAAATTCATATGCCCGTCTGAATGAGGCCTTGGAATTTTTTACACATAAATGTATAATCTTTCAGTAAGGGTTTTTATATGCAACCCCCTGCCAAGCAACTGCTTAGATGAAAACTCAAGACATCCACTTTGAGAACAAATTGTTTTCAACCAGTATGAATGCACAGATGCACTGACTTGTAATGAAGGTATAGAAACCACTTTAATTTCATCACTGCACTATGAATAAAAACCTACAAATGTAATATAATGAACAGATATGACTGTCTAATGTACATTTGGAAAATATTTCAGATGTATACATTTAAATACATTTTGATACATTCATTTAGACTAAATCACATAATAAATAAATATATATATATATATATATATATATATATATATATATATATATATATATATATATATATATATATAGGGCAAAGAAATGATCAGCCTATAATTTTAATGATAGGTTTATTTTAACAGTGGGAGACAGAATAATAACAAAAATATCCAGAAAAACTAATTTAAAAAAAGTTATATATTGATTTGCATTTTAATGAGTGAAATAAATATTTGATCCCCTATCTTTTAGCAAGATTTCTGGCTCCCAGGTGTCTTCTTTAAAGGTAACAAGCTGAGAGAGAACTCTCTTAAAGAGTGTGCTCCGAATCTCAGCTTGTTACCTGTATAAAAGACGCCTGTCCACAGAAGCAATCAATCAATCAGAGATTGAACAAGATTGTAGACTTACACAAGGCTGAAATGGGCTACAAGACCATTGCAAAGCATCTTGGAGAGAGGATGACAACAGTTGGTGCAATTATTCACAAATAGGAGAAATACAAAATAACTGTCAATCTCCCTCGGTCTGGGGCTCAATGCGAGATCTCACCTTGTGGAGTTTCAATGATCATGAGAAGGATGAGGAATCAGCCCAAAATTACACGGGAGAATCTTCTCAATGCTCTCAGGGCAGCTGGCACCATAGTCACCAAGAAAACAATTGGTAACACACTACGCCATGAAGGACTGAAATCCTGCAGTGCCCTCAAGGTCCTGATGCTCAAGAAAGCACATGTATAGGCCCATCTGAAGCTTGCTAATAAACATCTGAATAATTCAGAGGAGCACTGGGAAAGTGTTGTGGTCAGATGAGACCAAAATCAATTCAAGTTCTTTGGCTTTAACTCAACTCGCCATGTTTGGAAGAGGAGCAATGCTGCCTATGACCCCAAGAACATCATGCCCTTCGTCAAACATGCATGTGGAAACATTATGCTTTCTGGGTGTTTTTCTGCTAAGGGGACACAACAACTTCACCATATCAAAGGGATAATGGACGGGGCCAGATACCGTCAAATCTTGGATGAGAACTTCCTTCCCTCAACCAGGGCATTGAAAATGGGTTGTTAATGGGTATTCCAGCATGACAATGACCCAAAACACACGGGCAAGGCAACAGAGGAGTGGCTCAGGAAGACACACACTAAGGTCCTAGAGTGGCCTAGCCAGTCTCCAGACCTTAATCCCATAGAAAAAATGTGGAGGGAGCTGAAGGTTCGAGTTACTAAATGTCAGCCTAGAAATCTTAATGACTTGGAGAGGATCTGCAAAGGGGAGTGGAACAAAATCCATCATGAGATGTGTGAAAACCTGGTGTCCAGCTACGTTTGAATTCTGTGATTGCCAACAAGGGTGTTGCCACCAAGTACTAAATCATGATTTGTGAAGGGGTCAAATACTTATTACACACATTAAAATGCAAATCAATTTTTAAATGTGTTTTTCTGGATTTTTTGGTTTATATTCTGTCTCTTACTAAGAAAAAAACCTACTGTTAAAATTATTTGGAAAATGTGCAAAATCAGCAGGGGATATATATATATATATATATATATATATATATATATATATATATATATATATATATATATATATATATCACTTCTCCCATAGGACCCCCGCAGGAATTACTGTCCAATGTCTTCCCATCTTCAGCCAGGCACATAACAGGCTCATTTACTCTTTCTCCAAAGACCAGTCTAGGGGATGTTGTTAGGGATGAGGAAAGTGATGGGATAATCCAAGATTAAGGACTATATACAACTGAGGACTTATTCTTCCTTTTATCTTATGTAGAGTAGGGTCAGAAAAAGGAGGGCAGAGCCAGAAGGTGGGACTTTAAATGAAGCTCGTGGTTAGCCAGATAGGTAAATAGGTAAACATAATCAGGTTTAATTAATTGCATGCCATGTAATACAGATAGTAATATAAAATGAAAAACATATAAATTAATACAAAAGTAGTACAATACACAAATAATACTTTGATATCATGAATATGGCAGACAAAAAATAATAAGTAGTTCATCAAAGACAAATTCATGGAGAATCATAATAACTAATAAGACTTATAAAACCTATGGCCTCGTTGATCCTGAGATAGGTATTGGTGATAAATTAATTTGTAAGGATAGATATATGTGGAGGTATGACGAAGAGGACGCTCTATGCATTTCGTGGCTAGGAGGCCACTCATCAGGAGCAAGCAACATGATGGATCTATAATTAAAAATGAAAAATATATGTACTTAGATAGAATAATAAAAAGCAATTATAAACAGAGGTAGGGGTTCAAACCCCACAACCGATGCAAATTGACTCACTGTAGTTTACATAGGGAAAGTGTCCGGCGTGAAATGTCAACCGAAGGTGTTCCCAGTAGGGAGCCGCAGCAGACAACTAGGAAGAGACGATTCATGGGCAACCCACAGGGCAGGACAGAGACTGAAGGCGTTCCTATGTGTGAGATACAAATAGTGATTAAACAAAGAAAGAGAAGGTGATGTAGGATGGTTGGGAAAAATCGTGCAAGAGAGAGCTAAGGTAGATAAGAAACTGACAACCAAAGTGGCAAGTGAGCAGTGAAATAGAGTATGAAGAAGAAAGAAGGATGAAAAATAAGCAAGGACAAGAGAGAAAAAAAGTAAGTAGAAGAAAAAGTAAAGTGTATAAGTTACCAGTGAAAATGAAAGACCAAAAGTAAGGGCATAAGGCAAGTCCTTAGCCAGCGTGCAGGTGGGTGTATAAGAAGAAAGCCTCGAGTGTCAGCGGCTGCCCGGGAGGCGTCCATATATGCGCCTTCACGAAGATGTGCACCGGCGTCACGCCGTGCAGCAAGACAAGGGGGAGGAGCAGAGCCGGCCGGGTCAGCAGACCCCGGCCAGTCAACACCAAGGATTCCCCAGTCAGCTGACGAGCATGTCAACCTCACAACATAGGCGTGGTAGCACCATAAGGGCACCACACGGCCAGTGGAGGGTGCATGACGCTGACTCGCAATGACGGTGCCCCCGGCCCCCCACCGCAACCAGCGGGGGGTAATCTAGGGAGACCTGGCAGGTGCATCACAGCTCCCGGGATGGGAGAAATGATCATGCATGGCAGATCAGCCGAGCAGTGATAACATCACTATATCAATTTGAAGAATAGAGATGGACGAACTTCCGACGAGACGTTTCGCAAACACGAACCGCGAACGCGGCCAAAAGCTCGCAAACCACAACGTTCGCGGTGGGCCCCATTGACTTCAATGGGAGGCGAACTTTAAAAACCCACAGGTCATATTTTCAGCCACAAAATACTTACTAGCTGTGCACACATAGTCCCACCACATGGCCACTGACATAACACATATATGAAGTGAATCTGGGATCGACAACTACAAGCATTCTTTTTTTATCTGTGAAATTTTGACAATTCAGGACTCAGGAGCGCATGAAGGCAATGGAGGAGAGGAAAGGTCAGGGTAGGCTAAGAAGAGGGTGCAGGAGATGATCATCAGCACAGTGATATAGAGCACTGACACCAGCATCATGCTAGAGTGCGCTGACACCAGCACCGAGATAGAGTGCACTGACACCCGCACCGTGATAGAGTGCACTGACACCAGCACCGTGATATAGAGCACTGACGCCAGCACCAAGATAGAGTGCACTGACACCAGCACCATGATATAGAGCACTGACACCAGCACCGTGATAGAGTGCACTGACACCAGCACCGTGATATAGAGCACTGACACCAGCACCGTGATAGAGTGCACTGACACCAGCACCGTGATATAGAGCACTGACACCAGCACCGTGATATAGTGCACTGACCCCAGCACCGTGATAGAGTGCACTGACACCAGCACAGTGATATAGAGCGCTGACACCAGCACCGTGATATAGAGCACTGACACCAGCACCGTGATAGAGTGCACTGACACCAGCACCGTGATATAGAGCACTGACACCAGCAATGTGATAGAGTGCACTGACACCAGCACCGTAATATAGAGCACTGACACCAGCACCGTGATAGAGTGCACTGACACCAGCACCGTGAGAGCACTGACACCAGCACCGTGATATAGAGCACTGACACCAGCACCATGATAGAGTGCACTGACACCAGCATCATGATAGAGAGCACTGACACCAGCACCATGATAGAGAGCACTGACACCAGTCCCGTGATAGAGTGCACTGACACCAGCACCGTGATAGAGTGCACTGACACCAGCACCGTGATATAGAGCACTGACACCAGCACCGTGATAGAGAGCACTGACACCAGCACCGAGATAGAGAGCACTGACACCAGCACCATGATAGAGTGCACTGACACCAGCACCAAGATAGAGAGCACTGACACCAGCACCGTGATAGAGTGCACTGACACCAGCACCGTGATAGAGAGCACTGACACCAGCACCGTGATAGAGAGCACTGACACCAGCACCGAGATAGAGAGCACCGACAGCAGCACTGATACCAGCAACTCGCTGCTGGGCCCCAAAAATATGACACCGCTCAACCTCTTCAAACAGGAGGGTAAGGGCATATAGTACAGTGTGTTTTTTTTGGACAAGGAAGTGAGCCAAATGCAGAAAAAAGGTCTGTGTGCTCGATTAAATAAATAGTTTATAGAGATATACATGGTCTACTGGTCACATGTGTTGAATTCCTCCGAGATCCATGCCTCATTCATTTTTAGAAATGTGAGGTAGTCAACACTGTTGTGAGCTAGGCGAGTGCGCTTATCGGTCACGATCCCCCCTGCTGCGCTGAACGTCCTTTCGGACAGGACACTGGACAAGGGGCAAGCCAACAGTTCCATTGCAAATTGGGCAAGCTCTGGCCAGAGGTCAAGCCTGCCCACCCAGTAGTCCAGGGGTTCATCACTCCTCAGAGCGTCCACATTGGCCGCTAACCCGATGTAGTCGGACACCTGACAGTCTAGGTGTTCCCTGATGCTGGATCCGGATGAGACCTGTCGATGGGTCGGCTGAAAGAATGACCTCATATCAGAAGTCACCAACACATCTTCAAACCGGCCTCTTCTTGCAGGCGCTGTTGGATTGGTACCCGCAACTCTTTCTCTGGGAGTGGGAATTCCTCCTCTGCCAGCGCACGCAAAAGCATTTCTCGAAGCAAGGCCTGGAAGTGCTCCAATCTGACAGCCCTCTGTGACGGTGGTAACATTTCTGCCATTTTGTGTTTGTACCGGGGGTCTAAGTACGTTGCTACCCAGTACTGATCCTTGACCCTTAAGCTTTTTATATGGGGGTCCCTGTTAAAACACTGGAGCATGAAGGACCCCATTTGCACTAAACTGGAAGCGGTGTGGTGGTCTGGCTCCTGCTCATCATCCAGGATAATGTCGTCCTCCTCGTTCTCCTCTCCACATCCACGCACAACAACAGGGATCCCAGAAAGGTTTAAAGCATGCTCTTCTTGCTCCTCCTCATCCGCCCCGGCACCATCCTCCTCTGACTCCTTTTCAGACTCCTGTTGTTGACTTGTCTCAGATAGAGTAGCCCCCCCCCCCGGGAATTCTTCCCGCTCCTGCTCCTCCATGGCTTGATCAATGACACGATGCAATGCACAAATGCATAAAGAAGGCATAAGGTACCATGTCACTGATGGCACCATGGCTGCAACTGACTAGTTTGGTGATCTCATCAAATGGCCGCAGAAGTCTGCATGCGTCGAGCAGGAGTAGCCACTGGCACGGTAAAAAAAAAAAACAGCTCCCCAGAACCTGTTCTGCCGCAGAGTTCATACAGGTAGACGTTAACTGCACGTTTCTGCTGGAGCAGCCTATCAAGCATATAGAAGGTTGAGTTCCATCGCGTCGGGCAATCGCAAATAAGATGTCTGACCGGCAGATTGTGTCGCCGCTGAATATCAGCAAGGCGAGTCATGGCCTTGAAGATCTTCTGAAATGGGACGAGATTTTCCTTGCCTGCCCCAAGATGTCCTGGACCCCAGAGTATTTGACAACGAATCGATGCACGACCAAGTTTAAGACGTGTGCCATGCATGGAAGGTGCGTAATTTTGCCCTGTTTCAATGTGCTAAGCAGATTGGCATCATTGTCACACACCACTTTACCAACTGTCAAATTGAGCGGTGTTAGCCACTGATCTGCCTGTGAACGCAAAGCTGAAAGGAGTGCAGGGCCAGTGTGGCTCTTGGCTTCCAGGCACAACAGACGCAGCACAGCATGACAACGTCTCACCTGGCATATCGAATAGGTTCTGGGGAGCTTGGGCGGCGCAGTGGAAGAGACGCTAGCAGTGGAAAAGGAGGAGTCAGTCCAGGAGGAGAGAAAGGAGGATGGAGTAGGAGGAGGAGAAGAAGAGCCAGGCCTGCATGCAATCCGTGGCAGTAAAAACAAATCTACACGGGTGCCACGGGTTACATGCTTGACGGCCGTCAGAAGGTTCACCCAGTGGGCAGTAAAAGTAATATACCTCCCCTGCCCGTGTTTGCTAGACCACGTGTCTGTGGTCAGATGTATCTTGGCACCGATACTGTGTGCCAGAGATACATTCACTTGCCGCTGAACATGGCCATATAGCTCTGGGATGCACTTCTGTGAGAAATACTTCCATCCTGGGACCTTCCTGGTGTTTCAATGGCCACAAATTTTCGAAAGGCATCTGAGTCCACCAGTTTATATGGCAGTAGTTGGCGGGCTATGAGTTCTGACAAGCCAGCCGTCAACAGTTGGGCAAGAGGGTTATTCGGCATCATCATTTTTTTACCCTCGAACATTTGGCCCATGGAAGCCTGCCTTTTTGCAGAAAAACGTGAGCTTGGCATGATGGAAGGTGGAGTAGAAGACAATTGTGAGGAGAGAGGAGAAGGAGAAGTAGAAGACGAGGCTGGACGGTGAGAGCCTGGGGTATGGCTTTGTGTGTTCCGTTGCTCCCACTGGGCTCGGTGATGGCAGCTCATGTGCCTTCTTAAGGCGGTCGTCCCTAGGTGAGTGTTGGGCTTACCGCGACTTGTGTTGCCTGCAAAGATTGCAGATGGCAACACTATTGTCAGCAGCGGACACATTAAAAAAAGCCCACACTGCGGAGCCATGTGCCAGCGTCCTGGGAGCGCCAGATGTGACCGTACATGGTTGATGCCTCGCTCCTGATACAGTCGCAGTCTGCTTTGTCCCTCCTGTGCAATGTAAGTTCTTCCTGCTTCTCCTCCCTATCTGCTGGTCCATATTTCCCTCTGAACTCCCCTCCTCTTCCTCTCTTGTGGGCACCCACGTGACATCACTAGACACGTCATCATCGACGTCACCTTCCCCACTGCTATAATTAGAGATCTTGGAGTAGGCAGCAATAGCGGGGACCAACCTCTTCCTTGGGCTGATCTGGGTACTGTCGACAGACTGCTGAGTGGCGGTTGTTGCTACCTCCTCTTCCTGATCCAATGCCAAGAGTGGCTGCGCATCAGAAATGTCTTGATATGGATCGGAAAATAATTCCTATGACTCAAGCGGAAGGTATATGGTGGTGGTGGTGTTGGCGGTAGTGTCTTTGGGCAGAGAGTGAAGAAGAGGGTGCAGATGGAGAGGATGAGGAGGGTGCAGAAGAGTAAGGCTGAGTGAGCCACTCAACCAAGTCTGGTGCATTCTTTGACGTAATCGCACGCACCTTCTGCAATTTGGCACTTTGGCTCAAGCCTGTTGCTTCTGCCCTACCCCTACCACCCCTGCGGAAGGGCCTGCCTCTTCCTCTGCCTGTGATTTTTTAAATGACCCTGTGGCAAAAGTCTCTAGAGAAGTGCAGTATGTATGTAGAAGAAGGTATATAACACGTGTAAGTGAGTGGCCGTAGGAATACCGGAACGAGCGTAAGACTGGCTGTACACGCCAGATCTCTTTCTGTTTGATATTTTCTTTTTAAATGTGAGAGTCCATTTGCTTTCTCTTAAATAAATTTATTCAGTTTTGGAAACCACTACACTATTGGAGTCCCCTTTCTCTCTCCCTTCCCCCTTCCCCTCTGTGTTTTCTTTAAGTTTCATACCACGAGGATACATATGCTGCAGCATTACTCATAAGAGATTGAATCGGCCCTCTAGTGGTAGAAGTTTATACCATTTGATGATTGTGCACAGAGAAGTGAAGGAGAAGTCCATTGGAATTACTTTCTTTTGCCTTATTATTCCATCTCTGAGGTGAGAGTTCTGGGAGCCTGATCTTTTGGAACATTTGGTCCTGTTCTTTCTCCAGTGCTTTTTCACTACACACTTACACTATTGGTGTGTTTATTTTGAAATATTTACATTGACTCTTGTTTTTTTCACATTTTTATACATTATTTATTTTTTGTGGTATTATTTGCGCAGGACTCTTTTTTAATTATTCAAGGTATATAACACGCCGCTTCAATCTGTCGTTTTTGGGGGCCACTGGTCTATCACACCAGTTATAATACTTTTTTTTATTGCATTTGTCACTCTTTGTAGTATCACTGCAGAACCGCTCAGCAGTCACAATGCTGCACAGTGGAATTGCACTATACTATGCTTTCTATATGTGCAAGTATTTTATACGTGTATTACACACCTATATACTGCACACCAAATATACCAATCCTTACAAGGACCATTGTGGACCTAGTAGCTAGTGATTTGCAGACTGTCCCTCAGTTCCTACACTGATAAAGGACTGCAGCAGAACAGGGCAGTAATCTGCAGCACAGCCCTGCACCAGCACCCTATATATTGTACACCTATACCAGTCCTTACAAGGACCTTTGTGGACCTAGTAGCTAGTGATTTGCAGACTGTCCCTCAGTCCCTACACTGATAAAAGACTGCTGCAGAATGGGGCAGCAGTCAGCAGCAGTGCACCACAACCCTATATATTGTACACCTATACCAGTCCTTACAAGGACCTTTGTGGACCTAGTAGCTAGTGATTTGCAGACTCTCCCTCAGTTTCTACACTGATAAAGGACTGCTGCAGAATAGGGCAGTAATCTGCAGCACAGCCCTGCACCAGCACCCTATATATTGTACACCTATACCAGTCCTTACAAGGACCTTTGTGGACCTAGTAGCTAGTGATTTGTAGACTGTACCTCAGTCCCTACACTGATAAAAGACTGCTGCAGAATAGGGCAGCAGTGCACCACAACCCTATATATTGTACACCTATACCAGTCCTTACAAGGACTTTTATGGACCTATTAGCTAGTGATTTGCAGACTGTCCCTCAGTCCCTACACTGATAAAGGACTGCTGCAGAATAGCAGCCCTGCACCAGCACCCTATATATTGTACACCTATACCAGTCCTTACAAGGACCTTTGTGGACCTAGTAGCTAGTGATTTGCAGACTGTCCCTCAGTCCCTACACTGATAAAGGACTGCTGCAGAATAGTGCACCAGCACCCTATATATTGTACACCTATACCAGTCCTTACAAGGACCTTTGTGGACCTAGTAGCTAGTGATTTGCAGACTGTCCCTCAGTCCCTACAATGATAAAGGACTGCTGCAGAATAGCAGCCCTGCACCAGAACCTTATATATTGTACACCTATACCAGTCCTTACAAGGACCTTTGTGGACCTAGTAGCTAGTGATTTGCAGACTTTACCTCAGTCCCTACACTGATAAAGAACTGCTACAGAATAGGGCAGTAATTTGCAGCACAGCCCTGCACCAGCACCCTATATATTGTACACCTATACCAGTCCTTACAAGGACCTTTGTGGACCTAGTAGCTAGTGATTTGCAGACTGTACCACAGTCCCCACACTAATAAAAGACTGCTGCAGAAAAGGGCCGCAGTCAGCAGCAGTGCACCACAACCCTATTTATTGTACACCTATACCAGTCCTTACAAGGACCTTTGTGGACCTAGTAGCTAGTGATTTGCAGACTGTCCCTCAGTTCCTACATTGATAAAGGACTGCAGCAGAACAGGGCAGTAATCTGCAGCACAGCCCTGCACCAGCACCCTATATATTGTACACCTATACCAGTCCTTACAAGGACCTTTGTGGACCTATTAGCTAGTGATTTGCAGACTGTCCCTCAGTCCCTACAATGATAAAGGACTGCTGCAGAATAGCAGCCCTGCACCAAAACCTTATATATTGTACACCTATACCAGTCCTTACAAGGACCTTTGTGGACCTAGTAGCTAGTGATTTGCAGACTGTCGCTCAGTCCCTACACTGATAAAAGACTGCTGCAGAATGGGGCAGCAGTCAGCAGCAGTGCACCACAACCCTATATATTGTACACCTATACCAGTCCTTACAAGGACCTTTGTGGACCTAGTAGCTAGTGATTTGCAGACTGTCCCTCAGTTTCTACACTGATAAAGGACTGCTGCAAAATAGGGCAGTAATCTGCAGCACAGCCCTGCACCAGCACCCTATATATTGTACACCTATACCAGTCCTTACAAGGACATTTGTGGACCTAGTAGCTAGTGATTTGCAGACTGTACCTCAGTCCCTACACTGATAAAAGACTGCTGCAGAATAGGGCAGCAGTGCACCACAACCCTATATATTGTACACCTATACCAGTCCTTACAAGGACTTTTATGGACCTATTAGCTAGTGATTTGCAGACTGTCCCTCAGTCCCTACACTGATAAAGGACTGCTGCAGAATAGCAGCCCTGCACCAGCACCCTATATATTGTACACCTATACCAGTCCTTACAAGGACCTTTGTGGACCTAGTAGCTAGTGATTTGCAGACTGTCCCTCAGTCCCTACACTGATAAAGGACTGCTGCAGAATAGTGCACCAGCACCCTATATATTGTACACCTATACCAGTCCTTACAAGGACCTTTGTGGACCTAGTAGCTAGTGATTTGCAGACTGTCCCTCAGTCCCTACACTGATAAAGGACTGCTGCAGAATAGCAGCCCTGCACCAGAACCTTATATATTGTACACCTATACCAGTCCTTACAAGGACCTTTGTGGACCTAGTAGCTAGTGATTTGCAGACTTTACCTCAGTCCCTACACTGATAAAAGACTGCTGCAGAATAGGGCAGCAGTCCACCACAACCCTATATATTGTACACCTATACCAGTCCTTACAAGGACATTTATGGACCTAGTAGCTAGTGATTTGCAGACTGTCCCTCAGTCCCTACACTGATAAAGAACTACTGCAGAATAGGGCAGTAATCTGCAGCACAGCCCTGCACCAGCACCCTATATATTGTACACCTATACCAGTCCTTACAAGGACCTTTGTGGACCTAGTAGCTAGTGATTTGCAGACTGTACCACAGTCCCTACACTGATAAAAGCCTGCTGCAGAATAGGGCAGCAGTCAGCAGCAGTGCACCACAACGCTATATATTGTACACCTATACCAGTCCTTACAAGGACCTTTGTGGACCTAGTAACTAGTGATTTGCAGACTGTCCCTCAGTTCCTACACTGATAAAGGACTGCAGCAGAACAGGGCAGTAATCTGCAGCACAGCCCTGCACCAGCACCCTATATATTGTACACCTATACCAGTCCTTACAAGGACCTTTGTGGACCTAGTAGCTAGTGATTTGCAGACTGTCCCTCAGTCCCTACACTGATAAAAGACTGCTGCAGAATAGGGCAGCAGTCAGCAGCAGTGCACCACAACCTTATATATTGTACACCTATACCAGTCCTTACAAGGACCTTTGTGGACCTAGTAGCTAGTGATTTGCAGACTGTCCCTCAGTTTCTACACTGATAAAGGACTGCTGCAGAATAGGGCAGTAATCTGCAGCACAGCCCTGCACCAGCACCCTATATATTGTACACTTATACCAGTCCTTATAAGGACCTTTGTGGACCTAGTAGCTAGTGATTTGCAGACTGTACCTCAGTCCCTACACTGATAAAAGACTGCTGCAGAATAGGGCAGCAGTGCACCACAACCCTATATATTGTACACCTATACCAGTCCTTACAAGGACTGTTATGGACCTATTAGCTAGTGATTTGCAGACTGTCCCTCAGTCCCTACACTGATAAAAGACTGCTGCAGAATAGGGCAGCAGTCAGCAGCAGTGCACCACAACCCTATATATTGTACACCTATACCAGTCCTTACAAGGACCTTTGTGGACCTAGTAGCTAGTGATTTGCAGACTGTCCCTCAGTTTCTACACTGATAAAGGACTGCTGCAGAATAGGGCAGTAATCTGCAGCACAGCCCTGCACCAGCACCCTATACATTGTACACCTATACCAATCCTTACAAGGACCTTTGTGGACCTAGTAGCTAGTGATTTGCAGACTGTCCCTCAGTCCCTACACTGATAAAAGACTGCTGCAGAATAGGGCAGCAGTGCACCAGCACCCTATATATTGTACACCTATACCAGTCCTTACAAGGACCTTTGTGGACCTAGTAGCTAGTGATTTGCAGACTGTCCCTCAGTTTCTACACTGATAAAGGACTGCTGCAGAATAGGGCAGTAATCTGCAGCACAGCCCTGCACCAGCACCCTATATATTGTACACTTATACCAGTCCTTATAAGGACCTTTGTGGACCTAGTAGCTAGTGATTTGCAGACTGTACCTCAGTCCCTACACTGATAAAAGACTGCTGCAGAATAGGGCAGCAGTGCACCACAACCCTAAATATTGTACACCTATGCCAGTCCTTACAAGGACTGTTATGGACCTATTAGCTAGTGATTTGCAGACTGTCCCTCAGTCCCTACACTGATAAAGGACTGCTGCAGAATAGCAGCCCTGCACCAGCACCCTATATATTGTACACCTATACCAGTCCTTACAAGGACCTTTGTGGATCTAGTAGCCAGTGATTTGCAGACTGTCCCTCAGTCCCTACACTGATAAAGGACTGCTGCAGAATAGCAGCCCTGCACCGGCACCCTATATATTGTACACCTATACCAGTCCTTACAAGGACCTTTGTGGACCTAGTAGCTAGTGATTTGCAGACTGTCCCTCAGTCCCTACACTGATAAAGGACTGCTGCAGAATAGCAGCCCTGCACCGGCACCCTATATATTGTACACCTATACCAGTCCTTACAAGGACCTTTGTGGACCTAGTAGCTAGTGATTTGCAGACTGTCCCTCAGTTTCTACACTGATAAAGGACTGCTGCAGAATAGGGCAGTAATCTGCAGCACAGCCCTGCACCAGCACCCTATATATTGTACACTTATACCAGTCCTTATAAGGACCTTTGTGGACCTAGTAGCTAGTGATTTGCAGACTGTACCTCAGTCCCTACACTGATAAAAGACTGCTGCAGAATAGGGCAGCAGTGCACCACAACCCTATATATATTGTACACCTATACCAGTCCTTACAAGGACTGTTATGGACCTATTAGCTAGTGATTTGCAGACTGTCCCTCAGTCCCTACACTGATAAAAGACTGCTGCAGAATAGGGCAGCAGTCAGCAGCAGTGCACCACAACCCTATATATTGTACACCTATACCAGTCCTTACAAGGACCTTTGTGGACCTAGTAGCTAGTGATTTGCAGACTGTCCCTCAGTTTCTACACTGATAAAGGACTGCTGCAGAATAGGGCAGTAATCTGCAGCACAGCCCTGCACCAGCACCCTATATATTGTACACCTATACCAATCCTTACAAGGACCTTTGTGGACCTAGTAGCTAGTGATTTGCAGACTGTCCCTCAGTCCCTACACTGATAAAAGACTGCTGCAGAATAGGGCAGCAGTGCACCACAACCCTATATATTGTACACCTATACCAGTCCTTACAAGGACCTTTGTGGACCTAGTAGCTAGTGATTTGCAGACTGTCCCTCAGTTTCTACACTGATAAAGGACTGCTGCAGAATTGGGCAGTAATCTGCAGCACAGCCCTGCACCAGCACCCTATATATTGTACACTTATACCAGTCCTTATAAGGACCTTTGTGGACCTAGTAGCTAGTGATTTGCAGACTGTACCTCAGTCCCTACACTGATAAAAGACTGCTGCAGAATAGGGCAGCAGTGCACCACAACCCTAAATATTGTACACCTATACCAGTCCTTACAAGGACTGTTATGGACCTATTAGCTAGTGATTTGCAGACTGTCCCTGAGTCCCTACACTGATAAAGGACTGCTGCAGAATAGCAGCCCTGCACCAGCACCCTATATATTGTACACCTAGACCAGTCCTTAGAAGGACCTTTGTGGACCTAGTAGCTAGTGATTTGCAGACTGTCCCTCAGTCCCTACACTGATAAAGGACTGCTGCAGAATAGCAGCCCTGCACCACAACCCTATATATTGTACACCTATACCAGTCCTTACAAGGACCTTTGTGGACCTAGTAGCTAGTGATTTGCAGACTGTCCCTCAGTCCCTACACTGATAAAGGACTGCTGCAGAATAGCAGCCCTGCACCGGCAACCTATATATTGCACACCTATACCAGTCCTTACAAGGACCTTTGTGGACCTAGTAGCTAGTGATTTGCAGACTGTCCCTCAGTTTCTACACTGATAAAGGACTGCTGCAGAATAGGGCAGTAATCTGCAGCACAGCCCTGCACCAGCACCCTATATATTGTACACCTATACCAGTCCTTATAAGGACCTTTGTGGACCTAGTAGCTAGTGATTTTCAGACTGTACCTCAGTCCCTACACTGATAAAAGACTACTGCAGAATAGGGCAGCAGTGCACCACAACCCTATATATTGTACACCTATACCAGTCCTTACAAGGACTGTTATGGACCTATTAGCTAGTGATTTGCAGACTGTCCCTCAGTCCCTACACTGATAAAAGACTGCTGCAGAATAGGGCAGCAGTGCATCACAACCCTATATATTGTACACCTATACCAGTCCTTACAAGGACCTTTATGGACCTAGTAGCTAGTGATTTGCAGACTGTCCCTCAGTCCCTACACTGATAAAGAACTGCTGCAGAATAGGGCAGTAATCTGCAGCACAGCCCTGCACCAGCACCAGCACCCTATATATTGTACACCTACACCAGTCCTTACAAGGACCTTTGTGGACCTAGTAGCTAGTGATTTGCAGATAGTCCCTCAGTCCCTACACTGATAAAGAACTGCTGCAGAATAGGGCAGTAATCTGCAGCACAGCCCTGCACCAGCACCCCATATTTTTTTCACCTATACCAGTCCTTACAAGGACCTTTGTGGACCTAGTAGCTAGTGATTTGCAGACTGTACCACAGTCCCTACACTGATAAAAGACTGCTGCAGAATAGGGCAGCATTCAGCAGCAGTGCACCACAACGCTATATATTGTACACCTATACCAGTCCTTACAAGGACCTTTGTGGACCTAGTAGCTAGTGATTTGCAGACTGTCCCTCAGTCTCTACACTGATAAAGGACTTCTGCAGAATAGCAGCCCTGCGCCAGCACCCTATATATTGTACACCTATACCAGTCCTTACAAGGACCTTTGTGGACCTAGTAGCTAGTGATTTGCAGACTGTCCCTCAGTTCCTACACTGATAAAAGACTGCTGCAGAATAGGGCAGCAGTCAGCAGCAGTGCACCACAACCTTATATATTGTACACCTATACCAGTCCTTATAAGGACCTTTGTGGACCTAGTAGCTAGTGATTTGCAGACTGTCCCTCAGTCCCTACACTGATAAAAGACTGCTGCAGAATAGGGCAGCAGTCAGCAGCAGTGCACCACAACCTTATATATTGTACACCTATACCAGTCCTTACAAGGACCTTTGTGGACCTAGTAGCTAGTGATTTACAGACTGTCCCTCAGGTTCTACACTGATAAAGGACTGCTGCAGAATAGGGCAGTAATCTGCAGCACAGCCCAGCACCAGCACCCTATATATTGTACACGTATACCAGTCCTTATAAGGACCTTTGTGGACCTAGTAGCTAGTGATTTGCAGACTGTCCCTCAGTTTCTACACTGATAAAGGACTGCTGCAGAATAGGGCAGTAATCTGCAGCACAGCCCTGCACCAGCACCCTATATATTGTACATCTATACCAATGCTTACAAGGACCTTTGTGGACCTAGTAGCTAGTGATATGCAGACTGTCCCTCAGTCCCTACCCTGATAAAAGACTGCTGCAGAATAGGGCAGTAATCTGCAGCACAGCCCTGCACCAGCACCCTATATATTGTACACCTATACCAGTCCTTACAAGGACCTTTGTGGACCTAGTAGCTAGTGATTTGCAGACTGTACCACAGTCCCTACACTGATAAAAGACTGCTGCAGAATAGGGCAGCATTCAGCAGCAGTGCACCACAACGCTATATATTGTACACCTATACCAGTCCTTACAAGGACCTTTGTGGACCTAGTAGCTAGTGATTTGCAGACTGTCCCTCAGTCTCTACACTGATAAAGGACTTCTGCAGAATAGCAGCCCTGCACCAGCACCCTATATATTGTACACCTATACCAGTCCTTACAAGGACCTTTGTGGACCTAGTAGCTAGTGATTTGCAGACTGTCCCTCAGTCCCTACACTGATAAAAGACTGCTGCAGAATAGGGCAGCAGTCAGCAGCAGTGCACCACAACCTTATATATTGTACACCTATACCAGTCCTTACAAGGACCTTTGTGGACCTAGTAGCTAGTGATTTGCAGACTGTCCCTCAGTTTCTACACTGATAAAGGACTGCTGCAGAATAGGGCAGTAATCTGCAGCACAGCCCAGCACCAGCACCCTATATATTGTACACGTATACCAGTCCTTACAAGGACCTTTGTGGACCTAGTAGCTAGTGATTTGCAGACTGTCCCTCAGTTTCTACACTGATAAAGGACTGCTGCAGAATAGGGCAGTAATCTGCAGCACAGCCCTGCACCAGCACCCTATATATTGTACACCTATACCAATCCTTACAAGGACCTTTGTGGACCTAGTAGCTAGTGATTTGCAGACTGTCCCTCAGTCCCTACACTGATAAAAGACTGCTGCAGAATAGGGCAGCAGTGCACCAGCACCCTATATATTGTACACCTATACCAGTCCTTACAAGGACCTTTGTGGACCTAGTAGCTAGTGATATGCAGACTGTCCCTCAGTTTCTTCACTGATAAAGGACTGCTGCAGAATAGGGCAGTAATCTGCAGCACAGCCCTGCACCAGCACCCTATATATTGTACACTTATACCAGTCCTTATAAGGACCTTTGTGGACCTAGTAGCTAGTGATTTGCAGACTGTACCTCAGTCCCTACACTGATAAAAGACTGCTGCAGAATAGGGCAGCAGTGCACCACAACCCTAAATATTGTACACCTATGCCAGTCCTTACAAGGACTGTTATGGACCTATTAGCTAGTGATTTGCAGACTGTCCCTCAGTCCCTACACTGATAAAGGACTGCTGCAGAATAGCAGCCCTGCACCAGCACCCTATATATTGTACACCTATACCAGTCCTTACAAGGACCTTTGTGGATCTAGTAGCTAGTGATTTGCAGACTGTCCCTCAGTCCCTACACTGATAAAGGACTTCTGCAGAATAGCAGCCCTGCACCGGCACCCTATATATTGTACACCTATACCAGTCCTTACAAGGACCTTTGTGGACCTAGTAGCTAGTGATTTGCAGACTGTCCCTCAGTCCCTACACTGATAAAGGACTGCTGCAGAATAGCAGCCCTGCACCGGCACCCTATATATTGTACACCTATACCAGTCCTTACAAGGACCTTTGTGGACCTAGTAGCTAGTGATTTGCAGACTGTCCCTCAGTTTCTACACTGATAAAGGACTGCTGCAGAATAGGGCAGTAATCTGCAGCACAGCCCTGCACCAGCACCCTATATATTGTACACCTATACCAATCCTTACAAGGACCTTTGTGGACCTAGTAGCTAGTGATTTGCAGACTGTCCCTCAGTCCCTACACTGATAAAAGACTGCTGCAGAATAGGGCAGCAATGCACCACAACCCTATATATTGTACACCTATACCAGTCCTTACAAGGACCTTTGTGGACCTAGTAGCTAGTGATTTGCAGACTGTCCCTCAGTTTCTACACTGATAAAGGACTGCTGCAGAATAGGGCAGTAATCTGCAGCACAGCCCTGCACCAGCACCCTATATATTGTACACTTATACCAGTCCTTATAAGGACCTTTGTGGACCTAGTAGCTAGTGATTTGCAGACTGTACCTCAGTCCCTACACTGATAAAAGACTGCTGCAGAATAGGGCAGCAGTGCACCACAACCCTAAATATTGTACACCTATACCAGTCCTTACAAGGACTGTTATGGACCTATTAGCTAGTGATTTGCAGACTGTCCCTGAGTCCCTACACTGATAAAGGACTGCTGCAGAATAGCAGCCCTGCACCAGCACCCTATATATTGTACACCTAGACCAGTCCTTAGAAGGACCTTTGTGGAACTAGTAGCTAGTGATTTGCAGACTGTCCCTCAGTCCCTACACTGATAAAGGACTGCTGCAGAATAGCAGCCCTGCACCACAACCCTATATATTGTACACCTATACCAGTCCTTACAAGGACCTTTGTGGACCTAGTAGCTAGTGATTTGCAGACTGTCCCTCAGTCCCTACACTGATAAAGGACTGCTGCAGAATAGCAGCCCTGCACCGGCAACCTATATATTGCACACCTATACCAGTCCTTACAAGGACCTTTGTGGACATAGTAGCTAGTGATTTGCAGACTGTCCCTCAGTTTCTACACTGATAAAGGACTGCTGCAGAATAGGGCAGTAATCTGCAGCACAGCCCTGCACCAGCACCCTATATATTGTACACCTATACCAGTCCTTATAAGGGCCTTTGTGGACCTAGTAGCTAGTGATTTTCAGACTGTACCTCAGTCCCTACACTGATAAAAGACTACTGCAGAATAGGGCAGCAGTGCACCACAACCCTATATATTGTACACCTATACCAGTCCTTACAAGGACTGTTATGGACCTATTAGCTAGTGATTTGCAGACTGTCCCTCAGTCCCTACACTGATAAAAGACTGCTGCAGAATAGGGCAGCAGTGCATCACAACCCTATATATTGTACACCTATACCAGTCCTTACAAGGACCTTTATGGACCTAGTAGCTAGTGATTTGCAGACTGTCCCTCAGTCCCTACACTGATAAAGAACTGCTGCAGAATAGGGCAGTAATCTGCAGCACAGCCCTGCACCAGCACCAGCACCCTATATATTGTACACCTATACCAGTCCTTACAAGGACCTTTGTGGACCTAGTAGCTAGTGATTTGCAGACTGTCCCTCAGTCCCTACACTGATAAAGAACTGCTGCAGAATAGGGCAGTAATCTGCAGCACAGCCCTGCACCAGCACCCTATATATTGTACACCTATACCAGTCCTTACAAGGACCTTTGTGGACCTAGTAGCTAGTGATTTGCAGACTGTACCACAGTCCCTACACTGATAAAAGACTGCTGCAGAATAGGGCAGCATTCAGCAGCAGTGCACCACAACGCTATATATTGTACACCTATACCAGTCCTTACAAGGACCTTTGTGGACCTAGTAGCTAGTGATTTGCAGACTGTCCCTCAGTCTCTACACTGATAAAGGACTTCTGCAGAATAGCAGCCCTGCACCAGCACCCTATATATTGTACACCTATACCAGTCCTTACAAGGACCTTTGTGGACCTAGTAGCTAGTGATTTGCAGACTGTCCCTCAGTTCCTACACTGATAAAAGACTGCTGCAGAATAGGGCAGCAGTCAGCAGCAGTGCACCACAACCTTATATATTGTACACCTATACCAGTCCTTATAAGGACCTTTGTGGACCTAGTAGCTAGTGATTTGCAGACTGTCCCTCAGTCCCTACACTGATAAAAGACTGCTGCAGAATAGGGCAGCAGTCAGCAGCAGTGCACCACAACCTTATATATTGTACACCTATACCAGTCCTTACAAGGACCTTTGTGGACCTAGTAGCTAGTGATTTGCAGACTGTCCCTCAGTTTCTACACTGATAAAGGACTGCTGCAGAATAGGGCAGTAATCTGCAGCACAGCCCAGCACCAGCACCCTATATATTGTACACGTATACCAGTCCTTACAAGGACCTTTGTGGACCTAGTAGCTAGTGATTTGCAGACTGTCCCTCAGTTTCTACACTGATAAAGGACTGCTGCAGAATAGGGCAGTAATCTGCAGCACAGCCCTGCACCAGCACCCTATATATTGTACACCTATACCAATCCTTACAAGGACCTTTGTGGACCTAGTAGCTAGTGATTTGCAGACTGTCCCTCAGTCCCTACACTGATAAAAGACTGCTGCAGAATAGGGCAGCAGTGCACCAGCACCCTATATATTGTACACCTATACCAGTCCTTACAAGGACCTTTGTGGACCTAGTAGCTAGTGATTTGCAGACTGTCCCTCAGTTTCTACACTGATAAAGGACTGCTGCAGAATAGGGCAGTAATCTGCAGCACAGCCCTGCACCAGCACCCTATATATTGTACACTTATACCAGTCCTTATAAGGACCTTTGTGGACCTAGTAGCTAGTGATTTGCAGACTGTACCTCAGTCCCTACACTGATAAAAGACTGCTGCAGAATAGGGCAGCAGTGCACCACAACCCTAAATATTGTACACCTATGCCAGTCCTTACAAGGACTGTTATGGACCTATTAGCTAGTGATTTGCAGACTGTCCCTCAGTCCCTACACTGATAAAGGACTGCTGCAGAATAGCAGCCCTGCACCAGCACCCTATATATTGTACACCTATACCAGTCCTTACAAGGACCTTTGTGGATCTAGTAGCTAGTGATTTGCAGACTGTCCCTCAGTCCCTACACTGATAAAGGACTGCTGCAGAATAGCAGCCCTGCACCGGCACCCTATATATTGTACACCTATACCAGTCCTTACAAGGACCTTTGTGGACCTAGTAGCTAGTGATTTGCAGACTGTCCCTCAGTCCCTACACTGATAAAGGACTGCTGCAGAATAGCAGCCCTGCACCGGCACCCTATATATTGTACACCTATACCAGTCCTTACAAGGACCTTTGTGGACCTAGTAGCTAGTGATTTGCAGACTGTCCCTCAGTTTCTACACTGATAAAGGACTGCTGCAGAATAGGGCAGTAATCTGCAGCACAGCCCTGCACCAGCACCCTATATATTGTACACTTATACCAGTCCTTATAAGGACCTTTGTGGACCTAGTAGCTAGTGATTTGCAGACTGTACCTCAGTCCCTACACTGATAAAAGACTGCTGCAGAATAGGGCAGCAGTGCACCACAACCCTATATATATTGTACACCTATACCAGTCCTTACAAGGACTGTTATGGACCTATTAGCTAGTGATTTGCAGACTGTCCCTCAGTCCCTACACTGATAAAAGACTGCTGCAGAATAGGGCAGCAGTCAGCAGCAGTGCACCACAACCCTATATATTGTACACCTATACCAGTCCTTACAAGGACCTTTGTGGACCTAGTAGCTAGTGATTTGCAGACTGTCCCTCAGTTTCTACACTGATAAAGGACTGCTGCAGAATAGGGCAGTAATCTGCAGCACAGCCCTGCACCAGCACCCTATATATTGTACACCTATACCAATCCTTACAAGGACCTTTGTGGACCTAGTAGCTAGTGATTTGCAGACTGTCCCTCAGTCCCTACACTGATAAAAGACTGCTGCAGAATAGGGCAGCAGTGCACCACAACCCTATATATTGTACACCTATACCAGTCCTTACAAGGACCTTTGTGGACCTAGTAGCTAGTGATTTGCAGACTGTCCCTCAGTTTCTACACTGATAAAGGACTGCTGCAGAATAGGGCAGTAATCTGCAGCACAGCCCTGCACCAGCACCCTATATATTGTACACTTATACCAGTCCTTATAAGGACCTTTGTGGACCTAGTAGCTAGTGATTTGCAGACTGTACCTCAGTCCCTACACTGATAAATGACTGCTGCAGAATAGGGCAGCAGTGCACCACAACCCTAAATATTGTACACCTATACCAGTCCTTACAAGGACTGTTATGGACCTATTAGCTAGTGATTTGCAGACTGTCCCTGAGTCCCTACCCTGATAAAGGACTGCTGCAGAATAGCAGCCCTGCACCAGCACCCTATATATTGTACACCTAGACCAGTCCTTAGAAGGACCTTTGTGGACCTAGTAGCTAGTGATTTGCAGACTGTCCCTCAGTCCCTACACTGATAAAGGACTGCTGCAGAATAGCAGCCCTGCACCACAACCCTATATATTGTACACCTATACCAGTCCTTACAAGGACCTTTGTGGACCTAGTAGCTAGTGATTTGCAGACTGTCCCTCAGTCCCTACACTGATAAAGGACTGCTGCAGAATAGCAGCCCTGCACCGGCAACCTATATATTGCACACCTATACCAGTCCTTACAAGGACCTTTGTTGACCTAGTAGCTAGTGATTTGCAGACTGTCCCTCAGTTTCTACACTGATAAAGGACTGCTGCAGAATAGGGCAGTAATCTGCAGCACAGCCCTGCACCAGCACCCTATATATTGTACACCTATACCAGTCCTTATAAGGACCTTTGTGGACCTAGTAGCTAGTGATTTTCAGACTGTACCTCAGTCCCTACACTGATAAAAGACTACTGCAGAATAGGGCAGCAGTGCACCACAACCCTATATATTGTACACCTATACCAGTCCTTACAAGGACTGTTATGGACCTATTAGCTAGTGATTTGCAGACTGTCCCTCAGTCCCTACACTGATAAAAGACTGCTGCAGAATAGGGCAGCAGTGCATCACAACCCTATATATTGTACACCTATACCAGTCCTTACAAGGACCTTTATGGACCTAGTAGCTAGTGATTTGCAGTCTGTCCCTCAGTCCCTACACTGATAAAGAACTGCTGCAGAATAGGGCAGTAATCTGCAGCACAGCCCTGCACCAGCACCCTATATATTGTACACCTATACCAGTCCTTACAAGGACCTTTGTGGACCTAGTAGCTAGTGATTTGCAGACTGTACCACAGTCCCTACACTGATAAAAGACTGCTGCAGAATAGGGCAGCATTCAGCAGCAGTGCACCACAACGCTATATATTGTACACCTATATCAGTCCTTACAAGGACCTTTGTGGACCTAGTAGCTAGTGATTTGCAGACTGTCCCTCAGTCTCTACACTGATAAAGGACTTCTGCAGAATAGCAGCCCTGCACCAGCACCCTATATATTGTACACCTATACCAGTCCTTACAAGGACCTTTGTGGACCTAGTAGCTAGTGATTTGCAGACTGTCCCTCAGTTCCTACACTGATAAAAGACTGCTGCAGAATAGAGCAGCAGTCAGCAGCAGTGCACCACAACCTTATATATTGTACACCTATACCAGTCCTTATAAGGACCTTTGTGGACCTAGTAGCTAGTGATTTGCAGACTGTCCCTCAGTCCCTACACTGATAAAAGACTGCTGCAGAATAGGGCAGCAGTCAGCAGCAGTGCACCACAACCTTATATATTGTACGCCTATACCAGTCCTTACAAGGACCTTTGTGGACCTAGTAGCTAGTGATTTGCAGACTGTCCCTCAGTTTCTACACTGATAAAGGACTGCTGCAGAATAGGGCAGTAATCTGCAGCACAGCCCAGCACCAGCACCCTATATATTGTACACGTATACCAGTCCTTATAAGGACCTTTGTGGACCTAGTAGCTAGTGATTTGCAGACTGTCCCTCAGTTTCTACACTGATAAAGGACTGCTGCAGAATAGGGCAGTAATCTGCAGCACAGCCCTGCACCAGCACCCTATATATTGTACACCTATACCAATCCTTACAAGGACCTTTGTGGACCTAGTAGCTAGTGATATGCAGACTGTCCCTCAGTCCCTACACTGATAAAAGACTGCTGCAGAATAGGGCAGTAATCTGCAGCACAGCCCTGCACCAGCACCCTATATATTGTTCACCTATACCAGTCCTTACAAGGACCTTTGTGGACCTAGTAGCTAGTGATTTGCAGACTGTACCACAGTCCCTACACTGATAAAAGACTGCTGCAGAATAGGGCAGCATTCAGCAGCAGTGCACCACAACGCTATATATTGTACACCTATACCAGTCCTTACAAGGACCTTTGTGGACCTAGTAGCTAGTGATTTGCAGACTGTCCCTCAGTCTCTACACTGATAAAGGACTTCTGCAGAATAGCAGCCCTGCACCAGCACCCTATATATTGTACACCTATACCAGTCCTTACAAGGACCTTTGTGGACCTAGTAGCTAGTGATTTGCAGACTGTCCCTCAGTTCCTACACTGATAAAAGACTGCTGCATAATAGGGCAGCAGTCAGCAGCAGTGCACCACAACCTTATATATTGTACACCTATACCAGTCCTTATAAGGACCTTTGTGGACCTAGTAGCTAGTGATTTGCAGACTGTCCCTCAGTCCCTACACTGATAAAAGACTGCTGCATAATAGGGCAGCAGTGCATCACAACCCTATATATTGTACACCTATACCAGTCCTTACAAGGACCTTTATGGACCTAGTAGCTAGTGATTTGCAGACTGTCCCTCAGTCCCTACACTGATAAAAGACTGCTGCAGAATAGGGCAGCAGTCAGCAGCACAGCCCTGCACCAGCACCAGCACCCTATATATTGTACACCTATACCAGTCCTTACAAGGACCTTTGTGGACCTAGTAGCTAGTGATTTGCAGACTGTCCCTCAGTCCCTACACTGATAAAGAACTGCTGCAGAATAGGGCAGTAATCTGCAGCACAGCCCTGCACCAGCACCCTATATATTGTACACCTATACCAGTCCTTACAAGGACCTTTGTGGACCTAGTAGCTAGTGATTTGCAGACTGTACCACAGTCCCTACACTGATAAAAGACTGCTGCAGAATAGGGCAGCATTCAGCAGCAGTGCACCACAACGCTATATATTGTACACCTATACCAGTCCTTACAAGGACCTTTGTGGACCTAGTAGCTAGTGATTTGCAGACTGTCCCTCAGTCTCTACACTGATAAAGGACTTCTGCAGAATAGCAGCCCTGCACCAGCACCCTATATATTGTACACCTATACCAGTCCTTACAAGGACCTTTGTTGACCTAGTAGCTAGTGATTTGCAGACTGTCCCTCAGTTTCTACACTGATAAAGGACTGCTGCAGAATAGGGCAGTAATCTGCAGCACAGCCCTGCACCAGCACCCTATATATTGTACACCTATACCAGTCCTTATAAGGACCTTTGTGGACCTAGTAGCTAGTGATTTTCAGACTGTACCTCAGTCCCTACACTGATAAAAGACTACTGCAGAATAGGGCAGCAGTGCACCACAACCCTATATATTGTACACCTATACCAGTCCTTACAAGGACTGTTATGGACCTATTAGCTAGTGATTTGCAGACTGTCCCTCAGTCCCTACACTGATAAAAGACTGCTGCAGAATAGGGCAGCAGTGCATCACAACCCTATATATTGTACACCTATACCAGTCCTTACAAGGACCTTTATGGACCTAGTAGCTAGTGATTTGCAGTCTGTCCCTCAGTCCCTACACTGATAAAGAACTGCTGCAGAATAGGGCAGTAATCTGCAGCACAGCCCTGCACCAGCACCCTATATATTGTACACCTATACCAGTCCTTACAAGGACCTTTGTGGACCTAGTAGCTAGTGATTTGCAGACTGTACCACAGTCCCTACACTGATAAAAGACTGCTGCAGAATAGGGCAGCATTCAGCAGCAGTGCACCACAACGCTATATATTGTACACCTATATCAGTCCTTACAAGGACCTTTGTGGACCTAGTAGCTAGTGATTTGCAGACTGTCCCTCAGTCTCTACACTGATAAAGGACTTCTGCAGAATAGCAGCCCTGCACCAGCACCCTATATATTGTACACCTATACCAGTCCTTACAAGGACCTTTGTGGACCTACTAGCTAGTGATTTGCAGACTGTCCCTCAGTTCCTACACTGATAAAAGACTGCTGCAGAATAGAGCAGCAGTCAGCAGCAGTGCACCACAACCTTATATATTGTACACCTATACCAGTCCTTATAAGGACCTTTGTGGACCTAGTAGCTAGTGATTTGCAGACTGTCCCTCAGTCCCTACACTGATAAAAGACTGCTGCAGAATAGGGCAGCAGTCAGCAGCAGTGCACCACAACCTTATATATTGTACGCCTATACCAGTCCTTACAAGGACCTTTGTGGACCTAGTAGCTAGTGATTTGCAGACTGTCCCTCAGTTTCTACACTGATAAAGGACTGCTGCAGAATAGGGCAGTAATCTGCAGCACAGCCCAGCACCAGCACCCTATATATTGTACACGTATACCAGTCCTTATAAGGACCTTTGTGGACCTAGTAGCTAGTGATTTGCAGACTGTCCCTCAGTTTCTACACTGATAAAGGACTGCTGCAGAATAGGGCAGTAATCTGCAGCACAGCCCTGCACCAGCACCCTATATATTGTACACCTATACCAGTCCTTACAAGGACCTTTGTGGACCTAGTAGCTAGTGATTTGCAGACTGTACCACAGTCCCTACACTGATAAAAGACTGCTGCAGAATAGGGCAGCATTCAGCAGCAGTGCACCACAACGCTATATATTGTACACCTATACCAGTCCTTACAAGGACCTTTGTGGACCTAGTAGCTAGTGATTTGCAGACTGTCCCTCAGTCTCTACACTGATAAAGGACTTCTGCAGAATAGCAGCCCTGCACCAGCACCCTATATATTGTACACCTATACCAGTCCTTACAAGGACCTTTGTGGACCTAGTAGCTAGTGATTTGCAGACTGTCCCTCAGTTCCTACACTGATAAAAGACTGCTGCATAATAGGGCAGCAGTCAGCAGCAGTGCACCACAACCTTATATATTGTACACCTATACCAGTCCTTATAAGGACCTTTGTGGACCTAGTAGCTAGTGATTTGCAGACTGTCCCTCAGTCCCTACACTGATAAAAGACTGCTGCATAATAGGGCAGCAGTGCATCACAACCCTATATATTGTACACCTATACCAGTCCTTACAAGGACCTTTATGGACCTAGTAGCTAGTGATTTGCAGACTGTCCCTCAGTCCCTACACTGATAAAAGACTGCTGCAGAATAGGGCAGCAGTCAGCAGCACAGCCCTGCACCAGCACCAGCACCCTATATATTGTACACCTATACCAGTCCTTACAAGGACCTTTGTGGACCTAGTAGCTAGTGATTTGCAGACTGTCCCTCAGTCCCTACACTGATAAAGAACTGCTGCAGAATAGGGCAGTAATCTGCAGCACAGCCCTGCACCAGCACCCTATATATTGTACACCTATACCAGTCCTTACAAGGACCTTTGTGGACCTAGTAGCTAGTGATTTGCAGACTGTACCACAGTCCCTACACTGATAAAAGACTGCTGCAGAATAGGGCAGCATTCAGCAGCAGTGCACTACAACGCTATATATTGTACACCTATACCAGTCCTTACAAGGACCTTTGTGGACCTAGTAGCTAGTGATTTGCAGACTGTCCCTCAGTCTCTACACTGATAAAGGACTTCTGCAGAATAGCAGCCCTGCACCAGCACCCTATATATTGTACACCTATACCAGTCCTTACAAGGACCTTTGTTGACCTAGTAGCTAGTGATTTGCAGACTGTCCCTCAGTTTCTACACTGATAAAGGACTGCTGCAGAATAGGGCAGTAATCTGCAGCAGTGCACCACAACCTTATATATTGTACACCTATACCAGTCCTTATAAGGACCTTTGTGGACCTAGTAGCTAGTGATTTGCAGACTGTCCCTCAGTCCCTACACTGATAAAAGACTGCTGCAGAATAGGGCAGCAGTCAGCAGCAGTGCACCACAACCTTATATATTGTACACCTATACCAGTCCTTACAAGGACCTTTGTGGACCTAGTAGCTAGTGATTTGCAGACTGTCCCTCAGTTTCTACACTGATAAAGGACTGCTGCAGAATAGGACAGTAATCTGCAGCACAGCCCAGCACCAGCACCCTATATATTGTACACGTATACCAGTCCTTATAAGGACCTTTGTGGACCTAGTAGCTAGTGATTTGCAGACTGTCCCTCAGTTTCTACACTGATAAAGGACTGCTGCAGAATAGGGCAGTAATCTGCAGCACAGCCCTGCACCAGCACCCTATATATTGTACACCTATACCAATCCTTACAAGGACCTTTGTGGACCTAGTAGCTACTGATATGCAGACTGTCCCTCAGTCCCTACACTGATAAAAGACTGCTGCAGAATAGGGCAGTAATCTGCAGCACAGCCCTGCACCAGCACCCTATATATTGTACACCTATACCAGTCCTTACAAGGACCTTTGTGGACCTAGTAGCTAGTGATTTGCAGACTGTACCACAGTCCCTACACTGATAAAAGACTGCTGCAGAATAGGGCAGCATTCAGCAGCAGTGCACCACAACGCTATATATTGTACACCTATACCAGTCCTTACAAGGACCTTTGTGGACCTAGTAGCTAGTGATTTGCAGACTGTCCCTCAGTCTCTACACTGATAAAGGACTTCTGCAGAATAGCAGCCCTGCACCAGCACCCTATATATTGTACACCTATACCAGTCCTTACAAGGACCTTTGTGGACCTAGTAGCTAGTGATTTGCAGACTGTCCCTCAGTTCCTACACTGATAAAAGACTGCTGCAGAATAGGGCAGCAGTCAGCAGCAGTGCACCACAACCTTATATATTGTACACCTATACCAGTCCTTATAAGGACCTTTGTGGACCTAGTAGCTAGTGATTTGCAGACTGTCCCTCAGTCCCTACACTGATAAAAGACTGCTGCATAATAGGGCAGCAGTGCATCACAACCCTATATATTGTACACCTATACCAGTCCTTACAAGGACCTTTATGGACCTAGTAGCTAGTGATTTGCAGACTGTCCCTCAGTCCCTACACTGATAAAGAACTGCTGCAGAATAGGGCAGTAATCTGCAGCACAGCCCTGCACCAGCACCAGCACCCTATATATTGTACACCTATACCAGTCCTTACAAGGACCTTTGTGGACCTAGTAGCTAGTGATTTGCAGACTGTCCCTCAGTCCCTACACTGATAAAGAACTGCTGCAGAATAGGGCAGTAATCTGCAGCACAGCCCTGCACCAGCACCCTATATATTGTACACCTATACCAGTCCTTACAAGGACCTTTGTGGACCTAGTAGCTAGTGATTTGCAGACTGTACCACAGTCCCTACACTGATAAAAGACTGCTGCAGAATAGGGCAGCATTCAGCAGCAGTGCACCACAACGCTATATATTGTACACCTATACCAGTCCTTACAAGGACCTTTGTGGACCTAGTAGCTAGTGATTTGCAGACTGTCCCTCAGTCTCTACACTGATAAAGGACTGCTGCAGAATAGCAGCCCTGCACCAGCACCCTATATATTGTACACCTATACCATTCCTTACAAGGACCTTTGTGGACCTAGTAGCTAGTGATTTGCAGACTGTCCCTCAGTTCCTACACTGATAAAGGACTGCAGCAGAACAGGGCAGTAATCTGCAGCACAGCCCTGCACCAGCACCCTATATATTGTACACCTATACCAGTCCTTATAAGGACCTTTGTGGACCTAGTAGCTAGTGATTTGCAGACTGTCCCTCAGTCCCTACACTGATAAAAGACTGCTGCAGAATTGGGCAGCAGTCAGCAGCAGTGCACCACAACCTTATATATTGTACACCTATACCAGTCCTTACAAGGACCTTTGTGGACCTAGTAGCTAGTGATTTGCAGACTGTCCCTCAGTTTCTACACTGATAAAGGACTGCTGCAGAATAGGGCAGTAATCTGCAGCACAGCCCAGCACCAGCATCCCTACACTGATAAAGGACTGCTGCAGAATAGCAGCCCTGCACCACAACCCTATATATTGTACACCTATACCAGTCCTTACAAGGACCTTTGTGGACCTAGTAGCTAGTGATTTGCAGACTGTCCCTCAGTTTCTACACTGATAAAGGACTGCTGCAGAATAGGGCAGTAATCTTCAGCACAGCCCTGCACCAGCACCCTATATATTGTACACTTATACCAGTCCTTATAAGGACCTTTGTGGACCTAGTAGCTAGTGATTTGCAGACTGTACCTCAGTCCCTACACTGATAAAAGACTGCTGCAGAATAGGGCAGCAGTGCACCACAACCCTATATATTGTACACCTATACCAGTCCTTACAAGGACTGTTATGGACCTATTAGCTAGTGATTTGCAGACTGTCCCTGAGTCCCTACACTGATAAAGGACTGCTGCAGAATAGCAGCCCTGCACCAGCACCCTATATATTGTACACCTATACCAGTCCTTACAAGGACCTTTGTGGACCTAGTAGCTAGTGATTTGCAGACTGTCCCTCAGTCCCTACACTGATAAAGGACTGCTGCAGAATAGCAGCCCTGCAACAGCACCCTATATATTGTACATCTATACCAGTCCTTACAAGGACCTTTGTGGACCTAGTAGCTAGTGATTTGCAGACTGTCCCTCAGTCCCTACACTGATAAAGGACTGCTGCAGAATAGCAGCCCTGCACCACAACCCTATATATTGTACACCTATACCAGTCCTTACAAGGACCTTTGTGGACCTAGTAGCTAGTGATTTGCAGACTGTCCCTCAGTTTCTACACTGATAAAGGACTGCTGCAGAATAGGGCAGTAATCTGCAGCACAGCCCTGCACCAGCACCCTATATATTGTACAGCTATACCAGTCCTTATAAGGACCTTTGTGGACCTAGTAGCTAGTGATTTGCAGACTGTACCTCAGTCCCTACACTGATAAAAGACTGCTGCAGAATAGGGCAGCAGTGCACCACAACCCTATATATTGTACACCTATACCAGTCCTTACAAGGACTGTCATGGACCTATTAGCTAGTGATTTACAGACTGTCCCTCAGTCCCTACACTGATAAAGGACTGCTGCAGAATAGCAGCCCTGCACCAGCACCCTATATATTGTACACCTATACCAGTCCTTACAAGGACCTTTGTGGACCTAGTAGCTGGTGATTTGCAGACTTTACCTCAGTCCCTACACTGATAAAAGACTGCTGCAGAATAGGGAAGCAGTGCATCACAAACCTATATATTGTACACCTATACCAGTCCTTACAAGGACCTTTATGGACCTAGTAGCTAGTGATTTGCAGACTGTCCCTCAGTCCCTACACTGATAAAGAACTGCTGCAGAATAGGGCAGTAATCTGCAGCACAGCCCTGCACCAGCACCCTATATATTGTACCCCCATACCAGTCCTTACAAGGACCTTTGTGGACCTAGTAGCTAGTGATTTGCAGACTGTACCACAGTCCCTACACTGATAAAAGACTGCTGCAGAATAGGGCAGCAGTCAGCAGCAGTGCACCACAACGCTATATATTGTACACCTATACCAGTCCTTACAAGGACCTTTGTGGACCTAGTAGCTAGTGATTTGCAGACTGTCCCTCAGTCCCTACACTGATAAAGGACTGCTGCAGAATAGGGCATTAATCTGCAGCACAGCCCTGCACCAGCACCCTATATATTGTACCCCCATACCAGTCCTTACAAGGACCTTTGTGGACCTAGTAGCTAGTGATTTGCAGACTGTACCACAGTCCCTACACTGATAAAAGACTGCTGCAGAATAGGGCAGCAGTCAGCAGCAGTGCACCACAACGCTATATATTGTACACCTATACCAGTCCTTACAAGGTCCTTTGTGGACCTAGTAGCTAGTGATTTGCAGACTGTCCCTCAGTCCCTACACTGATAAAGGACTGCTGCAGAATAGGGCATTAATCTGCAGCACAGCCCTGCACCAGCACCCTATATATTGTACACCTATACCAGTCCGTACAAGGACTTTTGTGGACCTAGTAGCTAGTGATTTGCAGACTGTCCCTCAGTCCCTACACTAAAAGACAGCTGCAGAATCGGGCAGCAGTCAAGTATAATATTCTTTCTATATTTGGAAGAAAGTATATTATATGTGTACAACCCTATATACTGTACACCTATACCAGTCTTTAAAAGGACCTTTGTGGACCTAATAGTAATAGCTAGTGATTAAACTGACTGTCCCTGCTCCAACAGCGTCCTGTCCCTACACTGACAAAAAACAGCTGCAGAATCAATCAGCAGTGCCCTCAGCAATCACCAGCACAGCAGTGCACCAGAACCCTATATACTGTACACCTATACCGGTCCTTAACCCCCCGAGTGGTAATCCCGAGTCTGGCTCGGGGTAGGAATATACATGACAGGAGCGGTAACCCCGAGCCAGACTCGGGATGGCTTCGCTCGATGCAGGGGATGACACAGGGAGCGTTACTCACCTTGTCCCCTGGATCCAGCGATGTCCGCCGCGCTGTGCGATCGAGCTGTCCTCTGCTTGATTCACAGTGCCAAATGCCGCCGAGCTCCGTTCCCTGCGGCGTTACGGCGCACGGGAGTGGAGAACGGCGGCAAATTCAAAAAAGTAAAAACACACTAAACACACACAGCACTGTAATCTTACAGATTACAGTGCTGTATTAAAAAATACACACCCCCTTTGTCCCTAGTGGTCTGTGCAATGCCCTGCATGCACTTTTATATTATAAATACTGTTTTTTACTGCCTGGAATTTGGAGATTGTCCATAGCAACCAAAAAGTGTAAATTTTTCAGTGTTTTAGGATTTTATTACATTATTGAATAATTTTTATTATTCTTTATTATATTATAAACTTTATCATACCCGGGATGTCTGCTAGACTCTGGTTTGAACAGATTTAAGAGCGTTATTCCTAAGAATTACAGGACTACAAAATAAAAGCCAGATTTCCGTGCAAAATAATTGTACCGCTTTCAGCACCTAATTCCAGACTGAATCATACTGCCAGGGAGGTTAAAAGGACCTTTGTGGGCGAATGGCGACGGACGTATAGCTGAGGAGCTCCAGCCGTTCACGGAGCTATCCGTCGCCATCCACCTACCACCGCACTCAATCAGCCTCAAAAAGTGTTTTGCCCGGACCACACTGTGCCGCCACGGGGTTCTGGACGACTATTCCCCGGAATTTAGGCTCCCAGCCGCTGCCGCTGGTTTCTCCGCCGGCCGCCGCCATCTTGGGCCTCCGGGATCGCCTGAAGCCACCGGAGCCACGCCGGGTGAGGTAAGGGGCTGTCATCGGTCCCCTCCCGTCCTCTCCCCCCTCCCGGATCTTATTTGGGGTGGTTTCGGGCTTGCGCGGCCCTCGGGGAGCCCGCGGCTGGCTCCGGCCTAGTGCAGCCTACTGAGGCCTAAGGATCCCCGGGGTTTCCTACGGCTGCTGCCCGGGAAAGTGCTCCACGGCTGTTTTGGCCTACAACTGCGGCCGCGGTCTGCCTGCTTGCTCTGACCTGATTGCCCACCCCCCCCCCCCCCCCCCCACGGAGGATTGCTTTATTTGAACTATTTATATGCTTGTGGTTCTCCATCCACATTTGATTGTGACCCCAGCCTGCTCTCCTGGTCCACTATTCCAGGCATCCTTGTTCCAGGCACCCCCTGCAGCCCTCTGCATACAGACTCTGCTCTGGCTACCTTTGTGTATTCGTTTACTCTACTGCAGCAGGGACTGACAACTTTACATTCCTTCTACCTGGATGATTTTTCCATCCTCTCAGATAATAAGCCAGTATACCTCACAGAATTACTACGGCGGAGGTCACCTTCCTCTATCTCATAACTGTAACTATAGGACCACGTCCTGATGTATGCAAGCCCCTCCTGAATGATCTAGACTTTCACCTATAAGGGCCTGCCCCCAGGTATGGAGAGGTAGGTCGGGCCTACACTCAGCTCCTGGCTCCCCCGGCCCCACGGCCCTCATTTCGGACAGTAAACCGGACTAAACACAGCTCCATGGGGAAAGACAAACCCAAGGCACACAAGAGCGGTAATGGCCGTCACCCGGGAGGGGATCTAGATGATTATTTTGGCCATGGCCGGTTGTCCTCACAGCACCGACCGGCATCCAAACGGACGCCGGCCCCTCCATCTCCGGCACGCTCTGAATCAGCCCTGCAGTCTCAGGTGCGTCCCCACAGCCTGCTCTCACACTCTGAGGACACTGCCCTCTCCCCCAGGCTTACCAGAAGCCGCTCTAATGCCTCCCTAGGATCGGGGGATGGATGGGACATGGAATCGCAGATTAGATCCCTGCACAGCTACATGAGGTCTCTACCCACCAAAGCTGACTTTGAACACTGTGTGCTTCGGATCGAGGAAACATATCGAAAAGAGATCTCTGATTTGAGAAAAGATGTGGGGGTATGCTTTGATGATGTGGATAGCACAGTAGATGGCCTGCGGGACACTGTACAGTCACATGATCGGATCCTCAATACCCACACTGTCCTGCTTCAGCAGCTCTCATACCAACAGGACGACCTCGAAAACTGCAGTCGCCGCAACAACATACGTATACGGGGGATACCCGAGTCGGTTGACCCCAAGAATCTACCTACAGCTGTGACGACTATCTTCAACCAAATACTCCAACGACCCAAAGATGACCCGATCGAATTGGACCGGGTGCACCGTACATCGGGTCCCCGCACCCCTGACCCCTCCTTCATCCGTGACACATTGTGCCGTGTCCATTTCTACAAAATAAAGGAGAACATTATGAGGGCCGCCAGCACGCAGCAGTCGATTCTTTTCAACGAAGCACCCATCATGCTCCTTCCTGATCTCTCCCGCCAAACACTGGCTATGCGGAAATCCCTACGACCCCTCACGCAACTCCTACAAGCAAGACAGATCAAATACCAATGGCGTTTCCCGTTCCATCTTCGAGTGCACCATGCGGGTAAAACCGCTGTATTTCGTACATTGGGGGACCTGCCTACATTTCTCAGTAGGCTTGAACTACCTCAAGTCGCCCTGCCTGACTGGCCATTTACACCGACCACTCCAGGTCTACCCTACACCCCGCAATGGCAGAAGCAAGGTCGCAAGCGCACCCCTCGGTCCCCGCAGCTTCAGGATCCCAACGACTGACCCGATCCAGTGCCCCCCCCCCCCCCCCCGGGCCTGTTTTCTCTTCCCTCCACTGGGGTCCTTCCCTGTGATGGCCTTGGACCCGTATGGGTCGAATAACTCACATGCTGATTAACCCTTTTGTTTACAGGTTTTTTGTATATCTTTTACAACCCCCGTTGCTGTGCCCCCCTCCTCCCTATCCCTATAGTTGGGGTTCTCCGTTGTGCTGATAGTTCCTGGACGGATCTCAGGACTTGTCTTTGCAATCCACTGCCTACAACGGTCCCCTCTGTGTTGCCCTTGACATACTTTACGATTATTGTTATGTTTAATCTGACTCCTTCGTAGGGCCTGTTGCATATCCTTCCCCCTATGACTCATAGATGTTCTCTATTTTATGCCGGTTTACAAATGCATTTATTGATGACCACTAAGATAATTATGCTTATTCTGTTCTTTGGTTTACTCTTTAGGTCGCAACTGCTATTGGTTTACCCGTGGGGCCGGGGTGCTGGGAGCTGCCCGACTTTGTGTTTTTGTTCCACCCCCCCCCCCCCTTACGGGTTTTTCTTCCCTTTTTTGTTTTTGTTTTTCGTTGTGCGCCCCACGGTGTTCCTATGATCGCTGTGCGATGCACTGATTTGTGCCTTTCTGACAGGCTTTTTTTCTCTATAATGTTTGCCTTTTGGAGCCACCTAGTGGCCTTTTTTATTTTTATTTTTGTTTTTGTCTTGACTACTCCTCTTTTCTGCCTGACCTATTGGGCCCGTCTCCTACCATTGATGTTTACAAATGCTCTGTTCCATATCCCCCTGTTTGTTGTGTTGGGAGCGGGTTGCCATACCTACCACTGTTGCTACTACCTATGCAAGGTTGTTATACTGTCTTTTCTCTCTCTTCTTACTTTTTTTCTCCCCTTCGCCTTCTCTCTGCCTATGCCCTCCCACCCCTTCCCCCCTCCCTTACCTCCCCTGTCCATCGTCTATTCCCGTTCCTTACCCCAATGGGGTTTGCCCATAATGTCACTTATCACATTGATCCTGAGCTCCACCCCCCTGATCCCCCATGGCTAGTGACGATTCAATAACCTTCGCTTCCTTTAATTGTAGAGGTTTCAACACTCCCGAGAAGCGGAGCCAGAAACTTTACCATTTTCACAAAAAGCGTACGAAAATTCTGCTGCTTCAAGAAACACATTTTCGCGCTGGAGCTATTCTGGCTCTGCGCAATAGGTATTACTCTCAATGGTTTCACAGTGTTAATCTGCAGGCCAAATCCAAGGGGGTATCTGTTGCCTTTCATAAATCTTTTAACCCGGAGGTTCTGGACTCTCTCATAGATGATTCAGGCCGCTATGTATTTTTGAAACTGAAACTAAACGATTTTCTTTTTACAGTAGCTAACATCTACGTGCCGAACGTGGGCCAGGCTCGGTTCCTCTCTTCAGTCCTCACCTTTGGAGGGTCGGCTTTTATTGTTGGAGGTGATCTCAATATTGCCCTCTCCCCATCCGCAGACACATCCTCGGGTAAGTCTTCTGTACCTTATTCCACCTTGACACGTATTAATTCACTCCTCCATTCTTCCCATCTGGTGGATGCCTGGCGAGTCCAGCATCCCACAGAAAGGGATTACAGTTATTTCTCAGTTTCACACAACTCCTACAGTAGATTGGACCACTTTCTCATATCGCAATCACTTCTAGACACGCCTCTCCACACGGCGATCGGTAACCTCCTATGGTCCGACCATGCCCCCATCTATCTGACTCTAGTCCGCCCCCCTGTTGCCCGCCGGGGGGCGAGCTGGAGACTTAATGACAATCTGCTGAGGGACACCGTGTGCGTAGCGGATGTCTCTAAAGTCATTAAAGATTTCATAGGTGACCACTCCGCTGACACAACCTCCCCTTTGAACCAATGGGACACACTCAAATGTGTGATCCGGGGTACCCTTATACAACATGGCTCCCGCCTTAAGAAGGCCCGCGCTCATGACATACGCAAACTCCTTTCTACCATAGCGGACCTTGAACCCCTTTATAAAAAAGAACTGGACCCTATGGTTTTTGTCCAGCTTTCCAACGCCCGCAGAGACTTACTCCAGCTCCTAGACGCGCACTCCCTAATTGCCAGGGATAAAGCGCGGAACCACCTCTACTCCCTGGCGAACAAATGTGGTAAGCACCTGGCTAGAATTATTCACCCTAGACCCCCGCGACATTCTATCCCCTTTATCGTCCAATCGGATCATAGGAAAACATTTAACACCTCTGGGATTTCTGAATCCTTCCGGCAATACTATTCACAGCTTTATAACCTTTCGCGTGCAAACCCCTCCGATCGGCCCCCCCAACCCCACACAGGATTATATTATGGAGACTGCTTTACCCACTATTGATGATGCAGACGCGACATCCCTAGATGAGCCCCTAATTACTTCTGAATTTTTGCAGGCCATCAAAGCCCTCAAAGTGGGAAAATGTCCGGGTCCTGACGGCTTTACACCCCGGTTCTACAAGACATTTGCCCCCCAACTTGCACCCCTTCTGACAAAGGCCTTTAACTCGGTAGACAGTCTTAACCTCCCCTCCAAGGAATCTTTATCTGCCAACATCTCTATTATCCCTAAACCAGGCAAGGACCCCTCCCAGTGTAGCAGCTATCGGCCCATATCCCTGCTCAACATAGATATTAAGCTATTTGCGAAAGTTCTGGCTACCCGTCTGTCCCCTTTACTGCCTAAAATTATTCATAATGATCAAGTGGGGTTTGTCCCTGGCAGAGAAGCGAGGGACAACACCACCAAGACGATACATCTTATCTCCCTGATCCAACGCAAAGGCCTGAAAGCTTGCCTCTTATCTTTTGACGCTGAAAAGGCCTTCGATAGGGTCAGCTGGAGGTTTCTGCAGCTGTCTCTACGACAACTTGGCCTCGGAGCTCCCTTCATCTCTAAAGTTATGTCCCTATATTCACGACCCTCGGCTACGGTCCTAGTCAACGGTACCACATCAGCCCCCTTTGACATTGCAAACGGTACCCGACAGGGCTGCCCCCTGTCCCCCCTCCTCTTTGTCATCATCATTGAACATTTGGCCTGTGCCATACGACAAAACCCCTCCATTCTTGGTATTCAAACTCCGTCTGCACATCACAAACTTCCCCTGTATGCTGATGACCTCCTTGTGTATGTTCAGAATCCGCACATCTCCCTACCATCCCTACTCAGAGAATTTCAATGTTTTGGTATCCATAGTAACTTTAAGATCAACATTGCTAAGACTGAAGCCCTCAACATATCCCTCATCTCCTCCACACTGTCCCTTCTAAAATCCAACTTCTCATTTAAATGGCAGACCAAGGGGATCTCTTACCTAGGGGTCATTATACCCTCCAACCTAGCTAATTTGTTTTCCCTGAATTATATTCCCCTGCTTAACCGTATACGGAAGGACCTTGAGGAATGGGGGGGATCTCCCTTGCCCTGGTTCGGAAGGATTAATATCCTAAAGATGGACACCCTACCCAAGTTCCTGTATTTATTTCAAACAATCCCCATCCACGTCCCCAAAATCATTTTTTATCTCCCTACGTTCGCTGGCCATCAGATTCATGTGGAACAGGGGCCTCCCCAGAGTTAAATTTAAACTGCTTACACTTCCGAAGACTATGGGAGGAACAGGCCTCCCTGATTTTGAGACTTACCATACAGCTGCTCATATGACTCGCATCATAGAATGGTTCCCCCGTCCTCCCTGCAAGGCCTCGGTGGCCGTTGAACAGGACCTTTCTCCTGTGGATCTCCGAGCTCTTCTATGGGGGTACAATCAGGACTACTCTCGTATGACGTCCTTATCCCCACTGACTTTGGCCTCTCCACCCTCTCCTCTGATCCGGGCCCCCTGACGTCCCTATTCGACCATCCTGCTTTACCACAAAGTACAGGGGCAGCCTCCCTAGGATCCTTTAAGCGTACGGAGTGGCCGCAAGCTTTCACATTTGTACATCCCTCTCAGGGGACCCCGGTCCCCCTGGCAGACTCCGGAGATTGGCTCACGGCCCTACAGGTGTCCACATTTACCAAACGCCTACACTCCTCCTCTCAAATACATCGCAAGCTTACCAACTTCGAGGTACTGTGCTCGCTCCCAGAAACTCCCAAACACCTACTATCCTCCTTATATAACTTACTACAGACTTTAGCACATGATCAACTCCCACATTACACTAGGCTGTGGTCTGCGGATCTGGGTGAAGACATCTCTGTGCCGGAATGGCAAACCTCTTTTCACTTCACGCACAAGTCGACCATCTCCTGCTACTCTCAAGAGAAGAACTACAAGCTACTGTCCAGATGGTACAGAGACCCTGCTACTTTACACAAAATCTTCCCGTCTACACCAGCCACCTGCTGGCGCTGTGAAGCCTCAGTCGGAACTTATATACATGTCTGGTGGGACTGTGAGAGGATCCGCCCCTTCTGGACACAGGTTTTTGAATGTTATAACCTATTAGCTGATACTCCGGTTCCTATCTCTCCGAAAATTGCATTACTCTCAATACTGCCCAGGTCTATTAAATCGCAGAGACAAAGATTGCTCCGCTTCTTTATGTCCTCTGCTAGGCAACTGATACCTGCTTATTGTAAGACGACGACTACTCCCCCATTGTCACGGTGGGTATCCATTATGAATGACACCATGAGAATGGAGGAGATGTTGGCACTGGACAATGACACTTACACCAAATTTATATCTCAATGGTCGATCTGGCTCCGCTTCTCTTCCTCTGACACCTTAATGAACCAAATCTTGAACGCATAGGGACGCTGTGGGCTCTTTCCTACCCTACCCCCCTTACCCATATCTCTTCCCCTCCCCCCCTTTCCCTCTCCTCTCCTCTCTTCTTGCTATTCAGCTTTCCCCTCTACCACTCTGTTCCTCTTTCTTTTGCTCCTCTCTTCCCTTTCCTCTTCTCTCTTTCTTTCTGTCTTCTTCATACTATTGATTACACATTGTCTCATGTAGTAACCCATGAGTATTTCCCCCTACTGTGGCCTCGTGGATCGGGAACAGGCCGTCTTCCCTGCTTTCCAAGCTTCCCGACAGGGACCGGCTGTGGCCGATAGTCATTAGCCGGCCACCCGTAAATGCAATCCTGTTACTGTTCCTGCTTGCATTTGCCTCATGACGGTTACTGTTTTATTGTTTTCACTTGAAATGTTTCAATAAAAATATTTTCAACACTAAAAGGACCTTTGTGGACCTAATAGTAATAGCTAGCTAGTGATTAAACAGACTGTCCCTGCTGCACACAGCGTCCTGTCCCTCCCTACACTGACAAAAGACAGGCTGCTGCAATCACCAGCACAGCAGTGCACTGGACCCTATATACTGTACTACATGTATACCAGTCCTTAAGAGGACTTTTGTGGACCTAATAGCTAGCGATTTGTGTCACTACAGTCTCTCCCTGCTCCACACAGCGTCCTGTCCCTAAACTGACATAAGACAGAATGTAAAATGGCCGCCAGATCAGGTCTATTTATAAGGTAGGGGGAATGTCCAATTGTCCATGTGCTGAAATGTCTCAATTGGCTGTCCTGTACCCCATGATGGATGTGTCATCATGGGTCAAAGTTCTTTCACACTGTAAACACATATGTCCGCCGGGCGAACAGCGGCAATAGTCCGCCGATCGGGCGAATCACGAACACGCAATATTCGCCACGAACCGACCGCTGGGCGAACAGTTCGGCCATCCCTATTGAAGAATACTAAAAGTAAATACCGTATTTATCGGCGTAGAACAGGCACTTTTTTCCCCTTAAAAGCAGGGGGAAATCGTGGGTGCGTGTTATACGCCGATCCCCGGAAATTGTGAGCCTCTGGGCGGCTTTTAGCCGCCTTCGGCTCTTCAAGGCGACTTTCAGCCATTATCGGCGGCTTTCGGCCATCTTCAGCCGTTCTCGGCAACTTTCGGCCGCCTTCGGGCGTTCTCGGAAGCTTTCGGCCGCCTTCGGCTCTTCTCGGCAGCTTTCGGCCGCCTTCGGCTCTTCTCGGCAGCTTTCGGCCGCCTTCGGCCGTTCTCGGCAGTTTTCGGCCGCCTTTGGCTCTTCTCGGTGGCCGAAAGCTGCCGAGAATGGCCGAAGCCGGCCGAAAGCTGGCGAGAATAGCCGAAGGCGCCGGAGGCCCGCCGAGAACTACCGCACGCCGCCGAGATACACATCCGGCTCTGTATCTCGGCGGCGGCATTTAAAAAAAATAAATGAACAAATAGCAAAATAAATAGACAAGGCTGCAATGGGGGACAAGACTGCATAAGGCTGCAATGGGGGACAAGACTGCAATGGTGGAAAAGGCTGCATAAGGCTGCAATGGTGGACAAGGCTGCAATGGTGGACAAGGCTGCAGATGACACTGATGGGCATATAAATGTAAGGTTTTTTTTCCCCTTAAACTTCCCTCCTAAAAGTTTTTTTCCTTAAAATTCCCTCCTAAACTTGGGGTGCGTGTTATACGCCGGCGCGTGTTATACGCCGATAAATACGGTACATAAAAATAAATATAAGAGGGAGATTAATAGATCATGTTGGTAAATTGAGGCGCAGCAGCCTTGTGTAGTGTGTTGGTATCTGTAGCAGTTAGTGGGTGTTCTGTATACCTTCAACACAGTATCGTTATCGGCCGATTTTTCGGCCGATTTTTCGGCCGATTTTTCGTTCTTGTTCTTCTGTAGTGGTTATTGTCTGCGTGCCCTGACCGCAGTATACACCGCTATATTCACCTCTATATCTAGCGATATATCTATCTGTCAGTCAGTGTTAGGAGATTGTGCGTGCTGTCTGCATGCTCTGAACCCAGTATACACCGCTATATATCCACCTATATAGCTAACTATCTTGCTCGTTTTAAATAGAGCTGTCAGTCAGTGTTAGGAGATTGTGCATGCTGTCTGCGTGCTCTGAACCCAGTATACACCGCTATATCCACCTATATAGCTAACTATCTTGCTCGTTTTAAATAGAGCTGTCAGTCAGTGTTAGGAGATTGTGCGTGCTGTCTGCGTGCTCTGAACGCAGCATACACCGCTATATCCACCTATATAGCTAAATATCTTGCTCGTTTTAAATAGAGCTTTCAGTCAGTGTTAGGAGATTGTGCGTGCTGTCTGTGTGCTCTGAACGCAGTATACACCGCAATATCCACCTATATAGCTAAATATCTTGCTCGTTTTAAATAGAGCTTTTAGTCAGTGTTAGGAGATTGTGCGTGCTGTCTGCGTGCTCTGAACGCATTATACACCGCTATATCCACCTATATAGCTAAATATCTTGCTCGTTTTAAACAGAGCTTTCAGTCAGTGTTAGGAGATTGTGCGTGCTGTCTGCGTGCTCTGAACGCAGTATACACCGCTATATCCACCTATATAGCTAAATATCTTGCTCGTTTTAAATAGAGCTTGCAGTCAGCGGTAGGAGATTGTGCGTGCTGTCTGTGTGCTCTGAAAAAGACGGACGGCAAAACAAATTATACAGGGGTGATAACCCTTCCCTATGTTTTCCAAAAAGCTTAAAAATTGTTTTTTTGACTGGAGCTACACTTTAAAAATGTACCAGTTGAAAATTACAAACAGATTCAACTTAACACAACAAACCTACACAGTCCTTGTCTTGTTTGCACCACCTGTATACTGCTGTTCTGAGTATATAGGGCCTGGGGGGCCACACGTATTTCCTTTTTTTAATATGGGTACGGGGTTAATATGCGTACAAGACCCAAAGGGGCTGGTAATGGGCAGGGAGGGCTACCCATGCCATTTTTCTCAATGATTTTCAACCATATTGCAGGAACCAGATATAACATTAAAACCGCAAGCAGTTTTAAATGACGTTATTTCCGTTAAATGTCATTTTGTGCAGGGACTGTTCTAAACATGGGAAACACATGGCACAGGCACGATATTTAAAGGAATATTTCACTTTTTTTTTTCACTTTAATCGTCATTAAAATCAGTGCTCCCGAAAAAACAGCAGTTTTTAAACGTTTTTTTTGCATTGACCCATGTCCCCTGGGGCAGGAGCCAGGTCCCCAAACCCTTTTTAGGACAGTATCTTGCATATTAGCCGTTAAAATTAGCACTTTTAATTTCGAACGTTCGAGTCCCATAGACTTCAATGGGGTTCTAACGTTCGTACGAATTTGGGGTCCGTTCGAAAGTTCTGGTGCGAACCGAACCGGGGGTTGTTCGGCTCATCCCTACTTGGGGAGATGCAGACTAGATACTGCAGTCACTGAGCAGCAAATGATAACACCTGTGATGTATTTCCGTTATCTTGGCTTGTTAGTGGGTCCTGAGGAGAGGAGTTGAGAACCACTGCTATAGAGGTACTCTTGATGAAAGCAAGAATTGGCCTTGCTGACAAAAATTCTAATGATATGCACCTGTCAAATAGGTGTGCGTAAAAATTGGTTCTTCTGTGTTCATTTTGCCCATGAAACCTACACCAAAAAATTCTTCCAGATGAAATCAACACCCAAAAAGCTAGACAGCCTAGACAGTCTTTCAGAAATTCCAGATGCAGAAATCACTTAATCACCAACATTGGCATCAGGGGCTTGATAACTGCTGCTGATCCAGGACTGATTCATTTTGACAAATGTTAGCCAGTCCACAGAGTCTGTGGAAGAAGTACTCTCTTATCAGTGACAAAACCTCTGGCAGCACTGAATGCCCATTCGGAAAGCACGCTGGATGCAGGGCAGCTCTGCTGCTTAATTGCATACTGGGCAAGTTCTGGCCAGTGGTCTATTCTCATGACCCAGTAACTCAGTGGATCATCAACTATAAAGTTCTACACTGCTGGCCCCCTCACAGTGCCATGGGACCATCTTCCTCTCATTGTTGGCCTCCCAGACATGATGGAGGGGGGGCGCTTATTAACAAAATATAATAAAGACGTAGAAATGTGTATGTGGAAGCACTTTAATCACTGTGTTTGGTGCACTTTAATTTGAGTACTCACTAAACATACACACGCCACTGGCACACTACGATATACTGCAAGAAAACTTCACTAACCCACTCCAATATACTGTGGTAAACATGCATCAACACACTAAAATATACTGTGTTAAACGTGCAGTAACGCATTGAAATATACTGCGTTAAATGTGCAGTAACGCACTGAAATATATTGTGTTAAACACAAAGTAACGCACTGAAATATATTGCAGTAAACGCACTAATGCACTAAAATATACGGCGTTAAACGTGCACTAACACACTAAAATATACTGCTTTAAACGTACAGTAATCCACTGAAATATACAGTGTTAAACTAACAGTAACGCACTGGAATATGCAGAATTATAAATGAAGTACCGCACTAAAATATACTGCATTAAACTTGCACTAACGCACTGAAATATACTGCGTTAAACTACACTGATGCACTGAAATTATACACACTGAATTATACAGCGTTAAAGGTGCAGTAATGCACTGAAACATGCTGCGTTAAAGATGCAGTGACACACTGAAATATGCTGCATTAAACATGCACTAATGCGCTGAAATATACTGTGTTAAGTGTGAAGTAATGTATTGAAATATATAGCGTTAAACTTGCACTAACACACTGAAATATACTGTGTTAAACATGCAACAATGCACTGAAATATACTGCATTAAATGCGCAGTAATGTACTGAAATATACTGCATTAAATGTGCAGTAATGCACTGAAATATACAGCACTAAACGTGCACTAATGCACTGAAACATACTGCGCTAAACACGCAGTAATGCACCGAAATATACTGCGTTAAACGCACACTAATGCGCTGAAATATACTGCATTAAACATGCAGTAATGCACTGAAATATACTGTGTTAAACATGCAGTAATGCACTGAAATTTAATGTGTTAAATAGGCAGTAACGCACTGAAATATACTGTGATAACCAACAGCCAGGTTTGCCGGGAAGAGTCCCTTGTCCTCATCAACATGGGAACAAGGTGCTAACCCCCCATGTTGAGGGCACACAGCCTGGTACGGCTCAGGAGGGGGGGCACTCGCTCGTCCCCACCCCCTTTCCTGACCGGCCCGGGCTGGGTGCTCGGATAAGGGCCTGGTATGGACCTGGGGGGACCCCCATGCCATTTTCGGCATAGGGCTTCCCCTTTAAATCCATACCAGGTGACGGGCCTAGCAACGTGTCAATCTCGATGGAGGCGGCGAGATTCACTTCCTTCGCTAGTCCCGTCTACCTGGAGCCACGTTTAAAATGAACGGACTTTTCTCCGTGTGGGCAAGTCTGTTCATTTCAAAAGTCTGGAAGACAAGCACACAGACGGGTGGATTGTGAGTCAAAACTTCTTTCTAAGTCCGCTGGACTTTTGGAAAAAAAAAGTCTGCCGGAGCCCACACTCGGGCGGATTGTCCGGTGGACTCTGGTCCGCCGGATAGTCTGATCCTGTATACGTGACATAAGTATTGGTAACAATTTTCCGTTATACTGCGTTAAACATGCAGTAATGCACTGAAATTTACTGCATTAATTGTGCTGTAACACACTGAAATATACTGCATTAAACATGCATTAATACACTGAAACATAATACGTTAAAGGTGTAGTAATGCACTGAAATATACTGCGTTAAACATGCTCTAATGCACTGAAATATACTGCTTTAAAAGTGCATTAACACACTGAACTATACAGCGTTAAATGTGCAGTAATGCACTGATACATGCTGCATTAAACGTGCAGTAATGCACTGAAATGTACTGCGTTATATGAAAAGACATGCACATTAGTGCATCAGGGGACACCCCCTTTGACTTTGTATGGCAGTAATAAAGTATCAAAGTCGAAATTCAATTAACAAATATAAAAAAAGGGCACAAGGGTGCCAACTTTATTAGAGTAATCAAAAAAAGAAAAATATGTTACATTATGCACAATGAATAAAAAAGCCTAGAGTCATACATCAATGAATGCTGTAAATATATATAGAATAATGAAATACAATGACCCAAACTTGTCAAGAAAAAGCAGCAACCAAACCATGCAAGGGTTGGCAGGCTAATTCAGACGGCATGGACCCAACATGTTTCGGAAACCAATTATACATCAATATATTCTTTCTTCAGGGGTACTATGAAGTTTAGGTAATTATATTCAATTATATCATAGATTCACGTGTAATTTGACCAGAATAAGATACAACACTACAGAGGAATGATACACGCTGGCTGCGTACATATCCATATATAGGGCAGATGGTAAGGCGTAAGTCCACAACTCAGTCTCTAAAGCATGTCCACAAAAGACACCTGGTAAATTACTACCACAGCAGCAGGAGTATGCACTTAAGTTTTAGGAAAACATGGGGAGCAAACGCTGACACCGCCGGTAAGCTAGTATATACTGTGTTAAATGTGCAGTAATGCACTGAAATATACAGTGTTAAACATGCAGTAATGCACTGAAATATACTGCATTATAAATGAAGTACTGCACTAAATTATACTGTGTTAAATGTGCACTAACACACTGAAATATACTGCGTTAAACATGCAGTAAATATACTATGTTAAACGCACAGTAACGCACAGAAATATGCTGCATTAAATGCGCACTACACACTGAAATATACTGCGTTAAACGTGAAGCAATGCACCGAAATATACTGCATTAAACATGCAGTAATGCACTGAAATATACTGCATTAAACATTTAGTAATACACTGAAATGTACTGCAATAAAACATGCAGTAACGCACTGAAATATACTGCATTAAACTTGCAGTAATGCAGTGAAATATACAGTGATAAACTTGCCCTAATGCGCTGAAATATACTATTTTAATCGTGCAGTAATGCACTGAATTATACAGCGTTAAATGTGCAGTAATGCACTGAAACATACGGAGTTAAACGTGCAGTAATGCACTGAAATTCTGCATTAAACCTGCACTAATAGCCTTAAATATATTGTGTTAAACATGCAGTAATGCACTGAGATATGCTGCGTTAAACGTGCACTAATGTGCTGAAATATACAGTGTTATAAATGAAGTACTGCAATAAAATATACTGTGTTAAACGCACACTAGCGAGCTGAAATATACTGCATTAAACGTGCAGTAATGCATGAAATATACAGCCTTAAACTTGCACTAATGTGCTGAAATATACTGCGTTAAACATTCAGTAATGCACTGAAATTTATTGCGTTAAACATGCAGTAATGCACTGAAATATACTGCATTAAACATGCAATAATGCACTGAAATATACTGCGTTAAATGTGCAGTAATGTACTGAATTATACAGCGTTAAATGTGCAATAATGCCCTGAAACCTACTGCGTTAAATTTGCAGTAACACCAAAATATACTGCATTAAATGTGCACTAATGCACTGATATATACTGCATTAAACATGCAGTAATGCACTGAAATACACTGTGTTATAAATGAAGTACCAGACTAAAATATACTCTGTTAAACGTGCACTAAGGCGCTGAAATATACTGTGTTAAACGTGCAGTAACACACTGAAATATGTTGCGTTAAACGTGCATTAATGCCCTGAAATATACTGAGTTAAACGTGCACTAATGCACAAAACTATACAGCGTTAAATGTGTAGTAATGCACTGAAACATACGGAGTTAAACGTGCAGTAACGCACTGAAATATACTGGGTTAAACATGCACTAATGCACTGAAATATGCTGCATTAAACATGCAGAAATATACAGCGTTATAAGTGAAGTACCGTACTAAAATATACTGCATTAAATGTGCACTAACATGCTGAAATATACTGCGTTAAATGTGCAGTAACGCACTGAACTGTACTGCGTTAAACGTGCACTAATGCACTGAAATTACATTGAACTTGCAGTAATAGACTGAAATATACTGTGTTAAACGTGCACTAATGCACTGAAATGTACTGTGTTAAACATGCAGTAACACGTTGAGATATACAGCATTATAAATGAAGTAACGCACTGAAAAATACTGCATTAAAGGTGAACTAATGCACTTAAATGTACTGCATTAAACACAAAGTAATGCACTGAAACATACTGCATTAAACATGCAGTAATGCACTGAAACATAAAAATGCACTAAAACACTAAAAATATACTGCGTTAAATGTGCAGTAACATACTGAAATATACTGTGTTAAACGTGCCGTAAGATACTGAAATATACAACATTAATTGTGCAGTAACGCACTGAAATATACTGTGTTAAACATGTACTAACGCACTAAAATAAACTGCGTTAAATGTGCAGTAACAGACTGAAATATACTGCTTTAAACATGCAGTAAGATACTGAAATATACTGCATTAAACATGCAGTAATGCACTGAAATATACAGCGCTAATTGTGCAGTAACACACTGAAATATACTGTGTTAAACATGCATTAACGTACTGAAATATGCTGTATTAAATGTGCAGTAACAGACTGAATTATACTGCTTTAAATGTGCAGTAATGCACTAAAATATACAGCATTAAACATGCACAAATGAACTGAAATATACTGCATTAAATGTGCAGCAACGCACTAAAATATACTGCAGGAAACCTGCCCTGACAAAAAAAAAACAGACACTAAAGTAAAAAAATAATTAAACTACACTCACACTGCACTTTCACTAGATTCACTAAAGTGACACTAAAGTAAAAATGAATGATCAAACTACACTCACACTGCACTATTACCAGATTTACACTAAAGTAACACTAACATAAAAAGGAATGGTCAAACTACACTCACGCTGCACTATCACTAGATTCACATTAAACTGATATTCTACACTGACAATATAATCACAATAGCACACTACAGCACATCAACTCACTAGGAGCACTGAACAGAGCCCTGTTCTTTCTCTCTCCACATCAATATCACATTGCAAATGGCCGCAATGGAAAGAATATATTTATAGTGTGGGGTGGGACTAAGAGCAATGAGCCATGATTGGATAGAGTCATCATCTGCCATTGCTATGTGCCCTGATTCCAGTGCATTGTGCGGTGATGCAGTGCATTGTGGTTGTTTGGCAGGCTGAACATACGGTTGAGCACCCAGATAATTCAGGATTTCATCGAACAGGTGAACAACCAATTTATGGCCCAAACTCATTCTCGGGCCGAACCGTTCACCCAACTCTACTTAGAAGGCTCAAATACAGATTGATGCCTCCTTCTAATCTTCCAAGCACTGCCCTCCAGTGATCCCAGACAGATATATGGCAGACAGCTCCCCTCAGTCAGCCTCTTCCAAGCCCCTAGGCCTCAACATTCCTCCCTTAGGTCACCCACCTGAGGCCTCCTCATGGAAGCCTGTGATTGAGAGAGCAGCATGCATCTCCTTCACCCTGTGACAAAACCCAGAACTCTATGTGCTCCCTGAAAAAAACTCCCAGCATGCAATCAGAGCATGCCTCTCTGGGATAGGCTGGTGATATTAATGCTGCCATTTGCATAGCTCCAAAGCTATCATCCAGAAATTTCTTAAGTTACCTGGATACAGAGGGAGCTATCCAGCAGAAGAGCACACAGATCAGGTCTGACTAAACAATCCCAGCTCACTGGATACAGTGAGCCATATGATACTTTTACGTACACACAAATTTACAGCCAAACGGCCTACAATGTGGCAACTAAATTTAGCTATCAAAAAAACACTATAACATTTATCTATCGCACCTACCTCTATATATATATATATATATATATATATATATATACATACATATATATATATATATATATATATATATATATATATATATATATATATATATATATATATATATATATATATATATATATATATATATATATATATATATATATATATATATATGGGAGCTCCCCCTACTTTTGTAGCTATGTGTGAGATCTCACTTAAAGTACTCAGTCTTTATCTTCGGATCTTCGCTAGCAAGGGTAACTCCATATAAATTTGGAATCCAAGGTTAAAGCAGTTAAAATTGAACTAAAGATGATCCTAGATTTGCTTCCACAAACATAATACAGTGCTTGAAGTGTGATAGTAAGTAGGCCTTATGCCTGCCTAGTTGCTATACTCCTTCTCCGTGGGACTAGGTATCCCAGAAAGGTCTGTATATAAGTCTGACTAGATGCAATGGCTTAGAAAACGATGGGTAGCAACCCGCTCACCAACTGGATCGGAATCTTGGTATGGTAACTTTGGTCCAGTAGTTGCCGCTTGCTTCTGGGTCAGCCGGCTCTGTCACTCCGTCCCATTCCGACAGGTGGACCTGGCCTTCTGATGCTCAAACAAGTGTCTCTGGAGCCCCTCAATCTTATCTCTGAGTCGCTGGCACTTCAGGTCACTCACACAACCGAGCAGGGTTGCGCTCCGCACAGGCAATAGGTCACTTCCTCCGGGAGGGCTCTCCACAAGTCCTCACTGTAGACCATGCATTCCCAAGAGAGCTAAAATGGTCACTCAGGGTCCTTCTATCTCCTGCCCAGCATGCAATGCAAGAGAGGGTGTTCATGGGTAGGTCACTCAGCAACCTGGGTAAAGGGGTCAACTCTCCAAAGTAAATAACAGTCACTTCCTGTAAATAGTTCAATGCTTGAAAGCCAAATATCATTTAATTTCACTTTTAGTATTTGGTCGCTAGGTGGCGCCAAACACTAAGCTAAACTAAACCTAACCTCTGTGTGCAGCACAACCACCATATTAATACCAATAATACAGAAAAAAAAAAAAAAAAATATATATATATATATATATATATATATATACATATATATAGATAGATAGATAGATAGATAGATAGATAGATAGATAGATAGATAGATAGATATAGATATAATTTGAAATAGAGAAAAAAAAAGGAATCTGCTACCCTGAGACAACCCAAGCTAGGAAATTACTACTAGATTATATAGCATGGGTTGCACCGCGGACATTTTGGACGAAGTGGGTTTAGACTGCCAGACCAGTGGTTGGCTATGGTGCAGGTTGTTTTTTTCCTTTTGCAGCTCCTGACTGGCCATCTTAGGTAGCACACTAACTGCAGGGCAAGCCAGAAGCTTCAGCACATACTGTAAAAACCTAGTATTGCTACGGTCTAGACACCCAATAATCCATGGAGTCTTGTACCCAAACCAGTCAGTAATCATGTGGTTCAGGGCTACTTGTGAGTGCCATCTGCAGCGAGCCTTAACCTTGTCATTTAAAAAAACCTCTAAAGGGGATCCAGAGGCAGCCGCTTTCACTGGTACTTATCCTTACAAAGATCAGAGGATCAGAGGCATGTTTGTCAGCAGCAAAGAGGTTTTTATGCAGCACCTGCTCAAAGTTCCTAATTTTGCGCTTATTCTGGCATGGTAACAGTATATGGGCCATTTTAACTTTGTTTCAGGGATCTAATAGGGTGGCCAACTGACAGTGGTCCCTCCCTTCCATGGCTTGAATCCTGAAGTTCTTGCAGAAGCAACTTCTGTGGAACAGTTAAATATCCCCCCTTAAGCCGTAGGTCATGAGGCAGTTGGCAGGCATATGATATTGGCGCTGCATTCTGCCAGGTGAACACTCAGTAGGCATGACTGCCAAAAGTGGCCACAAACCCTTTTGGCTTTGTAAAGGTCCTCTTGGAAACCAGGGTACTTCATGATGAATCACTGCTTTAAAAGTACATACAGTATGTGATTTTTCTCAGACAAAGGCCAGCCAGCAAGTTTTTTTTGTCCTGAGTCCAGAAAGTTGACAGCAGCTCTAACTCAGTGTGGCACCTGTCCTCAGACATACAACCTACAACACAGCATGGCAGCATTTATTCTCTGACGTTGCATGTTCTTGGGGTAACTACTGATTCTGAGGAGTCGGAGGATGAAGCCAGTGAGGAGGAGGGGGTAAAGGTGACTGCGCTGTCGCTACTGGACAAGACACGTGATGACACTACAAACTCCAGTGGTCTGCCCTGTCCTGCCATCAGTAGATTGGCCCAGGGTGCTATTGTCAGGAACCATGAATCAGACTGAGACAGAAAATGCAGTAAAAATGACACCTTTAATGTAATAGTAAAAATAGTACAGATAAGGAACATAGTCAAAACATAAGCCAGGGTTTGGAAGCCAAAACAAGTAATCAGATGAGCCGGTAATCAGGAAGCTAGAGATCAGCATAGTCGGAAGCCAAAGATCAGGATCAGGAACCAGAAGGGGATGTCAGTCGGGCAAAGTCTTTAACAGGAAACAATGAGTGCTGACAATCATCTGACAGCTGAGCAGCCATAGCACTGAGAAGAGATCTGCTAAGTTTTCTAGCCATGCAGACACATTGCTTTTCACATCCTGACAGAAGTAAGGGATGGCCTCCTAAGTAAAATAATGCTGGCTTGGGGTCTGCCACTAGTATAGCATAGTCTATAAACTCAGTTTAGTGGGTTGATTTCATGAGCTGGAATGGTTTACAGAAAGAATTGATTTTTAGGGACTTTAAATTAATTTATGGTCTGGTAAGACCATGTGTTCCATCCCTTGGGACTTTAATTGAAAATATGACCTATTAAGGTCACACATTTCATCCATGTAATGGTCAAAAGGGGCAGAGCAGAGGGGTGGGACTTTGAATGAAGCTGGAATGGGATCAGCTGCAAGGAAAATAGTTTTACCAAGTTGGAATTAAGACACTGACCATGGGGGTAGTTTGAGAACAGGTTTTTCTTCTGTTCCAGCAGCTGAGAAAAAGACACCTACCTTGGGAAGGATGTTGCCGGAAACAGCAGAGTGGGTGTAGAAGAATTCTGCAGAGGTTCAAGCCTTTGCTTTAGGCTCCTCATCATGGCCTTATGATCTTCTTCCACACTTGATGTGCTAAGCCCTTGTACACACGGTCGGAGATTCCGACGGAATGTGTCCGATCGGACCGTTTTGTCGGATATTCTGACTGTGTGTGGTCTACATCGGACTGTTTCCGTCGGAATATCCGACTGAACAAGTTTTCCAACATGTCGGTAAAATTTTCAGACAAAATGCTCCGATCGGACATACTCCGATCATGTGTAGAGAATTCCAATCGGACAAAGTGCCACGCATGCTCAAATCAAATGCCTACACCAAAGCTATTGGCTACTAGCGTGAATGTAGTCCCGTCGTAACAAAATAACGTCATCACGTCGGATTTTCCGACAACTTTGTCCGACCGTGTGTATACAACAGTTTCGGACAAAATCCATCGGACAAAATCTGACGGATAAAATCCGACGGATTTGGTTGTCGGAATCTCCGACCGTGTGTACAAGGGCTAAGTCTTTCAAACCCATTATGAGACTTACCTCCCTTTTACTAGAAGCCACAGGCGCTGCAATGGATGAAGCAAGAGAATATTTTAGGGACAAGGAGGAGGAGTTTGGGCCTTTTGATGTCACTGGTACACAAACGACTCTCAGTAAAGAGTCCTGTCACTGCCCAATACTTATGCCACAATAATTCTAGTGTCAGACCTTTTGTTTTACTCTAAACTGGTAACCTGTAAAGACTTTTAAAGTATCGCCTGTAGATATTTTAATGTACCATATTTTATTGCCATTGCACAAGCCTTTGCCATTTTAAAGTGTGATATGTTAGGTATCCATTTACTTGGCCTAATATAATCCTTTATACTTTACCAAAAAGGGGTATTGTGTTTGTGTGCACCAAAAGTCATTCAAATTTATTTTTTCCTGAAAATTTGCATTTTAAAATGTATGTGCAAATATTGTGTGACATAAACAATTGAAACAACCACTATTTAATTTTCTGGCCCTCTGTTTTCAAAAAATATATAATGTTTGGGGGGTTTAGGTAATTTCATAGCAAAAAAATGCTGATTTTAATATGTGTGTAAGAAATGCCAGAATTGACCCAGGCAGCAAGTGGTTAAAAAGCGGTTAAACAAAAAAAAATCTATGAAGAACTGGACCTATAGTTGCTATATAAACATAAATTTAAAGAAGCTTTCAGTGGTCCCACTCTTCCTCCTTCCCCCTATTGAATCTCCCCTCTCTTCTCCTTCAATATAGCCCTACTGACCCATCACTATGATGGGCTCCTTCACTGGCCAATAAGAATATGTATGGAATGGAGGGGGAAAGTGGGGTATAGCGCTACAAGGAATTTCCAAAGCTTTGCCCAATCAGACATTCCTGGCATTTAGGAAAAATGATGACTGAAAGTTGCTGCACTTTGTACTTGTTTTTTCTACTGAGTCACCAGAACAACCTACAACAGAAACCAAACACTTATCATGAAAGGAAAGAAAATATAGGAACCAACGGGTTGAAACCCCACGTAAATCAATAGCAAAAAAACAAATAAGTTACAATAAAGAGCTGCATGTTGTAAAAAGCACCTATAACATGAAAAGAAACAAAGGAACCACGCTCTTATATCATAAATTACATATCCCCAGTGATGTAAGTAACTCAGTTAAAATAAACTGAGTTACTTAATGCAGTTACTTTAGAGGGTAACGAGTAATCTAACTGATTACTCTTCCCCTCATGGTAACGCCATTCCCATTACTTGGGCGGCGTTACCGCAATTACATATAACGCTTGGGACCAGGTAGATGGGACTAGTGAGGGAAGTGAATGCTGCCACCTCCATCGGTGGGATTGACACCTTACGAGCCCCATAGCCTGGTATGGATTTAAAGGGGAAACCCTATGCCAAAAAAACGGCATGGGGGTTCCCCCAAAGTCCATACCAGACCCTTATCCGAGCAAACAGCCCGGCCGGTCAGGAAAGGGGGTGGGGATGAATGAGCGCCCCCCCTCCTGAGCCGTACCAGGCCGTGTCCCCTCAACATGGGGGGGTGCTTTGGGGAAGGGGGGCCCTGCAACCCCCCACCCCAAAGCATCTTGTCCCCATGTTGATGAGGACAATGGCCTCTTCCCGACAACCCTGGCCGTTGGTTGTCGGGGTCTGCGGGCGGGAGCTTATCAGAATCCGGGAGCCCCCTTTAATAATGGGGCCCCCTACCCTATGTGAATGAGTACCCATTCACCTGGGGAAAAAAGTGTTAATAAAAAAACACATCGGTTTTTAAAGTAATTTATTAATCAGCTCAGGGAGTCTTCTTCCAACTTCCACTCTGTTCGGCCTCTTCTCCCGGTGTCCGGCCTCTTCTCCCGCTCTCCGGCGTCTTCTCCAGCTCTTCTTCTGGGCTCCTCCGCTATCTTCTTGCAGCTCTTTTACTAGTGTTGGAGCCCGGTCTCCTCTGTCCTTCTTCCCTCTTCTCTCTTCTCTCTTCTTTCTTCTTCCGATATTGACACAATGCTCTCTCCCACTGTAATGCCGTGTGAGTGCTGCGCGATCACTTATATAGGTAAGGGGCATGGTAACGGTGACCCCGCCCCGTGTCATTCTCGCCGATGGAGGCAGCAGCATTCACTTCCCTTGCTAGTCCCGTCTATAGAATATTTTTTAAAAAGTCAGTTACTTTGCTGAGTAACTAATTACTTTTCCAATGTAGTTACTTTTTGGGAGAAGTAACTTGTAACTTAATGAATTACTTTTTTAAAGTAAGATGACCAACACTGCATATCACCATAGTATATAAACAAATAAATAAATACATCTTCATTTAAATTATAATAAATCCATAAATAAAAAGGTCCATGTATAAATCTCACACATGAATAACGTCCTCAGTGAGTATAGGAAAGGTTCCTCTCCACCAGCATGCAGACATACTATGCACTTACCAGACTTAATTGACCCCTATTACAGGGAGTCAAATTACGCATATGGGAAGATCATACATGAGCTCACAGGAATTAATTCAAACTACTGCTGTCCTCCATTTAATAGATAGATAGATAGATAGATAGATAGATAGATAGATAGATAGATAGATAGATAGATAGATAGATAGAGATAGATAGAGATAGATAGAGATATATATATAGATAGCATATTCAAAGCTCCCACATTGCCATATAGAGAGGGAGAGGAAAGAACACTCTCATGGTTCAGTATGTCAAATCATTTATTTAAAAGAGAATGTTTTATTGCACTTACATCAAAGAAAACAGGGATCAGCATGAATTGTATAGGAATTGTAGGTTTGCACTTCACCTGCGTTCAAGCTGACCGGAAATGATGTATAGGAAACACCCCCCAATGCCATTTCATCAGCCAGCGTCTGACATCATTACATCATTTCCAGTCAGCTGGAAGGCAGGTGGAGCGCAAACCAGCGATTCCTATACAATACATGCTGATCTCTGCCTTCTTTGATGTAAGTGCAATAAAAGCTTATTTTTTATATAAATTATTTGAAATACTGCACCATGAGAGTATTCTTTCCCCTCACTCTCTATATGGCAAAACTGGATCTTTGAATACGCTATCTATATGAAAAGGAATGGATGACAGCAGAGGTTTGAATTCATTCCCGTGACCTCATGTATGACATCTTGGATTTTGCCATATGCAGAATTTTACTCCTGTAATAGGGGTCAATTAAGTCTGGTGAGTACATAATGTGTAATTACACCAATATCAGTGCTCGCAGTCACTTCTGCAGCAACACTTTTAAATTTAAAAGCCCACCTCCAGCGCAATTGGACATCTTAATAAATTAGTTCAAAGAAAAAAATGAGTCTAATGATTACTATCAAGGTACCAAAATCCATTATCACAAGGCTAAGAGCATTCATATGTGGAAGCTTACATAGCGTTGCTAAAAACAGAATATGTGAAATGAGGGACAATCATATGGCTTTGTTTTTAAATTGGCCACAAAGCTAGAGCTGGCTACACACTATGAGAAAATCGTAAGAAAAATTACGTATGAGGAACGTTCGTTCAATTTTCATATAGTGTGTACATGTCAGGGCTGGGCTTAGCCCTTCCTTCTTTGAGCTGGCCGCTTAGCTGTCAGCTAATTGCCAGCTCCTATGTCTCCACAGTCACTCACCTGTTGATGATATGCTGCTCGTCAGTCCTGACTACTTAATCCATCCAGCCCAGATGATCTCTGCTTTTGCCTTGGTCAACATCACAGAGACTATCTACTTTCTTGGCTTACATTCCTTCAGGCTCCAGATCCTGCTTGCTGTTCCACTATGCTGTTCCCTGGCTTCCTGACTTTCTGGCTTGTCTGATTATCCGTTCCAATTTCTGAACTTTGGCTATGTTTTGACTACATTTGTTCTATTTACTTTTATTATTAAACAAGTGTGATTTAACCCTTACTTCTGATGGGACAAACTCCAAAATGATTCTTGTGCGTAAACATCATGAACAATTTTTGTTTAATGTGTCTTTGTATGAGAAAAATCTGATACGAAAGACTGAGCATGATCAGAAACAATAAACAACAACAAAAAAAAGCCTTTATCGTACAAGAATTTTTATACATAAATTTCATCCTCAGTTCCGACTTTCTGTGAAACATCGAGGAGAACTGGACACAATTTTCTTATTGTATGTTCCCACATTTAGTCTGTGTAATGTTATCAGAGGTTGTGTGGAATGCTGTTTAATGTTATGATTGGATAGGCCATAGAAAATTGGCTCTTCTGTTCTGATAATCCCCTAAAACACACATCTGTTAAAATATATTAATTGCTCTCTCTCAAATTATAAATTTGGTTTCTTGGGTATTCTCTTTATAGGTCTTTTCCAGCACCATCACATCAATTTTTATGCTGTTACATTGTGCAGTAAATATCTCACTATCGTGGCTATGTGTGTACATTTGGAAAAAATATATCAACTGAACCTAACTGTTCTAGCAAGATGGAAATGAATTACAAGCTTAACTTCTTATAGTAAAATTCCATCTGTGGCAAGGAAGCGCAATAGATTTATCCCATGCTCGGATTTTCTAAGATATGATTTATAGATTTCAGCTAAATGAAACAAAGGTTATGGATTATCTTTTTTTGGTTATAGTTTTGTAAATTACATTTTATGCCCTTTACTAAATGCTGTACTGTATATGTGCGTGAGATATTACTAAATTTTTCCTCACACATATCGTGGTTAACATCTCTCACATTTCCTGAGTCCCAGATGATCACCAATGACTCTAAAGTTTATGCCCTATAGGGTCTTATATAGAGTCTGCTGAGAAAATACAAGCCTATTAACAAAGCAAAGACCTTGCAAGCATATCAAATTTAGGGACAGATTTTTTTTTTAGTACAGCATACACAACTGTAAAAACAAAAAAGGTATACAGCAAAAGAAGCCCATAATGTCAATCTTTTAATTTTGACGTTTTTCAGAAGGAATACTAGAGAAGAGAATTTAATGGCTCTTGTGAACAGCACTATGTTCATAAATACATAAGAATATTTATATAGTCTACACTTCACTTCAGTGCCCCTGAGCCAAAAGAGGTATCAGTTGGCAAACTTTTTTTATTTTTAAAATAACAAATATCACTCTGTAAGCAGCTGTGGTTGAATACAAAATATTTTCCAAAACTATCAAAATGAAATGTATACAGCACTATGAATATAACTTAAAAATATGAATACATACAGTGATAATAATAATAAAACTTTTAATCATGTCTCAGTAACCGATGTGTAGTGTGCAAAGTATCTAAATAAAATATTCATAATTTGATCAAATTCTTCAGAGATGATGCACGCCTAAAAGCATATTTAAATCTAAAAACAAAAATATAATTTATTGCAGCTTACTAGTTAATTCGATTTGGTACCTGCATATGTTATCTTTTTTGAGGCTATTTCCCTTTATTTTCACTTGGTAATCCTAGTAAAAGCACACTTCTTGTCCTTTCATATCTACTCTAATTTTTCTACAGTGTCTATGGGTGCAGCCATGGTTGTCACTAGGGATGAGGTTCAGGTTGATTGGGGTTGAATGTGAGTTCAACAGAAAGTGGGGGTCCTCTAAAAATTCCTTTCTGGCCGACTAGAAAAGGAGGGAGCAGCAAGCATGCACCCATGCCAAACCATACCAGGCCACATGCCCTTAACATTGGGTGAGTACAGTACAATAGGTGAGGTGGCAAAAAGAACACAACCCCTTATCTTTTAGAATAAGGGGGTCCTCGTATTTTCCCCTTTACATGAATGTGTATGGGGTGCAAATTTCACCTTGTTACTCAGTAACTACATAAAGAAAGTGAAATATATAAAGAAAAACATCACACCATTAAAAAAGTTCTGAGGAAAAAAAACAAAAACAAACCCAATGTACATCTAATCTCAGGTATGCTCTCATGTAGACCCACATCAGTCAAGATGATCCACTGCATGGCTATGTAGACCTGCTACCATGATGAACCTCCATGCCTTATGCTGTTACGCCATGGCTACACTTATTGCAAATTACAGATTTCAAACTGCCTACTGAAAGTAAACAGAGCAAGTCGGGATTGATCATATTTGGTCGTCAATGACATCACCAAGCATCTCCAGCCTATTTTTTTGACAGGGGGAGATTTCAGATTCTGATAAGTTCCCCCAGACCCCTACATTTCTTTTAGGGAACAGGATTTGGGAATGAGGCCCCTGTCTCTATCAACATGAGGACATGGGGCTTTGCAAGGTGTTTTGTCAACCCCTCCTTGCAAAATATCCTACCAAATGTTGAAGGCATGTAGTCTTGTAAGGTTCAAGGCCCAAGCTTGCTACACCTATTTTTTGGTCACCCAGGCTGCACGCGTGGATAAGAGTTTTTTTTTATTTTTTTCTCTTAAAGGGCCAGCACACCATTTAACAAATAATATGTCAATGTGTTGTCCAACAATGTAAATCCACATCTATCACAATAATACGCCAACCCAATAACCTGCCACGCCTGACAATTTTCACCTGTTGCTACTCTTATCACAAATGACAGATCCATAGTACTACTGCATATAAACAGACTGACCAGGTATTCTGAGGGACCTCACTGTAAAGTCATGCTCATAGTGACAACAGCTGTGGTACGGCTTCTTTGAAAAGAAGAGCTGGATGGAAAAGGGCAGGCATAGTCAGTCACCCTTGATGAGTGCCTGTCACAGCTCCTGTGGCTCCATTACCAATTACTGAACAAGGGGATTATGGTGGCAGGGGTAGGGCTGCCACTTTTTCTTCAAGCCAAACCTGAACACTTTAGAGGCGCACAGTATTTATTTTAATTTTTTTTAGTGTACACTATGTGATTATAACACAGCCGGGACACCTTTGGGCGCTCCAAAGAGAATAGTAATGTGGTGCACATAATGCCCCGTCCTGTCAGGCCCTGTTCCGAGTGTCCCCTCCTGTCAGGCCCTGTTCCGAGACAGATTTCAAGTGGCAACCCTAATGACAGGGTGACAACGCAGGAGCACAATTGGGAACAGGGACAGAGCGTTGTCACCCTATATCAGCAAGTGCCCCCCCCCAGACACTGTTCTGAGACACATTCCTGCCTGAATAATGTGTCTGGGTTTCAGGTGGACTGAAACCCAGACACATGATTCAGAACCCGGACTGTCTGGGTGAATCCTGGACAAATGGCAACCCTAATGACAGGGTGACAATGCTGGAGCATAATTGTGAGGCAGGGACAGAGAGTTGTCACCCTATAACAGGAAGTCCCTGAACAAGGATGACAGGGTGACAACGCATGATACAACTGGGAGAAAGGAACAGAGCATTGTCACCCTATAACAGGAAGTGCCTAAACAAGGATAACAGGGTGACAATGCAGGAGCACAATTGGGGCATAGGGACAGAGCATTGTTACCCTATAACAGCAAGTGCCCCCTCCTGTTAGGCCCTGTTCCGAGACACATTCCGGTCTGAATAATGTGTCTGGGTTTTAGGTGGACTGAAACCCAGACACATGATTCAGAACCTAGGGGGGGTTGAGGGGGGATTGTAGGAGGAAGATTTCTACTAAAGCAGGAGACAGAAGCACAAAGGGCGCATGTCATTGAATTGTAAGTAATGTCTCTTGTGCTGATTTTCTTTTTACTAAATTTTACATTTCCTCTAGTATAAGGGCATGCGTACACATTAGAAAACATTTTTTAGCGATGGGACCCTCTTTGATGAGTCCCCTGAAGCACACATCTATTATCAAGGAGATGATTTGAGGATTTGGACATTTTCATTTCTGTATATTAGTTATATATTTCTATGTAGGTAATTTTTTTTTGTTGCATTTGTAATACCATACATTTTACACTTTGGTTTTAGGTTTCATTATTTATTTTGTTTCTAAGTGGTGTAATAGTTGTGCCTGTTGAAGGCATCACACAAAATGTAATATCATTGAGCAGAAGGGGCTAGTTATTCTGTTTAGTGCTATTCTAATTTAGATCCTTATCTCCACAGTTAATGTAGTTAATTCTAAATATGCCAAAGTGAGCATTTCTGTGTCATGTGTTTGGTGTACTGAGCACAAAAGCCCATGATGACATAAAAAATTAAATATATAAATATACTAAAACGTTGGCTTGAATCAGAAAAAAAAACAGGTATGTTTTGTTTTTCAGATCTCAATAAAGATTCCAGGATCCACAGCCTCAATGGGTAAACAAACTTATTTTCCAGTATCTGCACAAGGACTGGTCTGAACTAGTTATGTCTTTTTCCTGTAGGATTTAGAAGCACTACATCACATTGCACTGTTTGGCATTACATACTACTTAGCTTAGTTGCTTGTCATTTACACCGAGACATGCTTCTTAATGTCTTTTCAGTGCTGAATATTTTAATATATTTAAGAGAGATGTGTTTACACTGTATATTGACATGCCTCTATAGTTTTGAATAGAGGAAATTAAAGTGCATTAAACCTTATCTCTACAATGCAGTATTCTAAACATACAGTGTTGACCAAAACTACTGAGGAGATTGTTTAGGGGTACTTATTAAAGATGATTGAAAAATTTGAAAACAGTGCGGCTAGGCAGCAGGAAAAGAAAATAAGGCAGACCGTAGACAGTGCAAATTTCTTTCCTGCAACCACATCCCTGCCGGGAGAAGACAGTGATTATTTCTAGCAGCTATAGGAGCTGCTAGCGATAATTGCAAGTGAATATGGTAGGCTGGTTGTACCCAAGTTGATTGATTGATCAACTTGGTACATTCAGGCTGCCCACACACAGTTTAAATCTCTGCTGAACCAGCCAAGATTCAACCAGTCTATGGCTCGCCTAAGATGCATCACTAGAGGGATCAACATCAGGAGGAAGGAGGTCCTGATTTCCTCTTTAGATCCTCAGTTAAACTTTGTTTAAAATACTGTGTCCGGTTCTGGAAACCTCACCTATGAAAAGATATTGATAAGATGGAACTAGTTCAGAGAAGCCAGCAAAAATGAAAGATCTAGGTAATAAAAAACATCGGACTTCAGTAACTTAGTATATACAATCTTAAGGAAAGAAGAGAAGAGGGAGACATGATTAAAATGTTTAAAAACATTAAGGGTGTCAATAAGGTTTAGGAGAGCAGTATTTGTAATATGAGGCTAGGATCATGAACATGCAGACATGACCTTAAACGAGCAGAAGTAAAGTTCAAAACTAAGCTTAGAAAGTATTAATTTTACCAAAAGAGTAGTTGATGTTGATATATGAAAAAGACCTCCAGCAGAGGTAGTGAGTCAGTCAACTGTAAGTGGATGAAACATGCTTGAGGCAAACATAGATCTTTGTGCAGACAAAAAATGTATAAAAAATATACTTTATATACATACTGCATATACAAGGTGTGTCTAAAAAATCTGTGAAAGGTTTGATATCTCAGCGGTAACATGGTCCAAGTGTGCATGCATGCACATGGCTACCCAGAGAGACACGTCGAGAAGCACTACCTAGCGTGAAATACGCGTGACCGCCAGGTAGTCAAACGTAGTCTGTGTGAGAGGTAGGTTCACAGTGCAATTGAGTAAGGAGTGAGCATCAAGTCCTGCTATAAATTGAGGAAAATGACGATGGAGAAATGAATGAAATGTTGATGCAAATTGTATGGGACAAGAGCCGTGAGAAGAAAATGTGTTTAAGACTGGTTCAAACCCTTTCAGGACGGGAAGGAAAGGACTGAGGATGAGCCACATTCAGGTCAGCTGTCAACATGCAGAACTCCAGCCATGATCGAGCAAGTGTGACAAATGCTGGCATGAGATCGGCGACTGACTCTACAATTGATGGTGGAGGAATTGGGCATTAGCAAGGACACAGTGCACACCGTCTGCGAAGATTTGTCCCGCACAAGCTGACAGATGAACACAAAGTAAAATGGATGGAAACATCTGGAGATTTAATTACCATTTGTGACCAGGATCTATCCTTTCTGTGAACCATCATCATGGGGGATGAGACCTGGTGCTGCTACTTCAATCCAGAATCCAAGTGACAATTGATAGAATAGCATTTGTTGTCTTCCCCACGACCTAAAAAGGGTCACCTGCAAAAGTGCTATGGGCCACTCAGACGGGGGAAGAGAAGTCAGGAGCACTGGCAAGGGACCCCAGAAGAGAAGGATAAGAGCTGCTCTGTGCAAAACCATTGCACAGAGCAAGTAAGTATGACATGTTTGTTATTTTAATTAAAAAGACAAATCCAGCAATTACAATTACTTTAATTTAAGTTTATTCAAGTTTTTTGTATACAATTGTATGTTATATGCATGAATCTATTAGGTTTACATTAGCATTTAACTTCCGTAAAAGGGTTTCTGTTCATTGACTATTAACTATCAAATTTATTTACTAATTCTAGTTTTTTTTAATATTCTTTACAATTTAGTATATTAGTATTGGGTGAATGAATAAATACATTTAGTTATTTATTTATTTTTGATTTGTGAAACCTTCTGTAAATTTTGTGTGTACATATTCACATGTGCACACTTCAAACATATACTGTTGGACTGATATATTATACATCTGCGTTTATTTATTTGAATTGATGTTTTATTACTTATGAATAGATTTATGGTGATTGACACTGAACGTTTCTCATTGGTATCCTTGCTCTTATGTAAAAAAAAGTAATATAAATATTTATTTCAACAGCTTTAAATTCCTTATAACAACACTACTGTTCGGCACAAATTAAAGCCAACATAAGGTTCCTTACAACTGTACATAAATTAAATGAAAACCAAAGAGAATCTGAACACTTTGAGTTTACAGAAATACATATTATATTTGTATTCAATACAAGAAAATATACTTTACATTTTGTATGTGTTTTTATCCTCCTATAGTTTATTTTTTAACTGCAGGTTTGTATAATATATATAATTATATATAACTAAATATATTATATTATATTATAATATGTTATGGTCACTATATATGCATTCTTCTTTTGTTTTCACAAGGTCCTTTAGCCCATACAATATACCCTATACTAATTATTACTCACTTATTCTTATTATTGTCATACTATTACATTGGATGACATGCTAGAGGCAGCAGAGTTTGTGACATCAAAAGGTGTCCTTTGGTGATTTGCTCTTTGTTCTTATGAAACACTGTCTCTCCCTTTAGTGAGTAATCCCTTGTGATAAGCATGAGTTTCTCAAACCCTGAATATGCGTCTTGCAGAACAGCAGACACTAATTCTGCAGAGTGGGCTTTCCTTTATTGGTTGCCCCAATATATAGTTTATAGTTTCCAGTACAGCTGTCTTTAGGGTAAAGCCATTTAAGTTGCCCATAAGCAGACATGGACAATCAAATGCTAGAAATCGCTTTGAACATTTGAAGAACCTCCTTTCGGCACTACAAAAACAAGCAAGAAAACTTGTATACTACAAGCGGACATAGATGAACATTTTCCAAAGCTGTCTGATTGCTTGCAGTTGCTAATCTGGTGTTTCTTATATTTTGTAACATGCATTAGGAACAGATGTTTTACCTACTGTATATGCAAATTGCATAATATGTTAGTCACAGTGAGAATGAACATACAGTATCTGAGAATATATGAAAGTGCTCCTTGGCACTTCTAATTTCTATGACAGATGTGAGTTTATAACTACATCACAAAATAAGTGCTTGCAGTTGCAGCACAACTCAGACAAAAGGCATGCAGTCACTATTTTTCCGCACAATCAGGCAAACTCATTTTTGCACACAAATTGCACTGAACTTAATATCTAACTGCTTTAATATATGTCCCCTATATATTGTCACTATAGAAGCTTGCTATTTTTTTTAATTTCCTGCAGGTTTAAACACATATCTTTATAATATTTTGAAGAATCACACAAACTAAGAAATCAGGGAATTGTAATTCATATTTTCTGATTAACTGAAGTTCAAATTGTAACTGACTGAGTTGCCAATTTACGGAGCAACTTGTTTCCTAACTGTGACCAATCTACTGTGCTTATCTGTGAAAATGAATTGAAGAACAATAGTCCAGTAAATGACAATTTTAATCTAATGGGCAGAACTTTCCCCAGTGTTAAGGTAAATACTATTGCCATACACAAAACAATAAATGAACAAAAAAGGATTTTTTTCTTAGCATGATATATCTAAATTATTTAGAATTTTTGTATGTGTTCTACTGCTACACTTTTATATACTGTATACCTTAAAAAAATACTAGGGCACACTGTACAGTAGTCCTGTCTTTAAAGAAGGCCTGTTGTCAAATAAATATATATATATGCTGCCTGCCATTATAAAAGTGCTAGTTGCACAGCTATCGTATTGATTCTCTTGTGTCACTGACCCAGAACACATACATGTAAAAGGATTTCTGACATCTTCCAGGTCAGTGTGACAGTATAACTGTCAGGCAACTAATATCAGAAGAAAGTCACCAATATTATATGTATAGCCCAAAAAAATTCTGGTATTGGATAGAGTAAGGAAGGGATAAAATCCCTGCTTACCGGTAGTTACATTTAGCTGTCTATGTTTATGTATGAGGAATTTCGCTTCAGTTCCTGCCCTGAAGATGATCTTCTGGCAACTGTAACATTTCAGATTTCCCATTACTTTCTGTCTCGGTGATAATATTGAAAACAATTAAAGTGTGAATCCAAAATAGTTTTCCTAAAAGATGCTGCTCCCTATGTCTTTATGGTGGAAAAGCAACGTTGTAACGTGGGTTCACTTAAAGTGAAGGTTAGTAACAAGCCATGTGGTTTTATAAATCTTTGGATAAAAATATATTTGAAATCTTTGAAAATAAAAACCCCTGGTTTCTGAAGACAGCCCCAACTGCCCCAAATAAAAACTGTCCCAGATTGTGTCCCTGGTTAAAAAGTGGAGTACTCTGAACTATCATATACCTGCATGGGTGGGTCTGGACCAGGTTGTTTTTGTCCCTGGGAGAGAAGCCAGGGACAACACCATTAAGGCCCTCAATTTGCACCACTGGCTCACCACTACTCAATGGGAGAGCTGCTTTTTGGCCATGGACTTGGAGAAGGCATTTGACAGGGTGGCCTGGGACTACATGGGGAGTCCTGGAGAGCTTGGGGCTGGGTCACTGTATGTGGGCATTTATCAGGGTGCTATACACTAACCCCAGACCTAGAGTCAGGGATCCCCTCTCTCCTCTATACTGTATATCCTCACCCTAGAACTTCTTCTCCGCTGCATTCGAGTAAACCCGAACATCAAAGACATATAAGTACACAAGAATACAAGATTGCCGCCTTCGCAGATGATATCTTGCTCTTCCTCTCGTCTCCCTTAACGTCTCTTCCAAACCTAATGCCAATTCTAGAAAGATTCAAGACTATCTCGAACCTAAAGATTAACTACTCCAAATCCTTTGCACTAAACATATCACTGCCCTCTACTGTAGTTCCACTCTGTCAGAATAACTTCCCGTTTCAATGGAAAGCAGAGGTCCTCACTTATCTATGCATACAACTCCCTAGTAAACTTAAAGACATATACGAAAAAAACTTCCTAGCAGAATAAAAATCTATACAGCAAGATCTCAATAGGTGTGAGGCCCCCTCCATATCATGGTTTGGTCGTGCTGCGATTCTTAAGATGACAATACTCCCTCGCTTACTATATAAACTCTAAACGCTCCCAATCCACTTGCCACCCTCTATTTTTGCAACCTACAAGAGGATGTGTAGTGCCTTTCTATGGGGAACCAAGCTGGCGCGTATTGGATGGGCAAAATTGGTTCTCCCAAAAACAAGAGACGGGATAGGCCTTCCAGACCTGCAGAGATACTACTGGTCAGTACACCTGACCCGAGTGGTTGACTGGAGGCTTCACAGCAGACACAAGGGTTGGGTACTGTTAGAACAGCTGACTGCAAAGACTGATTTGCGTTTGGCTCCCTGGCTTTTGTGCAAACACTTCCCAGCAGCCACTCAAGCACACCCTCTCATCGGAGCGACCCTGAATGCATTCTATAAAGCATGCAGAACACACTAACTCTCAGTGAGAATCTGCGCAATCACGCCTCTTAAAGGAAATCCAGACTTCCCTCCTGGTATGGAACAAGCCTACCTAGCGGCTGAATGGCCATACCCGGAGATGCGGGCCCAACACTTTTTTCTGAGGGGTAGATTCCTTTGACAGCGAGAACTTGCAGCAATCTCTAACACTAAGTCTTTTCCCTTCTGGGCCTATATCCAAATAAAACACTTCCTTGACAACCCTACTACAGGGACAGCCAGAGTCACTTGATTTCGGTGCTCTATGCGGCAATGTTCGGGAATCCTATGCCTCCCTGCACTCAGAACACATCTATTGGGAGATAGAGGACACCAGCTGGGATCGAATTCATCTATATATCCACAAAGGCTCCCTCAATGTACACATGCAAGAAAACGGGTATAAGATTAAGATGAAATGGTATAGAACACCAGAAATACTCCACAAGTTTATCCCTACGGTCTCTGACCAATGTCGGAGTTGTGAAAATGACCCAGGGACCCTTCTCCATATATGGTGGACATGCCCGATGATCCAACCGTATTGGAAAAGGGTACACGCAGTAATAACTGAGATAACCTCACTCCCCCTGGAATTCACACCAGCACAATACCTCTTACACTTCTCCAAAATCCCCCATAAGAGATACTACAAATCAATGGCCATGCATATGATCAAGGCTAAGCTAAGCTTATCGGTCCATTGGAAGTCCAAATAACCCCTTCCATCCTTCCATGAAGGAGTGGACACTTCGAATCAACCAAATAGAGTAGCTGATCCATGCCTCAAATAGATAGATAAAGATAGAATGCTGCATTTTTCGACTACATGGGCTCCCTGGCTTGAATATCGGAACCCACAATGATACCAAATACTGTCACTGGAAAACCCTTGACCATTCCCCCCCCCCCCCGTGGTCCATGCCCCTCTAGTGATGTAGATCCAGAGGGCATTAGACCCTGTACATTAAAAACTATACTCGGGGACACCTGGAGAAGGTAGTTGGTGGCTGCTCCCACCCCCTCTCCACATAACCCCCGGGCAGTTTGTATCTCCCCTTGACTCCTCCCCCCTCCTTCTCTACCCTTCTACTCTGTTCTTCCTTCTGTTTTTCTTCCCCTACCCCCTTTTCTATATTAATCCTCTTCTAAGAGAGAGCTGGGATAGCAGGACGACCTAGAGTCGGACGCTGCCCACTCCCAATTTAGGATCAATAGTACGACCAAACGTTGCCTTATGCCCACTTTCTGGCCCTCCCCGCACAGTACTAACACCGAGAAGCCACAGAGCATCGTGGCTTCATCGCTCTATGTGGGAAAGAGGTAAAAATTATAAAGCCCTGCTACAACCACTAGAAATCAAGGGGCTAATCCCTACTAGACCGACTAAGGAGGGCACATGACGGGTACTAAATGTTAGTTCATTGGTTTATAACTGTCTGAATTTTAATGCCTTGTTGATGTTAAATACACGAAAAACCTTTGTAAGTTCTGAAATGTACTTTCTGTATTTCCTATGAATCTTTTCAAAATAAAATAAAACTTTTTGTGGAAAAAAAAAGTGGAGTACTTGGGGTTTACAGAATCACAGGTCTTACAGAATCTCTCCAAGCAATGCCAGTTTTTTGTCCCAATACTGGATCTCAGATTGGACATTTAAAATCTTTAGCACGGATTGCATGCTTAAGTCCTGGCAAGATCTAACTGTTCAGAACCAAAGAATGTGATATTGGTCTGTCCATGACTTGAGCCATGCGCCTGTTGCACTGGCTGCCTAGATAGGTATAGGGAAGGGGGGAGTATTAGCTTTGCCCTGAACTTGAGGTGTGGGAACAGAAATGGGCCTGACAGCTGGGACTAGGATGGCGAGTTTGGGACTGTGCTGCTGTGTGTAAGTGTTATGCTCAGACTTAGTGACAGTTGCAGAGCAACTTGTTGTGTTACACTGGAACTGCTACTGATCGCTGTCATCTATGACTGCTGATCACTTTCAGTACTGCTCACTGCTGACCACTGTCACAAACCACTACTGATCACTGGCAGTATTACTCATTGCTGATTACTGTCACCATCCATTACTGATCACTCTCAATACTGCTGTTACCTGAGAACTGAACCTAAAAACTGAAACAACACCCCAAAAAAATATGAGCCTAAAATGAAGTTTTATTCCAAACATAGATTGGATACAAGAGCAAATACATTTTGGGGGGCCAGACATTGTTCTTTTCATCAGGGTATACAAAAATGTGGAGTCAGGCTATGAGGACCCAGGCAGTTATACATCATTTTAAAATAAGTATTCGTACTTGTGAAGGGTGAGAGCAGATCAGTATTGTATTTTTGCTTACCCATGATTGCAAATGATTGGTTGATGGAAGCTAGCAGAGTTTCCCCTCATTCTCTTTCCATTGGAAAATGTATTTCTGAAGTGGAAATTCCTGTGCAAAGTGATCTGCCTATTTTCCTATAGTAAATCACCAAAATGCATCACAATTCACTGCTAAAACATAGAAAAGGTAGGATTTGAAGTACCAACAGAAAAAGAGACATACACCAGGGTTCAGGTACAACAACATGGGTATAGGGAGGAGGAGGGCATGGGCCAAAACTAACAATACCCAAACTCAATCTCAATCAAGATGTGGGAGGGGAGCCATATTCATATCCCAGATATCCCATATCTTAGGCCGCGTACACACGGGCGGACTGTTCGCTCAACTTTGTCCGCTGAACAGTGTTTCAGCGGACAGTCCGCTCGTGTGTGGGGCTTCAGCGGACAGTTTCAGCGGACAGTTTGACGAACAAAGTTTTTTGGAAATTCCGAAAAACTGTCCGCTGAAACTTGGTTTGAGCGGACAGTCCGCCCGTGTGTAGGCCACTTTCGAAATGAGCAAACTGTTCCCGCTCGGAGGAAAGTCTGCTCATTTTGAGCGCGTCTCCAGGTAGGCGGGGCCCGCGAAGGAGACGTCGCGGGCCCCGCCGCCTGGTATGGACTTAAAGGGGAACCCCAACGCCGAAAAAAATCGGCGTGGGGGTCCCCCCCAAAGTCCACAACAGACCCTTGTCCGAGCACGCTACCCGGCCGGCCAGGAAAGGGGGGCGAGCGAGCGCGCCCCCCCTCCCGAGCCGTACCAGGCCGCGTGCCCTCAACATGGGGGGTGCCTTGGGGAAGGGGGGGCCGCGCGGCCCCCCCACCCCAAAGCACCTTGTCCCCATGTTGATGAGGACAAGGGCCTCTTCCCGACAACCCTGGCCGTTGGTTGTCGGGGTCTGCGGGCAGGGGGCTTATCGGAATCCAGGAGCCCCCTTTAATAAGGGGGCCCCCGGATACCGGCCCCCCACCCTATGTGAATGAGTATGGGGTACAATGTACCCCTACCCATTCACCTGTAAAATAAAAGTACCCCAAAAAAAACACAACACACGAGATAAAATATTTTATTGCACAGCTCCGGGGGACTTCCGTCTTCGGGGGTCTTCTCACCGGACTCCTCCGCTATCTTCTTGTAGCTCTTTTGCTAGCGGAGGAGTCCGGCTTTCTTCCTCCCCGCCGCCGGCCTCTTCTCCCGACTTCGGGGGTCTTGTCCCCCTCTTCGGTTCTTCTGCCGGGCCACCGCGCCTTCTTATAGCTCTTTTACAGGCGGTGGCCCGGTCTTCTGTCGCCGCTGTCGCCTTCCGGTCGCCTTCCGGTCGCCTTCCGTTCTTCTTCTTGTTCTTCTTCTTCTTCTCCAGGAGATGTTTGCACGTCGCTCTCTCCGGCCGGAATGCCAGAGCCGCGCTGTGCGGCCACTTATATAGTGACAATGGGGCGGTGTCACATGGTATATGTCACATGGGTTGGTCACATGGTGACCCCGCCCCCTTACGATGTCATAGTCCCCATGTGACATCAACCCATGTGACCAACCCATGTGACATATACCATGTGACACCGCCCCATTGTCACTATATAAGTGGCCGCACAGCGCGGCTCTGGCATTCCGGCCGGAGAGAGCGACGTGTCAACATCTCCTGGAGAAGAAGAAGAACAACAAGAAGAAGAACGGAAGGCGACCGGAAGGCGACAGCGGCGACAGAAGACCGGGCCACCGCCTGTAAAAGAGCTATAAGAAGGCGCGGTGGCCCGGCAGAAGAACCGAAGAGGGGGACAAGACACCCGAAGTCGGGAGAAGAGGCCGGCGGCGGGGAGGAAGAAAGCCGGACTCCTCCGCTAGCAAAAGAGCTACAAGAAGATAGCGGAGGAGTCCGGCGAGAAGACCCCCGAAGACGGAAGTCCCCCGGAGCTGTGCAATAAAATATTTTATCTTGTGTGTTGTGTTTTTTTTTGGGTACTTTTATTTTACAGGTGAATGGGTAGGGGTACATTGTACCCCATACTCATTCACATAGGGTGGGGGGCCGGTATCCGGGGGCCCCCTTATTAAAGGGGGCTCCCGGATTCCGATAAGCCCCCCGCCCGCAGACCCCGACAACCAACGGCCAGGGTTGTCAGGAAGAGGCCCTTGTCCTCATCAACATGGGGACAAGGTGCTTTGGGGTGGGGGGGCCGCGCGGCCCCCCCTTCCCCAAGGCACCCCCCATGTTGAGGGCACGCGGCCTGGTGCGGCTCGGGGGGGGGGCGCGCTCGCTCGCCCCCTTTCCTGGCCGGCCGGGTAGCGTGCTCGGACAAGGGTCTGTTGTGGACTTTGGGGGGACCCCCACGCCGATTTTTTTCGGCGTTGGGGTTCCCCTTTAAGTACATTCCAGGCGGCGGAGCCCGCGACGTCTCCGTCGTGGGCCCCGCCTACCTGCACACGCGCTCGAAATGAGCGGACTGTTGCCTCGTGTGTGGGCGAGTCCGTTCATTTCAAAAGTTGCACGGACTTAGTACGACGAATAAAGTTTGCCGTATTTGTCCGCTCAAAAAGTGCCGTGTGTGGGCGTGTTCGTTCATTCAAAAGTTTGAGCGGACTGTTTGACGAACTTGGTTTCGGCAGACAGTCCCCGCGTGTGTACGCGGCCTTATTGAACTGAGACATTGCATCATTAACCAGAGCCGTCATGTGCTCCATTCACAAAACAAAATGTACAAGACTAGTTTGTGCGGGGAGGCCTAAGGGATAATGTATTAGGTCCAACGGAAGGGGTAAAGCAAGCAGTCGTTGGAGCATAACATTGCTATGGTCCAAAACAGCTTAATGAGCTCACATTACCAAAAAATATGATAAGTGGAGCTGGCTGCTTTACCAAATGCCAACATAAGGGGAGAGTGAAGAATCCTGGTGTAGTACTTCAGGTGTTCTGTACCAGAACAGTAAGATTTTGAAAGCAGTGTCTTTCTGCACCACACATCTCGAAACTTTAGAAGTAGAGGACCAGACTTTATCCCAGCAGGGAAGGGTGATGGGGTCCTAGAAAATAAGTGACCATTTATGCATATTATGTAGGTATGAAGGTCTTCGGTAACATGCATCTTTATCTTACGTTGTCTTGCTGTTTACTGTCATCTTCCACTGATGATCACTGTCATTACAGAGGAGGCATTGGGATTGATTTACTAAAACTGAAGAGTACAAAATCTAGTGCAGCTCTGCATGGAAACCAATCAGGTAGCAGGTTTTTTGTCAAAGCTTAATTGAACAAGCTGAAGTTAGAAGTTGATTGGCTACCATGCACAATTGCCCCTTTCTAATTGTTGAAACCACTAATCAACGTATTCACTACCTTGTTATCTCTCGCCTTGACTATTGGAACTCCCTCCTCATTGGTCTACCTCTCCGCAAGCTATCTCCTCTTCAGACTATCATTAATGCCACTGGCAGACTCATCCACCTTACTGTTACATGACAGGTTTATGTAAATTCTCCATTAACAGCTCTAAATAATATTGCAATTAAAAATATATTTCAGTTAGAAGGAAATATTTTTAAAGTATTGAGTATTGTGTTGGTGTTACAGTAATTAGTTCAACTTCAACGGTTGGCCTTTTGTTTTCCCTGGTCACATCTCACCTAAACAACAGCCTTCTTTGACTCATCCAATCAGGATGTGCCCAATATACATTTACTAGGTACAGTGACCATTAGGGAGTATTATATTAGCCAGAGTACAGAACGGAGGGGGGATATAATGCTTTGTGACCAAGCTAAGTCCCTTTTTGGTGTGGGAACAGACAACAGTCACCATGGGCCGACCTGAAGTTAACAGGTAATCTAAAGCTATACTTACATCTTATATTGTATTGTAAATATGGTTGCTGTGGGTAATTTGTAAATAGCATGTAAGCAAGGGGACTGGCTTGCTGTCTGGTGTATAATTTGTATATATTATGTAACCCTATCAATAAATGTGTATTGTGGATGGAACTACCTCTTTTGTGTAAAGCCTCCTACACACGATCGGATTGTTGCCCAACCAAACAGTTGACTTTTGTCAGAAGGGCGTTGACCCAAACTTGTCTTGCATACAAACGGCACACAATTGTTGGCCAACAATCATGAATGTAGGGGTGTACTAGACGTACTACGTGGTTTTTCAGCTCTTTAGCACCACTCTTTGGGCTCCTTCTGCTAATTTCATGTTAGTAGAAGTTTGTTGAGTGTTGATTCATGCTTTTCATTTCGCGATTTTCAGTTCGCACTTTTCAATTAGTTTCTGAACAGCAGTTTCTCAACCAGACATGTTGCAGAAACGGAGCACATGTTATTTATTATCGGCCTTGGAGGTATTGCTTTAAAATTCTTTTTTTGGTTGAATAATGATTTGATTTGGTATATTTTCTATATTTTTGGATGCATAGAATGCACTTTTTGGTTAAGTTCTATTGGCAGATAGCATGTCTAATTTTATTTGTTTTCTTTTTTTAATGCACAATAAAAAAAAATTGTGTAGAATAATCCTTGGCTATGTGTTTTACTTCAAATGACAGTTTGGGAGTAGGCAGTTACATTTAAAAAAATACAATGTAAAATTGACAAGGGACACCAACATAGTTGTATCTTTGATCTTAAAAACTATGGGATAATGGTGTTGTGGTAACTTGCCCAAATAAAAAAGCATAATAATATTATTCTTGACATCACAAGAAAAAAATAAAAAATTTGAAAATGTGTTTGCAATAACTCCATCTGTATCACCAGCAAAGAAGCTTCATTATTATCCCATTAAAGAAGAAGAGCACTGCATTTCGAGATTTCATAATTTGCCACGTCACAAATGTTAATTCTTCATTACAAACACCAGTTTACATGACTGCCCACTTCTGGCTTGTCCTTGCTTCCCGAGAATCCGAGAACAGACATTTGTCTGTGGAAAATTTTAAAACCTGCTAGCCAACATTTGTCCATGGGAAATCCGACAACAATTGTCCGATGGAGCATACAGACGGTTGAATTGTCCGCCAACAGCCCGTCAGAAAATCTGATTGTGTGTACACGGCTTTAGATCTCTCAATTCTAGGTATGTATATGTCCATACTACTACAATGATTGAGGTGTATGCACATATTCACAGGAACTAGGCAACAAATGGCAACCACTACTTTGGACAAAAAAAATTTGCTGGTCTCTTTCAGCAATATCTCAAGGGGTTGCAATATCTACAAAAGGCACACTGTGAAAGGGTTTTTCATTTGAATGCTAAAAATGAACATTGGGTGCTCTATGTGCTTAATATAGAAATGGGCTATAAGAAATAGCTGTGAAAGTGCTCTACAGTGTGTAATCAATAGGAAGCCTACTGTTAGTATACAGAGGAACACATAACTTATGTCAAAAGCTAAATATATTATAGAAATTGTACATGAAGAGTCCAGAAGCATTAGAAGGAGATGAAAAGAGCTGTTGCCCAACGTTTCAATGCATGAAAATTCAGTCTATTTAGTATTTAAAAAATGTTGAAAGGTGTTTCCTGCAGCGGATGAAGTGCATGTATGCATATCAACAGGAATTGAGAGCACAGCACAAAAGAGGGATAGGGCGGACAGACAGTCTTTAGAAAATGTGCTACTTGTAGCTAACAATATTGGCAATATTGCCAGGAGTGCACATAACGTTTCATGCAGATAATGTCTTGCAATGATGTAAATTGCTGGGAGTTGCAATTGCCAACTCCAGAGATCAGGTTAAAGTTTTACTATTAACAGTTAACTACCAGACCATGTTAAAGAAGGAAGAGCCAATTACAATGAAACTGTAGATGAACTGCTAAAAATATTACCGTATTTATCGGCGTATAACATGCATTTTTTCCCCTTAAAATCAGGGGGAAATCGCGGGTGCGTGTTATACACCAATCCCCCGCTGTTGTGAGCCTCTGGGCGGCTTTCAGCCACGTTCGGCCATTCTCGGCAGCTTTCGGCTGCCTTCAACCGAAGGCGCCTGAAAGCTGGCGTGAACGGCTGAAGGTAGCCGTAAGCCGCCTAGAACTACCGAGTGCCGCTGAGATACACAGGACATCTGGCTCTGTATCTCGGCAGCGCCATTTTTAAAAGAAAAAGCTGCAAAAAAAACTGACAAGTCTGCAAACGATGGTCAAGGTTGCAAATGACACTGACAAGGGTGCAACGATGGACAAGGCTGCATGACAAAGCTGCATATGACACTGACAAGGCTGCAAATGATGGACAAGCCTGCATGACAAAGCTGCATGACAAAGCTGCATATGACACTGATAAAGCTGCATATGACACTGGCAAGGGAGCAAATGATGGACAAGGCTGCATGACAAAGCTGCATGACAAAGCTGCATATGACACTGACAAAGCTGCATATGACACCGACAAGGGTGCAAATGATGGACAAGGCTGCATGACAAAGCTGCATATGACACTGACAAAGCTGCAAATGATGGAGAAGGCTGCATGATAAGGCTGCAAATGACACTGATAAGGGTGCAATGATGGACAAGGCTGCAGATGGACACTGATAAGGCCGCATCGATGGGCATTTAAATGTAAGACTTTTTTCCTTAACCCCCCCTGACGGTATTCCCGAGTCTGGCTCGGGGTGGAATTTTTATACCAAAAGCGGTATCCCAGAGCCAGACTCGGGACTGCATCGCTGGATCCAGGAGGATGTTTACTTACCTTCTCCCTCGGATCCAGCGTTGTCTCCCTGCTGTACGAGCGAGCCGTGTCTCGCTCGATCTATCATGGACCCGATCTCCGTTGCCTGCGAGCGTTGCGACGCACGGGGACGGAGATCGGCGCCAAATTCAAAAAGTGAAACACACAGTATACATACAGTATAATGTAATCTTACAGGTTACATTGCTGTATGTAAATATTTCACCTCCCCTTTGTCCCTAGTGGTCTGCCCAGTGTCCTGCATGCAGTTTTATATAATAAAAACTGTTCTTTCTACCTGGAAACTGGAGATTGTCCATAGCAACCAAACTGTCACTTTACATCAAAAATGGTTTTAGACCAGCTAGAAAACAGCGATAATAAATTGGAATCACTCGCAGAATTGAGCGATAGCGATTTGTGGGGAGATCCGTCATCAAATACTGAAAAGTAATGACAGTGACAATTCTCCAACTGAGAAAATTTCAGTGTTTTTGATTTGCTTACATTATTGAAGAATTTTTATTATTGTTATATTATTATTTGGTACAATTATTTATAGTTATTTATGATATTATAATTTATGATTTCATTTTTCAAATTTTATCATACCCGGGATGTCTGCTAGACTCTGGTTTGGACAGATTTAAGAGAATTATTCCTAAGAATTACAGGACTACAATATAAAACGCCAAATTTTCATGCAAAATAATGGTACCGCTTTTAGCACCTAAAATCCGAAATAATCGTACCGCCAGGGAGGTTAAACTTCCCTCCTAAAAGTTTTTTTCCTTAAAATTCCCTCCTAAACTTGGGGGGCGTGTTATACGCTGGGGTGCGTGTTATATCCCTTTGACCTAGGCTTAATAGCAGCGTATAGAACAAAACAGGAAAATAATTAGAATCCACTTCTTTATGCAAACAAGCTATGGTCAGCTTACTATGTATGTGCAAATGGGGAAATGGACACAGAGAGGACCCAGAGTACAAAACTCTCCTAATATCTAATGCCCATCCAAAATGTCAAATTAAATGTGGATTTTTTATAAATCCTCTTAAAGATTAATATCAATGCATCATGGACTGTATGCACAAGTATTTTCATGTAGTCAGAAGGTCTAATTCAGTGAAACAACAATACCTGTTTAGCAAGTCACACTACAGGAGAATTGGCCACCTTTTCAAACAGAAAGAGGCACCATTACAATTACAATTTCTCCAAAGATAAGATCTATAGGCATGGCCCTGTAGTTACTAGTCCCTTTGGATGTAAATTCCATGGAAAGCGATCTCAGATTACAGCACAGGAGATCAGTTCTGAAAGAACTTAAAGCAGAGTTCCGGCCGAATTTTTTTTTTTTTTTTTAATTGATCTGAGCATTATTAATTATTAAATAAAAAAACGAGTATACAAGGTTAATTGTGGATGTTTCTAAAATATAAATGTAATACTTACAAGTTTCTCCCTCCTGTTGTGGCCATTGGCATCATGATTGTAGGCATGTGAAGCTTAATCCATATCTGTTCCTGGAGAAACATTGGAGAGGTGCATGCTGGTTATCTCGCACATGCGCGATTCAGCGGCGGCCATAGCATTGATTATTTCTAAAGTTGGAGGAAGGTCCCGCCCCATTGTTAGGGCAACAAAAGCCTTTCTTCCCTTTTTAAAAATGATGCTGTGATCCACCTTAAATCACATCATTTTCTGCCAGGAAATAACGCAATTTTTTATCACAGTACTGCCCACAGACTGCTGGGAAATGCTGATACATAATTTCCCAGGAGCATAGGTGAGGGCGGAAGTGACGAGGAGCTCCACGGACCAGGAAGTGGCACATTAGGAGGACTTCATAGCAAAAGGGTATTTCTGCTAAGTATAGAAAAAACATTTTTCTCCAAAAGTTTCTTTATAGGTTAAAAGGAGTCTGTTAATGGAAAACATTTTTTTAGGGTGGAACTCTGCTTTCATTTAATTACCTCTCTTGAAAGTGAGATTGAACTACTGAAGTTGCATATTCATAATTGGAAAAATACCAATAAAATAATGGAAACATCACAACATGTTCTTAAGGTAAAATATGAAGCATGCCATGCAGATGGTGTACAATGTAGGAAAGAACTGAAAGATATAAAACAATCTTTTGATGAAATTGTTAAGGTCCCACAGAAAACCGTCTGTTCCATTCAAATAGTGAATACAGAAGGGAGGCCCAACCTATCTATGTTATCTGCTAGGATTTCACTTTACTGGGAACAAAACTTAAATATAAGCAATGTAGAAACAGTCAAAGAAATACCAGATCTAATGTGTCATTCAGATGTCTATGATCTTATTAATTTATTTTCACCAGATCCAAGTGTGAATGTTAGTGAACATATACCAATGTAAATATGTAAATGTGACAATGTGATAGTGTTTGCTTTCTTTGTGTGTCAAAGAAAGGGACAAGGGTAATAACTTCTGTCTATAAGTTATATTTTCCAGGTGCCGTGAGCTCATGAAAAAGTATTTACATATTAAGCAGGTGTATGTATATAGATGTATATATATATAAATACACACACCTAACAAAGGTAACGTATATTAGGCTAGGTATTCAAGCCTGATTATTATTAACCACTTGACAACTGGGCACTTAAACACCCCTCATGACCAGACCAACTTTCAGCCTTTGGTGCTCTCACACTTTGAATGACAATTACTCAGTCCTGTAACACTGTACCCAAATTAATTTTTTGTCCTTTTTTTCCCACAAATAGAGATTTCTTTTGGTGGTATTCGATCACCTCTGGGTTTTTTATTTTTTGCACTATAAATGAAAAAAGACCGAAAATTTTGAAAAAAAACGAATTTTTCTTTGTTTCTGTGATAAAATTTTGCAAATTATTATTTATTTTTTCATGAATTTTGGCCACAATTTATACTGCTACATATCTTTGGTAAAAAATAACCCAAATTAGTGGATATTATTTGGTCTTTGTGAAAGAGAGTCCATAAGCTGTGGTGCAAATCATACAAAATTCATCACATCTGATGTACTGGTGGCCGATCTCATTTCTTGTGACCCGAACAAGCCAGGAAAGTACAAATACCCCCCAAATGACCCCTTTTTTGAAAGTAGGCATTCCAAGGTATTTAGTAAGAGGCATGGTGAGCTTTTTCGTGTTGTCATTTTTTTTCCACAATTCTTTGCAAAATGAAGATTTTTTTTTTCACAAAATTGTCATTGTAATAGGTTATTTCTCTCACATGGCATGTGTATACCACAAATAATGCCCCAAAATAAATTCTGCTACTCCTCCTGAGTATTATGATACCACATGTGTGGTACTTTTCCACAGCCTGGCCACATAGAGAGGCCCAACATGCAGGAAGCGCCATCACATGTTCTAGGTGCATAAATTACACATCTAACTTGTTGACTACCTATTATACTTTTGAAGGCCCTGGAGCACCAGAACAGTGACACTGACATGGCACTGATGACAGATGGCACTGATACGTGGCACTGATGACACGTGGCACTGATGGGGCACTGATGACACGTGGCACTGATGTGGCACTGATGACAGATACCACTAAAATGTGGCACTGATGACACGTGACACTGATGACAGATGACACTAATATGTGGCACTGATGACACATGGCACTAATACGTGGCACTGACAGATGGCACTAATACATGGCACTGATGACAGGTGGCACTAATACGTGGCACTGACAGATGGCACTAATACGTGGCACTGATGAAACATGGCACTAATACGTGGCACTGATGACACGTGGCACTAATACGTGGCACTGACAGATGGCACTAAAACATGGCATTGGTGACACTGATAACAGATGGCATGTGACAGGTGGCACACTGGGGACAGATGGCACTGGCACACTGGGGACAGATGGCACACTGGGAACAAATGGCACTGGCACACTGGGGACAGATGGCACTGGCACACAGAGGACAGATGGCACACTGGGGACAGATGACACACTGGGGACAGATGACACACAGGGGACAGATGGCACACTGAGGACAGATGACACACTGGGGGCAGATGACACACTGGGGACAGATGACACACAGGGGACAGATGGCACACTGGGGACAGATGACACACTGGGGACAGATGACACACTGGGGACAGATGACACACTGGGGACAGATGGCACACTGAGGACATTACTTACAACCGCTGCAGCCATTCATCTCTCCCTCCTCACACGCTGTCTGTGTGAGGGGGAGAGCGGCGCTGAGAGATGATCTCATATGTTTACATATGAGATCATCTCTCATTGGGCACGCCAATCTCGCTGTAAACGGCCGCTGTGATTGGCCGTTTACAGTGATCTGTGACTGGCTGTGTCCGGAGGACACGGCCATCACAGAACTTCCCCGATGCGCACTCGCGGGAGCGCGCATTGCGGAAGTAAACAGGAGGACGTCCAGGGACGGCCTCCCGATAATTGGCATCTGCTCTGCAGCCGTCTTTTGGCTATAGAGCGGACGCCTAGTGGCTAATACAGGTGTTTATCTTCCCCAAAGGATCAGAAGACTGCCATAAATATTTAAAGGTATTACTTAGTACAGAAGCTTACTTTTTATTTTATTTTTTTGTTCTTGGTTGTTGGTTTTTTTTTCCCCGTTTGCAGAAACACATAGTAATTCATGTGAAATTACATAAGCTCTTCTATCCAGAATGTATGGGAATCAATCTCAATTAAGGTGTATGCCTGGGTGATGTAATGGATGTGTACAAACTGTCTATGTGTAAAAAAAGATTTATTTATTTTTCTTAGGGGTGTGTACACACCGTTGTGGGATGGCCATCAATAAGAAATGTGATAGCAATAACGCTTGTGCTTTCTGTTTGTTTTTGTTTCTGTTGGTAATGAGCTCAGTACTGGTACCAGTTTACATTTATACTTTTATACTTTTTTTTTATACAAGTTTAATTTATTCTCGAATAAATAACCCGTGCCCAGATATAAGATCTCAATCCCTATAACTCTGAGAAACTGTAGGGATTTTGTTTTGTTTCTTTTTCCTTTACTGTGGCTTAGAGTGAAGTTTCCTTAACTCTGACACTCGGAGAGTACATAATAATACATTACTTTGCACTTTGTGGCATCTTATGGGTGCAGTATGTGTTGTGTTTTGTTTTTCCTTCCAAATTTACTCATGTCTTGTTAATATGTGTGATGATTATATGACTACATGTTGTCTTCTTAGGCTTTAAGTACTTTAAAACCCACCAAGTTTTCCTATAACTTGTTTTTGTCTGTCAGAGTACAGAAATGTGGGTGTGTCTGTGCATTTTTGACTGTACTTACTGTTGATGGACTCATTATCTTTGCTGGAAGGTGGTTCCAAGCATCCAAAACTAGTGTAGTCATTGGAAACCTCTCAGAGAGGTAGAGTCAGGTGTTATTAATGGATTTTTGAGTTCTGTATTTTAGGGTAAATACACAAACATGGACAGATAATCCAGATCGGACCCAGACTGGGCAAATTACTTTGAAACACAGAGGACCTTAAAGCATAGTTTTCATGTTTGTTTTAAGGAGAAGCCTTGAATGGAATAAATTGCAGTCAGGCAACAGCTGCAATGTTTGAAGGCAGTTTCAATTTTTTTTTTGTTTAACAAAATACAGATTCAATGCTCTTTAACAAATTAAAGATAAATGGGTATCACAAATCTCAAATTGAGTCAGCATTAAATATGTACCTTTTTTTTTGTTTAAAATTTATTTTTTATTTCTCTTTTAATATTAACTATTTTCTTTGATTCCGATATCACCTTTATTTTTTGGGGATTCTTGAATTTGGTTTCATAATGGTGAAATAAAAAAAAGAGGGAAGTATGGGGAACATTATATGGAGAACATTTAAAACAGTTAAAAATGTTGATATAGAATATTAAAGCTTCCCTATAGCATTTTGGGGATTGGACCAAGTTCCAACAGGTCTGTGTTTTTTTTTTCTCTTTCGACATTGGATAATTGTTTTATATAAATGTATGTCATTGTAGCTATTACCAACTATAACAATAGCAACAGTAACATCAGGGTTTAGCAACAGTCATGTGACTATTTTCTCTGTATATGTGACAGGCAAACCTCTCTACATCCTAATATGTGGCAGTCATCATATGTGGTCATTGGTCAATTTTTTTTTTTTTTGGTCAGTTTTATTTTTTGTGCCATAACTAAGTTCAAAGAGCATTGATTGAAAATCATATAGATATACTGGGACTTGTAAGACTCATAGTGATTGTCAAATAGCAGGGAGTATAGTACAATTGTACTTAAGAGTCATTTAGTTTGGTTGTTCCTGAAGCCACAAGTAACTGGGGACATCACACCTATCCGTATTCTAAAATCAAGTTATTTTTGTCCACTTAGTTGACACTGCCTAATCTGCACTGAGACCTCTTAAGTTATGGTTAGGTTATGACCTCTTCTGTAGCCTGCTAAAGGCAGGACTCCTACATTATCTACACAAGGAAGCCAAGGACAGAGCTATATGCATAAATGTTTGGCAGGAACCAAGGCTTTAGCCCATCAGGGTTGGTATAACTGAACACAGTTTCAGTAAAAGGAGTTAGTGGTGAGTTGTGATGGCAATAAGATCCCCCTGGACACTTGAAGGGTCATACACCCACACTGTGGTATTCAGCAGAAGGTGAGGCAGAGTTACTTGCAGGCATATGACAATGGAGGAAGAAAGATGGGTGATGAAAATCAGACAACCTGGCTGAAGAGCATAACCATTCAAATTGTTACACGTTTCACTGGGGAAAGGTCTCATTATTATGTCACAGTATAGCTATGGCAATTCTAATCAAAGGTCCTTACTCAGAATTAAAAGATAAGCATTCATTTGAATCCATATGTCTTATAAGTACTTGTGTTTTTCTTTCCCTACCTTTGTCCACATTAATAAAGTCTAATCTCAGTAAGCCAGGAAAGCTGGTCCAAAGGCTGTTACTGTATGCTGTATCCAATTGGAATCACCATGGAAGGTTGTCACAGAAGAAAGGGCAACATGACCAGATTGGCATTATGGACTTTCATACTATTATTATTAGACTGTTGAGAGCGAAGATCTTTTTTTTTTCTTCTTTTTTTTGTGTTATGTCTCTTATTATTTTTATTATGGTCTTATTACATCCAGAACAAGTGATGACTACTACTGAGATCTAAAAATGTGGATTGTAGATATGGAGAGTTTAAAAGTTTTTTTTTCAAAGAGTTTTTATTTCAGAAGGAAATGCCAAAAGTTCCAAATATTAAAGGAAATTACCCATAAACCATTATTTTATGTGTGGCCTTAATTTTCACTGACCACAAGGGACCGACTGTTACATAATGGGTTTATTTGAAATCCCCATTAACAGCTCTAAATAATATTGCAATTAGAAATATATTTCAGTTAGAAGGAAATATATTTAAAGTATTGAGTGTTGTGTTGGTGTTACGGTAATTAGTTCAATTTTAAAGGTTGGCCTTTTATTTTCCCTGATCACATCTCACCTGGGTAGTAAACAACAGCCTTCTTTGACTCATCCAATCAGGCTGTGCCCAATATACATTTACTAGGTACAGTTCAATTATGGAGAATTATATTAGCCACAGTACAGAAAGAAGGGGTGGATATAACGCTTTGTGAACAAGCTAAGTCCCTCTTCGGTGTGGGAAAAGACAGCAGTCATCATGGGCCGATCTGAAGTTAACAGGTAATCTAACACTATACTTGCATCTTATATTGTATTGTAAATATGTTTGCTGTGGGTAATTTGTAATTATCATGTAAGCCAGGGGACCTACACTGTACATTGTGTTGTAAATACTGTCTGGTGTATAATTTGTATATATTATGTAACTCTTTCAATAAATGTGTATTGCGGATGGAACTACCTCTTTTGTGTAAGATCTCTCAGATCTAGATATGTCTATACTACTACAATGATTGAGGTGTATGTACATATTAACAGAAACTAGGCAACATTACCAACCATTTAGTGTCCACCACCCCTCTATGCCAATCCCTCCCCTGACTTCCCATTGGCCAACGAATATAATTCACCACTATAATTTTCACCACTGTTAGCCCCATATTTTGCATTGAGACAAAATTCTTCAATTCGATGTAGTGTGCCACAACCATTGGCAATATTTTGGAGCATGCCACAACCATTAAATATAATTCAGAGCAGCACGCTATATATGCCACTATTATCCTCACCACTTACCTTGCCTTTTATCCCACCCCAATCTTCAGGCATATTGATTTTCAAATGTTCCTATATATATATATATATATATATATATATATATATATATATATATATATATATATATATATATATGTATATGTGTATATATATATATATATATATATATATATATATATATATATATATATATATATATATATATATATATATATATATATATCACTATTATATCAAAAGGTTCTTGGTTTTCATTTAAAAAAAATCTGGTCATCTTTATTCAAACCTAAAAAAAGGTTTTGGCTAGAACTCTTTGTAATAAAAGTACACCTTATCTGATATAGCTGTATAGCAACCTGAAAGGGCCATCTAACCCGTCTATAGTACACAAATCTATTTTTATTTACAATGAAATTGTGGACATTCTGCTTGATACAACTATATTTCCCAAAATGTTGAATTGATTTTAATAGGTCACTTAAACTTGGCTGAAACTAGGAATATAGGCATGCATAGCAGCTATTGTAAAAAGCATTTTTCAGAATGCAGTAGAAAAAGACTCTAAGTTTACCGCTAATGATAATGAGAAATGTTTCTTGAATGTTGAACCTCAGAACCCAAATCTTCCAACTTATTCATTTTTATGAACTCTCATGGGAAGTCTATCATGCTTCTTCAATAGGAATAACATTGTTTTATATGTGAAAGGACCGCTTACTTCATAAGTTATTTAACTCAGGAGGAGTGTGCTGTCTTTCCGTATGGGTCCATTTTTAATAGACCGTGGAGCTCTCTTTAAACCAATAGACGACTAACAATAAAAGCAAAATTGATAAATCCAAACAAAGATAATTATTAGCAGAAGAATGTAACAAAAGTAAACATCTCCCCTCTATAATGCCCTATGTAGGCTACCAAAAAGGAGAACATGTTTTGAATTTTTTTTATAACTAACAAAGGAAGTATATCTTTCATAAACCTTTTTGTGTTATTGGAGAACATTTCCTAAGCATTGCAGTGTTGAACCCATAACTGTCTATCAATTGTAAGGAGCTCAGTGTAAAGCATGAACTGTGCATGTCAAGATTGTAAGGACCTGTCAGTTATTGCAGGACTGCCATATGAACAATGCACTAACTAGTGATGAGGCTCTGGGCATTTAAAGAATAAGTCAAATACATAGCACAAGGAAAGAAAAGGGTGGACAAAGCTGAGCAAAACAAGGACAACAAATGAATTTGTATGACAAAACATTAGTCGAGAAGTAATCCGGCTACTCCAAGGGGGGAGTTAAAACATTAATCCGTAAGGTTGTGTACTTGGTAAGCATGTTGTAACTTAATTATGATTTACATCAATAGGAATGATAAGATTGTTAATCAACACTGTGTCACTTTTTATCAATCAAGGGCAGCAAATCCTGATAGATCTGCCCGGTAAATCCTTGGTGGAAAAAGAGGAAAGATTTAAATTCATGTAAGAGTCTCTCAATTAAGGTGGTTTGGAAGATTCTTACAAACAAACCACCTTGACTTGCCAGCTGTTATCCTTAGTCATCATGCAAAGAATTTAAACTCTATAACTCATATGCTTCCAGTGGATCGAAAACGCATCGCCTTTTAACCTTGGATCAGCATTGCTGCAAGACAAGTAAATAAATAATTAAAATGTTATCATACCTCTCCTAACAAGCGGTGTCATGGAAAGCATATATTATGGAGAAATGCTCAACTTTTGCAAGATTGCCCTCTACTGTAACTTTGTTGGATGTACATTCTCTTGCCTGTGGTTGCTGACAACTATGCAGATTCCATTTGCTATAGGTTTGCTATTTCGCAATATCATGTATTTGTCTTTCCATTTGTAATTTCTGATTTGTGTTTCTATTCGTTTTCATACCACACATAATTTCAGATTTCAACATGGCAATAAAATATACATTACTGTAAAGTAAGAAATTCAAAACAAAGTCAAAGAGGTATTGCATGTATCTCTCATGTTGTGCGCTCCAAAGACTAGAGTTAAAGAGCTTATATAATGTTTCATGGCTTGCCATTAAAATAAACAATTAGCAAATTTTATTTAATTTGCAATTCTATCATATTTTTTTATTAAAGACATTACTTTTTTCTAAACTGTGCTAATCTAGTCTTTTCATGCAACAATTCCATCTAAATGTTTAAAGGTACTTTTGACTCAATTGATCACTCTAATTGCTGTTATGTAGGAAGATATAGGTTTTGTTCACAATACCAACATAACAGAAGAAGACATACTATAGCACAGGTCGACTTTTTTTATTAGATATTAGAATTCCTTTAATGTGTGATAGGAATTTTAGGGTATAGAGTAAAGTCAAGTAATAAAACATATAGTAAATGACTAAGGCAACTTACACCATTTAAATCCCACCGTTCATTATAAATGTCATGCCAATATTAGGCCTCATGTATTAATATTTCAGCTGAGCTTGAGGAATGTACCACAGCTTTATTCTATGATGAGTGGCATTTCCAATGTGCAGTAACCCATAGCAACCAATTAAAATCATCCATCACGTAGTGGTCTGATTTTAACACAGTGAATTTTGATTGGTTGCACTTAAGAAATAGCACTTAAGCGTTAGCACTCCTTTACTGAAGCAAGCTGTTTGTACCTTAATTTTCATTTCCATGACAACCGTGCTGCAGCTTTACCAGAGACAATGGCAACTGTTATCTTTAAGCAGAAGGATGCAGGTTGACAGTAAAAATAAACATATAAAAAAAGAGAAAACAGATCATGCATATGGCTGTTTACGAAAAAAAAAAATGCTTTCCCTAACTTCCCTCTGTAGCTGTGGATGATTGGCTATAATATTATGTGCCAACAGTAGGGCTAGAAAATTGCTGTCAATTATCCAGAATGAAGCTCCAGGCAATGTAATAGCTGTATGTGACTGAAAACCATTTGTTGGACTTTTGAACTCCAAGCTACACATAGGCAGTATAATTAATTGAGGGACAAGTATAGGTAATCATATTAATGCAGAAACAGTATTGATATAGCTATAGACAGTCCATATGCTCGGCTGTAGAACCGGGGGGAATAGTGCCGGTTTGATAGCCACTTGGTGCTCAGACTGTAATGAGCAATGAGCAAACTGCTGAAAAATTGATGCCGCCTGCAGATTGCACAATCCACTGAACAGCAGGGGGTCGGCTTCTTACATCTCCTACTCCTGGTATAATATGCTAATTTCTGCTAGAGCGCAAGGGTAAAGCGAAAGAAGAAAAGATTTCACAAAAGAAGGAAAAAATGCTAATGAATACCACAAAGATGACTGCAGAGAAATCCTAGAGCTTTGTATGGATTAACTGTGTTGGAGATGTCCTTGTCAAATTTTAACCCCTTTTTTATTCCACCTATGTATTTTTACCATACATCATATAAGTGTGTTGTGTGGCTTGGGAATTTATCATGTGCAATAAACATACTGCGATGCTCATTTATTGTTATCAAGCAACATGTTGCATCTACCTGTTCCAAGAAATAGGGTGTGTGTGTATATAGATATAGATATAGATATAGATAGATAAATAGATAAATCTCTCTCTCTCTCTCTATATATATATATATATATATATATATATATATATATATAGAGAGAGAGAGAGAGAGAGAGAGAGAGAGAGAGATGCACACACACAATGTTTTATCCAGGGACAAAACATGTTTTCAACATGTCACAAATATGGGGTATACAAATGCAAGTGTAAATGTACCATGTTTTGAAAGCTAAAAGTCTACAAAAATATAAAACAATATATGCTTCATTTCAAAGCAGAAAGCAACCAGCAAAATATGATTATTCAACACATATGTACATTGTGTATAAATTATAGGTGCATTTAAAACTTTATATAATACCAAATAGCATTCACATGCATGCCAATAATACACTTTCAAATATTGATGGTAATATTAATAATAATAATTAATTTGGATTATTTTTGACATCTATATCTATCTATTTAATTTGCCTGTGGTTCATTTGTAAGAATGAACCATGAAATTTTTTTTTCGTTTTTGTTTGCATACATATAGACTAATCAAGGCTTGTATTACTCTGTATAAAAACAACCAAAGCAAAGAAAAAAGTCAACTAAAGGCTAATTAAAAGATAGATAGATCGATAAATAGGGCGATAGGTAGAGATAGATAAATAGATAGATAGATAGATAGATAGATAGATAGATAGATAGATAGATAGATAGATAAAAGAAAGAAATACAGACAGATCTGTAATCTATCCATGCACGGAAAATCTCTTTCTAACTTTTTGTTAGGTGGCTAAAAAGGGCTTATTTCAAGCATTAAGCTTGAAGATGAAGAATGACAAACCATGTCCGCATTCACCGGCCAATCTTCAGAAAGAGAATGCAGAAATAAAGCATCTCATTCTTGCACCTCATTTCTGTAGCGTCCCCGTACTCTGCAGGGAGCCTGGCAAAATAGCAAACTGTAAGTACTTCCCATTTTGTGTAACTGAGGTTTTTTCCTCCATTTGTGACATATCGCCATTAAAACAAATGATAAAATATGTTCTGTCACTGTTTTCAAATATGCTTGCTTATTCTTGAGATTTCAGCCACTTTTAAATTCCCCATATGTCATTTCACAATTCTGTTTAAGTAAACAACATAGATTTAACATTTCTAAAATGAATAGACATCTGTTGTTTCTAATGAAAACACTAAAATAATCTATCAAAAATAGCATAATATGCTATCTTCACTTACAAACTATTTTAAAATCACTGAGCTGAAAAAAGGAAATAAATAAAAAAAGTCTTAAACAGTAGGTGTAGTAAAGATTAGACATGTGCAGACTAGAATATTTCGTTTCGTTTTTTCGTTTTCGTCCGTAAATTTTATTTATTTAGTTACTCCCGAAATTCGTTTTTATCTATTTCGTTTTTCGTGCAAAAATTGCATTCGTCCGAAAATCCACATGAATTACGGTCGAATCTGTCTTGGAAGGCTTATGGTATCTGTCGAATGGATAAAGAAGATTCGATGGAGCTGCTAAACTATATAGCCTATAGGCGGAGCATTCGATTGCCGAAATGTACGATTGCAGTGTCGTATAGTTGCGACGATCCCGTCGAATATTATTATAAACGTGCAACGATCCCGTTGAATATTATTATAAACGTGCAACGATCCCGTCGAATATTATTATAAACGTGCAACGATCCCGTCGAATATTATTATAAACGTGCAACGATCCCGTCGAATATTATCATTATTTTTTTTTAATTTACTTCCCCCACCCAATTCCAGTATCGTGTCTCTCTGTCGATTCTGTTCTCTCTATGTCGAATATTTACTCTCTGTCGAAGCTTTTCTATATAATAGGACTAATAGAGGTAAACGAAACTTAGGCACATTCGACCACAGGTTCAATAGACATATGGAGTCACGTCGAATCTCCTATTCTATATCGAACGGTCACTTCGAATCTCCTATTCTATATCGAACTGTTGTAACAACGAAAACGAAAAAAAGCATTTATTTATGTCGGATCTTTCGTTTTTCGGAATCTGCACTTTCGTTATCATTTGTCAAAACGAAAACGAAAATACCTGAAATTCGGACAAAAATGCATTCGGACGAAAACGAATGCACATGTCTAGTAAAGATATATGTTTGTGTATAATTGATATATAAGTATAAAATGTATTGTACTTTTGATATAAAGGTTTTGCAGTAGACATAGTCAGATTTATTGAAAATGTGTAGCAATTGCTCCTTTGTTAAAAAAAGCTTGGCGAACCAAATGATCTGAATAAGAGAGGCGATAAAGACGATGGTGGTGATTGTAATAAAAAATAAAATGGTAAATGTTATAACCAATATCATTTCACATTGCTAGATGGAGAAAACTATTTGGAGCTTGTTGATAAAAGGTACAGATGGCAGGCCTTTTTCTTTGGCTATTGGAAGCAAGCGGAACAGTGAAAAGGTTTTGGAAGGGGCCTACACCGTACTGATAAATTGATAAGTCAAAGTGTGAACATTCTTCCAACTCTCTGTATATGTTCCCATAGCTTAAGAATCAGAGTGAGATAAGCTCCATTTAATATGGGTGCATGTGATCATCCTTTGTGTTCCACCGACACAGTAGGATACAATTCATAGAAGAGGGGAAAAAAGGCCTAAAAAAAGACACTATAATGAGATGAAAGAAAAATCTAGAAATTCAGCAGCAACCAAAATGTTTGGTAAAAGTAGCAAAGATTCCGTGGAGTTTGGCAAGCAATTTTTTTTTTGTTTTGTAAACAATTTGTATGCAATCCTAACATATATGAGAACTTTAGAATTAAAAAATTAAAACATTTAAAAAAACTAGAAGTGCATACTTAAGCAAAACTGGGATGTTAGTATCAAGTCAGGAAATAAAAATAGGTTACCAGGTATAAAAAAAACCTGTGGTATACTTTGCCAAACTTAGAAGAAATAAATCAGCAAGAACCCACACAGGAAATAATGCACATCTCACAAATGCATTTAAATAATTGCTGACTTTTTTTTCAATTTTTTTTTTAGGCTAATAAAAATAATTTTCCATCAGGAAAATTATGGTCACCTTACTAGCATGCAAATCTGGGAAATGATATATATATATATATATATATATATATATATATATATATATATATATATATATATATATATATATGAAAAATATAGAAATATAGCTATTTAAAATAGTTTCTAGCAAAATACAGCTAAATGTATAATAAAATATATATATCTACTTATTTAACTTAGGATTTGTCCTGTAAAAAAGGGAAGCTATGGATTTCGGGCCCGTGCTGAGGAAGCAGAAAGCCAGAGATCAGGTTGGCAGTCAAAGCTTTGTGTTAACCCCCTCTCTGCTATAAAGAACCTGACATTGATTCAATAAGTGAGGCAGAACCCTCTAGAAAAAGCAAAATAAGAGGTTTAACCAGCCAGAACATTTCAATGGGTTTAGTACTGTGCTTTGGCCACTTCATTGAAGCTAATAAAGACATACACAGAGGAGCTGAAACCGCAAGGATGATTTATTATAACTCACAGAGCTACCTTGCAGGGTCGTATGATTTATAGGTTTCTTTAAAGTTAATGTTTCTTAGCATCACTTATTTAACATTAAGCAATCAGTAACATTATTTTTCTCATAGCATGAATAAATTCGCTGCACAATAAAACATCAAACTTTCTAAGAAGATATTAGAAGATACCTTTTAAATATTCTGTCAAAGGTTCTTCCATCTTTAGAATGTTTCCCCATTTAGCAATTGTCAGAAAATTCTATACAGCGTTTTCAGAAACAGCTCATCACACATAATAAAATACCTCAAAGTAGGTATTTCAGACTCTGAAGAGTTCATATACAGATGTAAGCTGGAAAGAATTTAAACATATTGTGTGTGTGTTGTGAGTGTTTTTTTGGTGGCCTATTTACTAGAATTGGAAAAAATGTATCCTCAAAAGTGAAGACCATAATGCCCAATTAGATCCATTATTTTATTTTCTCAAATATTTAAACCTGATGGATAACCCTGGGTAAGTTATCCACTATTGTGGAAATTTTTATTTTTTTATGTTCATCAACTTTGTCTGTATAGAGCTTTTTGTATGCGATATTGCCAAATATGTTCATTTCATATAGAAAAAACATATAGGGGGACAACCAAGAAACCTAAGCAAAGAAAATTTGGTTGGGCTTTGACATCTTTTTTAAACAGCTACACTGGTGGTAATGGGACATTATAAATAAGTACCAGAACATTAAAAGGTAAGATAGTACAAGGAGAATTGTCACATCATCCACCACCCCCACCAGTGATAATTTATGGTCCTTATCCCTGTCCCTTACTGTATACAATATCCCTTTTTTTATTGCATATTGTATACACATATTTGTACAGTATCCCTGTTTTCAGTGGTCCTATTGCACACCATTCTTCTTGCATATCAGCCAGAGCCCAAGTAATGTAAGGATAGTAGTGGAAAATAATTGGATCAGGCCAAGAAAGTGCTTTAAACAAAGCTGGTAGCTTATGCACTTTGGTTTGTTGCCATTTTAAATTCCCAATACAATTAAGGAAGACAATCTTCCTTTTAACTTAAAGTATTTATAATACAGGCATACACCACTTTAAGTACACAATGGGGTTTATTTACTGAAGCTAGAAAGTGCAAAATCAAGCTAATTTCTGCATAGAAACCAATGAGCTTCTAACCCCAGCTTGTTCAATTAAGCTTTGGTAATAAAACCTGGACCTGATTGGTTTCAATGCACAAGTTAGCCTGATTTTGCACTTTCCAGCTTTAGTAAATAAACCCCATTGTGTACTTAAAAGTGGGGTATGCCTGTAGTCATAATCATATAAATTGAAATCACAATCAGCAGTTTATTATGATGATGCTGACAATGATGGTTGTGCATCATCATAATTATTTTTTTCAGCAGTAGTTGTAAATGTACCATCAGAATGTGAAAAAGGTAACGCGAAAGCACTATGTTGGTAGGTTCACAATGGCATTTGAGAATATTTTAGAATGTTATCTGATGAAAACCAGATAACATTCTAAAATATTCTCAAATGCCATTGTGAACCTACCAACATAGTCAAAAAATGCAACAATAATTTTTATCTGATACAAAAGAGCACCAGTCATAAAAGAGTAAATCCAAATTAAATCTACATTAGTACAACTCATAGGTGATTTATTTTAGACTTTGGTAAAAATTCTTCTGAGAACCTATACTTATTGGCTTTACCTACAGCCTTCAAGAACTGGAATCCCATTGAGATGTAATTTGAAAGTATGTTCAGTGTTAAGAAATTCACCAACATAAATTGAAAGTATCTATTATCATAGAAGAATGTGTTTTTACCCTACATCCTATACCCTACATCCAGGAATGACAGGTACCTAGCAGCTCAGAAGGCCCCATTGTCAGACAGATAAAGCCTGTAAGCTAAAACCTTTAGCATCTGTGCTGAAAACATGTAATTTATATTTTGAAAAATATTACAGTAATGTATCCTATTCACCCTTCCCTACTGTAGTTCTCTGCAACAATCAGGCCCACATTTTCAAAGAATTATACCATTACTGCAGCATATATAATTTCTCTACTCACTGAGCCCTAAATACAATGCAAGTTGGTTTTGGTACCATTGCAAGCTAATTGACTTACTGGACAAATGTAAAGTGGTGATCTGTATGCTGATCTTTAATCCAAGTCCATCAGTGCCTCACATTCAAGTGACCTTCTCTAATTTAAAAAAATATGCATTGCATTGAAGCAGTCTTTCACAAACTGCTGACGTTTGAAAGTGCTGGCATCTCAGTACAAATCTCCCCACCATGTGTGTCTATTGTTATTAGGGCATTTTGCTATGCAATGATGAAATATGTATATTTCTGAACCTCAGCTACTGATGACAGATGAATCTGGCAGTAAGGAGTTGGTGAATACTCTTTGCTCATATTTGGTGCATTTACCATGTTACCTAATATAGTCAGTTACGACTTAAAGAACCATTCCTCAATGCATTGCGAATTTCTGACTTAGAATTGAAGGTGTGTATCATATCCTCAGGAAGATTTTAATCTAGGCTATGTTCTTACCCTCTATAATATACAATATGGGGTTTCTGTATAGCTTTCAGATTCGATCACTGGGTAAGGTACAATACGCAATATCATTCTGTATGTCAAAGCTAAGCTATATATATATATATATATATATATATATATATATATATATATATATACATACATACAGTATATGCAGACCACAACCAAGAAGCCAAAGCTATTGGAAAGGATATCTGGATAGACACATTGAACGATGGTGATGCTATCACTTTCTTATTTGAAAAATCTCATGCATTTATGGTATTCAGTAACACTTGGTCTGCATTCACTGAAAACAAATTCTGAATTCTGAAAATAAGAAACATATTAACACAATGCTCCTACTCATGACCTGCTTATGTTGCTATTATATATGTTGCTTACTATGTAAAATCATTTAGTTGATTAAACTAGTAATGTATTTAAACTATATGTTTCCCCAATAGATATGTAAGAAAGATCAAGTCTATTTACATATTCTTATCTAAGTGTAATGTTTTTAAACCATTTTTTGTTGTAGTATGTAAATATTTAGGTAAATGGGATAGCTATATTTGCCATTGACATATGCAGACTCCTATTCCTGCTTTACAATACTACATCGTAGATGGGCTTTAGTGTTCTTTTCTTGTCAAAATGGGAGGCATAGTTACTGTACTAAAATACTGAAATACAGAGTGTTAATCTGTATACTGAATACAATAACAATGATAGGAAAGAGCAAACAAATGAGAAAATTCAATAAAATATTAATTTATGATCAACAATGCAGTAATAAACTGAAAATGTGTTTACTGAAAATACATTATACCGTATATTCCTTTCATTGTACATGCACTAGTTTGCAGAAGGCATCAGTATGTCCCAAATCGGTATACTGATTCTCTAGTGGCTGTTAAAGACCTATACTATAGATAATATGCATTTTATTTTTTAAGATAACATGGAAAAGAAAATCCTGAAAATTTAAACACAAAGTAAAAGTGTGGATTTTATAGTCTAGAGGAAATGGGGACAATGTCTGGTAAGCATTACACATTTGTTTTAAGCCTATAACAATAGTGAGAGGAAAGAGGAAGAAATAGATACACATTTCAGTGATGTTTAGGGCCACTTTAAGGGGCTAAATGTATGACTTAGATAAATAAAGACACTGTATTGCAAATACAAGCCAAAGGTCTATTATCCAAAAATGCTTGGATCTGGAATTTTGTGCAAAATGGCTATTTATAAAAGTTTGGGGTCAAAGCTTATTTTATATTAAATAACATTGGTAAACCAGCTTCATAAAACAGTATAGTTTGACAGTTGGGCTGCCTTATTGTTTATCGATAGTTTAGCAGTGTTGAATTAGTTGATTTGATGTGTTAAGGAAGCAAATTGTTGTGTAAATCATATTTAGAGAAAACCAGATGAATTGTTTTTGTTGGCTTCCCATGAATTGAAAATGTCCTGGAAATATATCCGGTACTACCTAGCAATGATAATACTTCCTAATACCTCCATGACTGGATATGTTGATACCTCCAGATGTAAACCAAGTACATGGGGTGAGAAGCCATACCACTCTTTTCAGACTAGGTTATGCCTTCTGGATAATGCAGGAACAATTCAAAAGAAAATTTAACACAGGTGGCCATATACAGGGGTAGTTTTCTCAAGAAAAATTGGTCACAAAATATCTGTCTTCTTCAAGCAAGTAATAAGCCAGAAGGAACTGCCACTTTCTTTGTCTTGCTTTGGCCCATATGTTTTTGGGGCACGTTGTCCCTTTATTTCCACTGAAATAAAATTAATCTATGCCAAAGAAATTTGTCAACTATTGAGAACCACTTTGTTTGTCTTGCTTTGGCCCATATGTTTTGGGGCACGTTGTCCCTTTATTTCCACTGAACAAAAAATAATCAATGCTAAAGAAATTTGTCAACTATTGAAAATCATGTTGTAAATTTTTCCTATTTCTTACAACAAACAGAAGCCACCTAACTGCATCATTGCATGGCAATACTTTCACTTTTTTTGGTCTGCTAAATATACCATTGAACACCTGTCAATAATTTTTTGAACTTATAAATTCCTAGGCTCTGCCTGCGCTGAACTCAGTTACATTGCTCCCAGCTATCTATGTGAACTACAAAACACTTCCTCCTATGTTATTGAGGGGAAGGAGTTAATTCTTGCCCTAGGATGTCAATGCTACTTCTTCATAGATACAGTACAGTGAGTGAGCATGATCACTCAATGACAGGAAGTTTACCAGGTCAAAATAAAGGGAAAAAAGCCTGAAAAAATAAAATAAATGCATCCATTGCATCTACTAACTGGTGAGTTGCAATATATTACATTACTGTTCTTGGGCTATTCTTTAACAATAAAAGTTAAGTAATTCACTAGTGAATGTACACAAAAAATAAAAACAGAATGGGGGTCACGCATTGAACCACAAAACAGTAGGGTTAATGTGTTAAAGATAAATAAAAATATATGTAACAGAGACATAAACGTTCTAACACACAAAGGGGTTGGTTTACTGAAGGAATATAGGCCTCTTGCTTAGCTTGAGCTTTCAATTTGCAAGAGAATTGTCACCTAGCTTTGTGAATGAGGTGAAGCTCTGTGGATGTTAACCATCTAATCATGTGCAAGAAAAAAAATTTTTTTTTATATTTTCTTGCATATGATTGTGTATTCTTTGCAAAGTGAATTTTTATTTCACATTCAACAAGCTAAGTGAAAGATTTCTTGCAAGGTCTTTGCTAAGTAAACTTCTTTAGTAAATCAACCCCACAGTTTTCCATCATCCTTCCTCAAATACCACCAATAAGTCATGTTTGTGAAACTGGCTTCACTTTGCATCAAGCTGCTTCATGCGGGGAAAACTTTCAAAACACACCTTATGGGGGTCGGTTGGCAGTTCAGAGTTAAACAACAATGATATTTAAAAGGCACTAATACACATTAATATAAAAAAATTGTGCTAATGCTAAAATGATTGTATATATATATATATATATGATTTGACATTCCTTAGAAATGGGTAATAGTAACACAATAGTATCACAATAACGTACAATTGGGCTTATCTGTAGTTAATGAACATTTTGATGGCCAGTGCAGTTTGTCTTTCTGTTTAGCATCTTATGTGACCTACTATACATTGCGATTTGTGGTAGTACTTCATACCATCCAAATACCGGTATTGTATGGGTTAACCAATGAGTACTCTTATGCCAGGAAAAGTCTTTGCTGTCAGTTGCAAACATTTTTAACTATACTTAATAATCTCTGCACAATCTATTCATTGCATATCACTTGGGAGGAGACTTGTTCAAACTGAGGTTTTAACTAACGGTAATCGTAGTGACTGAATCTTTTGTCCTATATGATGAAAGATCTTTCTGTATATGGCAGCCCAGGACTGAACACATCAAATTCATAAAAAAATACAGACTGCTCTTTGCAACATTTAGAAGTAAAAAAATAAATGTATATATATTTAGGTAGAAATATATATATATATATATATATATATATATATATAGATCTCTCTCTCTCTCTCTATTATATATATATATATATATATATATATATATATATATATATATATATATATAGATAGATATAGATATAGATATAGATATATATATATATATATATATATATATATATATATATATATATATATATATAGTGTAGTGTGTGTGTATTTATATTTAGTGTATTGTGGGTAATTATTGTATTATTGTATTAATAAATACCAAGCATGGCAATAACTCATTCCACATAAAGACTTTTATTTTATCTATTTTTTATTTATTTTTTTAGAACATCTTTAGTTAATGCAAGACGTAAGAGATCAAGAATTTCTATTAGCACACATCAAAAGTAAATAATACGCATGTGACAAGCTCAATCTCAAAAGTTGAAGGTCAGTATTTGTTTTACAACACTGTAGAAGTGTATTTTATAGTTTGCTAGAAAAAAAAAGACTTCAGAACATGCTGAGGCCATGCCTCTTTTTCAGCGTGCTGTCTAAGGGCGAGTAAATACTATAGGAACATCCATAAAAAGCTAATGAGTGTGTCAATTATGCCAAAATGACACTGCATAATCATTTGATTTAATGTCTTTGTGTGTTTGTTTTCAGGACATATAAATGATTTACATTAACAAAGAGGACAAATGGATCACAAATACACCACCGGCCCCCCTAACAATAGCATTATTGAGCAAGTTGAGTTTTAGTGACTGTTACTCTTGCATCACTATAAGATGACCGTGGAGTTCTATGGGTGTCTGATGTGGACAGAATGCTAAAATTCTTTGGCTGCTGAAGGTGAAATGCAGGTCATTTATCAAAGTCAGTCCAGAATCATGGGCAAAATATGCCCAACACAGTTCTATAACCTAAACATTTCAGTCGATTGGAATTTCTGTCCAATATATTGACACATAGTAAGAGGTGAAAAAAAAAAAGAATTGTATATCAATTTGTATCTTTGCTATATTAGTTCATTTACAATGGATAAACGCACAGTTTTTTTCTGTGAAATCGGCTACCAAGTCACATTTTTTTTCTTACGTAATGAGGCTGATACAGAGATTTGTTTTTCAAAGCAGTTATGTGTACTGTAGTTACAACAATATACTGCAAGTTGATATAAAAATCGAATACACTCAGTCTGTTTAATTAGCAATAAAGTATAAATGCTACGGCTTCAAGGTAGCTCTAAAATGTCTGGATTTCATTTGTTTTAACAAGATTTAAAGTCCCCATTTGCTTTAAGTGAAACTATAAATACAATCTTATTACATTAAACTTATTTTTTTTTATTTTGTATGTTTCTTTCAGTTAGGTATTCTTCCAGACTATTACTATTACTAGTACTATTATTGTCGTGTTTTCTTATGATCTGCAAATTACATTTCCTTTTGGTTTAAAACATAGAAATAACCAATTAAATTGCCCACACATAATAAATACATATTGTATATTGTAATGATGTGAGTGTCCAGGAACTGTTAAAGCTCCTCATTATATCTTTGTATTTTATTAGAAGAAGCGATACAATAATAATAACAATAATAGTCAGTAATGGGGTTGAATGAGATAACTCACACGTGCTTGATTAAGCACCTCCTGAAAGTATAGCCTTGTCTTAAGCAAGAAAATATAGTTTATCAATAGGTCCTCGAGAAAGGATGAAAACATGATAAAGATCAATTCACATTTTTAATACCAGTTATAGGCATCATCTGTTGCACCAAAACTTTTGCGTAAGAAAACATAAATGTACGTGACATAGTAGATAATTTTGGGTTTACTGACAGTATGTTTGCTTATATTAAGTTTACATAAATGTATTCATTTTATTACTTTTTTATTGCTGAAAAGCATCTACAATGCTTGCAACTAAAATAACACTAACAAAATGTGTTTAGAATAATGAAAGCATATTATTTTTAGGCTTATTATAATAATTATTATTTTAAAAGTATTACAGGACAACAATACAGTTTAAAGAGCTTTAGTTTCACATATAAACAACAGTAATGTTAAATTCAGATATTACATTTGTATTTTAGAAGGAAAAATTGATAGAAGAAAAAATACTCATAGCCAAATGCTAAATGAAAAATGATGTTGACATTAAAGCTATTATTCCAAAAATAAGTTAATGTTTTAAATCGCTTACAAAAACAGAAGTACACAGAAAATAAAATTGTTATAAAATAAAGAGAAAATAATGGATATGCAAAGTAATATTTATTTCCTGCTAAATTAAGATAATAACAGATGATGATCTGCAGATTTTAAACTAGTATTCAGTACAAGGAAAATTATTATTCAATAATAATAGTCACTAAGCAGAAAGCACATTTAATAGAAAAGAGAAGCCAGAGCAGAGGTGAATTAAATAAAAATTACACTAGATGGTATGCTAGACTCATATAACATATCAGAAAGCTTTAAGTGCATTTTCCAGTGCTTAAAATTGGAGGTTACATTACAGGTGATTAGATGTACTCAGCAGGAATGTTGGTAGTAAATTTGACAGTAACTGATCCATATCAGACCTTCATCAAAGTTTCACAGTTGCAAAACTTTACCAAATGTTTTAGACACAAGAAAACACATGTGGAAATATAAACTTGAGTATTTTTTAAAAGGCGAAAGTATGTAATAAATGCCATATTTTATTTTTGACATTTTATTAGCACACATTTTTGTTGGACTAGCACTCAACCTGTGTGTCTACAAAAAGGCACACAACAGAGCTAGCACAGACCTTATTGGCAGTTCACTATTTTAAAAGTTAAAATGACGATATGACATCATCTTGACATCGCATCACATTGGAAGTTGAGCCTACAGTAACAAACACAAAGCACTAAAGAAACCAAAGCCAGGGATTGGTTAAAACAGTACAGCTGATAATTCACAGTCAACCTGTGAAATGAAACATGAATATTCTCAACCACAGCAAATCCCCAGTAAATAACCACTGTTATTAGTCCTAATAGCACAAGTGAAGGTGCTGAGCAGAAAAAGTTAGAAATGTACCTCCACCAACCAGCTTCGCGGCCTCCTTCTCACACACTGTGTACCAGGGCACAGCAGAATATCTCATATTTCTACTATATAGAACATGCTTTAAATGCAGGCGTAGCATGTATTTTTGAACATTGGCAGGACCAGTTCACCATCTCACACTGTGTTTTCATTTGTATTATAGAAGAAGAGAGTCACATGATACTGACCCCCAACTGAGTGATCACAATAGGAAAGGCTTTATAAGACGGTAAAACTCAGCAGCAAGCAATCCCAACTCAGATAAAAAGCTTGCTGAAAAGAATTTGTAAAAATAATGTTAGTTTTGCCAACACTTGAAATATATCAAAACTTTATTAGCAGAAACTACAGGATTATAACAGACAATATACACTGTCCGCTTTACAGTCTTAGCATAAAAAACATAAACTATTATCAAAACTGAAATGTATTGACATATAATTGGATCTATTGGCACATATTTGAATATTTTGGATATTTTATAACACATTGTTACAGTTAAGCCTTCAGCATACAGAAGTTAACTAATTTAACTATATAAGAACAATACCTAAAATATCATAGATACATTGTACTATGAAGATTGTATGCATCAAGCAACATTATGCAGAAACCTATAACAAATCATGTGTCACTTTTAATCATTTAATTCATATAATGTCATGAATTAACTAATAATTATTTAGTCAGTTTATTGCATTTGTTTGTTGCACTTTAGCTGCAATTAATCTGTCCATGCAACAATTACAGTAGTCTCATGCAGTACAAAACAAAGGTTCACAAATTTAACGCAATGGGTTTGAAATTTCCGGGTATTTTCTGTCCTATCATAGTGGTCAACACCAATATGAATTAAGATAAGGAACAATTTTATGCTTAGATCATTTGTGCAAAAACTTTGAAAAAGCATTCATACTTTAAAAAGTTTTAAAGCAAAATCGTGTAAAGCATGCATTTTTAAAGGTTTGCCACATTATATAACTTCAGTTAGGCAAGTTAAAATGGCCCCTAATTGTATTCTAATTGTAAATGGCCCCTAAGTCCTGTCATGCTATAATACACTTTCCCCCTCCATCAAATGTCTTTTGGCCTAGTTCTTATATGCAAATTAATGAAATGTATAAGTGTTCCAGCACAGAGTAAGGGAATTTCCCCCAGTATTCAAAGTGAGGATTATGCTATGCAATTTGCTAGTATCTAGCTAGTGCTGCCCTTGAAAATCACACATAACTGCGAATATATGACAGAAAGTTCTTGCCCATTGTAACCAACCCGATGCCTTGTTTAGTTTTTTAGAAAATAAACATTGAGACCTGACTGGTTATTAAGCGATAACATTTAGCTCCTGTTGCTGGTTTTATCTTCTCCAGTTTTTATATTGTATATACTGTACTTTATGTACTGTATGCAGACTTATTACCTTAGCGTCTCCTGCAAATACAAAGGAAATGATTAAACACGATTACATTTTCTAAATCCTTTTGTTCATACAATATACATCATTATACAGTTGCTAAATATATTAAAATAAGTGGTTAATTTCAGCAACAATCAAGTATACTGCTAAATATGGTTTACCCGTGTAGCATTGGCTAGGGGCTTAGAGGTATTCCTGATATTTTCCTAATCCACCAGATGAAATGCAATCAATATTGTTCAATTGAAAAAAATAGGGCAGCATGGTATTATCATGATTGATGTTGGTTTATCAAATATTCTTATATTTTTCATTTTAATATACAGTAAGAAGATTCAAATTGTTGTGCTTGCTCTGTGGTTCTGCATTAAGTTTTAACGTTCCTTTAAAAAAAAAGTTTTAAATACTGGTAATTTCACCAAAACTGAGTGGGTATTTGACAACCACATTGACTCACTGAACTGGCATAAACGTATCCTTCCAAATATGAGAGCATGATCCAGTGTTGAGCCAAGGAATTAATAATTTATGCATATGCAGACAGCTAACCGATGAAGACTTCTGATGTTTGGAGCTTCTTCCTGAGCACATGAATAAAGTTATATTTTGGCTTTCATAGTGGTTACTAAAATATTTATTAAATATTAAATTCATATTGTAATTATCCTGTCATTTTGCTGTCAAATGTGATTTATATCTTTATGGCCTAACCCATATATAATTGTGCAACTTCAAATTTACCTTCGGAAACAGGTTTTTGGTACATATACAAAACAATGAGCCAAAGGAGAAGTTCCAATTAAGTCCTTTAGTATTATGATTACCTCTGAATCTCCTGAAGCTTAGATGGCACCATTTCTAGCAGCCTGGCAGTAGTGAATATATAGGATCAATATGCAAATCATTTCATTAATTTTACTGCCTGATCTCTGGTGATAGCAAGTATTTCCATCTTCAAAAAATGCAATTTTACTAAGGTGCCACAACAAAGTGACATTATAGAAAATGGTATATTATACAAAAACACAGCTTAATATTATTATTAAACAGCAGATATATCGATTTTTTTTTTAAAATGGCATAGAACAAATTTTTCCCAATTTTATAATATAGTGTATTCCTGTTAAATTGATTTGTTTTTATTCAGTGAAAAGTTTATTTTTGTTAAACAGCTCTCCCATTCCATTCAAGGTTTTGTATGCAATATGTTAATGTTAGGTAAATAAAGTACTTTGCTCAATAGAAAAATGATGTTCAAAACATAGGTTCAAGTATACAAAAATTTGATGAGAGTATAGTAATCTACGTAAGTAAGCATTATGATGTTTCCTGTATTTGACATTTTCAATGTCAAAATTCCAAATGAGATGTATGTCGAGGGTTTTATTTTCAAATACAGTATGTGTACAAGGATTTAAATAAGAATTAAAGCAGGACAAAACCTTCCTAACCTTTACAGCCAGGGAAGCTGACACCTTGGCCTCCATTTGATCTGCAGTGGTCATGGTGCTGTACACCTGAACAGTTACCACCTGCTATTTGATGGCTTGACAGTTCGATTGAGAGAAAAAGCATCTCTGACAATTATCTTTATGACATTTTTGGAAACAGTTAAAATGATGGGTTTTGTTCCACTTTAAGATTGCATTAATGGTAACCAATAATGCTGAATATAGATTTCTGCATATCCAAATATCAAGCAGCTTTGTCATGTTTTCCTGAGTATAGCCAGTAATATGTACTTGTTTGTAGATATTAAAAACTTTTACAAGTTTATTATAAAAAAAGGTGGCCTCAGACAATGCTTCAGGGGAGCTGTGCTTGTGCTGAGAGTACAAGTGGAGGGGAAAAGTCCCCAACCCTGAATCCAGTGTTATAATAAAAGCAGACATAACAATGACAGATGCTTAGTCAGAATATGTTTAAAAGAAACAAAGACTGTAGCTTATTTTAAGCACCTTGAAGTGTACAGAGTTTAGTGGTCAGAAGTATGTACCAATGGGGCTGATTTACTAAAACTGGAGCATGCAAAATGTGGTGCAGATCTGCACAAAAGCCAATCAGCTTCCAGGTTTTTATTGTCAAAGCTTAATTGAACAAGTAGAAGTTAGAAGCTGATTAGCTACCATGCACAGCTGCCCCAGATTGTGCATTCTCCAGTTTTAGTAATTCAACCCCAGTGTGCGTTACATTGCTGGTCAGAAAGTACAAAAATATGTTCTATAATTGGTGTCAGTGGGGGTAAAAATAAACCATAATTGGCAACATTTGAAAAGAATTATGAGCAGCACCTTGAAGGAAGAGAGAAGAACAATATGGTGTGCTAAGTGGACTGCCTGATGGCTTCAAGGGATTGAAACGATGAATGCAGCATATATGGCGTGCTGCCCACCCCACTCTTGTGGGCATGGCAAAAGAAAGTGGGCATGGTCAATAAAACGAGAGTTACTTTGCAGTGTATAGATCGTAGTAAGCCACCTTTTCCACTTTGCTTTACTATGGTTTAAAGAAAATACGTCCTGGGTTTATACAAAACAGATTGTAGAAATAAAAATTCCAAATTCCATTGTCGGTGTCAGGGACAGCAGTGATGACTCTCAGCATGTGTCAGAGCCAGCAGTAAACACAACAAAGTGTCAGCACCAGCAATATTAACCCCCAGTACAATAATTACCACTAGTAAATGCTGGGGCAAGTAATGACCCTAAGCACAATAATAATGTCAGAGCAAACTATAAACCCAACACATAATAACCTCCAGCACAATAATAACCCACAGAAAAATAAGAAAGAGGAAGGAGAGAAGGAACGGAGAATGGAAGGGTGGAGCGTGAAGAGAGAAGGGGGGACATGGGGAGAGGGGAGAGAGGAGAGAGTGGAGAGTGGAGAGACAGTATGGAGAAAGGGGAGCGAAAAAGAGTGGGGAAAGAGCAGGGGGAGAGAGATCAGAGAGAAGGGGGACAGGGCGTGCAGAGTGAGGGGGAAGAGCAGGAAGGCAAAGGAAGCGAGGGAGGAAGGAACTGGAATGATCTTGTCACCCACAAGAAGATAAGCTGAGATTGAATGCAGAAATCAGAAGAGGACCACAAAGATGCCAATGACTTCTGGTATGGGGACCAGTGATCCAAGTTGTCAAGGAAAAAAGCACAGTGCACAAGCCAGTCACAAGCATGACACAATCAGTAGCAGAAGGCAATGGAAGCATGGCATCCAAAACATTTTACACTGTGCTTACCCCTTGCTCTAACATTTTTCAGCTGGTCCAAGTTGAAACTATACACATACTTGACTACTTTCAGAAACATTTCAACCCTGGGTTCAAGCAGCAGAGATTTATTTTTTTTGCTTGTCTCCAGGTCACCTTCTCCTGCATAATCTGAATCACAGCCCGAGGCACCAGAACTCTTGGTTTAGCTTAGTCAAATGTGGTGCAGATGGAGAGGGGTGTTGTGGTTTGGGGTGCTATAGCACACACCACTGCAAGACCAAAGTATGCAACTTATTTGTTCATTAATTTGGGTTGTATTATTACTAGTGTAATCACTGATTCAAAACTAACTTCTGATACTTTGAAATAGTTTGCATTTTTGTCACTTTAAAAATAATCAAAAATGCTTCCCCCACCCTCCATTGCTTATTGTTTCCAAAGGAATGGGCTAGCTCAAAGTAATAGCTATTCTTCTCTATAGTTGTGGCATGTGGGTGGACACTCCTACTATCACCCATGTCCCATTCTGATAATGTGGCTATTAGTCCTGTACTGATTACATTGCAGGTGTGATGATGTTAGTAAGAGAGGTGGCACCAAGGTCAGCCTGAGACTGGCATAAAGAGTGGCTTCAGCAAAAGTGGAGGGAAGGAAGATTGCAAGACTATGGAGAAGGATGAGCATTACTGTGTGCTAGTCCATTCCCTAGTTACATTTACATTACTTTTCAGGTTACATTACAAAAAGTGGAAGAACTACTGTATCTTTATTCAGTCCTAAACTGGTTGTAATTCAAAATTGGGACTGCACTTTTCAAATTACTGTGCATCAGTAGTGTTAATCTTCTTAATTAATCTGCTAGTTTTCACAATGATTATCTAAAGAGCTTGCCTACAATTCTACCAAGCAAAGATCATTTTGAGAAATAATTCTTCCTGCACAAATTTGATTGTACAGAAATACGAACATAGAGGGGGATTTACTATTATAGTGGAGATTGTTCACACACAAAATCATATGAAAAGCAATTTTTTGTTTGCTTATTTAATTTGCAATGACTGAATATTTGAATTGAATCGTCAACCTCTTTTGTGTGAACAGTCTTAACTTCCTTAGTAAATCATCCTCAAAAAATACATGCTCTTTACTGACTTGATATACAGTATGCTAATGCATCTTTCTTATCTTAACCTATGTATTATGGGGGGAATCTTGAAATAATGTTTTGTCCCAGAAAACCTTTACTAAAAATATTATATCTACAACTGATTAGTGTGAGCAGTAAATTGAAATTATAACAAAGAAATTAATAAATAATGTGGTGCACCTAGCATATTTGACACACAGATCATTTTGAGCACCTTCCTATCCTATATGAATAATGTATTAACAGTAATAATGATTAAATTAAACAATAAAAATGTCCAGAAAGAATACAAAAATACAGTAAATTTTAAAATCCTTTTTAAATTACTGGTTAGTGTAATCACCACTTACAGTGTAAAATTACCTTTTTACATTGGTGATCAATGAAGAAGAGTCTCCTTACATTGTAGGGGGAGAAATGCCTCCTTAGATTGTTGGTCAGTGGTAGAATTACCTCTTCACACTGCTGGTCATTGTAAAGAATGCTATGTTACTATGGTGTGGTCAGAATGCCTTAGTGATCAACATAGTGCCCCTGACATTATTAGTTAGTTGGAAGAATGCACTGTTAAACTGGGGGCTCATTTGCAAAAGTGCTCTTTACAACAGTTAGAAGAATGCATTTCTTACAGAAAGATGATCTGATCAAGTTTTAAAAAAGATCTTTCTTTAGTTAGATGGTTATCATGCATCTTACAGCGATCTGAGAAAATTACCATCTCCCTGGATATCTACACTGGAAAATGCCCAACACATTAATTTTCTTCCAATCGATATAGACCCTAATGTCTATAGGAGGGCCTCCAATGCAGTCAACTGATCATAGTCTGGAGAAGCTGTCTTAATTCCTACTGGGATAAGCAGCAGTCCTGCCAGGGCAACTCATCTACACTCATATACCCTTTTAATTAACATAAATTTAAATATGGTCATTGATGGTGACGCCTATGGATGGTCAGATTGTGCATGCCAGTTTGACTGCCCCTACAAGTGTCTGAGAACCCTTACTGGTAAAGCTATCTAAAGTGCTGGTGAAAGTAGAGCAGGAGCAAGTGATGGATTTATTAACCAATGAAATTTTAATGCCGCGTACACACAATCAGAATTTTGGTTGGAAAAAGCTCTGATGGTTTTCCCGACGGGATTTCGCTCAAGCTGTCTTGCATACACACGGTCACACCAAATTCCGACTGTCAAGAAGGCGATGACGTACAACACGTAAGAGGGGACTAGAAAAAGGAAGTTCAATACCCAGTAGCCGTTGGGAAAATTGAGAACATGCTCTCAAATTTTTGCTGGCGGGAATTCGGCCAGCTAAATTCCGATGGAGCATACACACAGTCGCATTTTCCAATGAAAAGCTCTCATCGGTCTTTTGCTGGCCGAAATTCCAATCATAATTCCAGGCATTGGGTTACTTTTTTATACATTTCAAGAACATAGTTGCAAGATTATTCTCATGATACATGTTTTTTAATCGTTGTTTAATAATCTCCCACAGCAGAATGAAATCAAAATTTTAATTTTCCAGGAGACAATAAAATCTTTTTACATTAGACACACATTTATAGCTTCAAACCTAGAGAGCGATTTACTAAAGAAATGATACTTACTCTGACCCAAGGAAACAGGATTTGCTTTGAAAGCTCACTCGGTTTACTCGAAACACATGGTACAATTAAATTAGACAATGTCACAACAGTCTTCTTTTTATTTACCAACTTGTAGTGCAAGGGCCTAGGAAAACAACTTATTCATGTTTTTCTAATCCGACCCTTGGCTACATAGTTTTTGGTAAATATAAGAAAGTGCGTTCAGAATGTAAAGTGTTAGTAGAATAATAAGCATTTAAAAATTTGAAATTTCCCTAGATTCTAATTATATACAGTATTTGAAATACGGTACATGTAGGTTCACTGGGTTCCAACACCTATCGGTCTTTAAGTCCTCTTAGTCAAATTCTATATGGGTCACTAAGGCTGACGATAGATAAATAAAAGCAAGCAATGCCCCCAGTTTTAGGCCAACAACAAACAATTCAAGCAACTTGTTATTTCTCCATGCAAAATAGTTAAGAATCCAAGGCATGTGCTCTACTGTCATGGTGTCAGATTCTCACGTACCTGACTGATGAGCCCAAGTGCAGAGGCAGGCCTTCCTTAAGGATCTGATGCCCAGCCCCTGGTAGAGCAGACAGGAGACACGAGTGGTATGGGAGCCTGGCGGGTCAATTGTTGGAAGGGCGGCTCTGGGGTTCGCGGCTTCGGGATCCCAGATGCTTTAGAGGTGACCACCAACTGGAAGCAAGATCCAAACAGCAGACAGGCTGGAGGCTGCAGTGCCCGATATCCACATGAAGATGTAGGATCAAGCAGTCAGTACACAGTTCAGGGGGTTGTGGATTCCAGCAGAAGCAGGCAGACTGGTTAAAGCACAGACAGGTGAAGCTGGAGCAGGGGCTAGACAGACAGGTCAGGTCACAGTCTGGGTCAACAACTGGCGGGCAGCAAGATATCCAAGCAGCAGGCAGGTTCAAGGTCAGAGGCAAGCCGAAGTCAGGTGCAGGCGGAAAAGCAGGGGGAGTCCAAAGATCAAGCCGAGTCATTCAGGAGATCAAAACACAAAGGCAGATAAACAGGAGCAGGGGTAACAGGGAGCTGCAGATCAGACAGCACTAATCTTGTGTGCATCCCCTGTTTAAGTAGGCCTTGGGCGCCGAGTGCCAAGCGTGCAGGCGAATGCCAGGGTGGCCAAAGCTGTGTCTTCTACTGGAACTTTCCTGACCCATGGTGTGTCTTGGAGATCATTGGAGTTACAGTATGGGAGCATGGGTATATATCTCTCTATCTGTGGCCAATCTAAGTCAGACACTACTTCTGTCAGATAAAATGAGCTCCCACATATGAAATGGCAAATATGGCTAGCTGTTACTTCTGAAAACATAGTAAATTAAATGGGTCTATTTACTACATGATACATCTGAATCCTGAATCTGAATGGCTGACCTGCATCCAAAATTTCATCATAAACAGTTTGTACAAGGCAACAAGAAATCAGTTGAATACCCCTAAAAATAGAAAATAAATGTTTCCAAAACATCTCCAATATATATAAGTATAATGCCGTGCATTTTGGTTCAAAGGATGTTGGCTCCAACTTGTCTTGCATACACACGGTCACACAAATGTTGGCCAACAATTACGAACGTAGTGACGTACAGTACAGGACGTACGTGATATCTCCATTATGAACGCTAGTTTTACAAGACTGAGCGCTTCCGGCTCGTACTTGATTCCAAGCATGTGTGGACTTTTGTCTGATGAACTTGTGTACACACTATCAGAAAGTCCGACAACAAACATTTCTTGGCGGAAAATTTGAGAACTTGCTAGCCAACATTTGTTGGCGGAAAGTCCGGCAACAAATGTTCGATGGAGCATACACACAGTCGGACTTTCCGCCAACAAGCTCACATCCAACATTTGTTGTCAGAAAATCCAATCGTGTGTACGCGGCATAACAGTTTAAGCCATTGTTTCCATTGGTGATGATGATATTGGTTGCTGAAGCTGGATATACAGTACAAAAATCGGCCAATTTAGCAGGGACATGCCAAATTTTGATATTTGTGGTGCCCTCCTGGTCTGACAGAAGTTGATTGTTAGATCGGCTTCTGTCAAATGATCTTGCTATAAAACTTGCATTTAATTAGCCACTGCAACCAATGTCAACAGTGCTGGTCAAAATATTCTGACAGGGGAGGAGTCCTACGGTCAGAATACAATAGCACACCGGGGGGAGACTCCTGCATCCAAATGGCTTATGTATATGCAGAATTTAGCCCACTGGTTGAACAAAAAAAATCTTACAGCTTTAAAAAGTATCTTTACAATAAATCAATTCATTCTTCACTATTTTCTTTGTACATTTGATGTTATTGTCCTTATCCTATCAACATTGCTACGTAACCCAATTTTCACAACCACAGTATACAATGGATGTTACTGATAATTAAATACAGCATTGCTCTGCTGTTCTCTTCACAAGTACAGAGGAAAGTAAATTAAGAAAGTAAATGTCAACTCATAGTTTAGGTGAACCTTTCCTGAAAAAGATGTGAGAGAAAATAATGTACTATACATTGTTTAAAGGGAGCTTGTACTGAAACAAAATCTGGGGCTGCCATTACTGAGCTCCTGCTAACAATGGTGTCCGTTTAGCAAGCAGCTGTAAATTACTGCTGCTGAGTTCTTGAGCATTCTCAGAGGAAATCACTTTCGTCTGAGTGCCTGTTTATGAAGTGGTGTAGATTGCTTCTCCTTTTAAGGCTCGGTTTGCACTGGTGCGACATGGGTCGCGCCAACTTTTGAAAAGGTTCCTGCACTACTTTGGTCCAACTTTGATATGACTTCAATAGCACAGTGTAAAATGTCACTTCAAAGTTGTATCAAAGTCGGGTTCCAAAGTTGCACTGAAAGTCGAGCAATTTTGGAGTCAGGCTAGTGTGAACCAGAGCAGCGGAGTGAAGTCATCTACAAAAATTTCTAACTGTGGAGCGCGCCTTATGTTACAGTAATCACATGAGACAGCGAGATTACAGTAACAGAAAATCAGTGAAACAAAGAGGCGTCCATTTATTAAGCAGCCATAAAACTACCGCTGCCGAGTTCATGTGCATTCTCAAAGGAGACCTCTCTCCTCAGTACCTCACACTACCCTAAATAATATTAGGAAAATAATAAAGTAAAATTCCGCCCTGCACAATTAACCACTTGCCAACTAGGCACTTAAACCCCCCTCCTGCCCAGACCAATTTTCAGCTTTCGGTGCTCTCATACTTTGAATGACAATTACTCAGTCATGCAACACTGTACCCAAATTAATTTTGTGTCCTTTTTTCCCACAAATAGAGCTTTCTTTTGTTGGTATTTGATCACCTCTGGGTTTTTTATTTTTTGCTCTATAAATGAAAAAAAACACATTTTCTTTGTTTCTGTGATAACATTTTGCAAATTATTAATTTTTCTTCATAAATTTTGGCCACAATTTATACTACTACATATCTTTGGTAAAAAAATAACCCAAATTAGTGGATATTATTTGGTCTTTTAGGAAAATTAGAGAGTCTACAAGCTGTGGTGGAAATCATACAAAATTGATCACATCTGATGTACTGGTGGCCTATCTCATTTCTTGCGACCGAACAAGCCAGGAAAGTACAAATACCCCCCAAATGATCCCTTTTTTGAAAGTAGACATCCAAGGTATTTAGTAAGAGGAATGGCGAGCTTTTTGATGTTGTCATTTTTTCCCAAAATTCTTTTCAAAATGAAGATTTTTTATTTTAATTTTTTTTCACACAAAATTGTCATTGTAATAGGTTATTTCTCTCACGTAGCATGTGCATACCACAAATAATGCCCCAAAATAAATTCTGCTACTCCTCCTGAGTATTACGATAACACATGTTTCCACAGCCTGGCCACTTAGAGAGGCCCAACATGCAGGGAGCACCGTCACGTGTTCTAGGAGCATAAATTACTCATCTAACTTGTTGACTACCTATTACACTTTTGAAGGCCCTGGAGCACCAGGACAATGACACGTGACACTGACATGGCACTGATGACAGATGGCACTGATACGTGGCACTGATGACAGATGGCACTAATACGTGGCACTGATGACAGATGGCACTTATACGTGGCACTGATGACACGTGGCTCTAATACGTGGCACTGATGACACATGGCACTAATATGTGGCACTGATGACAGATGGCACTAATACGTGGCACTGATGACACGTGTACTGATGACAGATGGCACTGATGCCTGACATTGATGATACGTGACACTGATAACAGATGGCACGTGACACTGACAGGTGGCACTGATGACAGATGGCACTGATACGTGGCACTGATGACAGATGTCACTAATATGTGGCACTGATGACACGTGACACTGATGACAGGTGGCACTGATACCTGGCATTGATGATACATGACACTGATAACAGATGGCACGTGACACTGACAGATGGCACTGATGACAGATGGCACTGATACGTGGCACTGATGACAGATGGCACTAATATGTGGCACTGATAACACGTGACACTGATATGGCACTGATGACAGATGGCACTATGTGGCACTGATGACACGTGGCACTGATGTGGCACTGATGTGGCACTGATGACAGATGGCACTAATATGTGGCACTGATGACACGTGACACTGATATGGCACTGATGACAGATGGCACTATGTGGCACTGATGACACGCGGCACTGATGACAGATGGCATTATGTGGCACTGATGACACGTGGCACTGATGTGGCACTGATGACAGGTGGCACTGATGACAGATGGCACTTATACGTGGCACGAGGACAGATGGCACTGGGGACAGGTGGCACTGATGACAGGTGGCACTGGGGACAGGTGGCAGTGGGGGCAGATGGCACTGATGACAGGTGGCAGTGGGGGCAGTGGGGGCAGTGGGGGCAGTGGGGACAGATGGGCACTTTATTTTCATTTTTTTTATTATTATTTTTTTCACTAACCGCTGCTTCTCACAACGGTTCATCTCTCCCTCCTCACACGCTGTCTGTGTGAGGAGGGAGAGCCGGTGATGAGAGATGATCTCATATGTTTACATATGAGATCATCTCTCATTGGACACGCCGATCGCGCTGTAAACGGCCGCTGTGATTGGCCGTTTACAGCGATCTGTGGCTGGCTGTGTCCGAGGGACACGGGCAGCACAGAACTTCCCCAATGCATGCCCGCGGCGGCACGCAGAGGGGAAGTAAACAGGAGGACATCCTCCCGGCAGTTAGGGTCCGCGCTGTAGCCGTCTTTTGGCTATAAAGCGGGCGCAAAGTGGATAATATCTATCTATATATATATATATATATATATCTATATATATATATATCTATATATATATATATATATCTATATATATATATATAGATATATATCTATAGATATAGATATATATCCCACACCCACCTAGCTGTCCCTTAGCCACCCCCATCAAATCATTCTCTACAGCTATTACCTTTTGTACCACCACCCCCTCCCTTTAGAATGTAAGCTCTACGAGCAGGGCCCTCCTGTACCTTTTGTATTGTACTGTAATTGTGTTGTCCTCCCTATACATTGTAAAGCGCTTCGTAAACTGTTAGCGCTACATAAATCGATAATAATAATATATATATATATATATATAGGTATATAGATAGATAGATATAGAGCTATATATATATATAGAGAGAGAGAGAGAGAGAGAGAGAGAGATCTATATATCAGCCCTCAAGTTTTCCACTCGCATTTTGCGAGTGGAAATGGCTGTTGGCGAGCGTGGGGCTGCCTCAGAGTGGGGGGGGGGGGGCAAACACCGCCGGTATGGTCTCCCAGCCAGGGAAAGAGAGAGGAGAGGAAGAGGCGAGCTGTCCGGACCAGCAGAGAGTGTGATTGCCCGCTGTAATAGCTTTCATTAGAACTTCCATGTTCCAGGTCGCCAAGAGGTAGTGCTATGTGATGATGAGCCCCAGGAAGATGGGAAATTCAAATGAAAGCTATTACAGCGAGCAATTCTGCTCTCTGCTGATCCGGGCGGCTTGCCTCTTCCTCTGCACAGGTGAGGCTGAATTGGGCACAGGTAGACCACACTGCAGTGGGCAAAGGTGAGGCTGTGTTGGGCACAGGTAAACTGTATTGGGCGCAGGTCACGCTGCATTGGGCACAAGTCATGCTGCATTGGGCACAGGCAGGCCAGGCTGTATTGGACACAGGTGAGGCTGCATTGGGCACAGGCATGCCACACTTCATTAGGCACAGGTCATGCTGCATTGCGCACAGGTCACGCTGCTTCGGGCACAGGTAAGGCTGCATTGGGCACAGGCAAGTCATGCTGCATTGGGCACAGGTGATGCTGTATTGGGCACAGGTCATGCTGCATTGGGCAAAGGCAAGCCAGGCTGTATTGGCCACAGGTGAGGCTGCATTAGGCACAGGTCACGCTCCCTTGGGCGCAGGCAGGACACACTGTATTGGAGACAGGTCACGCTGCATTGGGCACAGGTAGAGATGCACTGATAAAGTTGTTAATATTTATTTTTGTAACCTAATTCTGCATAAAACATTTAAGTGTCATTTCATGAGATCATTTATGAGGGTGTTTTTAGGGGTGGGATTAGGGGGCAGAGCATGGTATAAGTTGGGTGGGGCAACTGGTGGTGAGTAACCCTTAAGACCTGGCTAGTAGCTCAGGACTTGAAATTTTGAGACGTGTATATATATATATATATATATATATATATATATATAGTGTTTCTAACCTGCTCTACTGGTTTTGGGGGGTTTGTGAAAGGCAGGAGGGATTTTTACTGTTCGGGGGGCTCTGATTGAGGAAAAGGGAACTTAATATTCTTCCTCCTCAGTTCTCAGGCGAAATTCTCTCTTCTCTCCCCAATTCTCAATCTCTGGGCTGGAGAATCTGGGAGGGAGAATTCTCACAGAGATTTCCAGTGAGGTGCTGATATTGCACCTTCATAAACTGTCCATTTCTGTTTCTGTCAATGACAGAGTCTCTGTGTGCTGAGATGATCAGCGGAGAACATGTTCTTCATTGATCATCTCAGTTTCGTAAACCACTAATGATCTGAGATGAGCAGCGATCATCAGGATTGCATCTCATCTCGGTTTCATAAACGGACACCAATAATGGCTATCACTGCTAGTGACCTGGAACAAGTATGCTGACTTGAATAGTGTATTCAGCAATCCTGACTGAAGCCACTATATCAGCATGATGGCCAGGCAAAATGCATTTACAAAAGAAGTAGTGAGCAATGGAAGCTTTCCTATTCTCCCAGTTTAGGTTTTCTTGCTTACTTCTACAGACCTATGCAGGGGCTGGTTATAGTAACAGCAACAGGGATTCCAGATGACCACGCTGGGGATCCTGGGTGACAGCATTGCCCAATAAGGCAATTAAAATGACCTAGATTCCAACTTCTAGATTCCCTAGTCCCCCTCCACAGAGCTCCATATCGATTTTGGTGGACAGGATGTTGCTCATGAGGATGGCACACAGTTGCTGCCCCCCCCCCCCCAGTTCACCCACACTGCCATCCTGGATAATAGTCTGATTTGAATTGCAAGGAAAATCCCATGTGGGAGAGAGTGAACATACATCCCTCTCCAGAACCATAACAGGCTACATGCCCCCCTACATTCCAAGGGGCAAAACCACCATCACTTCTGCAAAGCATGTTGATGGGAACAAAGACTTAATCCCCATGCACTGTCCCTCAAAAGGGATGTGGGTGTAGGGAGGGGGGTTAATCTAAATCGAAATCGAATCCTTTACAATAAAAATATTTAAAACAAAAAATAAGATATTAAACAAGGTCCCCCAATGTAAATTAAGTGACAATCATGTGGCCCAGAGATCCAGATGCAGGTCAGTCACAATAAGCAATGCTTCACAATCTAGACCTGCTACCATAATGATGCTGCCCTTCCCCAATTCCTATTGCAAATGGCAGCTTTCCAGTGGTGCTGGAATGTAAACACAGCGCTGAGGGAACCAGGGTGACATAATTGACCAGTTTCAAACAGATTTAGGTGGAAATTTGTCATTAAGAGATGGTAGTGATACTGTCAATAAATGATAGATTTGGCTGGTTATGGGCAGTTTGTTTAACTATTCACCTATTTTAAGTCCAACTCATGTTAAACCCGAATCTGATCTCATTCCTAGTGTTGATCTTCATTTAATATTTAAAGTGATTGTAAAGGCTCATTTTTTTACCTATAAAAATAACAAACATGTTAAACTTACTTGGTCTGTTGCAGTGGATTTGCACAGAGCAGTCTGGATCTTCCTCTTCTCGGGTCCTCCTTCTGTGATCCTGGCTCCTCCCTCCTGTTCAGTGCCCCCACAGCAACCAGCTTGCTATGTGGGGACCCAAGCTGAGTCACAGCTCCCCGTGTCCATTCAGACACGGAGCCCGGGCTCGGCCCCACCCCCTCTCTTCCCTGATTAACTAGCTGACTTTGATCGATAGCAGCTGGAGTCAGTGGTGCCGCTGCTGTCTCAGCCAATCAGGAAGGACAGTTGTGGACATTGCTGGACAGAGAGGGACCTCGGGTAAGTGTTAAGGGGGCTGATGGAGGCTGCTGCACACAGAAGGCTTTTTATCCTAATGCATACAATGCACCTTCTGCCTTTATAACCCTTTTAATACAAAGCATCAATATTATACTATATATTGTAATTTGTATTAAAAAGGAAATTAGTGGAAAAAGTCTGATATATCTCATAAAGTAAATAGAAATATTTTATTAATATTACAGTGCTCAAAAATAAAGTTATATACAGATTGAACTGTCATTTCATGAGCCCCATGTATTTTAAAAAACGGAAATCCTACTTTAGTGCAACATTATAACAAATAAGTGTTGCAAGGATGCATATTAAATAAACTAGAAGTATAGCGCAATCACACTTGCTATCCAAGAGTATTTGTCTTCAGTAAGAGATGGTGTATGCTATGAAGTAGCAATCTAGGATTAAACCGACTGACAAGAGGATGTATTGTGCAGAAGGCATGCATTTAGAGATAAGACTACTGTCTAATAACATGTACACGGCACAACCAATGGCGCAACACATTATATAATGTGACAGCTCTGCTCACAGATAAAAAGCTTGTCGTGTTAACCAGACAAAATGAACAGCATTTGTGAATTGTGGAAATACATTGAAATTAAATTATATCTGCTCGACACATAAAAAAAAATTGCAGAGGTCTTGGGATTCTGTTTGTGTATTTATTCCAATAGACATGAGATATTTAACAAAAATAAGATAAGGTGATGGATTCAAGTGGTATTGCCCAGGGGGGAAAAAAAAGATTATTTAAATACTTTGATTTATTTTATTGGATTAGACATCAGCGTTACCACATATAAACTTTCAAGGACTAATTGTCTCCTCTGCTAAAAAGTGGTATGATTTTAGGGCATAGTACCTTCTTACTGCTACACCTTTGCTGTGGTTCAGTGAAAAAAAAAATCTCAACAGTCATTTCTTGTTAGCTGAGCAATAAAGCTCTCCGCAAAAATGTGTGTGTGCATTTGTCAAAGAGGCAAAGGCTCCAGCAGAAGGTGAGACCAATACAAAAGGCCGCTCTCTACAAAAGAGATTAATCTGTCAATCACTTCTTAAACAGATGCCTGTAAAACCCAAGCTCTTTATACTAGACAAACTGCATTGTGTTTTCTTCTTAACTTTTTTTGTGTATTTACTTTATTTAGCTTTTCCCTTCTCTTTTTTTTAAATTCCCAATGTTGTTACAATTTCTCAGACGAATCAATGAATACATTAACCAATCAACGTGTGGAAACTAGAGTGCGTAAGTCTCCCAGAATTCTACGCTCCAGTAAATATAATGAATTTATAGAAGATTAATGCTTTCTAGGGCTGGGAGTGCCACAATAAAGATGTGTGGGAGCTTTGGCCCCCCAAATTTAACCCTAGAAGGAAATTTTTAATGAATAGAAAACCTAGCTTTGGACAAAGAAGACAGGAGATCTAACAGATTTAAACATATTAGATTAGACATTAAGTACATTTATATATTAAATAAATTAGAGGATGAGAGGTCATTCAGAATAATGTTTATTTTTAAAGAACAGACTTCAATTTCCAGCAGATCCCTTTATTCGGAATTTGGAAGGTAATTTTCACATTAACCCCTTAATTACCAAAAAATCCTATTGTCTATCAGCACCGTGTCGGCCTTTTGAGGAACAGACAATTTATTTTGAGGTCTCTGGTATTCAAGTATTTGTCCAAATATCTGGGCCTTCAGGGTCAAAATTTTATAGCAGGAGGTCCACACACTCACAATATTCTGGCCTTGTTATTGAAAAACATTCTGCATATTGATTGTGCTTATCTGCTGGGTCTGGGGGAGTACATTTTCTGTAAAAATGTCAAAAAATGGGAAATCTCCAGAATAACTGGGAATGTACTGTAGCTCATTAGTTTGTTATTATTTATTAATATCCGCTTGTAAAGTATACACACTAAATGATTATTAAATCACCTGACTGTCATATATAAGATTTTAGTTGCCAAGCGTTTCCAAGGAACAGACAAAATAAACAATACTCAAGCACAAGAACTCTGATTATCCCTATCTTTTCTCCTCAAACTTCAGAATTTACCACTAAAGGTACAAATTCCTGCACTTCCTAATTTATAAAAATACATAGAAGAAGTCAGAAATTTAGAAATGTTCACTTTATTCTTTAGTAAACAGCTTGGTCACACATTGATTTAAAAAACAAATATATCAGATGTGTTTTGGACCTAATATAGGCCTTTAATAATAGCTTTTTTTATTTTCGGTTCAGTTGTTTTTTGTTTTTATTTCGTAAATTCGAAACTTCGGTAATTCGAAAATTCATAAATTCGAACATTCAACTTCAGTAATTCGAAAATCTGAAAATTAAAAAATTCGGAAATCCAAACATCTGAAAATTCAAAAATAAGAAAGAAAATCAGAAAATCTGAAAAATTCTAAATAATAACTAATTAACTAATAATAACTAACTATTAAATTATAGGTATTGGAATTTGCTTTCAAATTTGGCTGTTAGTGAACGTAAAGAATATGAATTTATTGGAAGTTACGAATTATCCGAAATAACGAATGCCGCATCTGAACAGAATGAATTAATAATAAATTATTAATAATAAATAAATAATAATAATAATAATAATAAAAAGTAATTTGTTAGGCCGCGTACACATGGGCGGACTGTTCGCCCAACTTTGTCCGCTGAACAGTGTTTCAGCGGACAGTCCGCTCGTGTGTGGGCTTCAGCGGACAGTTTCAGCGGACAGTCTGACGAACAAAGTTTTTCGGAATTCCCGTAAGACAGTCCGCTGAAACTTGGTTTCAGCGGACAGTCCGCTCGTGTTTAGGCTTGTTCGACAAACTAAGTTTCGCGCATGCTCAGAAAGGATTTACACGGCGAAGGTTGCATTGCAGTGTATTGGACGTCGAATTTCTCGTCCCGTCGTACGTGCCATTCACGTCATCGCGCACGCTTTCAGCAGACTGTTCGTTCATCGTGTGTGGTCAAGTCCGTTCATGCAAATTTTGAGCGGACTGTTTGTCGGATTGTTTGACGAACAAAGTTGGGTGAACAGTCCGCCCGTGTGTACGCGGCCTTACATTCCATTAATTTAGATATGGCATTCGTTGTTTCGGATAATTCGTAACTTCGGACAAATTTGTATTTGTTACGTTCACTAACAGCCACATTTGAAAGGAAATTCCAATACCTATAATTTAATAGTTTAGTAGTAGTTATTATTAGTTATGATTTCAGATTTTCCAATTGTAAGGTTTTTGATTTTTTAGATTTTCGTTCTTTTGACTTTTTGGATTTTGGAATTTCCAAATTTTTGGATTACGAATTTTCGAATTTTTGATTTTCGAATTTTCTGAAATTTTGAATTTCCACATTTTCAAATTTCCAAATATCTGAATTTCCAAATATTCAGAAAAATTTGTTTAATGGGTTTTAGTTCATTCTGATATTTCCAACTTAACGGATTTGTCGAGATTTGTTAAAAAAACAAATTCAGGTTGTACATGTCTAGTAATAGCTGATATAACATAAAAATCTAACAATTAGTGATAAGTGAATCTTGCTCAGTTTCAATCTGTGGGAAAATTTGGTAAATTCATCATAAAATCCACAAATTGTTATCTTTAATATGAATCCAACCAAAGTCGATGGGAGGCAAATTATGAAAACCAGTTCTCCATTTTTGAGGCTAGCAGTCGTTGGATTGACAAATAAAGCACACAAGAACAATTTAAAAGTTACAGTTTGGTGAGGAAAGGGCCCTCCATTTTATGCAACTTTGAGGATGACATGAGAAAAACACCAGTTCTTTAAATTACATGCTTTAAAGATGCCTTTAAATTATATACAGAATTACTGTACAAAACAGTACGATTCTTCTGGACAGCGTCAATGTGTGGTGGGTTGTGAGGCATGGTGGGTGCAAGATGGACAAAGTTATTGGGCGCCAGATGCTTCTTGGATGTAAAAGAGGTTTTATTTCTCTAATAGTCCTTTTTGTATTTTTGGGGGAAAGAGGGTTAGGACCAGGACACCCTTAGGTAGTTGCAAATTCAACTGGCAGACATCGAGACTTCAATAAGAGAACAGCCATCCAGGGAAAGGCCCCAGCAAGAAGCCACATCTGCACTTGCAGGAATGCTGTCTCTCATGGTAACAGTTCCTAACTGAAACATAACAGTCCTTTCAGCTTCACTGCAACTGCCTTTTGTAGTTCTTCAACACTGAGCTCTCCCACCGGACCCTCTGATTTACTGCCTCCCTTGGGCTCCTCCAAGGTTTGCAGTGGTATCCCCTCAAGTGTCACCTACGCTTGTTGCTGGTTGGTCCCTTAGTGGTCACAGCTCCCCTTCTACCTCTGACCATGACAGGTTCTCCGGCCGACATAACCATCAATTTTGGTTGGATTGCAAGCCACTCTCATTGCTTCTGAATAAGCCCCTCACACCCTCAGCCTAGCAGCCAGATGCCCCCGGGATAGGCCCAATCTCCAGCCTAGCATCCTGGGGTGTACGACACATGTCCACCCAGACAGCCATCCAGATGTCCCAGAACACAGATCACCTCACCTCACCCACATATATAGGCTCCCCCAGCAGGCCAAGGGATTCAAGAAAACCCCTGCCCATTGGCCGAGATATCTCATATACTCATAACCTGACCTTGGTTTTCCTTTCTCATATCCAGTACCACCAAGTATCTGGCCACCTAGTAGTAGAAGAGAAAAGTGCAACAAGGCCAAACTTAGAGAGAAATCAATGGATTTCTAACAATTGACCAGGGTAACTATTCCTGTCAAGTAAATTTGTGAGGGGCATCCCTGACTAAGCCTCAGGGTGCTACATAGTTTTAGTCATGATTTAGTTGACTAAAATATTTACGTCAACTAAATTAACACTATTTTAGTCAATGAAAGTTGTAGGAACATCGGTGGCAATTAAGCATGAGCCAAACACCCCCCCCCCCCCGGTTCGGTTTGCACCAGAACCTGCGAACAGACCTAAACTTTGTGTGAACTTTAGAACCCTATTAAAGTCTATGGGACTCGAACGTTCAAAATCAAAAGTGCTAATTTTAAAGGCTAATATGCAAGTTATTGTCATAAAAAGTGTTTGGGGACCTGGGTCCTGCCCCAGGGGACATGTATTAATGCAAAAAAAAAAGTTTTCAAAAAACGGCAGTTTTTTCAGGAGCAGTGATTTTAATAATGCTTAAAGTGAATTAATAAAAGTATAATATTCCTTTAAATTTCGTACCTGGGGGGTGTGTATAGTATGCCTGTGAAGGGGCACATGTTTTCCGTGCTTAGAACTGTCCCTGCACAAAGTGTCATTTCTGCAGGAAAAAAAGTAATTTAAAATCACTTGCGGCTATGATGAATTGTCGGCTCCCCGTAATACAGAGAACAGTCATTGAAAGTCATTGATAAAAAAAAACGTGGGGTTCCCCCAAAATTAAATTACCAGGCCCTTCAGGTCTGGTATGGAAATTAAGGGGAATCCCGCGTCAAATTAAAAAAACAATGAAGTGGGGTTCTCCCCAAATATCCATACCAGACCAGGTCTGGTATGGATTTTAAGGGGAACTCCATGCCAAATTAAAAAAAAAAATGGCGTGGAGTTCCCCCTAAAAATCCATACGGGACCCTTTATCCGAGTACACAACCTGGCAGGCCGCAGGAAAAGAGGGGGGACGAGAGAACGCCCCCCCTCCTGAACCATACCAGGCCACATGCCCTCAACATTGGGAGGATGCTTTGGGGTCCCCTCAAAGCACCTTGTCCCCATGTTGATGAGGACAAGGGCCTCATCCCCACAGCCCTGGCAGGTGGATGGGGGGGTCTGCGTGTGGGGAGCTTAGCAGAATCTGGAAGCCTCCTTTAACAAGGGGATCCCATATCCTGGCTCCCCCCTGTTTGAAATGGTAAGGGGGTACAAAAGTACCCCTACAATTTCACAAAGTGTAAAAAATAGTTAAATAAGACACACACCCATCCCCCTCTGATTTAACGGAAACCTGCGTTATATCAGAGGGGGGTGAGGTCACCAGTATGTCACTGGGGAAGCCCGGCTTTCCCCTTGCGGCAGAGGGGGTGGGGTCAGGTGACGGGTGGCCCCGCCCTCCTCAGATAAGAAGTGTCAGGCTGCCGGGATTCCCGCAGTGTCTCCGGTGGAGACAGAGGATGGATGCGCTGCGCTGGAGGGAGAGATCACCCATCGCTGGATCAGATCACCCATTGCTGGACCCCGGAGAGATGATCATCCGTCGCTGGATAGCAAGAGTGGATTACCACAGCTGGAATCTTTTTTTTTTTTTTTTTTTTTTTTTTTTAATAAAGGACTTTTGCATTGGTGTGTGTGTCTTTTTTAACATTTTTTTACACTTTCTTTGTGAAATGGTAGTTACCCCCTTACCATTTCAAACAGGGGGGCCGGGATCTGGGGGTCCCTTGTAAAGGGGGCTTTCAGATTCTGATAAGCCCCCCACCCGCAGACCTCCACAACCACCGGCCAGGGTTGTGGGGATGAGGCCCTTGTCCTCATCAACATGGGGGACCCCAAAGCATCCTCCCAATGTTGAGGGCATGTGGCCTGGTACGGTTCAGGAGGAGGGGGCGCTCTCTCTCCCCCCTCTTTTCCTGCGGCCTGCCAGGTTGCGTGCTCGGATAAAGGGCCTGGTATGGATTTGTAGGGGGAACTCCACGCCATTTTTTTTACATTTGGCTTGGAGTTCCTCTTAAAATCCATACCAGACCTGAAGGGTCTGGGATGTAATTTTCGGGGGAACCCCACTTCATTTTTTTTTTAATTTGACGCGGGATTCCCCTTAATATCCATACCAGACCTGAAGGGCCTGGTAATTGAATTTGGGGAACCCCACGCTTTTTTTTATTATCAATGACTTTCAATGACTGTTCTCTGTATTACGGGGAGCCGACAATTCATTATAGCCGCAAGTGATTTTAAATTACATTTTTTCCTGCAGGAACAGTTCTAAGCATGGGAAACATGCGCCCCTTCACAGGCAGACTATACACACCCCTCAGGTATGAAATTTAAAGGAATATTACACTTTTATTGTTTCACTTTAAGCATTATTAAAATCACTGCTCCCGAAAAAAGTCAGTTTTTAAAACTTCTTTTTTTGCATTGATACATGTCCCCTGGGGCAGGACCAGTGATGTAAGTAACTCAGTTAAAATAAACGGAGTTACGTAACGCAGTTACTTTAGAGGGTAACGAGTAATGTAACTGATTACTCTTCCCCTCATGGTAACTCAGTTCCCATTACTTTGGCGGAGTTACCTCAATTACATCTACCACCCGGGAGGCATGCCGTGGCCGTGCTGCCTGGCCATTCGTTCCGCCCGGGGAAGGGAGCTTTCGCCCGCTGAGCTGAGAAGAGGCTGAGACTCAGAGAGACTGTCTGGACCGCCCCATCCCACCCCGCCTATCCTAAGAGAGAATGTAGGGAGGCGGGGCGGACACTGAAAAATGAAGTCAGCAGACCAGTTGACACCAATCGAGTGAAGGGGAGGGTCTCTCTCCCTCCCCATGAGGAAAGGCATCCCTGGAGGCATTCAAGTAAGTGACTGTCTGACGATTCTCAATTGCAGTGCAATCGATCCATCCCAAGTCCTCCACCACCTCTGCTTCTTACTGATGCCATCCCTACCCACCGACCATTACTTCTACAACAGAGGTGATGGGGGGGATACGGTAGGGATGAGATCAGTGGTGCTGGGGGATGGGATCAGTAAGAGGCAGGGGTGGTGGTGGGAGAGGATGGCACCACCACCACTGCCACCCCCCCAAGTACCACCGCTGCCTGCCACCCCCCAAGTACACCACCGCTGCCATCCCCCCAAGTACTGTACACCACCACCACTGCCACCCCTCCAAGTACACCACCACCACTGCCACCCCCCAAGTACCACCGCTGCCACCCCTGTCACAGTTACTTTGCTGAGTAACTAATTACTTTTCCAATGTAGTAACCGAGTTACTAACGCAATTACTTTTGAGAGAAGTAATTTGTAACTTAACTAATTACTTTTTTAAAGTAAGATGACCAACACTGGGCAGGACCCAGATCCCCAAACACTTTTTATGACAATAACTTGCATATAAGCCTTTAAAATCAGCACTTTAGATTTCTCCCATAGACTTGTACAGGGTGTTCCGCGGCTTTGCGAATTTGCCGCGAACACCCCAAATTGTTTGCTGTTCGGTGAACAGGCGAACAGGCAATGTTCGAGTTGAACATGAGTTCGACTCGAAACTTGAAGCTCATCCCTAGTGGCAATTGTTAATTCCTGTCTTTTGCCTTCTACTTTTATGCTCTTTGTGCTCTCCTCCTCAACATCGGGTGAAAATAGGTCCTGTACATCCTCCACCAGCAAGTTAGTGATGGTGTGCTGATAATTTGGCTGATTCCCTCAGGCGAGTTTTTGGGGCAACCATGGGACTAGCTTAGAGGAGGAAAAAGAAGAGGGTGCATTTGCAGCTGCTAATGAAAATTCACTCCAATGCATCTGGGAAGAGGGTGACATGGAAGGCTTGGTCATGTACTCCACAACTTCCTCTGCATGTTTTGGCTGAATAGCACAATTGTTGCCATAATGAAATGAAAATATATCCTCTCTCTCTCTCACAGATGCAGCCCAACCACCATTTTTTCCTGCTGATGTAGAACCTGCTCGCCCTCTACAAGCTGCACATAAAAACAGAAGATTGCTTAACTTTATTAGCAGCTCTTAGTAAATAAACTAAGCTTGCTTTTTAACCTCTTCCCGCCCGCCCTATAGCCGAATGACGGCTATAGAGCAAGCGCTTTCGTTCGGGGGGATGTCCCTGGGCGCCCTTGTGTTTACTTCCACAATGCGCGCCGCCACGGGCACGCATCGGGGAAGTTCTGTGTTTGCCGTGTCCCCCGGAGACAGGCAAACACAGATCGCTGTAAACGGCCAATCACAGCGGCCGTTTACAGAGCGATCAGCGTGTCCAATGTGAGATGATCTCATATGTAAACATATGAGATCATCTCTCAGCGCCGCTCTCCCTCCTCACACAGACAGCGTGTGAGAGGGGAGAGATGAACAGCTGCAGCAACCGTAAGTAGGAAAATAAAAAAATAAATAAATAAAAGTGCCATTCTCCCCAGTGCCATCCTCCCCCAGTGCCATGCTCCCCCAGTGCCATGCTCTCCCAGTGCCATGCTCCCCCAGTGCCATCCTCCCCTAGTGCCATCCACCCCAGTGCCATCCTGCCCCAGTGCCATCCGCCCCAGTGCCATCCACCCCAGTGCTACCTGCCCCCAGTGCCACCTGTTAGTGCTATCTGTCCCCAGTGCCACCTGTTAGTGCTATCTGTCCCCAGTGCCACCTGTTGTCAGTGCCATTTGTCCCCAGTGCTATCTGTCATCAGTGCCACGTATAAGTGCCATCTGTCATCAGTGCCACATAGTGCCATCTGTCATCAGTGCCACATATTAGTGCCATCTGTCATCAGTGCCACGTATCAGTGCCATTTGTCATCAGTGCCACATGTCAGTGTCACGTGCCATCTGTTGTCAGTGTCACGTGTCATCAATGCCACTTATCAGTGCCATCTGTCATCAGTGTCACGCGTCATCAGTGCCACGTATTAGTGCCATCTCTCATCGGTGCCACGTATTAGTGCCATCTGTCATCAGTGCCACGTATTAGTGCCATCTGTCATCAGTGCCACGTATTAGTGCCATGTGTCATCAGTGCCACGTATAAGTGCCATCTGTCATCAGTGCCACATATTAGTGCCATCTGTCATCAGTGCCATGTGTCATCAGTGCCACGTATAAGTGTCATCATTGCCACGTATCAGTGCCATCTGTCATCAGTGTCACGTGTCATTGTCCTGGTGCTCCAGGGCCTTCAAAAGTGTTACAGGTAGTAAACAAGTTTGATGTGTAATTTATGCTCCTAGAACACCTGATGGCACTCCCTGCATGTTGGGCCTCTCTATGTGGCCAGGCTGTGAAAAAGTCCCACACATGTGGTATTGTAATACTCAGGAGGAGTAGCAAAACATTTTTGGGGGTGTCATTTGTGGTATACACATGCCATGTGAGAGAAATAACCTATTACAATGACAATCTTGTGGAAAAAAATAAAAAAAATGAAAAATCTTAATTTTGCAAAGAATTGTGGGGAAAAAATGACCACATCAAAAAGTTCACTGTGCCTCTTACTAAATACCTTGGAATGTCTACTTTCCAAAAAAGGGGTCATTTGGGGGGTATTTGTAATTTCCTGACTTGTTCGGGTCACAAGAAGCGAGATAGGCCACCAGTACATCAGATGTGATCAATTTTGTGCGATTCGCACCACAGCTTGTAGACTCTCTAACTTTCACAAAGACCAAATAATATCCACTAATTTGGGTTATTTTTTACCAAAGATATGTAGCAGTATAAATTGTGGCCAAAATTTATGAAGAAAAATTAATAATTTGCATAATTGTGTCACAGAAACAAAGAAATATGCTTTTTTTTTCAAAATTTTCGGTCTTTTTTCATTTATAGCGCAAAAAATAAAAACCCCAGAGGTGATCAAATACCACCAAAAGAAAGCTCTATTTGTGGGAAAAAGCAAAGCACATGTCCATATTTTCGACACAGTGCGCCCGTAACAGAGCTCAAATCCCCCATTTACCATAGTGATCTCGGCGCATGGGAGAATGCAATCTGTGGGCCACTATGAACATGGCGCATGACATCTCCAATTCAATATTAACAGAAGATGGAGGTGCCAATATTATGGGGTGATGTGAGGAAGTTTAGTAACAACTGCCCAAGTAACAAACATGCACAAAATAGAATGAGAAAGTAACTTTTTCAGAGAAAGCCTTCTGCGCCTGCAAGTACATTTAGAACTGCATGAGATCAATGTAAGCAGTACACATGCGCAAGCGGCTCTTGCACTCGTTCACATTAATTTGTTCACTGCATGGCCAAAATCTTAGTAAATGTTAAACAACGCACATGTAATTGCATCAGTTGAACGGGCGCACTTCTGATCTTGACAATTTTTTTTTATTTTTTTTTACGCTGGTTCACCTTTATATATTTTTTTAAGGAGATTTGCATACAGGTCAAAATATGTAAAAAGACTCTCGCTCCTCTAGCTCCTCCTAAAAGGGCATGTAACCTTTCCCCTCTAATGCATATGATTTCCTTGGGCTAGCTTTTTCTTTTAAAGGGGAATGCCACACTCCATTCTCCAATGCTCTTGTCTCCCCCTCTAATCCCTTGGCTTTCCATGGGCTAGCCTTTGCTTTTAAAGGGGAACGTCACACTCCATTTTCCAGTGCTCTTGTCTCTCCTAGCTAATCCATTGGATTTCCATGGGCTAACTTTTGCTTTTAAAGGGAAACTCCACACTCCACTCCATTCTCAAAAGACTGTGAGTTGCCTTCACCAATCCAAACCACATCCTTTTTCAGAGCATACAACAGGGCCATCTAGGGAAGGGATGAGAAGAGCGAGTGCCCAACCCCCTCCTGAACCATACAAGGCCACATGCACTCAACATAGCTGGGTGCCTTTGGGGCATGTTGGTCTAAGCCCAATACAAACCACAAAGCACCTTGTACCCAGTTATTGTCCTTGTGCCCTGCCCTGATACCTGATACCTGATACCTGATCCCGATCCTGAACCTGTTGTACCTGATCCTATCTATTCCTGCATCCCTGGAACCTTATCCTGCAACCTGATCCCTTTCTTCTTGTCCCCCCATCTGCTGACCTCCTATTTATGACCCTGGCCTGGCTTGACTACGATTCTGGTACTCCCTTTTGCTACTTATGCTGGTTTGTTTGTTTATCTTCACTGTTGGGTTGTTTGGTTTGTTCACTCAGTTTGCATTGGTGGTGTATTCATATATATATATGCATTTACTTTAATAAACTTACTTTCACCTATTTATGTCTGGTTCACTCTGTCACAGTCACACAGTTCTGGTCACTTCTAGTTTATGACAGATACCTTCAGGAAGCATGTCTCACTAGACATGTGCACACTGAAATATTTTGTTTCAGAATTTTGTTTTCGTACGAAAAATCGAAGGTCGAATCTGTCATTGAAGGCTTATGGTGTCTGTCGAATGTTTAAAGAAGTTTCGATGGGGCAGCTAAACTCACTGTATGATGCTGCAATCATACATTCTAGGATTCTAATGTTGTACGTCTTCTATGGGGTTTTTTAAGGCTATTTGCATTGCACACAGGTCATGTTAGCATTAACATTAAGGAAAAAAAAAAAAGAAAAAAAATTAAGGGGAACCGCGGCAACAAAAAAAAAAATGGCGCGGGGGTCCCCCTCAAAATCCATACCAGACCCTTATCCGAGCACGCAACCTGGCAGGCCACAGGAAAAAAGGGGGGGGAGAGAAAGTGCCCCCCCCCTCCTGAACCGTACCAGGCCACATGCCCTCAACATTGGGAGGATGCTTTGGGGTCCCCCCCAAAGCACCTTGTCCTCATATTGATGAGGACAAGGGCCTCATCCCCACAACCCTGGCCAGTAGTTATGGGGGTCTGCGGGTCGGGAGGCTTATCGGAATCTGGAAGCCCCCTTTAACAAGGGGACCCCCAGATCCTGTCCCCCCGTGTGAAATGGTAAGTACCCCTACCATTTCACCAAAAAAGTGACAAAAGTGTTAAAAATGACAAGAGACAGTTTTTGACAAGTCCTTTCATCTTCATCTCTTTATTCTGGCCTTCTTCCTTCTTCCTTTCTTTGTCGTCCGGTTTCTTCCTCCATCTTCTTCTTTCTCCGATCCTCTTCTTCCTCCGATCCACTTCTTCTTGCTCCGGTGTACTCGCCCGGCATCTTCCATGCATCAGAGTGGGGCAGAGTCACCGCCTGTCCCCGTCCGTTATATAAGAACTGTCAGAAGAAGAGAAGCGTCACACAGCAGGAGCCTTCCATTGCGTAGAGTGGCCCGAGAACGAAGAAGAGACGCCGTGGAGGAAGATGCCGGATGAGAACACCAGAGAAAGAAGAAGCGGATCGGAGGAAGAAGAAGATGGAGGAAGAAACCGAAGGATGAAGAAAAGAAGAAGACCATAAGAAAGAAGATGAAAGAAGACTTTAATAAAGGACACTTTTAGGGTGGAGACTAAAATGTAACATGTTCCTTCTCCTGCAGTGGCTAGGCTATCCAAGCTCTGTGAGTGACAGCAGTACAGGGTGAACTTCCACATACCAGTTGTCACATTTTAAAAAGAGCACAGCCACACGGTGCTCTGCCCACATGGGCACGTCATTCATTTACAGAGTTCTGTGAATGAATGAACTACAAGTACTGACATCCTTTGGCTTGTAGTTTTCAATGAACTACCACGTCACTGTTGAGAGCTGTGGTAGTTCATTGATTCTTCCTGTCAGTGTGAAACTGCCTTCCCATACGATGTACAGCCAGAAGGCTCACACTAACAGTCTGTAGGAGACCTGCATGGCACCAACGTTCTTCTTATCTCTGGTGCAATGCTTTCTAAGCTCCTTTACCTGCAAAAAAATGGCACTTTTCCTATCAAGACTATTATTCACCATACATCACAGATCAGCCCTATCTTCTCTATGTGGAGGGGTCCTGAATCTGGTTTCACTATAAAACACAGTACTCAATGTATCTGGGGTCTTTATAACACAACCAATCTCTGTCCAGACACCTCCCAAGATCTTCTCCATTTGGGGATTCTTTAGCAGAACATACCTTTCTATTAGTGCCATAAGTGGGAATCTGTGCATGGGCTATCTCCACTGTCCTCAGCGGTGAGATAGCACTCACCTACTCTGCACCTACTCTGGGTGTATATCTTATAACAGGCAAAGACAAAAGCCCTCTTTATTGAGTTTAAAGCATGCAGTCCTCCATATTGTGATGTATGCTTATTCCGACAAATGTAATTTGCTAACCATATATACCCCTGAAGAAGATCAAAGAAACAAACTTTTTGAAACGGGTTGGGTGTTTTCTGATGCTACGATCCATCAGCTGACAAAACGTTGTGGTTTTCGTGTATAAATCACATATAATGTTATTTGACTGAACCAATTTTGTGTTTTTTTTAAATACTCTATACTGATTTTAATCAGAATAAATAAAGTTTAAATAGATTTTTATACAGATACATTTTTTGTGCCTATCAAAATCCCATATAGAGGGTATGTTTCTGGTATGTTCCATGTAATGTAACGCAATACAGCACCATATATAGAATGATATAGTTATATATATTCCACTGTATAGCAATGTATAGCTGTATAAAGTATACCATTACTGTAATTCCCCACATACACTGACAAAAGGCTTCTGGGAATCCTGACTTTTAAGGTGAGGGGGGCTGACACTTTAGAAAATCTCCAATATTTGGTTCTTTTAAGCCACGTGACCACAGTTCCAAGGCTAGGATGTGCATGATTGGTAATCTGTTGCTATAGCAGTGAACAATCACATTAGTTTGTAATTTTTTCAAACTGAGCAACTAGAGTTTCGATAGAACTCAGAATTGACCAAAACCTAAAGCTAATCTCCACACCTGTACCATTTCAAAGGCTAGAGGCGAAAGTAACAGACTGGAAATTAGTTTCAGAATTCTATTAATTGTTCACACCTTAACCACTTCCATATCAAGCCATAGGCCCTCGGGACTCAGCCCATCCCAGATCAGTGTAAAGAGCCAATAAAAACATCTATTTACCATGTGACCGGCTGTGTCCAATCACAGCCGGCCACATGCACTGTCGTTGTACACAGCGCTCATGAGGTGCTTAGAGTGTCGATCTGGACGAGGCTTGTCACCCTGACACAGCCCATCTATGATCACGGTAAAGAGCCAATGAAATTGTCTCTTTACCATGTGACTGGTTGTGTCCATTTGGGGTTTCTAGCTCCAAGTGACCCCGAGTTACGGGGCCCCAAATTCGGGTCACAAAATGTCATTCTCTGCTGCAGAAAAGTGATTGACATTTTGCGACCCGAATTTGGAGCCCCGTAACTCGGGGTCACTTGGAACTAGAAACCCCAAATTTGGAGATGTTATAGTGCTGGTTCTACTGTGTTTGCCTACTAAATTTGGGGTCCCTAGCTATAAGTGGCCCCGAGATAAGGGGCCCCAAAATTGGATCCCAAAATGTCATTCTCTTCTGCAAAAAAGTACTTGACATATTGTCCATATCTCGGGGTCACTTGTGGCAGGTGACATGGCAAGTGGACAATCCACAACTTGGTCATGTGGCACTCGTGGCAGGTCACGTGGCACTCATGGCTGGTCATGTGGCACTCGTGGCAGGTGTCATGGCAAGTGGACAATACACAACTTGTGCCAGATGATGTGGCAAGTGGACAATACACAACTTGTGGCAGGCGCCGTGGCAAGTGGACAATGACATACAGCATATGTACTTGCCTTGCGATTGACATCCGTGACTTCTTCAATCAGGCATACTGACAACTTCATTGATGTGATAAATATAAATAAAATAAGATGTGTGTGTGTTTTTTTGCACTGTACACTGCAAGTATGAGAAGTTGATGTGACAGATATATATAAGTAAGTAACTAACCATCTTCCAAAATTTCAAATTCAAATAGAAAAGATTAGAAAAAAATATAATTTAATAGAATAAAATAGAAAGAATATACAACCATCTTCTGAAATTCAAATCTCAAATAGAATAAATTTGAATTTCGTATAGTATGAATTCAAATTTTTTAATTAATTAATTTGAAAATTTTGATAGAAAAGATTATAATAAAATAGAAAATAGACTAGAAAAACGATAGAACAGAACAGAATAGAATATATTATATTTTATTCTGTTCTGTTCTATTGTTTTTCTAGTCTATTATTTAATATTCTATTAAAATCTTTTCTATTAAAATCAAAATCATTATATACTAAATTCGAATTTCAGAAGATGGTGGTTTTATAATATATATATATATATATATATATATATATATATATATATATATATATATAAATAGTTTCGAATGCGGTTGAAAGTTTCGAATGCGGTTAAAATAATTTCGAATCCTGTTGAAATCATTTTGAATCCGGTAGAAATATTTTCGAATTTGGTTGAAATATTTTCGAATGCGACCGATTTTTCTAATTCGTTAGAAAACGAAATGAAATCCGAACAAATATAACTAAACTAAATTAATTAATTAATGAATTAAAACGAACCAAAGCTAAATAATTTTTTTCCTTTTGCACATGTCTAGTTGGAAGGGGGTATAAGTGTCATGTATTGAAGTGGTTAAAATATTTGAAGTATGGGAAGAATTTATTAAATGTGGTCTGCTGTCTGGTATGCACCAATATTCAAAAAATAAATAAATAAATAACATTTTGTATGCATAAACTTAAGACATTTTAGAAATGTAAAACAAAACAAACAGTATTTAGGTTTATAGTTATTAAAGCCCTGTTATATCTAAAATTTGTTGTTTAAAACATTCTAAAATGTATTAGGCAATGTCTGATCGAAATATTCTTTTGCTAAGATGGTATCTGCAAGGTTATGGGTTATACATAAAACAGCACTTTAATGACAAAAACTAAAATGTGCTGGCTAAAAAAATACGTATCCAAGGAAATAAATGTAGTAATTATCTCAGCAGATTGCCCTTTGTTACATTTTCTGTTTATGTCCTTATAACAAAAAGTAGGATACAAAGATTAAAACACAATTGTTCTCCTGAATTGAATAATAAAATGGTATATAAAAAAAAAAGACTGAGCGGCAACCTTTGTGCTATATGGCTGTAATAAACATATTAATGGTGGAAACTCCATTTCCCACCAAAGCACACATTTTGACATACAGTACTTATAAATTACTTCTACAGCACAGAAGCTATGTAGTAAATATTTTCCTATTGTAGATACACTTAGAAAAGGTTTTCTGGACATCAATATTTAGTTGCCACACTAAAGAGAAATTAACATATTAGAACCATGTCAGGAGCCTGCTCCTACAAGTTCCTTATTAACCACTTGACCTACGGAAAATTTACCCCCTTCATGACCAGGTGTCAGGGCTGGGCTTAGCCCTTCCTTCACTGAGCTGGCCACTCAGCCGTCGGCTCATTGCCAGCTCCCATCACTCTACACAGTTACTCAGCTGTTGATCATATCCCGTTCGTCAGTCCTGCCATCTAAGGGTCCTCTCACACGGGGTGGATCAGTGATGATCCACCCTGTGGACATCCGCTTGCTCAGTGGGGATCGCTCCGTCGATCCCCACTGAGCAGGAAGGTGACAGTGTGCAGAGAGGGACCTGTCAGAGCGCCACTCTCCCCTATGGGAGATCGGATGACAATGGACCACAGTGTCCATCGTCACCCGATCTAATCCGATGACGGATGGAAAAGTAGGTTTTTCCTCCTTCACATTTTTTCGGATTGGAGCAGGTCAGATGTCAGCGGAAATGTCACCGCTGACATCTGACGCTCCATAGACCTGAAAAACTGACAGGCGGACCTGAATGGAACGGTAGTGTGAAAGAGGCCATAAGCCATCCAGTCCAGAGGAGCTCGGCCTTGGTCAACATCACAAGAAACATCTCCTGCGCTCCTGTTTAACTACTTGCCGACCAGCTCATATACGTCAGTAGAAGGGCACATACAGGTATATTAATGTACCTGTACCTTGCCCTTTAAGGAGCGGTTTGCGGGTGCGCGCACGCCCACCGCGATCTCCGTGAGTGTGATCACGGGTCCTGCGGACATTGAGACAACACCTACGATTGTCTCATGGAGAGGAAGAATGGGGAGATGCTGATGTAGACAAGCATTTCCCTGTTCTGCCTACTTACACTGACACTGATCATAGCTCCCTGTAATCGGGAACGGTGATCAGTGTCATGTCACACACAGCCCCCCCCCCACCCACAGTTACAATCACTCTCTAGAACACACTTAACCACTACAGCACCACCCAGTGGTTAACCCTTTCACTTCCAGTCACATTTACATAGTAATCAATGCATTTTTATTCACACTAACCACTGTATAAATGTGAATTGTCCTAAAATAGGGCCAAAAGTGTCCGATCTGTACGCCATAATGTCGCAGTCACAATCGCCGCCATTACTAGTAAAAAAAAAAAATTATAAAAATGACCATACAACTATCCCCTATTTAACTTTAGCTTTAACATTTGCGCAAACCAATCAATAAACGCTTATTGCAATTTTTTTTTACCTAAAATATATAGAATAATATGTATTGGCCTAAACTGAGGGAAAATTTTATTTATAATTTTTTGGGGATATTTAATATAGCAAAGTAAAAAAAAATGTGTTTTTTTCAAAATTGTCACAATTTTTTTGTTTATAGCGCAAAAATTTTAAACTGCAGAGGTGATCAAATAACACCAAAAGAAAGCCCTATTTGTGGGAAAAAAAGGACGTCAATTTTGTGTAGCAGCGACACTTTGGACAAGGTGTCTGCTATGTACAAATTTCAATTTTCCTCAGAACAGTAAAGGGGTTCTGAGGGCTGATTGTGTAGGTTTAACTTTGGCATCACTTTGGCTGGGCTGTGTTAGAGTTCTGCCTGGTCATGTGTACAGTTAGGTGCACATGACAGGCCCAAGGAGCAGTAACCGAGGGCGGATTCAAGGTGTCCGGGTGTGCTCTCAACTTGGAGGGGCACCACAGCTCACGTAAGTGACCGGGGGAGGACTCTTCGGAGGAGGGCCAACAAGCTGGCATCCCAAGAAGTGCCTGGTTGCTGGGTTGTCAAGGACACTGACAAATCCACGCTTTTCCAGTACTGCCAAGGAGACAGAGAACGTTATCTCAGTCCTTCATGTTTTACCAGCAATCAGCGGGTACCGGAAGACGTTGAGTCCTCGGGGCCTGCCGGTCAGCTTGTCCTCTGAATCATCACAGCAGAAGTGGCCCACCAGCAGAGCATTAGCGCCCCCTGCAGGTGGAAATGCAGAATCACCTATTTATATGTGACTCTGCCCACAGCTGCCACCCTGTAGCAGTAAAAGTACTATAGGGTTGTCAGCAAGTGGTTAAGTCACTCATTAAGAACAAGTAGTGAAATTTGCTAACTTTTTTTGTGTCAGTGACTTGCTAAATACTGAATCTGGAGGATGAAGATGTCATATTTGAGAACAGTCCTGACGAAGGGGCCCTGCGTGGCTCCGAAGCATTGCACTTATCTTTGTGATGTGATCTCTTTCATTAAAAGAAACCTTTGGATGTACGTTGTTGATCCATGGTGAGCTGGCGAATATGTACACATATTTGAGAACATGGGAATTGCGAATCTTCCATAGAACACCTTGGGAAAGTGATATTCTTGTTCATTATTTTCAGAAAGCAACAGGTACATCAAGTCTAAATTTTAGGACCTTGCAGGATTCCTTTCTCAAGATGAAGAACTTGCAAGTGAAAGTGCAGAACTTATATTGCAGTTCTGAAAGTTAGTGAGGTGAATCTGCTTACCAGCAAATGTTTCTTTTTGATCAACCACATATTTGAACAAAAAAAGATTAGTGTATCCACACAGATGAGATGAATGGAGGACATGGAAGAATTCCCTGTACCGGGAAGTTGTATTTTGACTGCGGTACCTGCTGCAGTCGCCGATCAAATACATTTTTCCAACATATCCCTTTAGCAGAAGTCGATCAAACAATCAACTTCTGTTGAGCAGGGATGGCCATAAACTGATCAAAATGTAACCAGTCCTTGCTGAACTGGCCATATTTTCAAATAGTGTAGGACCAGCTTAAAGCGGAGTTCTACCCAAAAGTGGAACTTCCGCTTTAAGCACTCCTCGCCCCCTGACATGCCACAATTGGCATGTTGTTTTTTTTGGGGGGGGAGTGGGTACCTTTTTTTTAGTGAGACTTCCTGTTGCACTTCCTCCTTCCTCTTCTTGACAGACTAAACCCCTGTTCTTAATGCATATTGTTAGACAGGTCAATTCGGTTGGTTGCTGGCCGGTTTCAAGTTTGAGCTTGGTATTTGTATTTGTATCTTTGTATTTGCTTGACTTTCTGCTATTAGACATATAGCTCTGAAATCAACAAAATAGTGTTCCCTGATAAATGGAGCGCTCTATCTCTGTATCAGAAGGGGGTATAGGATTTCTGCAGAGAGGCCACTGCTTTCACACAGAGATGAAGGGTCCTTCTCTACAGTGTGCTAAAAGAGGACAGGCCTCACTAATATATATATATATATATATATATATATATATATATATATATATATATATATGCACACTGTATATATTCATATAATCATAGTATAGCAAAATCCGGAACATAGGATAATAATAAGAATGAAAAAAAAATCCCTCTCGCTTTCTTTTTTAGATGTGATATCATGCATTTTCTGTATGAGGACAGCAAAAGTTTTTTGTTAACATACCTCTCATGCGGGTAAAATTGGTGCTAACTCTTTCTGATTGTAGATGCATGCACTTTGACAACAACTGTTGCAACTGTTACCTTATCACCCCACAATGTAATTTTAGGATTCTTTGATTCCTCCTTTAGCATCACCAGCCTTATGCCCCGTACAAACGAGTGGAAATTCCATCAACAAAACTCCGATGTGAGCTTTTGGTCGGAAATTCTGACCGTGTGTATGCACCATCAGACTTTTGCTGGCAGAATTTCCGCCAGTAAAAGATTGAGAGCAGGCTTTCTATTTTTCAATTGGAAAAGTTCCTATCGGAAATTCCGTTCGTCTGTATGCAATTCTGACGCACAAAAAAACATGCTCGGAAACAATTTGGCGCATGCTCGGAAGTATTGAACTTAATTTTCTCGGCTCGTCGTAGTGTCGTACGTCACTGCCTTCATGGCAGTCGAAAGGTCAGAGAACTTTTGTGTGACCGTGTGTATGCAAGGCAAGCTTGAGCGGAATTCCATTATAAAAACCATCCAAGATTTTTCTGACGGAAATTCCACTCGTGTGTATGGGGCATTAGAGAGCTCTACTGATGTTGACACAATGACACCAAACATGTCTATAGAAAAGAAAAGACCAGACTCTAGAAATCTGAAGTTAAATTAGACAATTAAAATAAAATAAATTAGCGCACTTATTATGTGAATATTTAATAGAACTAAAAAATCATGTATTGCCAGCTAAAACACTAAATAGTGATTTTACCCCACTTATTTAATATAACTCATGACTCAATATTGTAGCACAACACCTTTCAAATACACTTATATATCCAAAATATATCAACTACCAAGATGCCATCAATGAAAAAAGATATAAAATATCAGATATAAAAAAACAAAATAGTTCCAATAGTGAAATTAAAAATAGTCCAGTGTTCATAAAGTGACAAAAAATAAAATAAACCAAAGAGTCTTCAACACTTCCTCGTGCTTCAGTGCTCATCCACCACCAGGTGAAAAACCTGCTCACCTTAAATATATAAAACACACTGCTCTTTTGTATAATGCCAGTGCAATAGCTCCTCAGGAGACACCTCTTTAATCCTCCCTAGTCCATTGGTGATAGCCACACCATCTGCTCTCCAATGTAATCATATAATCCTCATATGCGCGTCACATAAAAACAAAGGCACTAACAGTGTACTCTGCTTTTAAAGGTTAATTAAATTCCCTGCAATAGAATACACTTACATGAAACAAATTGACAAAGCGCTAAACAGTAACTGTCATCAGCCAGCTCACCATCGCAGGCTCAGCTCCTCCCTCCTGGATACCTTGAGCCACATGATTGGGCTTCCTCACTAGGTGGAGAGCCAATCCACACGTGCGTTTAAATAGTACTCTCCCACATGTCTACTATTGCTTCTGCGAGAACAGGTCATACCCGCTTCCGGTATGTGTCAGACCCGCTTCCAGCCAGTCCTGCAAGCTATAAAATACATCACCTTAGACCAGGGGACATCCAAAAAGATAAAAACTAACATACTCACTCCTGATACTAAAAAATAGTGAAAAAATACATGCCCCATTATTCTATGTAGCCTCTATACACACTTCCGGAAACCACCCAAGTGACACAACACGTTGTACATTTAATATGAATTTAAAAACATTATTTAAATATTATCATTAACATTATTCATATACAGTATCTCTAGTATCTAGTAATATAATTCTATGTTTAAAAAAAAATTCCATATATATATATATATACAATACAAATAAAAAAAAACACAACATTGTTTAAGCCCAATCATGGGGCACAACACGTCTAGGAAGGAGGAGCCAGGCCCATGACCTCACTTCGCTTCCTCGCTGATACAGGATGGTGAGCTGGCTGATGACAGTTACTACTTAGTGCTCTGTCAGTTTGTTTCATGTAAGTGTATTCTATTGCAGGGGATTTAATAAACCTTTAAAAGCAGAGTACACTGGGGGTTATTTACGAAAGGCAAATCCACTTTGCACTGCAAGTGCACTTGGAAATGCAGTTGCTGTAGATTGGATCCACATGATTGGATTATAAAATCAGCAGAGCTTGCACTCATTTCAGATTTACCCCTCAGATTTACATGGACTGCACTTCCAAGTACACTTGCAGTGCAAAGTGGATTTGCCTTTCGTGAATATCCCCCTCTATGTTTGTGCCTTTGTATTTCATGTGATGTGCATATGGGGATTATATGATTACACTGGAGAGCAGAAATATCTGGGCATCAATTTATCTGCATCAGTAAAGGAATTATATCAAGATAATTACTTACCTCTTCTTAATAAAATCAAACAAGATTTGAACAGTTACCCTGCTGTCAGGTTATTCTGGCTGAGCAGGATAAACGTGATTTATATTTTTCTTGCCCTTCCAATAAATATACTGGTGGACTACTTTTAAACTCTTAGGTCACTAAAAAAAAGATTTAGTTGGATACGCAAAGGCCCCTGTTTGCTTACAAAATACTCATTAGACCTAAGTCATCTGGGGGTTTGAGACGTACCATAAAGCAGCAGCACTCGTGAGAATAATCGACTGGACACATAGGGCTCCTTTTAAAAACTGGGTACAACTGGAAGAAAATAAAAGTTAAACATCTCTAGGCCAGTCCATTTGGTTGCCGAGGCAGTACAGAGGCCTGCCTATGGACTTAGCCTCTATTACAGCAGAAACATTAAGAGCTTGTGACAACTTATATAAAAGCATGAAATGGCAGTATAATAGTCTCTTAATGCCTCTCTCAGACACAAATTACTTCACAGGAGACTTAACAGGAAGTGACAATAACAGCGGAGGCTGCTCAGCCTCAATGCATTTCACTGAGTAAGCATCTTCAGGAAGCTTCCTGAAGACATATACTTCGTGAAATGCATTGAGTCTGCTCGCCCGCCGCTGTCGCTAAATAAGCATCTTCAGGAAGCTTCCTGAAGACACTTACTTAGAGAAATTCATTGAGACTGCATGGCTGCTGCTGTCATCGACTCTTCCTGACAAGTCTTCTGTGGGTATTTCCTTGTGCTGGAACGCACGCTGACTCTTATCATATGAACTGAATTATAGTATCTCCAATATGTATGAGTTGCCTCCTGGCCCCTCAGGTTTTTTAAATGGATGGGAGCATGAACTTAATCAATCTATCCCAGAAGCCCTAAAACAGGGATATGCAATTAGCGGACCTCCAGCTGTTGCAGAACTACAAGTCCCATGAGGCATAGCAAGACTCTGACACCCACAAGCATGATACCCAGAGGCAGAGGTATGATGGGACTTGTAGTTTTGCAACAGCTGGAGGTCTGCTAATTGCATATCCCTGCCCTAAAGCATAAAGTTATAGACCATGCACACTCCACCTCAATAGATATGAGGATAAGAGATATAGTAAACAAAGGTAAAGGTGTTGGCGTTACAAAACAACACATATATGGTGAGTCAACACATAAAATAGTGCATAATAAACCATGTACATATTCAAATAGCAAACTGATTAAAGACCATTGCGACAATCCCAACACCATAAAAACATATACAAATTCTTCTGATTTGATGTACCTTCACATAAGTGCTTCACCACGAGTGTTCATGAGGTAGATGGCAACTCACCAAAGGTGTTTGACAACTTTTTAGGGTAGGTCAAAATGCGCTTTATTGTGATAGACCAGATAGATACTGGGTGTGCGTCTCCACTTTTGAACTCCCTCTGGCAAAGGCTAGGGATGTGTAAAACAGACTCCACCAGGGACACAAAGGGTTTAATTACGCTTCTGTCAGCAGATCGGCCTCTATGAACTCAGCAGTGCCTAAAAATGCCTAAAAATGGAGAACAACTGAGCATGTGCAGAAAAGAGTGAAGCAGTGTTTTATTGGAGTTTAAACAGTATTGAGAGTTTTTTTATGTTTTATATAGCTATATCTGCAAAAGGGACCAGCCTAAAGTTATCGAGCAGGACTTAATTTTCGGACTAAAGTTCCAGTTTAAGGTGAGCAGGATTTTCACCTGGTGGTGGAGGTGCACGGAAGCATGAAGAAGTTTTGAAGACACTTTCGTGTTTTTTCTTGTCACTTTATAAACACTGAAATATTTTTAATTTTACTATTGGAACTGTCTTGTTTTTTGTATATCTAATATTTACATATTTTTTCAATGTTTGCATTTTGGTAGTTGATATATTTAGGATATATAAGCGTATTTGGAAGGTGTTGCGCTACACTATCGAGTCATAAATTATAAATAAGACAAGATCCTCCTGCATATTCCCTAAGAAGGTTCTAATTTATGCCACCTAATCTAGAACATTGGATGCTAATTTCAGAAATGTACAGTAGTGGACAAATCAGAATTTTTGTTTTTTTAGAACATGACTACACTGGGGTTGATTTACTAAAACTGGAGAGTGCAAAATCTGGTGCAGCTCTGCACAAAATCAATCAGCTTCCAATTTTTGTTTTTGTCAAATATTACGGTAATTGAACAAAATGAAGTTAGAAGCTGATTGGCTACCATGCACAGCTCCACCAGATTTTGCACTCTCCAGTTTTGATAAATCAACCCCACTATGTCAGTTTTATGTGTCATTTGTTCAAGACACATCATCCTTATGTGTATGCAGTGTGCACTACTGGAATCAAGATCTAGTATTTGATTTTCCAACCATGTTGAAAAGGTCAATTTCCATGGGGTGTACTTGCTTTTTCACATGACTGTATATAATTTGCACCCATAATATTTTCATCTGCACACATCTTAGAGGTGTGTATAGGTCAAAAAAGGGGTGACATGTAGGAACTCATTAGGAAACATTTTTTTTGTCTCACAAAAAAAAACCTATAATAGCCAATGTGGCAAAGTTTGCTAGAGACAGCAGATTTTCAAAAGATAGACTTTAATCACACAACAGTAAAAAGAGAAACATTTACATAACCCTGCTTAGCAGTATATATTCTACTCTTTTAACACTGTATAATGTATAGTTTTTTTTTTTTTGTAATTATCACCTATCTTGAAAGTGAAAAATATCCCTGCAGGGAATCCTGTAATGATGGTAAAGATCTTTTGTCAAATTTCAATTTAAAATAATACAGTAAAAAAGGATCTTTAATGAGAGCATTGGTGACACAGTTGGCAGTAACATTGTGAGCTTGGCAGAGGCTATATCTGCTGATGTAAATGACTGATGTAAATAATATATCATTCTATTATCCACCAGGTACTAAGCCATCGGGGTATGCAGTCTTGGCCTATTTTAGTATTAATATAACATTACAGTGTAGTTAGCTGCGGTACATTTAACGTGTACTGACAGTATGAATGTATGCGCTTATTTGTTTTTAATGAAACAGCAGTTTAACCACTTCAGCCCTGGAAGAATTTACCCCCTTCCTGACAAGAGGACTTTTTGCGATTCGGCACTGCGTCGCTTTAACTGACAATTGCGTGGTCGTGCGACGTGGCTCTAAAACAATATTGATGTCCTTTTTTTCGCACAAATAGAGCTTTCTTTTTGTGGTATTTGATCACCTCTGCATTTTTTATTTTTTGTGCTATAAATAAAAAGAGCGTCAATTTTGAAAAAAACTCATTCCTTTTTACTTTTTGCTATAATAAATATCCCCAAAAAATGTTTAAAAATGTTTTTTTCCTCAGTTTAGGCCGATACGTATTCTTCCACATATTTTTGGTAAAAAAATAATCGCAATAAGCGTTTATTGATTGGTTTGCGCAAAAGTTATAGCGTCTACAAAATAGGGGATAATTTTATGTCATTTTTATTGATAATTTTTTTTTCTAGTAATGGCGGCGATCAGCGATTTTTATTGTGACTGTGTCATTATGGCGGACACATCAGACAATTTTGACACATTTCTGGGACCATAGGCATTAATACAGCAATCAATGCTTAAAAATTGCATTGATTAGTGTAAAAATGTCACTGGCAGTGAAGGGGTTAACCACTAGGTGGCACTGTAGAGGTTAAGTGTGTCCTAGGGAGTGATTCTAACTGTGGGGGGAGGGACTGATCAGCGCTCCCGATTATGGGGAGAGCTGATCAGTGACACTGTCACTAGGCAGAACTGGGAGATGTTTGTTTACATCAGCATCTCCCCATTCTTCCTCTCCATGAGACGATCGCAGGTATCCCTACAGACATTGGGTCTGCAGGACCAGCGATCGTGGTCACGGAGCTCTCGGCGGGTGCATGCTACCTCTTAAAGGGCAACGTACAGGTACATTAATCTGCCTGTACGTGCCCTTCTGCCACAGTATATCTGCGTGAGGCGGTCGGGAAGTGGTTAATAGAATATAAAACAGAAAGATGTGGCATGATGCTTATAAAATGTTCTTGCACATATACAAACACAATATTTACATTGCAGAACACCCACTACATGAGGAGTCCATATTATACATTTTATATGTACAGTCCGAAAAAATTACCGCTTTTCTTGATTATGTAAAGTCCTATCCACAAGCATGACAAGCTCAGACAATGTTGTTTCTATACAAATGCATTGATTCCTGTGTAAATGACACTGGCAGTGAAAGGATTAACCAGGGGCTGGCAGTGTAGGGGTTAAGTGTTCCTAGGGGCATGTTACTAACTGTGGGGGGCTGGGCTTTGTGTTAGTGAATACTGATCTCTGCTCCAATCACATGGAGCAGAGATCAGCGTCACTTGTTGCTAGGCATAACGGGGAGATTCTGTTTACAACGGCATCTCCCCATTCAGCTGCCCCATGAGACGATCGCGGTTATCCCCGTAATGATAGAGTTTGCGGGATCCGCGACCGGACTCACGGGGGTCCCGCCCGTCACGCGAGTGCGTCACCGGCGGTGCACACGCGATGGCAGGGCGGCATTTAAAAATGGACGTACCTGTACGCCAATATGCCTGCCAGTGCCATTCTGCCGGCGTAAATCGGCGTGCGCCTGTCGGGAACTGGTTAAACTCGTAGGTTGAATTGTTTTCCGTTCTTTCAGGCTTTTTATTCTTTCAGATTTTCCTGTGTCCCCTTAGCTTACGGCTTACTGAGGGGGGGCTCACTCTTAGCAAGGAGCAGACAGCGCCAGAGGAGACTTCCAAAGAGGAAGTAAGCAATCGACGTTTGCAAAATCATTGCACAGAGTAGGTAAGCATAACATCTTTTTTATTGTAGGATAAAAAGCCCTGATGCCACGTACACACGATGCAAACTATCCGCCCGTGTGTGGGCTCCGGCGGACTTTTTTTTCCCAAAAGTCAGGCGGACTTAGAAAGTAATTTTGACTCAAAAATTGTCCACCGGACTGCGAGTCCGGCAGACAATCCGGCCGTGTGTGTGCTAGTCCGCTGGACTTTTGAAATTAACAGACTTTCCCGCACACGGAGAAAAGTCCAGTCATTTTGAACGCAGCTCCAGGTAGCCTTCGGTGGTGAGATTGACACACCGCTGGCCCCGTCACGTGGTATGGACTTAAAGGGGAAGCCCTACGCCAAAAAAAACGGTGTGGGGGTCCCCCCAAGGTCCTTATAAGACCCTTATCGGAGCACGCAGCCCAGCCGGTCAGGAAAGGGGGTGGGGCCGAATGAGCACCCCCTCTCCTGAGCCGTACCAGGCCACGTGCCCTCAAAATGGGAGGTGCTTTGGGGAAGGGGGGGCCGTGCGGCCCCCCACCCCAAAGCACCTTGTCCCCATGTTGATGAGGACAAGGGCCTCTTCCCGACAACCCTGGCCGTTGGTTGTCGGGGTCTGCGGGCGGGGGGCTTATCGGAATCCGGGAGCCTCCTTTAATAAGGGGGCCCCCAGATACCGGCCCCCACCCTATGCGAATGAGTATGGGGTACAATGTACCCCTATCCATTCACCTGGTGAAAACAAATGTAAAAATAAATGTAAAAAAACACAACACAAGGTTTCAAAATCATTTATTGCACAGCTATGGGGGTCTTCTTCCGTCTTGGGGGGTCTTCTCACCAGACTCCTCTGCTATCTTCTGCTCTTTTGCTAGCACTTTTACTAGCGGAGGAGCCCGGCTTTCTTCTTCGTCGCCGCCCGGGGGTCTTCTTCCGACTTCGGGGGCCTTGTCCCCCTCTTCGGTTCTTCTTGCCGGGCCTCCGCTTTCTTCCTTTAGCTCTTTTACTAGCGGTTGCCCGGTCCTCTGTCGCCACCTCTTCTTCCGACTTCGGGGGTCTTGTCCCCCTCTTCGGTTGTTCTTGCCGGGCCTCCGCTCCTTCTTCCTGCTCTTTTACTGGCGGTGGCCCGGTCTTCTGTAGCAGATGTCGTCGTCGTCGCCACCTTCTCTTCTTCTGGGACTGTGACATCATAATGGGCAGGGACATCACCCGGTGACCCCGCCCATTGTTCCTATGTAAGTCACCACGCAACACGTCCCTGTCATTACGGTCAGAGACAGTGTTGAGTCAACATCTCAAGGAAGAAGAGGCGGCAGTGACAGAAGACCGGGCCACCGCTAGTAAAAGAGCTAAAGGAAAAAAGCTGAGGCCCGGCAAGAAGAACCGAAGAGGGGGACAAGACCCCCAAAGAGGGGGAGAAGACTCCCGAAGTCAGAAGAAGAACCCCGGGCGGCGAGAAGACCCCCAAGACGGAAGAAGACCCCCGGAGCTGTGCAATAAATTATTTTAAAACCTTGTGTTGTGTTTTTTTTCCATTTGTTTTCACCAGGTGAATGGGTAGGGGTGCATTGTACCCCATATTCATTCACATAGGGTGGGGGGCCGGTATCTGAGACCCCCTTATTAAAGGGGGCTTCCAGATTCCAATAAGCCTCCCGCCCGCAGACCCCGACAACCAACAGCCAGGGTTGTCGGGAAGAGGCCCTTGTCCTCATCAACATGGGGACAAGGTGCTTTGGGGTAGGGGGCTGCACGACCCGCCTTCCCCAAAGCACCCCCCCATGTTGAGGGCATTCGGCCTGGTACGGCTCAGGAGGGGGGGTGCTCGCTTGTCCCCACCCCCTTTCCTGACCAGCCGGGCTGCGTGCTCAGAAAAGGGTCTTATATGGACCTTGGGGGGACCCCCACGCCGTTTTTCCAGCGTAGGGCTTCCCCTTTAAATCCATACCAGGTGACAGGGCCAGCGATGTGTCAATCTCACCACCAAAGGCGGCGACATTGACTTCCTTCGCTAGTCCCGGCTACCTGGAGCCGCGTTCAAAATGAACGGATTTTCCTCCTTGTGTGGGTAAGTCTATTCAATTTCAAAAGTATGGCGGACTCCCTCCATAGTCCGGTTGTGTGTGGGCAGGTCCGCTCGTTTCGGAAAAGTCTGGCGGACCTCCGCTTCAAAGTCCGGCGGTTTGTCCGCCGGAACTAAGTCCACCGGACAGTCTCATCGTGTGTACGCGGCAATAGTATCACTTAAATCACTTCAATACCAGAAACTTTCACCCCTTCCTGTGCTGGCCAATTTTCAGCTTTCTGCACTGTCACATTTTCAATGACAATTATTTAGTCGTGTAACACTGTACCCAAAGGAAATTTTTTATCTTTTTGAAAAATAAAGCTTTGTTTTGGCGTTATTTATTGACAACTGAGTTTTTTTATTTTTTCCTTATTACACAAAAAAAGACCCAAAAGATTTAAAAATAACGTGCTTTCTTCATTTCTGTTATACAGGCATGCCCTACTTTTAAGTATACAATGGGGTTTATTTACTAAAGCTGGAAAGTGCAAAATCAGGCTCACTTCTGCATGGAAAAAAATTTGAAAATAAAAAATCTTTCCTCATAAGTTTAGGCCAAAATGTATACTGCTACATTTCTTTGATAACCCAAATCAGTGTATTTTTTATATTTTATATATATATATATACAGTGGGGGTTATTTACGAAAGGCAAATCCACTTTGCACTACAAATGGAAACTACAAATGCAAAGTGCACTTGGCAGTGCAGTCGCTGTCGATCAGAGGGGGACATGCAAGGAAAATAAAAAACAGCATTTTAGCTTGCACATGATTGGATAATAAAATCAGCAGAGCTTCCCCTAATTTCAGATCTACCCCTCAGATTTACAGCAATTGCACTTCCAAGTGCGCTTTCAGTGCAATTTCAAGTGCATTTTGAACTTGTAGTTTGCACTTGTAGTGCAAAGTGGATTTGCCTTTAGTAAATAACCCCCAGTATCTCACAAATGTGAGTACACCCTTCACAATTTTGTAAATATTTTATTGTATCTTTTCATGTGACAACACTGAAGAAATTATACTGTGTTACAATGTAAAGTAGCAAGCATACAGCTTGTATAACGGTGTTAATTTGCTATCACCTCAAAATAACTCAACACACAGCCATTAATGTCTAAACCGCTGCCAGCAAAAGTGAGTACACCTCTAAGTGAAAATGTCCAAATTGGGCCCAAAGTGTCACTATTTTGTGTGACCATCATTGAATTCCAGTACTGCCTTAACCCTTTTGGGTTTTGGGTTTTGGATGACATCACAGAGCTGGTGGATGTTAGAGATCTTGCGCTCCTCCACCTTCCATTTGAGGATGCCCCACAGAGGCTCAATAGGGTTTAGGTCTGGAGACATGCTTGGCCAGTCCATCACCATTACCCTTAGCTTCTTTAGCAAGGCAGCAGTCATCTTGGAGGTGTGTTCAGGAGGGGGGGTGCTCGCTCCCCCCCCATCCTGACCTTCCAGGCTGCATGCTCAGGACAGGGTCCGGTATGGATTTTAGGGGGACAACCATGCCAATTTATTTCTCTAATTTTGTCATGGAGTTCCCCTTAAAATCCAAACCAGACCCAAAAGGCCTGGTATGGACTGGGGGGCAAACTCTTTACAGGCAGACTAAGGAGACCCCCCCCCTCCCCGGCACGATATTTAAAGGAACATTTAATTGTTATTTTCATTGTTTCACGTTAAGCATGGTCATAAATCTATATGTAGATTTACTAAAGAGTGTACATGTTTTACTTTACTTTACTAGCCAATTGAATCTGTGTTTGTTTTGAACACATATCTAATGTACAGGGGAATTTCATCATGTAGCAATATTCTTTGCACATTATTTAATTCCTGTATCCTCCCTGGGAGGAGCCTAGGCTGGGAGCCCATTTCATCCACTGATCCAACATAGAGGCTGCTTAGAAGTGGACATCTCGGAATTGTACTATATGTATTAGAGATGAGGCGATGGGATGATGTTTGTGGTCCAATTTAGCAGAGCAACCTAGGATGACAATGCCACTCTGTCATAGATAAAGTCTAGGAAGTGAGTGTCATCCTAGGACAGGAATGGTGGTATTGGCAGAATCACCCAAAGAAAAAATACCAGAATTAAATAAACCAATGCAACCACCACATCTAAGCCCTTGTACACACAGTCACAAAATGTCCGATCGGACCATGTTGTCGGATAATCTGACCGTGTGTGGGCTCCATCGGACTTTTTCCGTCGGAATGTCCGACCAACAAAGGTTTCCGACAACATGATCCGATCGGACTTTGTCTGATCGTTTGTAGAGAATTCTGATCGGACAAAGTGCCACGCATGCTCAGATCAAATCACGAGACAAAAGTTATTGGCTACTAGCCGCAACGTAGTCCCGTCATAATGAACGAACGTCATCACATTCAGAACGATCGGATTTTCTGACAACTTTGTCCGACCATGTGTATGCAACACCAGTTTCAGACAAAATGCGTCGGAAAAAATCAGACGGATTTTCTTGTCGGAATGTCCGACCATGTGTACAAGGGCTAAGGACTGTGAGCTGCAAAATATTAAAGTGTAAGTTCACCTTTACAAAACAATCAGTAAGGTGAACTTACACAGGTCCCCTCCCCCCCCCCCCGGTCCTGCTGACCTGTACCTCCGCAATTTCCCATTCTAAGCCCCGGTATATCTGTGTCAGGAGCCCGGGGCTTAGAAATCCTCTCTCCATCCTTGCATCTTCTGCATAGCAGGGCGGGCTATGTGGCTGCTGAATGGTCGGTGCTCCCCATGTGACGACGCTGACCAATTAGAATGCTCCAAAACGCCCCCCTGACGAGGGATATTTTTGGACAGTCAGCTCACAGGATTTCTAAGCCCCAGCTCCTGACACGGATATATCGGGGCTTAGAACAGGAGAATTCAGTGGTGCAGGTCAGCGGGACTGGGGGGGGGGGGGGGAGAAGAGGGGTACCTGTGTAAGTTCACATTACAGAGCTTTCTGTAAAGGTAAATGTACGCTTTAAAGTTGACAATGTCACATGATGTAACATGCATGCAGCTGTGCATAAGCTGACCTCTCCTTCCACAACCACTCCCCACCACCACTCTGACAACGGGCAGGGGGCCCTCTCTCCGCTCCCACTGCCACATTTTAAAAACAGAGCAATTGTAGCGCTACACCCACACAGCCATCTCATTCATTCACAGCAATCTGTCAATAAATTAACTACAAGTGCCATCTTCCACTGGGACTACGAGAACTATGCTGATGAGTATCCTTGTAGTTCATTGACTCTTCCTGTGCTTCAGTAAATGTTTGCCTGTACAGGAGGTACAGGCAGACACCTGTACTGAGTGACTGCAGGAGCCTGACATTGTACCTGCAATCCAGTGATTCCGGGTGCAACGCTTTGCAGGCTATAGTGCAAAAAAAGGTTTTTACCTGCAAAAATCATGTGCATTTTTTATTTTCTTTACAAAAGGTGAACTTAGCATTTATATGTTTGATTAGCAGATTTGAATCCACATATAATTTTGTATTACCCATTATTCTAGTATGAATACTTACCTTTAGTATACTGCATTGTACAGTAAATAGCATATTGCAAATTACATCCAGATAAGTTGTGTACTGATAGACCTTAGAAGGCATTGGGAAAGAAAGATGAGAAAATACCAGTCCAGAAAAAAAAATCATATGGCAAGGCAGAGAGCAGGGTTGGTTATAAAAGCAGTCAATACCTCTTCTGATCTTTACCTTATCTACACAGCTTCTGGAATGTTTTCAGATTGGGTATTATATACCATTGTTATACAATGTTGTCAGACTGCTAGCTCCTTGCTTGAAGCACTATGTTTTGATTAGGCTCACTAAATTGATTTGGTCATTGGCAGGTATAGGAGGACTTCTGAGATCATGGTGGACTGAATTGATGCTGAAACGACTACTTTTGCTACAAATTGTATGTTAGAATCCATCATTTTTGCTATAAGCAAATAAAGTCATCATTCTAAGGCCTCTTTCACACGGGACAGATCAGTAATGAGCCCCGCTGAGCCGGCAGTGGACAGGGCGGTCTCGGCACACTGTGCAGGGACTGCCCTGTCAGCTCTCCGCTCTCCTCTATGGGGATCGGATGAGCATGGACCGTCTGTCCGTGTTCATCCGATCCGCTCTGCAGATGGATAGAAAAATAGGATTTTCCTCCGTCTGCAGAATTGGACAATTGCGGAGGCGGACAATAGCGGGTGTCTGCGGATGAACGCTATCCCATAGGAATGCATGTATGTCCGTATTTCATCCGCAAACGGATGGATGAAATACGGACATACTGTCCGCATGTGTGAAAGGGGCCTTAGACAGCAATGGTAGTCCTATATATTGTGTGTATTTTATTATTCACTAGAAGCACAGGACTTTAATTAAAACTTGTGTGGTCTTTGGTCAAGTATAAACATCTGATATTATATGTAATTATGTTTATCATTTATAAAATATATATATATATATATATATATATATATATATATATATATATATATATATATATATATATATATATATATATATATATATATATATATATATATATATATATATATTCTATGCTTATGATAGGGTAGGTTAATGCTACCAGGGCCATCTTTTGCGCAGGGCAAACGGGGCACCTGCCCTGGGCCCAATGTTTGTAGGGGGGCCCGCACTGCTACCCGGGAGCTCCACTGATGCTTTGTAGGGGGCCCCGTTACCCGTGAATTGGGGCCCCAATGAAGGTTTTTCAGAGTGCGCAGAGGACATGGGGCAGGAGGCTGTATTCCCGTGCTAGCCAGCTGAGAGGGGGCGGGGCCAGGAGCTCCACTGATGCTCTGGCCCCGCCCCCGTGCAGCCTGTATGCTCGGAACAGAGCGGCTGTAGTGAGAGCCAGTGATCGGAGTGGGAGCGTCAGTGGAGCTCCCAGCCCCACTCCGATCACTGGCTCTCACCACAGCTGTTCCGAGCATACAGGCTGCACGGGGGCGGGGTCAGAGCGTCAGTGGAGCTCCCGGCCCCACCCCCTCTCAGCTGGCTAGCACGGGAACACAGCCTCCTGTGTCCTCTGTGCACTCTGCAAAACCTTCATTGGGGCCCCAATTCACGGGTAACGGGGCCCCCTACAAAGCATCAGTGGAGCTCCCGGCTGTTGTAGTGAGATCAGAGAATGGAAGCCCAGCCCACATACCTCTAAATGTATGTAATGAGTTTGGCTGCCCAGGTATGTCCTTGCACCCATAAAATGCCTGACTGCTTAAACCCTGACCTGTGTTATTCAACTGTCAAGCTGTGCGTTGCTGAAAGTTCTCTGACCATCACCTGTAGCATGTCCGCAGTCTCTGATTGTCTCCTGCAGTATGTCCGCAGTCTTTGATTGTCTCCTGCAGTATGTCCGCAGTCTCTGATTGTCCCCTGCAGTATGTCCGCAGTCTGATTGTCCCCTGCAGTATGTCCGCAGTCTGATTGTCTCCTGCAGTATGTCCGCAGTCTCTGATTGTCTCCTGCAGTATGTCCGCAGTCTCTGATTGTCTCCTGCAGTATGTCCGCAGTCTCTGATTGTCTCCTGCAGTATGTCCGCAGTCTCTGATTGTCTCCTGCAGTATGTCCGCAGTCTCTGATTGTCTCCTGCAGTATGTCCGCAGTCACTTATTGTCTCCTGCAGTATGTCCCCAGTCTCTTATTGTCTCCTGCAGTATGTCCGCAGTCTCTTATTGTCTCCTGCAGTATGTCCGCAGTCTTTGATTGTATCCTGCAGTATGTCCACAGTCTTTGATTGTATCCTGCAGTATGTTCGCAGTCTCTTATTGTCTCCTGCAGTATGTCGCCAGTCTCTGATTGTCTCCTGCAGTATGTTTGCAGTCTCTGATTGTCTCCTGCAGTATGTTCGCAGTCTCTGATTGTCTCCTGCAGTATGTCTGCAGTCTCTGATTGTCTCCTGCAGTATGTCCGCAGTCTCTGATTGTCTCCTGCAGTATGTCCGCAGTCTCTTATTGTCTCCTGCAGTATGTCCAAAGTCTCTTATTGTCTCCTGCAGTATGTCCCCAGTCTCTTATTGTCCCCTGCAGTATGTCCGCAGTCTGATTGTCTCCTGCAGTATGTCCGCAGTCTCTGATTGTCTCCTGCAGTATGTCTGCAGTCTCTGATTGTCTCTTGCAGTATGTCCGCAGTCTCTGATTGTATCCTGTAGTATGTCCCTAGTCTCTGTCTCCTGCAGTATGTCACCAGTCTCTGATTGTCTCCTGCAGTATGTCCGCAGTCTCTGATTGTCTCCTGCCGTATGTCCGCAGTCTCTGATTGTCTCCTGTAGTATGTCCGCAGTCTCTGATTGTCTCCTGCAGTATGTCTGCAGTCTCTGAACCTCTCCTTTAGTATGTCTGCACTCTCTGACACTCTTCTGTAGTATGTGTATTAATGTGCCCCTTTACTTGCTAAATTGCTTATTTAGGATTGCTCCACTGCTCAGTAAGAGGTAATGATGTGCTTTAACCTGTAGCAACCAATCAGTGAACAGTAGTGATCTGCTTTAATCTCTAGCAGCCAATCAGTAAGTGGTAATGATGTGCATTAACCTTTAGCAACCAATCGGCAAGCAGAAATTATGTGTTGTAACCTCTAGCAACCAGCCAGCGAGCAGTAAGGATAGGCTGTAACCTCTGGCAAACAATTGCAACCACTGCGTGATCTGCTGCAGTAAACTGATTTTGAGTCTACCTGCTATTTTTTGTATGTCTCAGAATGGAGGGGGGGGCCCCAAGAAACTGTTTGCCCAGGGCCCAATCAAAATTAAAGACGGTCCTGAATGCTACGGTACTTTGGAAAAATGCTGACCTAATGAGATAACGTAGTATTAGCTAGTTTAGACAGCATTGTCTCTACTAGGAAAGGGAGAAGAGTGTGTGTGTCATTCACTCAGGCCTTTAAAATGTGATAGGTAGTCAAGAAATTAGATGTTAGTTTATGCCCCTAGGATGCCTAAAAGTGCTTCTTAGGCCGCGTACACACGGGCGGACTGTTCGCCCAACTTTGTCCGTCAAACAGTTTCGGCAAACAGTCCGCTCAAAATTAGCATGGACGGACATGGCCACACACGACGAACGAACAGTTTGCTGAAACCGTGCGCGATGACGTGAACGGCACGTACGACGGGACGAAAAATACGACGTCCTATACACTGCATTATAACTTTCGGCGTGTAAATCCTTTCTGAGCATGCGCGGAACTTAGTTTGACGAACAAGCCTACACACGGGCGGACTGTCCGCTCAAACAAAGTTTCAGCGGACAGTTTTACGGAATTTCCGAAAAACTTTGTTCGTCAAACTGTCCGCTGAAACTGTCCGCTGAACGCCCACACACGAGCGGACTGTCCGCTGAAACACTGTTCAGCGGACAAAGTTGGGCGAACAGTCCGCCCGTGTGTACGCGGCCTTAGATGTTGGGCCTCTGTATTTGGCAAGGCAGTGGAAGAGTCACACACATTTGATAATGCCTTACTCAGGAGCAGTAGCAGAATGTATTTTAGGGTGCAATTAGTAACAATGTACATGCTAGCCTATGTGTTAGAAATATCGTATAAATTGACAACTTTGTATAAAAAAAAGAAAAAAAATACGTTTTCATTTTCTTTCCACATTTTCCAAAAACTTGTGGAAAAAATTACATGTTCAAAAGACTCCTTATACCTCATAGAATATACATTAGGGTGTTTGCTTTCCAGAATGGGGTCATTTTGTGGGTAATTCAATTGTTCTGGTGCCTCAGGGTCTTCAAAAATGCGATAGCTAGTAAGGAAATTAGGTGCAGAATTTATGCCCCTAGACGCCTGAAGGTGCTCCGTGGATGCTGGGCCTCTCTATGTGGCTAGGCTGTGAAAAAGTCTCACAGGTGATATCATTATACTCAGGAGGAGTAGCACAATGTATTTTGGGGTGTAATTGCAAGTATGCTTATGCCGTGTGTGAGAAATAACTTGCTAATATGACAATTATGTGAAAAAAATGGTTTCTTAATTTTCCAAACATTTGTGGGAAAAAAAATACAACTTCAATAAACTCACCATGCCTCTTACTAAATACCTTGGACTGTCTACTTCCCAAAAAGGGGTCATTTTGGGGGTATTTGTACTGTCCTGACATTGTAGGGCCTTAAGAAATTAGATAAGCAGTGATTACATCAGGATTGATAAATTTTCAATGATATGTAGCATAGCTTGTAGGCACTATAACTTTTACACAAGCCAATTAATATACACATATTTCGATTTTTTTTTTTACCAAAGACATGTAGCACAATACAGGGTGTCCTAAATGTATGATGGAATTTGATTTTATTGGAAATTTATTATAACAAAAAGTAGAAAATAATATAGTTTTTTTATCAAAATGTTCACTCTTTTTTTGCTTATATATCGCAAAAAATGAAAAACCAAGTGGTGATTGAATACCAGCAAAAGAAAGTGCTGTGTGAAAAAATAGTATCATTTTCATTTGAGTACAGTGTAGCATGACTGAGTAATTGTCATTCAAAGTGTGAGAGCACTGAAAGCTGAAAATTGGTCTGGGCAGAAAGGGAGTAAAATTGTCCGGCATTGAGGTGGTTAAATAAAGAATTTGCAAAAAAAATATTAAATATTTTGAAAAATCATGACAGTTTTATTTCTATACATTGCTTTTAAACCAAACAAAATGCAAATTCAAAAGATCATTGTACCCTTTTTCTTTATTGTTTTGATAATTTAATAGGTGATACATGGATCAAGAGATTTGGTTTATCTAGTCCAGGCAAAAAAAATTGTGCAAACCTAATTCAACCATTTTAAAAGAAACTGATTGGTTTTATAGGTTAATGCATCATTTACACAATCAACAATCTTTGCAAAATTTCTTGTTTAAATATCCATTTATGTTTCTCTCCTCTAAATTGAAATTGTATGAAAGTATTTTAGAGATACCATTTACACATAAGTGAAACAATCTGTTGCAAAAGACATCACACGCCGTCCACACATTTTCTATTGTCTCAGAAGCAATATGGATTAGAAAGAAAAATATTTCACTCTTCACTCTACGCATGGCCAGGCTGTATATTTTAAGACTGCACATTAGTTTTTCATTTGCCTCATAGGTTTTATTGTTTTTTAAAAGACTTAAATGATGCCATATTTTATTGGCAATCTTCCTGCCCTAACATTGATTCTTGTCATTGACTTTGCTCATTACTAAGCAGCCTGTGCAGAGATTTCAGAATTGTTTCATAAAAGCGCCCATCATCATATTTACATTTTGAAAAGGCTTAAGAAGTGTAGTGTCTTTTTAAACCTTGTATAGAAAGTAGTTTGCATAATAGTTTTTTGAGTAAGATGTTCTTGTAGTAGCATATCCTGAAGGGAGATAGAATGCACTACCAGCCAGATTAAGGGCCCGTAGAGACGGCTTTGTTAGAGGCCATCTAAGCTTTGCCTGCGTTTGGGATGTGTAAAGACTGTTTCGCCCAGTGCACTTGGTAGCATCTGAACAGAATATGTCCCTATGCTGATGCTTTGCAGTAAGCTCCGCAAAACAGTCAAGTACACATGCATCTGCAGCTTGTGGGTGACAATTTAGGGGTTGATTTACCAAAAACTGGAGAGTGCAAAATCAGGTGCAGCTCTCCAGAGGAACCAATCAGCTTTCAGGTTTTATTTTTTCAAAGTTTAATTGAACAAGCTGAAGTTTGAAGCTGATTGGCTACCATGCGCAGCTGCACCATATTTTACACCCTCCAGTTTTAGTAAATCAACCCCTTTGGCTCTACTTTGTGCAGCCCAATTCGGAAAAGGTCAGGATGGTTTCTAATCAACTCTCAGCTTACAGTATCTCACAAAAGTGAGTACACCCTCACATTTTTGTATATATTTTATTATATGTTTTCATGTCACAACACTGAAGAAATTACACTTGGCTACAATGTAAAGTAGTGTGTACAGATTGTATAACAGTGTCAATTTGCTGACCCTTCAAAAAAACTCAACACACAGCCATTAACCTCCCTAGTGGTACGATTATTTCAGATTTTAGGTGCTGAGGATTGTCCGTCCAACTTAGTCCGCTGAAACGTGTTTTAGCGGACAATCCGCTCGTGTGTGGGCTTCAGCGGACTTTTTCAGCGGACAGTCTGGCGGACTAAGTCTTTCGGAATTTCCGTAATATTGTCCGTCCAAACTTGGTTTCAGCGGACAGTCCGCTCGTGAGTAGGCTAGTTCGACGGACTAAGTATGGTGCATGCTCAGAAAGGATTTACACGGCCGAAGGTTGCATTGCAGTGTATTGGACGTTGAATTTCTAGTCCCGTCGTACGTGCCGTACACGTCATCGCGCAAGCTTTCAGCGGACTGTCTGTTCGTCGTGTGTGGTCAAGTCCGTTCATTGAAAAGTAGGACGGACTGTCTGTCGGATTGTCTGACGGACTTAGTTGGACGGATAGTCCGCCCGTGTGTACGCGGCCTTAGCAATAACTCACTTAAATCTGCCCAAACTAGAGTCTAGTAAACATCCCGGGTATGATAAAGTTTTAAAAATGAAATCATAAATTATAATATAATAAATAACTATAAATAATTATACCAAATAATAATATAACGATAATAAAAAATATTCAATAATGTTATCAAATCAAAAACACTGAAATTTGCTCAGTTGCAGAATTGTCACTGTCATTACTTTTCAGTATTTGATGACGGATCTCCCCACAAGTCGCTATTGTTCAATTTTGTGCGTGATTCTAATTTATTATTGCTGTTTTCTAGCTGGTCCAAAACCATTTTTGATGTAAAGACACAGTTTTGGTTGCTATGGACAATCTCCAGTTTCCAGGCATAAAGAACAGTTTTTATAATATAAAACTACATGCAGAGCACTGGACAGACCACTAGGGACAAAGGGGATGTGAAATAATTACATACAGCAATGTAATCTGTAAGATTACATTATACTGTATGTATACAGTGTGTTTTACTTTTTGAATTTGGCAGCGTTCTCCATCCCCGTGAGTCGCAACGCTCACAGGGAACGGAGCCCGGCCCGATAGATCGAGCGGAGGATGGCTCGCTCGTATGGAGGAGGGACATCACTGGATCCAGGGGATAAAGGTAAGTAAGCTCATCCTGGATCCAGTGATGCGATCCTGAGTCTGGCTCGGGGTTACCGCTAATGGTACAACATTTTCACCCCGAGCCAGACTCAGAAATACCACCAGGGGGGTTAATGTATAAACCGCTGGCAACAAAAGTGAGTACACCCCTAAGTGAAAATGTCTAAATTGGGCCCAATTAGCCATTTTTCCTCCCCGGTGACATGTGACTCATTAGTGTTACAAGGTCTCAGGTGTGAATTGGGAGCAGGTGTGTTAAATTTGGTGTTATCACTCTCACTCTCTCATACTGGTCATTGGAAGTTCAACAATGCACCTCATGGCAATGATCTCTCCAGCTGTTGCAAAACTACAAGTCCCATCATGCCTCTGCCTCTGGGTGTCATGCTTGTCTTACTATGCCTCGTGGGACTTGTAGTTCTGAAACAACTGGAGGTCCACTAATTGCATATCCCTGGCCTAGGCTATAAGAAGATTGCTAAGACCCTAAAACTGAGCTGCAACATGGTGGGCAAGACCATACAGCGGTTTAACAGGACAGGTTCCACTCAGAACATGCCCCACCATGGTCGACCAAAGAAGTTGAGTGCACGTGCTCAGCATGATATCCAGAGCGTGTCTTTGGGAAATAGAAGTATAAGTGCTGCCAGCATTGCTGCAGAGGTTGAAGGGGATAGCGGGGTCAGCCTGTCAGTGCTCAGATCATACGCTGCACACTGCATCAAATTGGTCTGCATGGCTGTCGTCCCAGAAGGAAGCCTCTGGTAAAGATGATGCACAAGAAAGCCCGCAAACAGTTTGCTGAAGACAAGCAGACTAAGGACATGGATTACTGGAACCATGGAAAAGAAACAAAGTGCGACTAAGAGCAGTGGTAAATCATTTAATAAATCAAAAGTAAAACTACTCACAACGGGAGCATAAACACAAGCATGATTGTAATCCTGCAGCAAAATCCGGCTATCTTGCCTGAGGAAGGAGCAAGCATGCTCCGAACGCAAAGCCACCTCCTCTCAGCCTGCACGTTGAAGTGACAGCATCTCCAATTACCCCTGTGTTCCCTGCTGTTCTCATAGGCTGTGAATGCTGAAATCCACCTGCACAAGCTGTCAGCTGCACTTCAGAGACACGGATGTTTAGGAGAAAAATTACCTCTGAATTTTGCTGCAGGATTACTTTCATGCTTGTGTTTATGCTCCCTTCGTGAGTAGTTTTACTTTTGACTTATTAAATGATTTACCAATACTGCACTTAGAGGCGTTGTGTTTCTTTTCCTTAGTTGCATTGCAAAGACTGCTTCTAGCTTTTCACATTTATTTAGTTCAGATGGTGTCAAGCGTGTGTGGCGGCAACCAGGTGAGGAGTACAAAGACAAGTGTTTCATGCCTACAGTCAAGCTTGGTGGTGGAAGTGTCATGGTCTGGGGCTGCATGAGTGCTGCCAGCACTGGGGAGCTACAGTTCATTGAGGGAACCATGAATGCCAACATGTACTGTGACATACTGAAGCAGAGCATGATCCCTTCTCTTCAGAGACTGGGCCGCAGGGCTGTATTCCAACATGATAACGCCCCCAAACACATCCCTAAGACGACCACTGCCTTGCTAAAGAAGCTGAGGGTAAAGATGATGGACTGGGCAAGCATGTCTCCAGACTTAAACCCTATTGAGCATCTGTGAGGTATCCTCAAACAGAAGGTGGAGGAGCGCATCCACCAGCTGCGTGATATCATCATGGAGGAGTGGAAGAGGACTCCAGTGGCAACCTGTGAAGCTCTAGTGAACTCTATGCCCAAGAGGGTTAAGACAGTGCTGGACAGTAATGGTGGTCACACAAAATATTGACATTTTGGGCCCAATTTGGACATTTCCACTTAGGGGTGTACTCACTTTTGTTGCCACTTTTGTTTGGACATTAATGGCTGTGTGTTGAGTTATTTTGAGGGAACAGCAAATTTACACTGTTATAGAAGCTGTACACTCACTACTTTACATTGTAGCAAGGTGTAATTTCTTCAGTGTTGTCACATGAAAAGATATAATAAAACATTCACAAAAATGTGAGGGGTGTACTCACTTTTGTGAGATACTGTAATCCCTAAGATATTTCATCAGCAGTGTTCATCGGTTGGGGATCAATAATATTATGCAATATTTCTGTATTTTATGAATAACTGATAATTTAGTAGAACGTAATACATAATACAAAATAAGTAGATCTCAAGAACATTTGAAATAAAGCATTTAAGCCCAAACCTTGTTTTTTTTCTTTTTTTCTGGAAGGGTTACATTTTAAGAAGAAGATTTCCACCATACCTATTCCAAGGGAAAGGGTTTGCAAAGGACAAAAATATTAAAATAGATCTCCCTAACTGAGCCATATACAACACCAAAAATCTGACATAAGTTCTATCTGTTCCCTACTCCATCCGGAATAAAAAAAAAACATTTTTAGATGGACTGCCTAAACGGTCCAAATCTAACCCCTTTATACACTGTCATGTATGGAACACAGATCCTTTGAGATGCCCATAGCAACATATTCCACACCATCTTTATTTATAACTACATTAACTTACATCTTTTAAGCTGTGGCCATTATAATTATTTGTGATACAGAAGTGATATCAATATTTTTGGGGACAAAAATAATGTTTTCCTTTCATTGTATTACATTGGGACTGTTCATCTGGTGGTGATTTGAAGTTTACTGCAAGCAAGGATTTATGGACTATTATAAGGACTGTCAATTACTAGTGGATTGATTATTTTGATTGTTTGCATGCACTCTTGTCCCTGGGAGGTGGAGGCTCCTCTGTAATACTGTTTTCAGGCTAAGCACTGCTGAAGTGGTTACACTTCACTTTACAGATGAACTGAATGTATTTTGATTAAGCTTCTGCTGGTTAGAGTTAACATTTACAAATTGATTTATTAATGTTAAATAAAGTGTTCATTTACTTTCCTCTAGGAGTGCATAGAATTAAAAATACTAGAATATAATATTAGTACTGTATTTAAAAATGTTTCATTCTCTATATGTTTTAAAGCAGTGGTGGTGCATCCATAAAGGGCGCAGGACCATTTTCGGGTGCCGGGCATCTGAATTACGCAGACGGGGTGTTTTTTGGAAGAACCTGACTAGAGCCATAGGCTCTAATAGGCACCCAAACATGTGAGAAGCGGACACAATGCTGTGCGTTTGCTTCTCGCTCAACTGTAAGTTAGCAAAGCGAAGGAATTCACTTTGCTAACACTGAACCGCCTCTCATCCAATCAGGTTGCTGGGTCTGTGTTACCTGTCACCTGATTGGCTGAAATTACAGGTGAAATTACAGAGGACAAGAGGAGGAGCAGACGGGAGAAGACATTGGGGTCGGGAAGAAATGGAGGACACGGACACTGCTTACCACCTGCCACCATAACCCACTGCCCACCCGAGACAAGGTAAGTGCTGGGCAGACAGCGGGTGGGCGGGGGGCACAGTGGCAGCACTTGGGGCATGGTGGCAACATTTGGGGCACAGTGGCAGCATTTGAGGCATGGTGGCAGCACTTGGGGCACAGTGACAACATTTGGGGCACGATGGCAGTACTTGGGGCACAGTGGCAACATTTGGGGCACGGTAGCAGCACTTGGGGCATGGTGGCAGCACTTGGGGCATGGTGGCAGCACTTGGGGCATGGTGGCAACATTTAGGGCACAGTGGCAGCATTTAATGGACACAGTGGCAACATTTGGGGCACAGTGACAGCATTTGGGGCACAGTGACAGCAATTGATGGACACACTGGCAGCATTTGGAGCACACTGGCAACATTTGGGGCACGGTGGCAACATTTGGGGCACAGTGGCAGCATTTGGGGCACAGTGGCAGCATTTAATGGGCACAGTGGCAACATTTGGGACACAGTGGCATCAATTGATGGCACAGTGAGGCTGCAATTGATTTTCAGAATTTTTCAGTTTGTTTGCGCCCCCCAAAAATTTTGAACACCAGCCGCCACTGTTTTAAAGTTAAATAAAGACCAAACAAAATTACAATACATTTTTCCCCATATGACCAATGATAATTTAAAACAATAAATAATACCATGCAGTCATCGCATCTCCAAGGTAGCTGAGATGGAAGAACTTATACACCAAACGAAAGATTCTCCACTAGGCTTCTGGAAAATTTGGGCTTGTTGGCATCATTTCCGAAACTCATCGGAATACGCATCATAAGGCCGCGTACACACGGGCGGACTGTTCGCCCAACCTTGTCCGCTGAACAGTGTTTGGGCGGACAGTCCGCTCGTGTGTGGGCTTTCAGCGGACAGTTTCAGCGGACAGTTGGACGGACAAAGTCTTTCGGAAATTCCAAAAAACTGTCCGCTGAAACTGTGTTTGAGCGAACAGTCCGCCCGTGTGTGGGCTTGTCCGCTGTACTTTCGTAATGAGCGGACTGTTCCCGCTCGGAAAGTCCGCCCATTTCGAGCGCGTGTACAGGTAGGCGGGGCCCGCGAAGGAGACGTCGCGGGCTCCGCCGCCTGGAATGGGCTTAAAGGGGAACCCCAACGCCGAAAAAAATCGACGTGGGGGTTCCCCCCAAGTCCACACCAGACCCTTGTCCGAGCACGCTACCCGGCCGGCCAGGAAAGGGGGCGAGCGAGCGCGCCCCCCCTCCTGAGCCGTACCAGGCCGCGTGCCCTCAACATGGGGGGTGCCTTGGGGAAGGGGGGGCCGCGCGGCCCCCCCACCCCAAAGCACCTTGTCCCCATGTTGATGAGGACAAGGGCCTCTTCCCGACAACCCTGGCCGTTGGTTGTCGGGGTCTGCGGGCGGGGGGCTTATCGGAATCCGGGAGCCCCCTTTAAGAAGGGGGCCCCGGATACCGGCCTCCCACCCTATGTGAATGAGTATGGGGTACAATGTACCCCTACCCATTCACCTGTGAACTAAAGTACAATAAAAAACACAACACAGAGAAAAAATATTTTATTGCACAGCTCCGGGGGTCTTCAGGGGTCTTCTCGCCGGACTCCTCCGCTATGTGTGTGTAGCTCTTTTGCTAGCGGAGGAGTCCGGCTTTCTTCCTCCCCGCCGCCGGCCTCTTCTCCCGACTTCGGGGGTCTTGTCCCCCTCTTCGGTTCTTCTGCCGGGCCACCGTGCCTGGTCCGGTGGCCCGGTCTTCTGTCGCCGTCTTCCGTTCTTCTGTCGCCGCCTTCGGTTCTTCTGCCGGGCCACCGCGCCTTCTTGTAGCTCTTTTACAGGCGGTGGCCCGGTCTTCTGTCGCCGCTGTCGTCGCCGCCGCCGCCGCCTTCCGTTCTTGTTCTTCTTGTTCTTCTTCTTGTTCTTCTCCTGGAGATGTTGACTCGACGATCTCTCCGGCCGGAATGCCAGAGCCGCGCTGTGCGGTCACTTATATAGTGACAATGGGGCGGTGTCACATGGTATATGTCACATGGGTTGGTCACATGGTGACCCCGCCCCCTTACGATGTCATAGTCCCCATGTGACATCAACCCATGTGACCAACCCATGTGACATATACCATGTGACACCGCCCCATTGTCACTATATAAGTGGCAGCGGAGCGTGTCCCTGGCATTCCGGCCGGAGAGATCGTCGAGTCAACATCTCCAGAAGAAGAAGAAGAACAAGAACGGAAGGCGGCGGCGACGGCGACAGAAGACCGGGCCACCGCCTGTAAAAGAGCTACAAGAAGGCGCGGTGGCCCGGCAGAAGAACCGAAGGCGGCGACAGAAGAACGGAAGACGGCGACAGAAGACCGGGCCACCGGACCAGGCGCGGTGGCCCGGCAGAAGAACCGAAGAGGGGGACAAGACCCCCGAAGTCGGGAGAAGAGGCCGGCGGCGGGGAGGAAGAAAGCCGGACTCCTCCGCTAGCAAAAGAGCTACACACACATAGCGGAGGAGTCCGGCGAGAAGACCCCCGGAGCTGTGCAATAAAATATTTTTTCTCTGTGTTGTGTTTTTTATTGTACTTTAGTTCACAGGTGAATGGGTAGGGGTACATTGTACCCCATACTCATTCACATAGGGTGGGAGGCCGGTATCCGGGGCCCCCTTCTTAAAGGGGGCTCCCGGATTCCGATAAGCCCCCCGCCCGCAGACCCCGACAACCAACGGCCAGGGTTGTCGGGAAGAGGCCCTTGTCCTCATCAACATGGGGACAAGGTGCTTTGGGGTGGGGGGGCCGCGCGGCCCCCCCTTCCCCAAGGCACCCCCCATGTTGAGGGCACGCGGCCTGGTATGGCTCAGGAGGGGGGGCGCGCTCGCTCGCCCCCCTTTCCTGGCCGGCCGGGTAGCGTGCTCGAACAAGGGTCTGGTGTGGACTTGGGGGGAACCCCCACGCCGATTTTTTTCGGCGTTGGGGTTCCCCTTTAAGCCCATTCCAGGCGGCGGAGCCCGCGACGTCTCCTTCGCGGGCCCCGCCTACCTGTACACGCGCTCGAAATGGGCGGATTTGCCTCCTCCTTACGTGGGCGAGTCCGTTCATTTCAAAAGTTGAGCGAACTGTTTGCCCAACCTTGTTCGTCAAACAGTCCGCTCGTGTGTGGGCAAGTCCGCTCATGCAAATTTTGAGCGGACTGTTTGCCCAAACTGTTTGACGAACAAGGTTGGGCAAACAGTCCGCGCGTGTGTACGCGGCCTTACTCTCCTAAGTCCTGGCATTTATATATTACCTTGTACCATTTTCTTAGGGCCTGTACCTAAAACATACGCCCCTGGCTAGTAACATGTTTATTAGTGTCCTTTCATTGGAAAAATACTCAAGAATGTGAACATCTACTATCCTTGATATTGGGTTAATCTACTACTTTTAACCTTTGTGTTTATATACCTGTAGAGTCGTTTAATGCTCTAAAGTTAGTCAAGTTATTTCAAAGTATTGTACCATTCTGGGGGATTTTTACACCTCATAGGATTGTCACGATTGAATGACTTGTTGTGTACCTGATGTACTATATTTCTGTTCATCATTCTGTAAACTACTCATACCTTTTTCAATAAACCTTTTTTGGAAAAAAAAAAAATAATACCATGCAGTTCTAATTGTACTTTGCAGTTTAGGCCTCATGTACACTGCTGCTGGTAAAGGGAGGTCCGGCGGACAATTTTGAGTCAAAACTTCTTTCTAAGTCTGCCATATAGTCCGATCGCGTGTACGGGGCATAACTGACACTGATACTAATTTAAAAAAAAATCCTGTCCCAAAAAATACTGACCTTGACCTTTGACCCTGAACTTTGACCCTGACCTTGACCTTTGGTCCTGACCTTGATGCAAACACTAACCATGGCACAGACCTAGATCAAACCTTCATCTATTTTTTTTGTATTTTTATTATTTTATTTTTTTATTATTTTTTAATAGATATATCTCTCTCCTCCATTTACAGAGAGAGAAAACACAGGTAGTGGGCTTCACAGTGAGCCAATCAGAGGCTATCACAGTGATCAGGTGACCTGGAATCAGGAGTAGGGATGGCCGAACTGTTCGCCCGGCAGTCGCTTTGTGGCGAATTTCGGCTGTTCGCCGTCTGCCCGATCGGCGGACTATTGCCGCCGTTCGCCCGGCAGACTTCCGTGTTTACTGTGTAAAAGAACTTTGACCTATGATGACACATCCATCATGGGGTACAGGACAGCCAATTGAGACATTACAGCACATGGACACTTGTACATTCCCCCTAACTTATAAATAGACCCGGCCATTTTACATTCTTTCGTATGTCACTATAGGGATAGGTTGCTGTGTGGAGCAGGGAGAGACTTCAGTGACCCAAATTGCTAGCTATTAGGTCCACAAAAGTTCTTTTAAGGACTGGTATCATGGTATAGGTGTTAGGTGTAGTTCAGGATATAGGTTTGAGGCACTGCTGTGCTAATGATTGTTGCAGCAGCCTGTCTTTTGTCAGTGTAGAGAAAGGGACAGGATGCTGTGTGCAGCAGGGACAGTCAGTTTAATCATTAGCTGTTACTATTAGGTCCACAAAAGTCCTTTTCAGGACTGGTATGGTAAAGTAGTACAGGATATAGTTTTGAGTGCTATTCAAGTTATTGTTCCAGCAGCCTGTGTTTTGTCAGTTTAAATAGGGACAGGCAGGAAGCTGTGTGTGGCAGTGAGGGACAGTGAGTTTAATCAGTAGCTGTTACTATTAGGTCCACAAAGGTTCTTTTCAGGACTGGTATGGCAATAGGCTTGTACACGTATAATATTCTTTCTTCCAAATATAGAAAGAATATTATACTTGACTGCTGCCCTTCTGCTGCAGTAGTCCTTTATCAGTATAGGGTCTGAGGTACAGTCTGCTAATCATTCACAACCTACTAGTTCCACAAAGGTCCTTATAAGGACTGGTAAGGTATAGGGTACTACAGTACATAGGATTGAGTGAGGTACAGTCTGCTATTCCTTAAGGACTGGTATAGGTCCACATTATATATGGTTGAGGTGCACTACTGCTGACTGCTACCCTATTCTGCAGCAGTCCTTTATCAGTATAGGGACTGAGAGTTTTGTCACAGGGTCATTTAAAAAATGACAGGCAGAGGAAGAGGCAGGCCCTTCCGCAGGGGTGGTAGGGGTAGGGCAGGAGCAACAGGCTTGAGCCAAAGTGGGAAGTTGCAGAAGGTGCGTTCAATTACTTTAAAGGACGCACCAGACTTGGTTGAGTGGCTCACTCAGCCTTAATCTTCTGCACCCTCCTCATCCTCTCGATCTGCACCCTCTTCTTCACTCTCTGCTATGTGCACCCCCAAAGACACTACCACCAACAACACCACCACCACCACATACCTTCCGCTTGAGTCACAGGAATTATTTTACGATCCATATCAAGAGGACATTTCTGATGCGCAGCCACTCTTGGCATTGGATCAGGAAGAGGAGGTAGCAAGAACCGCCACTCAGCAGTCTGACGACAGTACCCAGATCAGCCCAAGGAGGAGGTTGGTCCCCGGAGTTGCTGCCTACTCTGAGATCTCTACTTATAGCGGTGGGGAAGGTGACGTCGATGATGACGTGTCTAGTGATGTCACGTGGGTGCCCACAAGAGAGGAAGAGGAGGGGAGTTCAGAGGGAGATATGGACCAGCAGATAGGGAGGAGAAGCAGAAAAAATTTACATTGCACAGGAGGGACAAAGCAGACTGATAATGTATCAGGAGCGAGTCATCGACCATGTAAGTTCACATCTGGCGCTCCCAGGACTCCGGCACATGGCTCCGCAGTGTGGGCTTTTTTTTAACGTGTCCGCTGCTGACAATAGCGTTGCCATCTGCAATCTTTGCAGTCAACGCATTAGTCGCGGTAAGCCCAACACTCACCTAGGGACGACCGCCTTAAGAAGGCACATGAGCAGCCATCACCAAGCCCAGTGGGAGCAACGGAACACACAAAGCCACACTCCAGGCTCTCACCGTCCAGCCTCATCTTCTACTTCTCCTTCTCCTCTCTCCTCACAATTGTCCTCCAATCTACCTTCCATCATGCCAAGCTCACGTTTTTCTGCAAAAAGGCAGGCTTCCATGGGCCTAATGTTTGAGCGTAAAAAAATGATGACGCCGGATAACCCTCTTGCCCAACGGTTGACGGCTGGCTTGTCAGAACTGATAGCCCACCAACTACTGCCATATAACCTGGTGGACTCGGAGGCCTTTCGAAAATTTGTGGCCATTGGAACACCACAATGGAAGGTCCCAGGAAGGAAGTATTTCTCAGAGAAGGGCATCCCAGAGCTATATGGCCATGTTCAGCGGCAAGTGAATGTATCTCTGGCACACAGTGTCGGTGCCAAGATACATCTGACCACAGACACGTGGTCTAGCAAACACGGGCAGGGAAGGTATATCATTTTTACTGCCCACTGGGTGAACCTTCTGACGGCCGTCAAGCATGTAACCCGTGGCACCCGTGTAGATTTGGTTTTACTGCTACGGATTGTATGCAGGCCTGGCTCTTCTCCTCCTCCTCCTCCTCCTACTCCATCCTCCTCCCTCTCCTCCTCAGCTGACTCCTCCTTTTCCGCTGCTAGCGTCTCTTCCGCTGCGCCACCCAAGCTCCCCAGAACCTATTCGACATGCCAGGTGAAATGTTGCCATGCCGTGCTGCGTCTGTTGTGCCTGGAAGCCAAGAGCCACACTGACCCGGCACTCCTTTCAGCTTTGCGTTCACAGGCAGATCAGTGGCTAACACCGCTCAATTTGACAGTTGGTAAAGTGGTGTGTGACAATGGTGCCAATCTGCTTAGCACATTGAAATAGGGCAAAATTACGCACGTGCCATGCCATCTTAAACTTGGTCGTGCAGCGATTGGTTGTCAAATACCCTGGGGTCCAGGACATCTTGCGGCAGGCAAGGAAAATCTCAGCCCATTTCAGAAGATCTTACACGGCCATGGCTCGCTTTGCTGACATTCAGCGGCGACACAATCTGCCAGTCAGACGTCTTATTTGCGATTGCCAGAGGCGATGGAACTTAACCTTCTATATGCTTGATAGGCTGCTCCAGCAGAAACGTGCAGTTAACGTCTACCTGTATGAACTCTGCGGCAGAACAGGTTCTGGGGAGCTGGGGTTTTTTTCACTGCGCCAGTGGCTGCTCATGCACGAAGCATGCAGACTTCTGCGCCCATTTGAGGAGATCACCAAACTGGTCAGTCGTAGCCATGGCGCCATCAGTGACATGGTACCTTATGCCTTCTTTATGGAGCGTGCATTGCGTCGTGTCATTGATCAAGCTGTGGAGGAGCAGGAGCGGGAAGATGAGGAAGTCACAATGCTGGATGAATTCCCAGGGGGGCTACTCTATCTGAGACAAGTGAACAACAGGAGTCTGAAGAGGAGTCAGAGGAGGATGGTGCCGGGGCGGATAAGGAGGAGCAAGAAGAGCATGCTTTAAACCTTTCTGGGATCCCTGTTGTGCGTGGATGGGGAGAGGAGAATGAAGAGGACGACATTATCCTGGATGATGAGCAGGAGCCAGGCCACCACACCACTTCCAGTTTAGTGCAAATGGGGGCCTTCATGCTCCAGTGTTTTAATAGGGACCCCCGTATAAAAAGCATAAGGGTCAAGGACCAGTACTGGGTGGCAACGTACTTAGACCCCCGGTACAAACACAAAATGGCGGAAATGTTACCGCCGTCACAGAGGGCTGGCAGAATGGAGCACTTCCAGGCCTTGCTTCGAGAAATGCTGCATTCTGCTTTTGCGTGCGCTGGCAGAGGAGTAATTCCCACTCCCAGAGAAGGAGTTGCAGGTACCAATCCAACAGCGCCTGCAAGAAGAGGCCGGTTTGAAGATGTGTTGGTGACTTCGGATATGAGGTCATTCTTTCAGCCGACCCATCGACAGGTGTCATCCGGATCCAGCATCAGGGAATGCCTAGACCATCAGGTGTCCGACTACATCGGGTTAACGGCCGATGTGGATGCTCTGAGGAGTGATGAACCCCTGGACTACTGGGTGGGCAGGCTTGACCTCTGGCCAGAGCTTGCCCAATTTGCAATCGAACTGTTGGCTTGCCCCTCGTCCAGTGTCCTGTCCGAAAGGACGTTCAGAGCAGCAGGGGGGATTGTGACCGATAAGCGTACTCGCCTAGCTCATGACAGTGTTAACTACCTCACATTTCTAAAAATGAATGAGGCATGGATCTCGGAGGAATTCAACACATGTGACCAGTAGACCATGTATATGTCTATGAACCATTTTTAAAATCGAGCACACAGACCTTCTTTCTTCATTTGGCTCACTTCCTTGTCCAAAAAAAAGCACACCGTACTATATTGGGGTGCAGCCTATATGCTAACGATGGTTTGCACTTGAATGGAAGGGGGTCTTCTGTGCTGGGGGAGAGGTTTATGGGAAGGCTGGAGGAGTATTTAAACTGGGTTTGAGGGGGGAGGGTCAACCAGAATTACATTGGGCAGACAGGTCAGTTAGGGGTCAGACATTAATGGAGGGTGGAATGGGGATAGATGGGGGGTGGGATATGGCAGGTGACAAGAAATTTCCCATGTTGCAAACAGCCATTGAAAACTATAGGGCAATTTGTACTACTAAAAATAATATGAAAAACACCAGAGCAAAATGTAATAATGCATTAAAGTGTTTGTACACCAATGCCAGAAGTCTGCCAAGCAAAATAGGTGAGTTGGAAGCTGTGGTGCATGAGGAGAGCTATGATGTAATCAGTATTGCTGAAACTTGGCTTCAATCCTCACATGACTGGGCTATTAATATTCCTGGCTATGCACTCTTTCGGAGAGACAGGGTAAAAAGGAAAGGTGGCGGGGTCTGTCTCTATGTGAGAAGAGATCTCAAAGCAAGTGTGAAAGAGGACCTGGTGGATGGAGAGTGTGATGAGTCTGAAGCAGTATGGTTGGAACTGCATTTAGATGGGTGTAGTTCAAAGTTAATCGTTGGAGTTTCTTATAGACCACCCAATGTTAATGAGGAGGTGGAGACTCAGCTCCTTGCACAGATGGAAAGGGCTGCAAGGGCTGGGACAGTGATAATAATGGGGGATTTTAACTACCCAGAAATTGACTGGAGTAATGGCACTGCTGGGACAATTAAAGGGCAAAAAATGATAAACCTATTACAGGACAATTTTATGGTCCAGTTTATTGAAGCCCCAACTAGGAATGAAGCTCTGTTGGACCTGGTAATCTCAAACCATGCAGAGCTTATTACTAATGTCCAGATAAAGGAACACCTGGGTAGCAGTGATCATAACATGATTTCCTTTGATGTTAGCGCTAAACAAGAAATACATACGGGTAAGATAAAAACACTTAACTTCAAGAGAGCAAATTTTCCAAGGATGAGGGCTGCTCTCCAGGACTTAGACTGGGAGAGAATATTTGCTTCAATGGGTACAGAACAGAAATGGGAATTCTTCAAAAAGACTGTTTGGGACCTCACTGCAAAGTATATTCCCATGGGCAATAAGTTTAAAAGGCTAAAAACAAAACCTATGTGGCTCACAGCCAAAGTTAAAAAAGCTATAAACTATAAGAGAAGAGCTTTTAAAAAATATAAAAATGAAGGATCACTAGTGTCATTTAAATGTTACAAAGAATTTAACAGAATATGTAAAAAGGAAATCAAGGATGCAAAAATTCAAAACGAAATACAGATTGCAAAAGATAGTAGGACAAACCCCCAAAAATTCTTCAAATATATTAATAATAAAAAGGTCAAGTCTGAGCATGTAGGCCCTTTACAAAATAATCTAGAGTGGGTGACTGGGGACAAAGAGAAGGCTAATTTATTAAATACTTTCTTCAGCTCTGTGTACACAAAAGAGCATGGGGGAGCTCATGTCCATAATGGGGGTGATAGTGACACAGCCCCAAATGATCCACAATGGCTCAAAAGTGATATGGTCCAGAAATATTTAGACAGAAAAAAGGTGGATAAAGCACCTGGCCCTGATGGCATTCACCCACGGATCCTAAAAGAATTGAGCTCTGTAATTTCAGAGCCATTGTATCTAATTTTTAGGGACTCATTAATGACGGGAATAGTCCCACTGGATTGGCGCAGGGCGAACGTGGTGCCTATATTTAAAAAGGGATCAAAGTCTTTACCAAGTAACTATAGACCTGTTAGCTTAACTTCTATAGCTGGGAAGATACTGGAGCGTTTAATAAAAGACCACACCGACGAGTTCTTACTGAACAAAAACACTTTAAGCAACAGACAACATGGATTCATGAAAGACAGAAGTTGTCAGACAAATCTGATTTCTTTTTATGAGGAGGTAAGTAAAACCTTGGACAGAGGGGTGGCGGTTGACGTGATATATTTGGATTTTGCAAAAGCGTTCGATACAGTTCCCCACACACGGCTCATGTGTAAGGTAAAGTCTACAGGTTTGGAAATATCAGTTTGTAAATGGATAGAAAATTGGCTAAAAGACAGAATTCAGAGAGTAGTGATTAATGATTCTTACTCTGAATGGTCTAAGGTTATCAGTGGTGTACCCCAAGGTTCAGTGCTGGGACCCTTACTTTTTAACATCTTTATAAATGATATTGGGTCTGAGATCAAAAGTAACATTTCTGTCTTTGCAGATGACACCAAGATATGCAGTGGAATAACGTCCTTACAGTATGTCTCCAATTTACAAGCCGACCTCAATACACTGTCTAATTTGGCGACTATGTGGCAGATGAGGTTTAATGTTGATAAATGTAAAGTTATGCACTTGGGGGCTAAGAATATGCATGCATCATACATGCTAGGGGGAGTACAACTGGGGGGATCCATAGTGGAGAAGGATCTGGGGGTTTTGGTAGATCATAAGCTCAATAATAGTATGCAGTGCCAAGCTGCTGTTTCCAAAGTGAGCAAAGTCCTTTCTTGTATTAAGAGAGGTATGGACTCAAGAGAGAGATATAATTTTGCCCCTGTTCAAATCATTAGTAAGACCTCACCTGGAATATGCAGTTCAGTTTTGGGCACCAGTTCTCAAAAAGGATATCGGGGAACTGGAGAAAGTGCAGAGAAGGGCAACCAAACTGATAAGAGGCATGGAGGAACTCAGCTATGAGGAAAGATTAGAGGAACTGAATTTATTCACTTTTGACAAGAGGAGAATAAGGGGGGATATGATCAACATGTTCAAATATATTAGGGGTCCATATAGTGAACTTGGTGTTGGGTTGTTCTCTGTACGGTCAACCCAGAGGACAAGGGGGCACTCTTTACGTCTAGAGGAAAAGAGATTTCATCTTCAAGTACGGAAAGGTTTCTTCACAGTTAGAGCTGTGAAAATGTGGAATAGACTCCCGCCAGAGGTGGTTCTGGCCAGCTCAGTAGATTGCTTTAAGAAAGGCCTGGATACTTTCCTGAATGTACATAATGTAACTGGGTACTAACATAGGTAAAGTTGATCCAGGGAAAATCCGATCGCCTCTTGAGGGATCAGGAAGGAATTTTTTCCCCTGCTGTAGCAAATTGGAGCATGCTCTGTTGGGGTTTTTTTTTTCGCCTTCCTCTGGATCAATTGTGGGCATAAAATTGGGTATTTGGATTGTACGATTATTTTCTATTTTATTTATTTGTTTTTAAGGTTGAACTGGATGGACTTGTGTCTTTTTTCAACCTGACTAACTATGTAACTATGTAACTATATGCTCGTACCCTCCTGTTTGAAGAGGTTGAGCGGTGTCATATTTCTACTGGGGCTGCTTATTATGAGGGGCTCCCACCATCCCTGTGCTGTGCTGACATCCTCCTGGGGCTGCTTATTATGAGGGGCTCCCACCATCCATGTGCTGTGCTGACTTCCTCCTGGGGCTGTACCTCTGCTGTGCATATTATGAGGGGCTCCCACCATCCCTGTGCTATGCTCATTATGAGGGGCTCCCACCATCCCTGTGCTATGCTGACATCCTCCTGGGGCTGCTTATTATAAGGGGCTCCCACCATCCCTGTGCTGTGCTGACTTCCTCCTGGGGCTGTACTTCTGCTGTGCATATTATGAGGGGCTCCCACCATCCCTGTGCTATGCTCATTATGAGGGGCTCCCACCATCCCTGTGCTATGCTGACATCCTCCTGGGGCTGCTTATTATGAGGGGCTCCCACCATCCCTGTGCTATGCTGGCATACTCCTGGGGCTGCTTATTATGAGGGGCTCCCACCATCCCTGTGCTGTGCTGACTTCCTCCTGGGGCTGCTTATTATGAGGGGCTCCCACCATCCCTGTGCTATGCTGACATCCTCCTGGGGCTGCTTATTATGAGGGGCTCCCACCATCCCTGTGCTGTGCTGACTTCCTCCTGGGGCTGTACCTCTGCTGTGCATATTATGAGGGGCTCCCACCATCCCTGTGCTATGCTCATTATGAGGGGCTCCCATCATCCCTGTGCTGTGCTGACTTCCTCCTGGGGCTGCTTATTATGAGGGGCTCCCACCATCCCTGTGCTGTGCTGACTTCCTCCTGGGGCTGTACCTCTGCTGTGCATATTATGAGGAGCTCCCACCATCCCTGTGCTATGCTCATTATGAGGGGCTCCCACCATCCCTGTGCTATGCTGACTTCCTCCTGGGGCTGCTTATGGTGCAGGTGTCAGTGCTGTATATCACGGTGCTGGTTTCAGATCACTCTATCACGGTGCAGGTGTCATTGCTGTATGTCACGCTGCTGGTGTCAGTGCTGTATATTACGGTGCTGGTGTCAGTGCTGTATATCACGGTGCTGGTGTCAGTGCTGTATATCACGGTGCTGGTGTCAGTGCTTTATGCCACGCTGCTGATGTCAGTGCTCTCTATCACGGTGCTGGTGTCAGATCACTCTATCACGGTGCAGGTGTCATTGCTGTATGTCACGCTGCTGATGTCAGTGCTGTATATCACGGTGCTGGTGTCAGTGCTGTATATCACGGTGCTGGTGTCAGTGCTTTATGTCACGCTGCTGATGTCAGTGCTCTCTATCACGGTGCTGGTGTCAGATCACTCTATCACGGTGCAGGTGTAATTGCTGTATGAACGCTGCTGATGTCAGTGCTCTCTATCATGGTGCTGGTGTCAGATCACTCTATCACGGTGCAGGTGTCATTGCTGTATGTCACGCTGCTGGTGATCCTCTCCTGCACCCTCTTCTTTGCCTACCCTGACCTTCCCTCTCCTCCATTACCTTCATGCGCTCCACAGTCCTGAATTGTCACAACAATTTCACATATAAAAAAAGAATGCTTGTAGTTGTCGATCCCAGATTCACCTCATACATGTGTTATGTCATTGGCCATGTGGTGGGACTATGTTTGCACAGCTAGTAATTATTTTGTGGCTGCAAATTTGACCTGTAGGTTTGCAAAGTTCGCCTCCCATTGAAGTCAATGGGGCACGCCGCGAACGTTACGGTTCGTGACCGATCGGCCGCGTTCGCGGTCCGCGTTTGCGAAACGTCCCTTCGGAAGTTCGCCCATCACTAATCAGGAGTTCTGGGTTCCAATTATATACCTTTTCATGTGACAACACTGAGGAAATGAAACTTTGCTACAATGAAAAGTATTGAGTGTATAGCTTGTATAACAGTGTAAATTTGCTGACCCCTCAAAATAACTCAACACACAGCCTTTAATGTCTAAACCGCTGGCAACAAAAGCGAGTACACCCCTAAGTGAAAATGTCCAAATTGGGCCCAATTAGCCATTTTCCCTCCCCAGTGTCATGTGACTCATTAGTGTTACAAGGTCTCAGGAGTAGGGATGAGCCGAACACCCCCTGGTTCGGTTCGCACCAGAACTTTCGAACGGACCCCAAATTCGTACGAACTTTAGAACCCCTTTGAAGTCTATGGGACTCGAACGTTCGAAATTAAAAGTGCTAATTTTAACGGCTAATATGCAAGATACTGTCCTAAAAAGGGTTTGGGGACCTGGCTCCTGCCCCAGGGGACATGGGTCAATGCCTAAAATGTTTTTAAAAATGGCCGTTTTGGCGGGAGCACTGATTTTAATGACGATTAAAGTGAAAAAAAAAGTGAAATATTCCTTTAAATATGGTGCCTGCAGCACTAAAGGTGCGTTCCCGAAAGAACGTTGGATGCAGGACAGGCCAGTAGCTCAATTGCATACTGTGCAAGCTCTGGCCAGTGATCCATCCTCAAGACCCAGTAAGCCAGAGGATTTTCGGTGGGAAAGGTGTCCAAGTCTGACCTTGCCCCTAGGTATTCCTGCACCATGTAAATCAGACGCTGGCGATGGTTGCTGGAACCGATCATACCTTGGGGCTGCGGACTAAAAAATTGTCTGAAAGCATCAGTCAGACGGCCACCTTCTCCACGGCTCCTTCTGACCGATGCCTCAGCAACACGTTGTCCAGAACCAGGAGTTTGTAACCTCACAGTCTCTGGGAACGCGTTGCACAGACCTTTCTGCAAGGCCTCCCGGAGATGTCTCATCCTCTGCTCCCTCTGCGATGGCAAGATAAGGTCGGCAACCTTACCCTTGTACCGTGGATCAATGAGAGTGGCCAGCCAGTAATGGTCCCTCTCCTTGATCCGAAGAATACGAGGATCCTTCCGCAGGCTTTGCAGGATCAGGGAGGCCATGCAGCGTAGGTTAGCTGAGGCATTCGGTCCGGAGTCCTCTGGGTCACTAAGGGCAACATGATCCGCAGCTACCTCCTCCCAGCCACGTACAAGTCCACGTGTTTCTTGGGACTGTAAATCATCCCTACAAGACTGCTGCTGCCAGCCTCCACCTCCATGCTGACACAATCATCCTCCTCCTCCTCCTCCTCTTCCTCCTCCTCGTCCTTTTCCTGTGTGATGGGTGGCACAGCAGTAACACTGTCTGGATAAAGGGGGCCTTGAGAGGCAAGGAAGTCCTCCTCTTCCTGCCTCGGTTCTCCCTTAAGTGCCCTGTCCATTATTCCACGCAGCGTATGCTCCAGGAGGTGGACAAGAGGTACAGTGTCCCTGAAGCATGCACTGTCACTGCTCACCATCCTTGTGGCCTCCTCAAACGGTGACAGGACAGTGCATGCATCCCTGATCATGCCCCACTGGCGTGGTGAGAAAAAACCGAGCTCCCCTGACCCTGTCCTGGTGCCGTAGTCGCACAGGTACTCATTGATGGCCCTCTGCTGCGTGTGCAGTCGCTGCAGCATGGCCAACGTTGAGTTCCACCTGGTGGGCATGTCACATATAAGGCGGTTCTTGGGCAGGTTCAACTCCTTTTGGAGCTCAGCCAGCCGAGCACAGGCATTAAATGATTGGTGGAAATGCACACAGACTTTCCTGGCCTGCTTCAGGACATCCTGTAAGCCGGGGTACCTGCCCAAGAACGGCTGCACCACCAGGTTAAGGACGTGAGCTACACAGGGCACATGGGTCAGTTGTCCCTGTCGGGGGGCAGAGAGGAGGTTGGTGCCATTGTCACAAACCACCATTCCTGGCTTAAGCTGGCATAGCGTCAACCACCTCTCAGCCTGCCCCTGCAGAGCTGACAAAACATCCACCCCAGTGTGGCTCCTGTCCCCCAAACAAACCAGCGCAAGCACGGCATGGCATCGTTTTGCCTGCGTACTTGCGTAGCCCCTGGAACGCCTACAGAGCACCGCTGGTTCTGAGGACAGAGCACTGGAAGAGGCCATGGAGGAAGAAGAAGAGGAGGGGGTGGAGGAGAGAGGTGTGTCACAACCAATAGTAGCATTTTGGAGGCGTGGTGGCGGAACAACCTCCAACACTACTGCACCTTGTCCTGCATCCTTCCCAGCTGCCAGAAGAGTGACCCAATGGGCCGTGAAAGACAGGTAACGTCCCTGTCCATGCCTGCTGGACCATGAGTCAGCGGTAATATGCACCTTACCACTGACCGCCCTGTCCAGCGAGGCAAGGACATTGCCTTCCACATGCCGGTAGAGAGCCGGAATCGCCTTCCGTGAGAAAAAGTGGCGTTTGGGGACCTGCCACTTTGGAACCGCACATTGTACAAACTCACGGAAGGGGGCCAAGTCTACCAACTGAAAAGGCAGCAGTTGAAGTGCTAGCAATTTAGCCAAGCTAGCATTCAACCACTGGGCATGTGGATGGCTGGAGGTGAACTTCTTTCGCCGGTCCAGCAGCTGGGGCAGGGACATTTGCCTGCTATAATTGGACGTGGGTGTACTGCTAGCAGAGTGCCCGGAAGCACTTGGCTGTGACACACCTAATTCTACACCTTCATTCCTCTCAGAGCAGGTTTCAGAGAGGACTGAAGGTCTAGTTGGGTTGGAGATGCCAGGTGATGAGGAGCAAGGAGAGGTCCACTTTGTTCTTTGGTGTGGGTCTTTGAGGTACGCTTGCCAACGAGCGGCATGGCAGGTCAACATATGTCTGGTCAAGCATGTGGTGCCCAAGCGGCTGATGTTTTGGCCACGCGAGATACGCTTGAGACATATGTTGCAAATAGCAGCGGTGCGATCTGATGCACTCGTCTCAAAAAAGGCCCACACCAAAGAACTTTTAGAATAACGCGCAGAGGCAGCGCCCTGCACAGGCGGAGCTCTGCGGTGTGATTCAGTCGGTGTGCTGCCCCTAAGCTGGCCCCCGGAGGGCATCCTGCCTCATTGGACATGTGCCTCCTCCTCCTCCTCCTCTCTATCAGGCACCCACGTGGAGTCAGTGCCCTCATCATCCCCTCCCTCTTCATCGCTGTAGCAAACCTGGCAATATGCTGCAGCTTGTGGAACATGACTGCCAGATTGCTGTCCTTCTTGAGCATCCCCTCTCTCTGCATTCACGCTACTGCCTTCCTCTAGCTGAGTGTCATCAGAGCCTACAAAACACTGGGCATCCTCCTGGAGCATGTACCCAACACTGTGCTCAAAGAGTTCAGGAGACTCCTCAGGAGGACGTGGTGGGTCTAGGGAAGGAGTCACTGATGATGACATTGAGAGGAGGGAAGACGATGCGTTGGCAGCTGCTTTGCTAGTACCCTGAGACTGGGTGAGAGAGGATGAGGAGGATGAAGAGGGCTTGGTCATGCACTCTACCAAGTCGTTGGCATGTTGCGGTTCAACGTGTCCAGCTGCCGAAAAGAAGGACAAGCGTGTCCCATGACCAGCTTGTGGCCAATCATGGCTCTCCTCGCTGCTGGCGCTGTGATTGTCCAAGCATGCGGGGTCAGAGTGCATGCTTGGCCAATCCTGAGCCAGCAATGCACTGCGATGACGCAGTGCATTGTGGGCCGTGAGCGCCACACGAATTTGGCGCGAACTGCCCATAATGTTCGGAATTCGCCGAACGAGCGAACAGCCGATGTTCGAGTCGAACGTATGTTCGACTCGAACACGAAGCTCATCCCTACTCAGAAGTGAATGGGGAGAAGGTATGTTAAATTTGGTGTTATCACTCTCACTATCTCATACTGGTCACTGGAAGTTCAACATAGCACCTCCTGGCACAGAGCTCTCTGAGGATCTGAAAAAAAGAAGTATTGCTCTACATAAAGATGGCTATAAGAAGATTGCCAAGACCCTGAAACTGAGCAGCAGCACAGTTACGAAGACCACACAGCTGTTTAACAGGACAGGCCTTGCAATAGTCGACCAAGAAGTTGAGTGCACGTCCTCAGCGTCATATCCAGAGGTTGTTTTTGGGAAATAGGCATGTGAGTGCTGCCAGCATTGCTGTAGAGGTTAAAAGGGTGGGGGGTCAGCCTGTCAGAGCTCAGACGATACGCTGCATCAAATTGGTCTGCATGGTTGTCATCCCAGAAGGAAGCCTCTTCTAAAGATGATGCACAAGAAAGTCCACAAAGAGTTTGCTGAAGACAAGCAGACTAAGGACATGGATTACTGGAACCATATCCTGTGGTCTGGTGAGACTAAGATAAATTTATTTGGTTCAGATGGTGTCAAGCGTGTGTGGCGGCAACCAGGTGAGGAGTACAAAGACAAGTGTGTCTTGCCTATAGTCAAGCATGGTGGTGGGAGTGTCATGGTCTGGGGCTGCACGAGTGTTGCTGGCACTGGGGAGCTACATTTCTTTGGGGGAACCATGAATGCCAACATGTACTGTGATATACTGAAGCAGAGCTTTATCCCCTCCCCTCAGAGACGGGGCCGCAGGGCAGTATTCCAACATGATAATGACCCCAAACACACTACCAAGATGGCCACTGCCTTGCTAAAGAAGCTGAGGTTAAAGCTGATGGACAATCACCTGGACAAGCATGTCTCCAGACTTAATCCCTATTAACCATCCTCAAACGGAATGTGGAGGAGCGCAAGGTCTCTAACATTCACCAGCTCTGTGTTGTCATCATGGAGGAGTGGAAGAGGTCTCCAGCAGCAACCTGTGATGCTCTAATGAACTCCATGCCTAAGAGGGTTAAGGCAGTGCTGGAAAATAATGGTGGCCACACAAAATATTGACACTTTGGGCCCAATTTAGACATTTTCACTTAGAAGTGTACTCACTTTTGTTGCCAGCGATTTAGACATTAATGGTGTGTTGAGTAATTTTGAAGGGACAGCAAATTTATACTGTTATACAAGCTGTACACTCAGTACTTTACATTGTAACAAAGTGTAATTTCTACAGTGTTGTCACATATATATATATGTGTACACATAAATACATACACACACACACACACATATGCATCTCCAAAAATTTGAATATCATCAAAAAGTTAATTTATTTCAGTAATTTAACCACTTCCCACCCAGCCAATGTACATATACGGCCGGGTGGGAGCTGCCTCCTTCTGACTGGACATTCAGGAACGTCCTTCAGAAGGAGGGGGATCACGCGCGCGCTAGCCCGCGCAGCGGCGCGACCCCAATGCTCTCATGTCACCCGGACACGGCACATCTCGGATCGGCAGGAGGGCTCTGTGATTGGCCCTCCTGATCACATGACGGCCGTGTCCAATCACAGCCCTCATGTGATCAAAACAAACAGCCGGTTGCTAGGCAATCGGCTCTCCTCACACGGAAGTCGTTGCTGAGGAGAGGAGAGCAGATCGCTGCAGCCGGCTGGTGATCAGTGACTATGAGCTGTTTTTACAGCTTTTTATTCGCTGATCACTAGTCTAGTGTAAGCACACATCACCACACAGTGTAAACACACATGTCCCCAAAACACATATGTCCCCAAATAATAAAAAGACATGTCCCCAAATAAAAAAACACATGCCCCACTAAAATCACATGTCCCAATGATTATCTGCACACATATGTATGTGATCACCTGCACACATATGTACATGATCATCGGCTATGGAATGCTCTACCAATCAACATCCGCCTGGAAGAAAATCACCTGGCTTTTAGGAAAAAACTCAAGACCTTCCTCTTTTAGCAGATGATCAAAGCTCGCCACAGCGCCTAGAGGCGATTCAGTTCGCATTGTGCGCTATACAAGTATTTCATTCATTTATTCATTTGCGTACATTTGTCCGTGATCACACAAACCAATTATTATACACTTAACGGAATTTTTTTTACCAAAAACATGTAGCAGAATACATTTTGGCTTAAATTTATGACAAAATTTGATTTTATTGGATTTCTTTTAAAATAGAAAAAAGAAAATATTGTTTTTTTTCCAAATTTCCGCATTTTTTGCACTTATATCGCAAAAAAAAAAAAAACAGAGTAGTGAATTAATACCACCAAAATAAAGCTCTATTTGTGCAAACAAAATGATAAAAATGTCATTCCGGTACAGTGTAGCATGACTGCGCAATTGTCATTGATATTGTGAGAGCGATGAAAGCTGAAAATTGGGCTGGGAAGGAAGGGGGCGAAAGTGCCCTGTATTGTAGTGGTTAATAAAAAAAAAGTGAAACTCATATATTATATATAAACCTATATATATATAAACCTACAAACCGTGTAGGTTTAGGAGATATTTCTTGCACCTACAGGTAAGCCTTAATCTAGGCTTACCTGTAGGTAAAAGTGGTCTGTAAGGGTTTACAAACACTTTAAATAAATGAAAAACAGTGCTGCACAGTATCACATCTAATAAAACATACATTACAAACATTCCATGGAATTCTCTTCATATATAGAAATAAACTTTTAAAAGTTCACCATATACCAAGCAAATAAAAAAATATATCAGTGTCCTTTATCGTTGTGCACTGTCCCTCTTTTTAATAATCCACAGAGTGTGTCCAATCTCCAAAAAATATTGCCACTCCATCACTAACTTCAAGAGAACTGCAATCCTTTCACTTTAACTTCATTTTCTCACCTTATTATTTGAGCTAAAAGATTTAGGTCTAATGCTCCTTCCAATATAAATTGTGTCTTTGGTATCATGACTGGTCTTCCCTCTAAGTATCTCCTTGTCAATATATTTTATTGTAGAGTTCAAAAAAGACAAAACATTGTACAAATAACATATTATAAAAATAATATATTCATGTAAAAGAAGCGCACTTACACTTATATAAAAAAAAGAAGAAAAAAAATAATAAGAAAATCTAATAGTATATTCTAAAGGAAAATAAATATTGTCAAGTACAAAATAACAATGCTGTAAATGGTAAGTGTATAGAACTCAAGGTAATATATATTGATATAGGAGTAATAATATTTTTTATAAAACTTGACTATTTAAAAGACTATTAAGAGAGTAAAATTAGAACTTCAAAAAAATAATGGAAATCATAAAGAAAGTACATAAGAGAAAGAAGGAGAAAGAAGAAGAAGAAGTAGATGAAGAAGAGTGGAGAAGTGGAAGAGTCCGCGAGGTCAGGCCATGAGCCAACACTGCAATTAGAGAATAAATGTTATACATTTCCTTATTCCATCTACCATGGCAGTAGTACTTGGTTGTCAAAAGTTGGTGGCATGGTATATGAAATCCAGGGTTGCCACATGTTTTCAAATTTAGGGATCATGTCCATTTCAATAGCTAACATTTTGGCATGTGTAATAGTACTATTCATCCTATTCAATGCTTCCTTTTTGACTGAGTTAGACGATTTACAGGCTCTTGCTAACATTTGTTTAGCCGCTGTAAAGAGTTTCACTAGCAGTTTAAATTGATTATGTGTTATATTTTCAGGTTTCAAGTTGATCAATGCTGTTGCAGGATCCAGATTAACTTTTTTATCGAAGAGTTTAGATGCAATAATAAATATTCCCTTCCAAAATATTTGAGTTTTTGGACATGACCACCAAATATGAAATTGCGTTCCCAATTCAGAGCATCCCCTAAAACATTGGGCAGAATAGTTTTGTACATATTTAGCTACTGTGGTTGGTACGAGGTACCATCTTGTTAACACCTTATAATTAGCCTCCAAAGCCAATATGTTAGGGGATGCTGCTTTTGTTGTAGACCATATTTGATTCCATTCCAAACTATCCAGTTTCCGCTCTAAGTCCTTTTCCCATTTCTGGACATAGTGTGGTTTGTCTATAGTTGCATGAACCACCAAATGTGTATATAAAATAGATATTATACCTCTAGTATGTGGATTGTTCTTACAAATAGCTTCAAAACTAGTCATTTGAGTTAGTGAGCATTTAATAGTGGTGTGAAATTTTTTTTATTTGGAGGTATCTAAACAACTCCGATTGTGGTATGTTGTATGTTTCACTTAAAGTCAGGAAAGGGATAGATGATGATGATTTTACAAATTTGAACATACATATAACACCCCTAGCTGTCCATTCTCTGAAGGATTTAGGAGAAACCCAAGCAGAATAGAATGCAGGATTTTTGTAAAATGAAAGTAAAGGGTTATGCAAGGATATTAGTTGACTTTTAATTTTAAATCAAAAAGGTAATTTTAGATTGATATTCCCTCAGCCGATATTCAGACCTTACTAGTGAATCTCTAATTGTCCTGTTCCTCCTGTATGCTTTCATAGGTACATGCTGAAATTCTTCTATGTGACGGTAAGCTCGTCTGAGTACTGGCCAATTTTTTTTAATGATTTTAAAAATATCCTCACTATACAGTGGTGTGAAAAAGTGTTTGCCCCCTTCCTCATTTCCTGTTCCTTTGCATGTTTGTCACACTTAAGTGTTTCGGAACATCAAACCAATTTAAACAATAGTCAAGGACAACACAAGTAAACACAAAATGCAATTTGTAAATGAAGGTGTTTATTATTAAAGGTGAAAAAAAATCCAAACCATCATGGCCCTGTGGGAAAAAGTGATTGCCCCCCTTGTTAAAACATACTATAACTGTGGTTGTCCACACCTGAGTTCAATTTCTCTAGCCACACCCAGGCCTGATTATTGCCACACCTGTTCACAATCAAGGCATCACTTAAATAGGAGCTGCTTGACACAGTAAGGTCCACCAGAAGATCCTTAAAAGCTACACATCATGCCGAGACCCAAAGAAATTCAGGAACAATTGAGAAAGAAAGTAATTGAGATCTATCAGTCTGGAAAGGGTTATAAAGCCATTTCCAAAGCTTTGGGAATCCAGCGAACCACAGTGAGAGCCATTATCCACAAATGGCGAAGACATGGAACAGTGGTGAACCTTCCCAGGAGTGGCCGGCCGCCCAAAATTACCCCAAGAGCGCAGCGACGACTCATCCAAGAGGTCACAAAAGACCCCACAACAACGTCCAAGGAACTGCAGGCCTCACTTGCCTCAGTTAAGGTCAGCGTTCATGCCTCCACCATCAGGAAAAGACTGGGCAAAAATGGCCTGCATGGCAGAGTTCCAAGGAGAAAACCACTGCTGAGCAAAAAGAACATCAAAGCTCGTCTCAATTTCTCCACAACACATCTTGATGATCCCCAAGACTTTTGGGACAACATTCTGTGGACCGATGAGACAAAAGTGGAACTCTTTGGAAGGTGTGTGTCCAAGTATATCTGGCGTAGAAGGAACACTGCATTTCATAAAAAGAACATTATACCAACAGTAAAATATGGTGGTGGTAGTGTGATGGTCTGGGGCTGTTTTGCTGCTTCAGGACCTGGAAGACTTGCCGTGATAAAAGGAACTATGAATTCTGCTGTCTACCAAGAGATCCTGAAGGAGAATGTCCGACCATCTGTTCATGTACTCAAGCTGAAACGAACTTGGGTTCTGCAGCAGGACAATGATCCTAAACACACCAGCAAGTCCACCACCGAATGGCTGAAGAAAAACAAAATGAAGACTTTGGAGTGGCCTAGCCAAAGTCCTGACCTGAATCCTATTGAGATGTTGTGGTATGACCTTAAAAAGGCCGTTCATGCTCGAAAACCCTCTAATGTAACTGAATTAGGACAATTCTGCAAAGATGAGTGGGCCAAAATTCCTCCAGGACGCTGTAAAAGCCTCATTGCACGTTATCGCAAACGCTTGGTTGCAGTTGTTGCTGCTAAGGGTGGCCCAACCAGTTATTAGGTTTAGGGGGCAATCACTTTTTCACACAGGGCCATGATGGTTTGGATTTTTTTTCACCTTTAATAATAAACACCTTCATTTACAAATTGCATTTTGTGTTTACTTGTGTTGTGAAACACTTAAGTGTGACAAACATGCAAAGGAACAGGAAATGAGGAAGGGGGCAAACACTTTTTCACACCACTGTAACTGTGAAATTAGAAAATGAAGGGTAATCTCCTCGCTCCACATTTACATTTGTCTGTGGTGACCCTCATCTCATCCTGTAAAAGTCTGTTATGTTCTTGTGCGATAATATTTGCAGGGTATCCCCACTCTCTAAACGTATAGCACATGTCATCCAATCTAGTCTCTGTCACTGTCATGTCACTGACAATACGTCTTACCCTACACCAGTGGTCATCATCCCTGTCCTCAGGGCTCAGTAACAGGCCAGGTTTGCAAGATAACTGAACTACATCACAGGTGATATCATTTGCTACTCAGTGATTGCAATATTCTAGTCTGCATCTCCCCAAGGTAATACATAAAACCTGGCCTGTTAGTGGGCCCCGAGGACAGGGTTGATGACCACTGCCCTACACAGTTGGCTTCTTACAATCGATCTAAAGTCATGTGGTGAATGGAAGCTGTCAAAAGACAGCAATTGATTTTGATCGGTGGGTTTTGAGTATAAATCAGATTCTATCCAATTCTGATTAATGTAGATCCTAGTGTCTAAGAAAGGAACAGACTTACCCCCATATTCATTTTAAACTTGATTTGAGGGCAACACTCGTTAAGCATTTTATCAAATGTTTCAAGGGACTCAATGTTGCCCCGCCATATGACAAAAATATAATCAATAAAGCGCCACCAGGTGGCACAATACCTCTTAAACAATTCATGAGGAAAAATATACTGATGTTCAAAATCATTTATAAAGGCACAAGCATATGGCGGGGTAACATTAGAGCCCATCGTAACTCCTTTAAGCCACATGAAGAACTGATTCTTGAATAAGAAATAATTGTTAAATAGAACGATCTGGAACAGTTTCTCAAACAATGATAATTGGGACTTTCTCACTCTGCTTAATCAATCTCATAGCCGCACCAATCCCCACTGAATGTGAGATCGATGTGTACAGGCTTACAACATCCCAGGTGACCAGTAATTCATCGCCTTGACACTGGGAACATTTCTTTAGCTTGTGCAAAAAATCACTAGTGTCTCGAATGTATGATTTGGTATCTCTCACCAGAGGGGACAGAATTTTGTCCAAGAGTTGTGCTGAAGGGACAAAAATGGAGTCTCTCCCTGAAACGATAGGACGCCAAGGAGGTGCTTGACTGTCCTTATGAATTTTGGGTAAGGTGTATAAGACAGGAATCCTAGTGTGAGTGGACAACAAAAATTCAAAAAGGTCCCGGGTGATAACTTCTTCTTTGAGATGCTCGCAACTGTACAGTAGCTGCTATTTGTAACCTTTTTATGCCTTGAGAGCAACTGATACAATATATGATTTTTGCACTGGAGAATGTGTGCCTTTGTTTTTTCCCTATTGAATATTGGTGGAAGTTTGGGGAGGCCACCCTGACATTGAAACAGTAGAAGTAACCCACCCAAAGTTATATATATATGGCCGACATTCTTCTCTAGTGATGTTTGCAAAGATGGAGCAAATTTGGGAGTACTTGTAAAATTCACTTTTAGGGAGTTTATAACTTCGTTGTAAGTCCTCAAATGTGCGGAACGTATAGGACTCAACTAAGTGACCAAGTGTGGCTATGCCAATCTTCTTCCATTTTAGAAAGAGAAGTCATGTGATAGAGGTTCTAAGGAAGTTATCGGCAGGAGTAGGTGGTTGAAAGCCCAGTAGCATGGCACTACTGAATGACAGCTTCAGGTGGAGAGAAGGTTAGACTGTACTCTGATTGGCTGAAGAGGGCCCTAGCAACCCTGAACAGAAAGACATGTGATTGGCTGGGTAGGCTGGGAGGCAAGATCTCTGGGATCTACTGGGTGAGCAGGAGCATTTGAGGAAATTTCGCTGTTTGCCCAGTAGTCTGTTTACAGACTTTACAGACAAGTTTGTTTGGGGGCTCCTCTTGTGGGACTGTGCTTCTTAGAGCCAGGGGAGAGATCAGAATGGAGAAGGCAGAGCTGATGCCATGAGAGAGTCTGCTGGAAGCCAATGTACTGGGGCTCAGCTGCCTGCCACTTCTGCTCCTTGAAAAAGGGGCGAGAACCTTGTGTTGCTGTGAGTGACTCTATTGTGCCAGAGACCATTGGCTGCTGGCAAACTGTCCCGTACCTGGTATAGGAGCCCAGAATGCAGGGAGTGGCCTCTCATAAGCCTCTGGCTCGAGAACCCCTGAAAGTGGGGACAGGGACTCAAGAGTTCAGAGGGCACAAGTGCCAAGCAGGTGTAGGACTGATCCGGATCTCTGGAGAAGCGTAAGTAACACAGAAGCGCAGGATCAGCAGGCAGCAGATGATGCACGGGAACTTGGCAGGTACACTGGAGCAGTAGGCAGTGAGGAGGTGTCCTGTAGTGCTGAAGAAGCCGGTGGCCAGGAGCACTCAGTAGGCAGGCTGGAACAGTAGGTACAGTCAAGCAGGAATAGCAGATAGCAAGGGGTAGTCGAAAAGTACAAGCCGGGTCAGTAACAGGCGGGCAGCAACAGTTCCAAGGAAGAGGCAAAAGGGTAGTCAAACAAGCTGAGGGTCGGAGGCAGGCAGCAAACAGACGTCATCAGGAACAGGCCGGGTAAACAGGGATCAAGGTAAGGATCACCGGACACGCTGTAGACTGGACAGCAGGGAGACACAGTGACAGATTCCCTTAAGTAGCCTTCTGGGCGCCAAAAACAGTCGCACGGAGCGTCTGCGCGCACCCGCGTGTAGCCGTGCGCCCGTTCGTGACCTCGCGCACCCGTGCGTGCCTGTTCAGAACATCGCGTACCCGCGTGCGGCCGTTCGTGTCATCGCGCACCCGCGCGCGCCCGTTCGTAGCAACGCGTACCCGCGTGCGGCCGTTCGTGTCATCGTGCACCCGTGCGCGCCCGTTCGTGTCATCGCGCACCCGCGCGCACCCGTTCGTACCAACGCGTACCCGCGTACGCCCGTTTGCGACAACGCGCGCCCTTGGATACCGGTTAGTTCTTAACATAGGAATTCTGCGGGCAGACCTCCCATGTACCACTGGATTACCGGGACGACCATGACATTTCCCCCCCCTCCGGATGCCCCAGCCTCCGAATGCCCAACTGTGCCATCTTACCCGGATGGGACTTCTCAAAGGCAACAATCAATCTCCTGGCATGGATATTGGATTCCGGCTCCCAGGAATTTTCCTCAGGCCCATACCCCTTCCACTTCACCAGAAATTGAATCTGATTACGTCTTCTCCTGCAATCCAAAATGGATTCAACCTCAAATTCGATTTCTCCATCGACGATCACAGGTACAGGGGGACCGACCTTCCGGTTGGCAAAGGAATCTGGAACTGCAGGTTTGAGTAGTGCCACATGAAAAACCGGATGAATCCGAAATGATTCTGGTAATTTCAGCTCATACGCCACACTATTCACCTTCCTTACAACCGGAAAGGGACCCACAAACTTTGGACCCAGTTTCTTGGACGGGCAAGCCAATTTCAAGTTCAAGGTGGATAACCAAACCTGATCCCGACCTTGAGATCAAGTTCCCCCTTTCTTTTTCTGTCAAACACTTCCTTATTGTAGTTCTGAGTCCTCGTCATGGTCTCCTGCAGAAGCCTATTGTTTGCCTTGAAGAAGTTAAGGTTTTCTTGGACAGCTGGTACCGGACATTCAGGGAGGTTGTTGGATAGGAACAGAGGATGGAAACCGTAATTTGCAAAAAACGGGGATTGCTTCGTGGCAGAATGAACAGAATTGTTGTATGCAAATTCGGCAAGGGGTAGAAGCGGAGCCCAGTCATCTTGAGAGAACGAGGAAAAGCAGCACAAATACTGTTCCAGCGTCTGATTCGTTCTCTCAGTTTGGCCATTGGTTTGGTGGTGATAGGCAGAGGAGAAGCAGAGATCTATCTTCAGAGTCCCACAAAGTGCCCTCCAGAACTTGGAAGTGAATTGCACTCCCCTATCTGACGTGATATTCACGGGGATGCCATGGAGTCTCACTATTTCCCTGATGAACGTCTTGGCCGTCTCCGCAGCAGAGGGAGTGCCCTTCATTGGCAGAAAGTGGGCCATTTTAGATAGTCTGTCTACCACCACAAAGATTGTAGAATAATTCTTCGAAGGTGGCAGCTCGACAATGAAGTCCATGGAGATCATCCTCCATGGTCTCTCCGGGACGGGTAACGGCTTCAACAGACCCCATGCTTTAGACTTGCTGTCCTTGTTCTGAATGCAGGTGACACATGCCTCCACATATTCCTTACAATCCTTCTTCAACTGTGGCCACCAGAACGTACGTTGAAGCAGTTCAGAGGTCTTATGTACCCAAAATGGCCAGCCAGCAAGTGGTCGTGACAGGAACTAAGGACCGAAACTCGCACTTCCTGGGGGACGTAAATCTTGTCCTTATACCATAGGAGGTCATCCCTGGCCAGTAGAGGGGTATCAGGTGGGAAAACATCACTAGTGGAAGCTTGCTTGATTTGAGACAGTAAGTCCCCCTGGAGCAGGAGGAAGTTTCCTGAGGACAGGATGGTGTCTGGGGATGAAGGAGCTTCAGGTTCACTGTACATACATGACAAGGCGTCAGGCTTGGTGTTCTTTGACCCGGGGCGATAGGTGATATGGAATGAGAATCTGGTGAAGAAAAGTGCCCACCTGGCCTGTCGTGGTCTCAATCTCTTAGCAGTCTTCAAGTACTCCAGATTCTTATGATCAGTATACACAAGGATCGGGTGGGTTGCTCCTTCCAGAAGATAGCGCCATTCTTCGAGTGCCGCCTTAATTGCCAGTAGCTCACGATCACCAACGTCGTAGTTCCTCTCCGCCTCAGATAATTTACGAGAAAAGAATGCGACTGGGTGCAGAAGGGATTTAGGCCCTTATCTCTGAGAAGCACTACCCCAACCGCTATCTCTGAGGCATCCACTTCTAAGATATATGGCAGGGTCGAGTCGGGGTGCTTTAGGACTGAAGCTGAGATAAACAAGTCCTTCAGAGTTGTAAAGGCCTCTTGAGCTTCAGGAGTCCATTGGAACTTTAGGCCCTGCTTGGTCAGTCCTGTGATGGGGGAAATGATGGTGGAAAACCCCTTTATGAACTTCCTATAAAAGTTTGCGAAGCCCACAAACCGTTGGATCCCCATCCTGTCAGTAGGAGCGGGCCAGTCCCGGATGGCAGAAACCTTCTGGGGGTCCATCTTAATGCCTTCCACTGAGATGATCAGACCAAGGAACTGGATACTTCATTGCTCGAAGACACACTTTTCTGGCTTGGCGTATAGACCGTGAAGTCGGAGTCGCGATAAAACGTTTCTAACGTGTTCCCGATGTTCAGCTAGGGAGGAGGAAAAGATCAAAATATCATCCAGATAGATAATTACAAATAGATCAAGGTAGTCTCTGAAAATGTCGTTCACAAAGTGCTGGAACGTGGCAGGGGCAGACCAAAAGGCATAACCAAATATTCAAAGTGCCCGAAACGTGTACGGAAGGCGGTCTTCCACTCATCTCCACTCCGAATGCGAACGAGATTGTAGGCACCCCGAAGATCCAACTTGGAGAACACTACAGCTGATCCCAGTCTTTGGAACAATTCGGGCACTAAAGGCAAAGGATATTGGTTCTTGATGGTGACCTTATTAAGTGCCAGATAATCAACACAAGGACGTAGGGAGTGGTCTTTCTTCTCTACCAAGAAGATTCCTGCACCCGCCGAGGAGGTGGAAGGTCGGATGAATCCCTTCTCCAGGTTGTCATCCAGGTAAGACCTCAAGGTCCCCAATTCCGTTTCTGATAGTGGAAAAATTCTTCCAAAAGGAATCTCCGCTCCGGGAAGCAGTTCTATCAGGCAGTCGTATGGCCTATGTGGAGGTAGGGTTTCTGCACCCTTCTTACTAAAAACATCCAGGAAGCTGTGGTAGACTTCAGGTACAGCTTGATGGATCTCAGCGTCTACTTCCAGGCAAAGTAGAGGAGAAGAGGCTTCGTTCACTCCTGATAGACAATGCTGGAGGCAATAAGGTGAGAGAAATTCAATTTTCCCAGAAATCCAATTGATTTTTGGATTGTGAGCTCTCAGCCAGGGCATGCCTAGTATGATGGGAAATAGAGGAGACTTGATGACATCTAAGCACAGTAACTCCTGGTGAGTCCCGGAAATGGTGGTAAGCAGGGGTAAAGTCTCCTGGGTCACCGGTCCAGATTTAAGGGTAGAGCCATCAGCCAGATACACAGAAAGTCCTTTTGCCCTAGACCGAAGGGGAATGTCATATTTTAAGGCGAAGGACAAGTCCATGAAGCCACTACAAGCCCCTGAGTCAATTATTGTGCTGGTTCGGATATTCCCTCCTGGGAGCTGCAAGAGAATAGGAACAGCCAGATGAGAAACACTGTTCGGCAAAACGGGAGAAAGAGCAGGAGAGATGGAAAAGCACTTACGAGGTTTAGCAGGGCAAGTGCATACATAATGTCCCGGTTCTCCACAGTACAGGCAAAGGTTACCTGCCCGACAGCATTGGCGCACTTCAGGTGTCAAAGAAGGTCGAAGCAAACCCAGCTGCATGGGTTCTAGAGTGTCCAGGGCGGCCGTAGAAGGAGCAGAAGAGGCTGAATGGGAGGAACTAGGCACTTGTGGTAACATCCAAACGGGACGAGAGGTTGCAGAAGAACGTTCCAAGCGACGCTCTCTTAGGCATCTGTCTATCTGAATGGACAGGTCTATGAGGGCTTCCAGAGTCTCAGGGGTGCCCACTCGGGCCAGTTCATCTTTCAAGGGCTCTGAAAGACCCATACGGAACTGGTATCGTAAGGCAGCATTATTCCAGTCTGTGTCGGAACTCATGCTTCTGAATTCTGACACGTAGTCCTCCACGGGTCTGCGGCCTTGCTGCAGTGCGTGCAAGGCTGCCTCTGCGGTGGCGGTTAGCTGAGGATCCTCATACAACCGCGACATAGCCTGAAAGAAAGTATTCAAGGTATCCAGAGAGGGATCTTTCCGTTCTAGGAGACGATGAGCCCAGGCAAAGAAAAGTTCACAGGAATTGCGGAATGCCCTGAATTTACCCCGGTTGCCAGAGAATCTTTCAGGTGTAGGAACCCTGGGTTCTGGCGGCAACATCACCACCGAAGGCACAGCAGAAGTCCCGGAAACAGCTGGCATAGATGCAGATAGGGCTTGGACACGTTCCTCCAGCTGGCCATAGCCTTCCTGCAGACTCTTCACCACCTGAGTAAGTCCAGCTAGGTGGCGGCAGAGCTCGTCCATAGGAGAGGCTCCCTGCGTGGGCTCGGACATGGCTGTCCAGTGCTGTCACGTACCTGGTATAGGAGCCAAGAATGCAGGGAGTGGCCTCTCGTAAGCCTATGGGTCGAGAACCCCTGAAAGTGGGGACAGGGACTCAAGAGTTCAGAGGGCACAAGTGCCAAGCAGGTGTAGGACTGGTCCGGACCTCTGGAGAAGCGTAAGTAACACAGAAGCGCAGGATCAGCAGGCAGCAGATGATGCACGGGAACTTGGCAGGGACACTGGAGCAGTAGGCAGTGAGGAGGTGTCCTGTACTGCTGAAGAAGCCGGTGGCCGGGAGCACTCAGTAGGCAGGCTGAAACAGTAGGTAGCAGAAGGGACTCAACAGTCAAGCAGGAACAGCAGATAGCAAGGGGTAGTCGAAAGTACAAGCCGGCTCGGTAACAGGCGGACAGCAACAGTTCCAAGAAGGAGGCAAAAGCGTAATCAGACAAGCCGAGGGTCAGAGGCAGACAGCAAACAGACGTCGTCGGGAACAGGCCGGGTAAACAGGGATCAAGGTAAACAGAGTAGCAGATAGCAGGATCACTGGACACGCTGTAGACTGGACAGCAGGGAGGCACAGTGACAGATTCCCTTAAGTAGCCTTCTGGGCGGCAAAAACGGTCGCACGGCGTGTCTGCGCGTACCCGCGCACCCGCGCGCGCCCGTTCGTAACATCGCACACCCGCGTGCGCCCGTTCGTGTCATCGCGCACCCGCGTGAGCCCGTTCGTGTCATCGCGCACCCGCGTGCGCCCGTTCGTGTCATCGCGCACCCGCGTGCGCCCGTTCGTGTCATCGCGCACCCGCGTGCGCCCGTTCGTGCCATCGCGCACCCGCGTGCGCCCGTTTGTGCCAATGCGTGCCCTTGGATACCGGTTACTTCTTAACACAGGAATTCTGCGGGCAGACCTCCCATGTACCACTGGATTACCGGGACGACCATGACACAAACACTATGGCCCTGTCTGCTGCTGCTATTGCTGCCCAGAGCCATGTGCTGCCAGAGAGGCTGTCTGTTACCAGAGAGAGAGTTGCAGAGGACCAAGTTCTGCTGTCACCACCATTGCTGCTGTTAAGAGACCTTGCTGTCCAATTTCTGAGTAGCGCCTAACTCCTAACGAGTACGCGCTATGTGTTTAAATTTAGTTTTTGCCCGAAACTGTAGTGAGTTTTGGGGTTAATTGTGTTAAATTGTACTTTGGCATCAGTTTGGCTGGGCTGTATAGAAGTTCTGCCTGGTCATAGGTGGGGTTGCACACCTGTCGGAGGCTATAGAATGCAGTCTGGTTGGACGCATTGGGTACCAATCTTTATCTCGGAGCCAATCAGTGGGCACGTTTGTCTCACTGCATAATCCGGGAAAGGGTACTTAAGGTGCCGAAGTCACATGGTTCTGGGTTCCGGTCCAGAAGTTGTTGCTGACTCCATGGTCCTGGTCCTCCTGACCAGCCCCAGGGGCCCTCATGGCCTGGGGTGTGGATCCATCCATTTCCGAGCCTTGGAGCTGGCTAGTTCGAGGCACAGTAATTGGAAGGAGGATTCTACGGTGTTCCGGTACTGTCTCGGATTTGGAGAGGCCCAGCAACTCTACACGTGACCAGGGGAGGACTCTTCAGTAAGAGAGCCACGCACAAGGCTGGCTGCACGGTAAGAGTCTGGAAGCTGAGCTGCCATGGAGATTGAATCCACAATTCTTACAGTAGCGCCGGACATGCTGAAAGATTCTGTTACAGTAAGAAAAGTTCCTACTTCTACCCTTCCAGTTGTAACTACGTTTACAAGTTTCCAACCAAGTCTGTGAGAGAGACTTTGAAAATCTAGAATTATCTGTTGGCTGCTAAACCCGAAACGTAAGGATTTATCCAACAGTTAAAGAATCCAGTTGCGAGCAGCTGTTCCCTGGATTGTGTACATAGAGTGAGACTTTTATTGAAGTCAGCAGTTACAAGCACCTGAGCTAAACTTTGCCCTGATACCCTTTATTCCCAACTTAGAGACTGAGTTTGTTCAATTGTTTTATGCAAAATAAAAATCCTTAAAAGAAATTCAAGTGTCGGTCTCTACAGTTACTGGGTTAGCAACCCTGGGAACCCCTAGACAAGGACAACGAGTACGAGCTGAAAGAGGTAATCGGTAAGCCCCGAAAAATTCAGCAGCTCGTAGTCCGGGATTTGCCGTTACCTCCCGCAATGGAGAAAGACATACATGTGAGATTGTTACGTGTGACTTTATTGGAATAGAGGGTAAAGTTTTGAACTGTGCCATCTTCACTAAGGCAAAGACTTTCACTGTGGTGCGAAAGCTTGGGAGGAGTCCTACAGAAAGCCCGCAAAATTGCACAACCGGAGGAACCAGTAGAAGGAGTCAACACCTGTTTCGTCTTCCAGCACGAGGCACCGAGTGAGTGTGTCGCAGGAAGAGAGTAGAGTTGGTCACGCTTGCTGAACTGCAATTATGTTCCATGTCCCTGGTGTGCCGTCTGTTCCAGGACCTAGGATGCCATCGGTCAGAGGTCCTACCAGCATACAGATGCCTGGCACCGTATTTACAGACACGGGAATCCACCTGCTGCCGCAGGGGCAGTTCATACTCTATACCGCCTGGGATGTTGAGGCCCTCGGTATACATTGTGGAGGATGTGGCGGCCTGACTGCAAGTCCTCAGCCGTTTGCACGCTGTCAGAGGTGCGGGGACTATGCTTTTAAAGTGGAGCAGCCTACTGAATCACCTCGGGCCTATCATATGGACCGGGCCACGGGCGTGGCAACCGAGGAGGCTATTGTGTATTCTCCGGCTGTGAGGCCTACTGTTCCGGCTTCATCCTCTGTTGCTGGTACCTTAAACCAGGTCATTGCTTCATCTCGGGTCAGAGAGTCTACTCCCGAGGTCATGGACACAGCTTCGTCCACTACTCTGCCTGCCCTGGAGAAAGTGGGTCTGTCAAAGCCTTCCCGTAACTGCAGAAACGACCACACACCGTCCGGTTGCAGCTCATCGGAAAAAAGGACCACCCGTGAGAAATCAACCAAAATTACTGGTGAGCAACCTGGGGAACTTGTGGGGAAAGGGCCTGAAGGGGGTTATATGTTAGTAGAGGAATCACCGGACTCTGATTTAGATTCCTCCTATACCTCTTCTGAAGCTGAGAATGTTGAGGAACTGTTTGACGGAATGTCTCAGGAACTGTTATAGGCATGTGGGGATGATGTGCCGCTACCTGGGAACCCCTAGACAAGGACAACGAGTATGAGCTGGAGGAGGTAATCGGTAAGCCTAGAACAATTCAGCAGCTCCTGCGGGGGTTAGTGCTACATCTGTTTGTTCTAATGTCTGGTATTCCAGGTGTCCTGTTCTCCAGTGTACTGATGATCCAGAGATTCAGCCATGAATGTTCATGACATCAGTGTTAAGAGGGCTTTGGTCATAAATTATTTACTCTAGTGCAAGAGCCCTCATCAACATTGTTGTTGCCTTGACCTTTACATTGCTTATGTTAGTATTGTGGTATTGTTAGTCCTTCATGATGGCTTAGTGCATTCTGGCCAAGTCATTTTACAAATGGCTGTGGAAAAACGAACAGTGTCATTTTGATATCACATATCAAACTGTATTTTCTTTACTGTTATTCTACTTGTTTAATAGGATCAGGTAAGGAAGGCTCATTGCTGAGGCAGGGCAGAGGGACCCAAGACAATCCAACAACTTCTTAACATGCGCATGCAGGCTTTTGGAGGTTCTTTTGCCAACATTCAGGTATGGCTGGAATAGTCCTGGGTAGCTTTAAAGTAAACCTGTGCCCAGTTTCACATATCTTTCAGGATAATGTAGTGGTGGAGGTAAACACAAATACGGTATAGCTCTACTTACTTTCAGTGATCTTACAGCGACAAAGATAATAAATGATTCACAGTTCATTAGCAAGATCAGCTGTTCTGAATCTCAACAGCTTTTAGTTTGATGGGCAACATAGTTATGAGTTAGAAATCTAAGCCATTACAAGATATAAAATGTTTATGCTAAGAGATTTTTAACCACATGGACTTTTGTCTTTTTCAAATGGAATTATTCGGCCCTGGGTAATTACATAATTCTCATCTATTTTGAGGTACAACATGTTATATTTTTCTGCCACTGTACAGAAATTGGCAAAAATTCACTTTTCCTGGGTGCTACTGGATACATTATCTATGTTTGCACAATGAATCATTTGTATTTTTAATGGGGAATGTTATATGGTAGGGCTGTATGCCTGTGGCATGGAGCACATGCAAGCTTACAGAAAGAACATAGCACAAGTTAAGGTGAATGTAAAAATTGCCCTGTGACTTTTTTCTTGGCCAAAGCTAGTTTTAGGGAGGAAAAAGTCAGACACTTTTTTGACCCCCAACTGAGGGTGGTATATCTCCCTGTGCCAAAATAATATATTTAGACTGTGTTAAGGCAAACGGTCACTACTATAAGGCAAAGCTTTCAAACAATAATAAGAGTGACAACCTCTGCCAGACTGCATTGCTGCCAATGAAAAACAATGGGGGTTATTTACGAAAGGAGAATCAACTTTGCACTGCAAGTGCACTTGAAAGTGCACTTGGAAGTGCAGTCGCTCTAACTATAAGGGGTAGATCTGAAATGAGTGGAAGCTCTACTGATTTTATTATCCAATCATGTGCAAGCTAAAATGCTGTTTTTTATTTTCCTTGCATGTCCCATCTACAGCGACTTTACTTTCAAGTGCACTTGCAGTACAAAGTGGATTTTCCTTTAGTAAATAACCCCCAATGCCCTTTATCTGTTTCTTATGGATTTTGAGCATATAACTAATTTCAACAGTTACTCTATCAGTCCAAATAAGCCACTTGCTTTTTGGAACACTGGGCTAAAAGAAGGGGTGTCTAAGTTTAAATGCAGGGCTGTTTCCAAGGCCAGGCAACACAGGCCTGTAGGCATGTGCTGGCGGTTTTTCACATGACCCTCACAGACAGTGGGATGCCAGGCTCTATATACAGGTTTCAGGGCACCCTAAGATACTTAGCTCCAATCAGATACTGTCCCATGTACAGATGGTGGTCTGAAGCCTAAACGTTTCCTGGCTCTTATATTATTAACCCCCTCTTTCCCACACTCACAGCCTTGGTATGATTTCAGGATAGGCTAGGTTTGCACCAGTAAACACACCTCTTGAACCTTTTTTCCTGGCATTGGCTGTAATAGAAACTTTTCTATGTATTCACATGGCGGCTCACAGTGGCAAACTAAACTTAATTTACTTGCTGTGGTTAGCAAAGAAACATAACAGGCATAGTCCAAATATTGGCTTGAATTAAATTATATTGCAATAGTCAGGGGGCATGAAGTATTTTGTGGCTCATCCCCAATAGTGTTCAGTCTTTCCCCTACTTTCTCAATTCAATCCCCTATCATGTTGCACTACACCCCCAGAGGTGGGGAATTATCTCCCTCAGATAGCTCCATGCCTGGGACCCCCAGAGCAGCCCCATCCCTGAAGGGTACTTCAGGAGCACCCTCAGCAGGTCTCTCAACCCCTTTTTCCTGGGTCAAAGACCTAGAGCTCCCACTCCACCTACCTACTCATAAGTACTCCACCGTGAGGAGGAGCAACCCTTAAAGGGGACCCCTGCCCAACTTCACCTGCCTATAGGCAACCATCTGAAATGTATAAATCCATTTAACATTGATGGTTGAATGAGATATCCCCCACACCTTCCCAAATGGCCCTACAGTGACAGCCGAAGATGTCATGAAGACAGCAAGTCTTCAAAGACTCAGGGAGAGTCAATCGGCTGGAATGTTTTCTTTTCAGGATCACTGTTACTTCTACCCTGATGAAGCCAGAACTCCTCCTCCTTTCAACATAGGCACAAACATGCAAGTTAATACACTTTGAGCCTGCATGTTCTTATATTAAGAGTAACTCCACAGCAGGCATGCATGGCTTGCTACCATTTAAGGTTTGTAAACAGGAATTAAAAATTATAAAGATTTCAATTTGTTCTGGTACTTTACACTTAGCCCTCACACAACATTTCAAAAGGCAGGGATATTTCATAAACCAAGTAAAAGGCACAGATTCCCAGTGTACAGTATGTGATTTTCTAGAAAGCATGTAAAAGTGTATAAAAGAATAGTGAACAATTGCTAAAGGTAATGCAAACAGCACTTACAAGTTTACAAGTGAAAGTGTTGGGAACCATGAATCAGACCGAGAAAGAAAATAGTATAGTGTTAAAAATGGTACAGATAGTAAACATAGTCAAAACATAGCCAGGGTTCGTAGTGGGTAGTCAGTGCAAGCCAGTAAATCAGGAAGCCAGAGATCAGCGTAGTCAGAGACAGCAAACAGGATCAGGAACCAGAAGGGATGTCAGCCAGGCACATCTTTAACAGGAACACATCAGAGAATCTTCAGATATGTTGATCAAGGCAAAGGCATGGAAGATATGAACCAGGCAGTTTAAATAGCCAAAAAGGGCTGGCTGACGAGCAGGAAATGATCACCAGGTGAGGCATGGTGGAACGATGAGTGCTGGCAATTAACTGACAGCTGAGCACTGAGAAGGGAGGGCTGAGCCCAGCCTTGACAGTACCCCCTCCTCAATGACCCCTCCCCCTCAGAGGGCCACCGGGTTTGAGGGGAAAACGACTATGGAAAGCATGGAGGAGGACAGGTGCATGTACGTCCAAGGATAAGACCCAACAGAGCTCCTCTGGACCGTACCCTTTCCAATGAACCAGGTACTGTATGCACCTACAGAACCGGGAGTCAATGATTAATTGTATCCCATACTCCTCATGGTTATCAACCTGAACCAGGTGAGGACGTGGTACCGAGGGGGTGAAGCGGTTGCCCACCACAGGCTTTAATAAGGAGACATGAAATACATTTGAAATACGCATGTTAGAAGGAAGCCCTAATGAGTAAACCACTAGGTTGATCTTACAGAGAATACGGAAAGGCCCAATAAACCGTGTTGTCAGTTTCTGTGAGGGAACATTGCTTGGTTGGCTCATTCTGCGGCCCCATTGGACCATGGGTGATATGCAGAGGAGAAGGAAAGCTGAATTCCCAACTGTGCACAAAAGGTTTGAAAAAATCTGGAGACAAACTGCTACTCCTGTCCGAGATGATAACCTTGGGTAGCCCATGTAATCGAAAGATCTCCTGAGCAAAAATGAACGCCAGTTCTTTGGATGTGGGCAACTTCTTAAAGGGGTTGAAAACCCTCATGTTTTTTCACCGTACTGCACCCCCCATTTAACTTACCTGAGCCCCATATTTCCCTCGGCGATGACATGCTGACCCCCACCCCCGGGGTCCCGGCTATTGATTGAATATATTGATAGCAGAGCAGCCATTGACTCACGATGCTGTCAATCAAATCCAATGACACGGGCGCCAGGGACCGGGGCCAAGTCCTGCATTCTATGGACGCAAATGCTGGACTTTGGAGCGCGGCCGCAAGGTAACCCCCTCAGGGAACACTTCTCCGAGAGGGTTATCTGATGCAGGGAGGAGCCACGAGAGCCACCGAGGGACCCCACAAATGGACAATCACGTTAAGTGGAATACAATTTGACATTTTCGAGAATGGGTCAACCACCATAAGAATAACTGTGTTGCCCTGGGAGATGCACAATAAAATCCATAGACAGGTGGGTCTGGGCATGGGTTGTAGGAGACCCACTGGAAGGTGTCGTGGTGTCTTACACTGAGAACACATGGACCAAGCAGTTATGAAGGCGACTACATCTTCGTGGAGACTAGGCCACCAGAATTGTTGGGAAATTGCCCAAATGAGTTGATTCTTCCCTGGGTGGCCAGTTACCTTGGAAGAATGGTAAGCCTGGAGCAAAGCAGTGCGGAGACTCCCAGGGACAAAGCAGCAGTCACAAGGTTTCTTGGGAGGAGAGTGGATCTGAGCGGTAAGAATTCTGTCACCCAAGGGTGAAGTGAGACTGGTACAAACAGTGGCCAGAATACGATCAGGAGATATTTCAGGAACAGGAACCGGCTCCATCTTGGAAGCGGAGGAAAACTGTTGTGACAATGCATCAGCCCTTACATTCTTGGTAGTGGGTAAGATAGAGACTATGTAATTGAAGCGTGACAGAAAAAAGAACCATTGCACCCTTCTGGGAGATAAACATTTTGCCTCAGACGAGAATGGGAGATTTTTTGTGATCAGTCAAAATGAGAACCAGCACAGTGGTACTTTCAAGGAGATGCCTCCATTCTTCACAACTCTCTTTCTTGGAAAAGTGGCCACAAGGATGTATAGCACTCTCAGAGGTAGAACCTTGAGACAGAAGGGTGCCAACTCCAGTCTCGGATGCATCAACCTCAAGAATGAAGAGTAACGTGGGATCAGAATGTCCCAACACAGGAGCTGAAACAAAGGCAGACTCAAAAACTCAAAGTCTTTAATGGAATCCAGAGACCAATTCTGTGAGTTACCATCCTTTCTGGTCATATCAGTCATGGGTTTGACCAGAGAAGAGAAGTTATGAATAAACCTCCTATAATAATTGGCAAAGCCAAGAAAACATTGTAGCGGACATAGACCTATGGGTCCAGGCCACTGTAGGACTGCAGATAGTTTCTCTGGGTCTATTGAAAAACTACCCTGTTTCCCCTAAAATAAGACCTAGCGTGATTGTCTGTTTTGGCTGCAATATAAGCCCTACCGCCCAAATAATCCCTACCCTGATTACCCGAAAATAAGCCCTACCCTGAAAATAAGACCTACAAGGACTTTAACTAAGGCTTATTTGGGGGGTAGGGCTTAAATTTCAGCCATCACTGACAATCACGCTAGGTCTTATTTTAGGGGAAACAGGGTAGTAGTAGAAATTACGTAACCCAGAAATGTAACCTGTAGGGATGAGCTTTGTGTTCGAGTCGAACGTATGTTCGAGTCGAACATCGGCTGTTCGCATGTTCGGCGCATGCCGAACGTTATGGGCCATTCGCGCCAAATTCATGTGGCGCTCACGGACCACAAACCAAGCATGCACTGTGACCCCACATGCTTGGCCAATCACAGCGCCGGCAGCAAAGAGAGCAATAATTGGCCACAGGCATATAGCTCAGGGGGGTTTAGTACACGCCCCACTCTATATAAGGCCACCAGCACGACGGCCCTGTGTAGTGTGTTCCGGCGTGCAGGGAAAGAGCTAGATAGGCAGGGACAGTGTGTTCTTTTCTCAGGCATCTGCAGGAGTTAGTGGGTGTTGTGTGCCTCCAGCGCAGTATACACCTGTATATACCCTTTATTGCTGGTGTTCTCTCATACAGGCATCTGCAGTAGTTAGTGGGTGTTGTTTGCCCCCAGCACAGTATACACCTGTATCTACCCTTTATTGCTGGTGTTCTCTCATACAGGCATCTGCAGTAGTTAGTGGGTGTTGTGTGCCCCCAGCGCAGTATACACCTATATCTACCCATTATTGCTGGTGTTCTCTCATACAGGCATCTGCAGTAGTTAGTGGGTGTTGTGTGCTTCCAGCGCAGTATACACCTGTATCTACCCTTTATTGCTGGTGTTCTCTCATACAGGCATCTGCAGTAGTTAGTGGGTGTTGTGTGCCTACAGCACAGCATACACCTGTATCTACCCTTTATTGCTGGTGTTCTCTCATACAGGCATCTGCAGTAGTTAGTGGGTGTTGTGTGCCTCCAGCACAGTATACACCTGTATCTACCCTTTATTGCTGGTGTTCTATCATACAGGCATCTGAAGTAGTTAGTGGGTGTTGTGTGCCTACAGCACAACACAGTATGCACCTGGATCTATCCTTTATTGCTGGTGTTCTTTCATACAGGCATCTGCAGGAGTTAGTGGGTGTTGTGTGCCTCCAGCGCAGTATACACCTGTATCTACCCTTTATTGCTGGTGTTCTCTCATATAGGCATCTGCAGTAGTTAGTGAGTGTTGTGTGCCTACAGCACAGTATACACCTGTATCTACCCTTTATTGCTGGTGTTCTATCATACAGGCATCTGAAGTAGTTAGTGGGTGTTGTGTGCCTCCAGCACAGCACAGTATACACCTGTATCTACCCTTTATTGCTGGTGTTCTATCATACAGGCATCTGAGTAGTTAGTGGGTGTTGTGTGCCTCCAGCACAGCACAGTATACACCTGTATCTGCCCTTTATTGCTGGTGTTCTCTCATACAGGCATCTGCAGGAGTTAGTGGGTGTTGTGTGCCTCAAGCACAATATACACTACCCAATTGCTGGTTTTCCCATCTCCCTGAAGGCCATTACTATGTCTGGAAGGCCAACAAGGAGAGTCAGACAGTCATGAGTCAATAAAAGAGGGCAAGCAGGCTCTGTGTCTAGAGACAACAGTGCTGGTCAGCACGTGGCCATAGAACACGCTTGTCCTTATTTTCGGCAGCCAGCAAGCAGTGCCTTAGGCCCAATTTTTCAGCCTCTGTTTAACAGGGGCATGTAATTACAATTCTTGATATAATATTTCAAAGAAGGGCCCATTCCTGCGCCCACCGAGAGTAACTGTGAGGACTTATAGTGTTGTGGCACCACCACCACCACCACAACCACCAAAAGCCCAATTTTTCTACCACTGTTCAACAATGGCATGTAATTACAATTCTTGATATAATCGTTAACAGCAGGGTGCTCCAGTGCCCACCAATAGTCACTTTGAGGGCTTACAGTGTTGTGGCAACACCAACACCTTAGGCCCCCATTTCTGAAGAGCATATAGGGCAGGCCCCTACTTTCAAACATCCAACTTACAAACGTCTCATACTTGCAAACAGATGGAGACAACAGGAAGTGAGATGAAAAAAGACGGACGGCAAAAAAAATTATACAGGGGTGATTACCCTTTTTCTATGTTTTCCAAAAAGCTTAAAAATCAGGTTTTTTTTGACTGGAGCTACACTTTAAAAATGTACCAGTTCAAAATTACAAACAGATTCTACTTAACACAACAAACCTACACAGTCCCTGTCTTGTTTGCACCGCCTGTATACTGCTGTTCTGAGTATATAGGGCCTGGGGGCCCAGCGCCTTTCCTTTTTTTTTTTTATTTGGGTACGTGGTTCCCCTTAATATCCATACAAGTAATGGTAATGGGCAGGGGGGGCTACCTATGCCATTTTTCTCAATGATTTTCATCCGTATTGCCGGAACCAGACATTACATTAAAACCGCAAGCAGTTTTAAATTACTTTTTTTCAGTTAAATGTCATTTTGTGCATTAAAATTAGCACTTTTTATTTTGAACATTCGAGTCCCATAGACTTCAATGGGGTTCTAAAGTTTTCGGTCCGTTCGAAAGTTCTGGTGCGAACCGAACTGGGGGGTGTTCGGCTCATCGCTAGTAACCTGTTCATGATGAAACTCACACTTTTCCAACTGGCAATACAGATTATTATCTCTCGGCCTCTGTAGCACAAGGGAGACCTCTGTGTGGTGGCTCTCTAGGGGATTAGAATATATGAGAATGTTGTCGAGAATGGGGTGCTTCTACATTATGAAAGCCAAGCTCACTATAAAAGAAAAAAAATATTCCTCAACAAAAATGTCTGCTGCCAGAGCATGCTGTTGCTGAGGCTGTCAGTGAAAATCATACTTTCCGTAACACCACATACAACTTAAAGGCATACCCCAAATTTGTAATTTAAAGGTTTGGGTGGATTTTTAATAGATTTTTAAAATGTAAAGTTTGTGTTTTTTCAATGTCACCCTGGAAGTCACGTGAAAAGGGCCTTCTTCGTGCCGTACAGTGTTTTTTAGCCTTGGTACACATTCTGCATGGCAGTGCCCAGTTTCCCATGCCTTTCTTTGACAATAGCTTCCCTTTTAGACTTAAAATTTCCAGAATTTAGTAACAGGATCCCCCCCATCAACTTCAATGTCATTTATTTGACCAGCGACCGCTGCAACTATATTATTCAATGGGATTGGCTGGTAGGCTTGATTTCTTCAAATCTCCTATAATTCATTGGATCCAGGCAGATTCCATCATCCTTACTTCCAAATATACTTACTGGCCCATCACTATGTTGGGCTGCCTCACTGGCCCATCACTATGTTGGGCTGCCTCACTGGCCAGCAGAAATGCATAGGAAGCAGAAGAGGGCAGGAAATATTTGATGCTATCAGGAAGTGCAGAAACTTTGAATGATCAGAATGACCAAGCATAACAGAGAAACTTTAGCTTTTAAATTAAATAGGAAAAGAACCCACATGTATATGAATTTTTTAATTTGTATAAAAGTCACAAACCATGACCAAAATACTTCTGCAAGTCACCTGGGATAGCAGAGTGTAAAGACATATACAGATATGACAGCATTAAAACCCAGCAGAGGGTCACCTTAGCTCTCCAGAGATTTACTGCAACCCAGAATGGAACTCATTTGAGGCATCTGGCAAGCTTTCACAGGGCCCCTTCACACACAACAGCAAAGAGAAAGTAGCAACAGACTTACACAGAACTCGCAACAGGGAATAGACAATGTTGTACAGGTACTATTCCCAGCATACTTTCTGTCCAGTAAGTAAAAAGGGATTTAATTTAAAATCTGCTCTTAAAATATTTATAAAAGTATAGGTCTCATTGGCCATTGGCATGCTTTACACATACTGTATGTGCAAGCTACACTCTACTACAAAAGTGATATTCTAAGCCTTATACTGCTATTAATAAACAAAGAACAAACATTCTCTTTGTAGGTTTAAAATTGCCAATATTTTTAACATTTATACATGAACTAGATAGAGACTTTTAAATGTGTCTGGAGAATAGCTAGAGAGGGACATTCCTTTTAAATAATATTAAATCATTTCATTATTTTTAATAGATTGCAGTGGACTAGCAGTTTTTTTGCAATATCTTTCTTCTATGTACATGTATTCTGAAGAAAATGGACCTAGAACCACCTTGCCTATTAGCTGAATATCCTGTCATATAATCATGCTGTACTCCTTAAAGTAACAAAAAAGGGAATAAAATATGTGATATTAAGTTCACCAGGGAGCAATTAAGTATAGGTATAAGTATATAAAGTCAAATATTGAATTCAATGTGCCCAATACATACTGTACAAAAGTGTGTTTGTGCTTAACATTTCCAATACACATACAGTGCCTTGCAAAAGTATTCACCCCCCCCCCCCCTTGGCTTTTTACCCATTTTGCTACATTACACTGCCTTAACCCTCTTGGGGATGGCGTTCACCAGAGCTTCACAGGTTGCCACTGGAGTGCTCTTCCACTCCTCCATGATGACATCACGGAGCTGTTTGATGTTAGAGACCTTGCGCTCTTCCACCTTCCTTTTGAGGATGCCCCACAGATGCTAAATAGTGTTTAGGTCTGGAGACATGCTTGGCCAATTCATCACCTTTACCCTCAGCTTCTTTAGCAAGGCAGTGGTCGTCTTGGAGGTGTGTTTGGGATCGATTACTGCCCTGCAGCCCAGTCTCCGAAGGGAGGGGATCATGCTCTGCTTCAGTATGTCACAGTACATGTTGGCATTCATGGTTCCCTCAAAGACCATGGCACTCCCACCACCATGCTTGACTGTAGACAAGCCATACTTGTCTTTGTACTCCTCATCTGGTTGCCGCCACACACACTTAAACACCATCTGAACCAAATAAGTTTATCTTGGTCACATCAGACCACAGAACATGATTCCAGTAATCCATATCCTTAGTCTAATTGTCTTCAGCAAACCATTTGCAGGATTTCTTGTGCATTATCTTTAAAAGAGGCTTCCTTCTAGGACGACAGCCATGCAGAGCATTTTGATGCAGTGTGTGGCATATGGTCTGACACCTTCAATCTCTGCAGCAATGGTGGCAGCACACATCTGTCTATTTCCCAAAGACAACCTTTGGATATGATGCTAAGCACATGCACTCAACTTCTTTGGTCGGCCATGGCGGGGGCCTGTTCTGAGTGGAACCTGTCCTGTTAAACCGCTGTATGGTCTTGCCCTCCGTGCTGCATCTCAGTTTCAGGGCCTTGGCAATCTTCTTATACTCTAGGCCATCTTTATGTAGAGCAACAATTCTTTTTTTCAGATCTTCAGAGAGTCCTTTGCCATCTTGAACTTCCAGTGACCAGTATGAGAGAGTGAGAGCGATAACACCAAAGTTAACACAACTGGTCCCCATTCACACCTGAGACATTGTAACACTAACGAGTCACATGACACATGTTTTCACATCTTTTTTGAAATTCCAACTTTGCTTTTCCTACATAAAATTAGTGACATTGACACATTAACATATATACCACACCTGCAGTTTTACAGTTCGCAAAATGTTGTAGTTTAAAGACTTTTCCATTTGGCAGTATAATATTTTATTTAGTATTCATGTATTGACAGACCATACATCTACCACATGTGAAAGTACCTGTTTGCAGTGATCTTTTCTACAGAGTCCTATAAAATTGCTTTGGACTAGTTTATCTTTAATGGCTATAGCCTTGCGAAAAGTGATGCAGGTATGTGAGGATGGAGTGTTGGATCAATTTCCAAAATCCGCCAGTGATTTTACTAATATTTTTTGTGTTGATTTTTGAACTTGGTAAATGGTCTGATATGTTGGTGTCTTGCAGGTGTGTCAGTGTCAGTTGGAAAGAGCAGATCATTTCTTGACTTATTCAAGGCTCTTTTAAAAGCCCTTTTAAGACAGGAATGAGAGTATCCCCGGCTTCATAATCTCTGTCTCAGGAGATCAGCCTCCAGCTGGAAGCAATCATCCATGGAGCAGTTCTGTCTCAAGCTGAGGTACTGACTGTACGGAATGGATTGTACAAAGGGTTGGGGATGGGCACTGGATGCATGCAAGATGGTGTTCCCTGCAGTGAGCTTACAATAAAGCCCCTGCCCTGTTGAAGACCTTTGTAGTCGAAACACAAAATCTGATGGCAGCAAGGCTGAATTGTGGGTCACTACAATCTGAGTCTATTTAGGAGTGCCAAAGCCACATTGATCTAGGGAGTGGGACTTATGCTCTGCCTATGATGACAGGTATTGCACTGATAGAGTTGTTCTGAGTAGGTCTGGACCCCATGAGGTTGAGTATAGGATCACCATCCTGGACAAGATGGGGAAAGCAGTTAAGCTGCCAGATACCAGGTACTAATGGTAAAGTGTGAGATAGACTGTTTCCTGCAAAGAAGGAGACCACCATTGTTCTTGTGCTCGACTGGGTTTTGTTTTAGTTGCCAGTAGCAACAGCATGCTCCTGAGAGTAGAAGACTGCTGGCCTATGTTTGTGGATTGCAAAATTGAGCCCTCAATCACTTTAAGATATATGATTAGGAGAATCTGTGATTTTTGAGTAATAGGACTTTTGTGCTCCATAGTATGTATATAGTTAGTAGATAGGGTGTGGGTTGTAAACCCTCATGTTTTTTAACCCTAATGCATTCTATATATTAAGGTGAAAAAACTTTTTTTAGTGCTGCAGCTATCCAGCCCCCCCCCCCCATTTTATTTACCTGGATGCTGTCATCCTCTGTCTGTGAACGATCACGCCATCTGTAGCTGGTGTTCTGTGTCCCAATTGGATAGATTGATAGCAGCGCGGCCAAATCCAATGATGCAGTGGCCGAGTCCTGCATTCTGTGTGAATGAACACAGATGTGGGACTCTCTGTAGCGTGCCCGCATGGGTGTCCACCAAGGAGAGTGCTTCTCCAATGTGGACACTCGATGTAGGGAGGAGCCACAAGCACTGCCGTGGGACCCCCAAAAGAGGAGGTTTGGGGCCACTCTACAAAAAACTGCACAGTGGAGGTAAGTATAACATGTCTGTTATTAAAAAAAAAAAAAAAAAAAGGAGTTTACAACCCCTTCAAATTCTCATGACTGAGCTCTGAGGTCAAGCCACTAACTACTGTCACACTAATTCTCCAAAATCTGCAACCACTACATAAAACTTACAAGAATAGAAATTGAGTGTCATGTCAGGGTTAGACTTTACATTCTAGAAATCCCAAAGTTTTAAAATTAAGTGGCCAGGAGTGTCATTCTTTTGTGAACAGGACTTCAGTATTTATTTGCTGTCTTGTTGTTTTCATGTAAGTGGAGCATCTCATCTGTCAACATGTTATTGGAGATTCAATGTTTTTTAATGCATCTACAATGTTTAATGCAATGCATGTTTTGCATGTTGATGCTATTTAGTTAGATCAGTATTTTTCAACTCCAGTCCTCAAGGCGCCCCAACAGGTCATGTTTTCAGGCTTTCCATTATTTTGGACTTGTGATTTGATCAGTTTCACCGCCTTACTAATTAACACAGCCGTTTCATCTGAGGGAAATCTAATTGTAAAAGTTTATTTGTAAAACAGATATCCAAATCTCAGAAAAGAGACATTGTTGTCAGAAACCATGAAACCAGGCCAAGACAGAAGTACAGTTAAATTACACTTGTTTAATATTAAAAGTAAAAAGAACAAACGTAGTCAAAACATAGCCAAAGTTCAGTAGCCGGAACGGATAGTCAGCCAAACCAGAAGTCAGGGATCAATGTAGTGGAACAGCAAGCAGGATCTGGAGCCAGAAGGGATGTCAGCAAAGCAAGTCTTGAACAGGATCGCAAGAGAGCATTTCAGTTTCTGTGATGTTGACCAAGGCGAAGGCAGAGCTCCTCTAGACTGGACGGCTTAAGTAGGCAGGACTGACGAGCAGGATATCATCAACAGCTGAGTAACTGTGGAGAGATAGGAGCTGGCAATTGGCCGACAGCTGAGCAGCCAACTCAGAGAAGGAAGGGCTGAGCCCAACCCTGACAATTGCCTACTTTATCAAATACACCTGTTAATAATATTTAGTTTTAATGATTTGTAGAAAGTTATTGCTTCAAGAGAAATTACCACTTCTCAATTTATTTAATCACTTGACTTCCAAGAGGTTTTACCTCCCTCGTGATCAGAGATTTTTGAGTACACATGCAACACTGCACAGATAACCTTTATATATTTTTTCAAACAAATAGAGCTTTCTTTTGGTGATATGAGATCACCCCTGGGTTTTTTATTATAAAAATGAAAAATAAAAAAAAACAGTCGTGCCTAGGATAAACAGCGAACTAACAAAAACTTTATGCAGCATCTGTTATCTAGTAATAAAGGTGAAAACGGAGTCTTAGGAAAATCCTACAAACAAAACAGCCCTAGCAAGGTGCCCAATAGTATATACAAGTAAATAGTGACACAATCCTCTACAAAAAAAATTACATTGAACAATCCAAACACAATTGTATATATAATGGGTTTAAAATATGTATCCTGTAAAAAAAAAAACTCAATTTTTTTTTACATTTTGGTAAAAAAACAAAAACAAAAAAAAAACAACAACAACATTTTCTACTTTCTGTTATAAAAAATATCAAATAGCATCAAATTTCTACATAAAATTTAGACCAAAATGTGTTCTTCTACATGTCTTTGGTAAAAACCAAACTGCATTTTTTGGGGACACTATATTGTTGGGTGTAGTTCTGATTGTGATCAACATACTGATCAGTACAGTCACTATACTAGTAATGGCAGTAATTGGTGACTTATAGTGTGACTGTAATACAGTGCCTTGAAAAATGTATTCATACCCCTTGAAATTTTACAACCAAAAATGTAAATGTATTTTATTGGGATTTTCTCTAATAGACCAACACAAAGTGGCACACAATTGTGAAGTGGAAGGAAAATAATAAATAGTTTTCAAATTTTTTTACAAATAAATATCTGAAAAGTTTGGTGTGCATTTGTATTCAGCCCCCCTGAGTCAGTACCTTGTAGAACCACCATTCACTGAGACATACCCAAAAAGACTTGCAGCTGTAATTGCAGCGAAAGGTGGCTCTACAAAGTATTGACTCAGGGGGGCTGAATACAAATGCACTTCACAAACTTTTCAGATATTTATTTGTAAAAAAAAAAATTGAAAACCATTTATCCTTTTTCTTCCACTTCACAATTATGTGTCACTTTGTGTTGGTCTATCACATAAAAAAAAAAAAAAATCGCAATAAAATACATTTATGTTTTTGGTTGCAACGTGACAAAATGTGTAAAATTTCAAGGGGTATGAACACCTTTTCTTTTTAATGCTAAGGCTCCATGCACACTGAAGCTCAAAAAAGTTTTTTCTGGACGCCAGATTGCTGGCAGAAAACGCTGGTTGAAAAACTTGCTTTTAACAGCGTTTTGTACTAGCGTTTATGAACGTTTATTAGCGTTAGCGTTTATGGGCGTTTTCAATAAAAATACACAGAGGACACTCCAAAAATCCCACAGTGCATTCCAAACTCCCACAATGCATTGAAAAAATAGAATGGCAAACACTAATTAACGCGTGTTAATGAGCGTTTATAAGCGTTTATGAGCGTTTATCGGCGTTTGTCGTTTTTTGGTGGTGAAAAACGGCACTTTGAACGCAAATTTCTAGCGTTCAGAAAAAAGCCAATAAACTCCACTGCTCATTAAAGCTAAAAAACTTCCATGTGTGCAAGGACACATAGCCTAACATAGAGTGGAGTTTATGGGCTTTTACAAAAAACACCCAAACTCCAATAAACTGCAGTTTATCAGCTCCAGTGTGCATGGAGCCTAACTGACATTGGCTGGGAGGGACATTAACCGGCACCGATAGTGACACTAATAGAGTGATCAGTGATTATACTGTACACTGTACTAATGGCGCTGGCTGGGAAGGTGTTAACATCAAAGGGCAATCAAGGGTTACCTGTGTGCCTAATGCCGCGTACACACGATCAGATTGTCTGGGGTACTTAGTCCACCGAAACGCATTTCAGCAGACAATTCGATCGTGTGTGGGCTTCAGCGGACTTTTCCAGCGTGAAGTCCGGCAGACTAAGAAAGTATTTTTGCACTCCAATCTTCCTGTCGTACTTGGGTTTCAGCAGACAATACGTTCATCAGTATGCTAGTACGGCGGACTAAGAATGACGCATGCTCAGAAGCAAGTACGAAAAAGGAAGCTATTGGTTACCGACTATTGAACTTCCTTTTTCTAGTCCCGTCGTACGTGCTGTACGTCATCGCGCTAGCAAACGGCGGACTTTCTGTGTGTCCGTGTGTGGCCAAGTCCGTTCGGTAGAAAGTCGCCAGACTATCCGCCAGATTGTTTGCCGGACTAAGTACGCCGGACAATTCGCTCGTGTGTACGCGGCATAAGTGCAATGTGTATAATGTGGGCTGTTTCTACTAACAGATCAGTCTGCTTTTTCTCCCTGAACTCAGAGTTGATTTCAGGGAGAAGAAACAGACAGAATGCTGTCTTTGTACAGAGTCACTGTCACTGGTGTGTTTGCCAACCCAGAACTGTGTGCTGTATTTGGCCATAGCTGATTAGCAGGTTTCAGCCATAAATCATTGGCTGAAATCTGCTGACAAACTTGTGCTGTGTCCAATCACAGCATGGGTCAGCAGGGGGGAGCGCGTATGCACGCCTCTAAATCAGGAAGTACCCTGCAATGTACAGGTACGTAGCGGTGCCCAAATGTGAGCGGGTGGCAAGCAGTTAAAGCAAATCTGTCACATCTGTAGCAACATTTGCAGTACTACTGACTGAGACAAGGCAGAATTTCATATTGGTTTATAAAATGCATGGTAATAAGCAGTTTATATAAAATATATTGTACTGTGCTAATATGGTATACTGAGAAAAACAATAGGCCACTGTTACTAAGCTCCTTCTGGTTGTAGTGATGACTCGCTAAACAGTTGTTAAATTGGGTCAATTTTCAGCTCCCAGTGGTAACCTGCCCTAACTGGACCCAGCAACTCATTGGCACACCAGTAGTGACACAAAAGATTTGGGAAATTATTTTAATATACTAGCAACAATTGTAATTGAGGTAAATGTAAATACCAGTGTAGCACTTACCGACGAAGGTGCTGCTGGCAATTGAATGGGCCTGAACTCTGCTCTTCCACCCTCAATAATTTGGCTCAACCCACTTGACACAGCTGTGTAAGCCCTTGTACACATGGTCGGACATTTCCGACCACAAAATCCGTCTGATATTTTCAGACGGATTTTGTCCAAAACTGGTGTGTTCCATACACACGGTTGGACAAAGTTGTCGGAAAATCTGATCGTTTGGAACGTGATGACGTCCGTTCATTACGACGGGACTATGTTCAGGCTAGTAGCCAATAGCTTTGGTCTCGTAATTTGATCTGAGCCTGCGTGGCACTTTGTCCAATTGGAATTCTCTACAAACAATCGGACATAGTCTGATCAGATCATGTTGTCGGAAAATTTTATATCCAGCTCTCAAACTTTGTTGGTCGGACATTCCAAAGGAAAAAGTCAGGTGGAATCCACACACGGTCGGATTATCCGACAACACGGTCCGATCGGACATTTTCAAGTACAAGGGCTTACAGTTTTGGTGCGAAGACCGAATAACAAAGAACAATTCAATAATGACAGTTTACATACATTGTGCCTTTGTTATGACCTTGGTATACACTGCTCGATCTGCAAGGAGAATGAACAAGCCTCACAACAATTGTACATAAACCAAAATATAAATTTACTGAACAAGTTTTAAACAATAAGTAAAAGAATTGTATTGGCACACAAGTTTGACACAATACTGAGATGAGTGTTTGTAAATGGCTATACTCAAGGGTTATCTAAATGACCCCTGCAAGCGCACCTCCAAGTGGGACTAATGCTCAAAGCGATAAACTCTTGGCACTGGGCACCTTCCCACTAACAGCAACTGCCATGCAGACACTCTAAGCCTGCAATACACTTTACATCGCCGGCAAAACAATATAACACAATGTAATACTCAAGAGCTCCCCCTGTGGTGAAATGTAGTTCTTTGTATGTAGCGGCAACACTGCAAGGCCTTACAGTGAATGATATAGTCTCTTGTCTTCTTTCTTCAGATAGCCATTATACTGCAGTATTTGTATTCCATAGGGTTTGCAGATGGTAATGTGACGTAAAGTAATGAACAACAGTAACTTCAATTGTGCAATGCACTTATAAACTCCTTTTCTGGCGATGTACCCCCATCGTCAGTCAATTGTTAGTGAAGTTAGGCTTTGAGGCCTATTTGAGCGCAGTCTAATTGAAAGAGACTGTTCCGTGGGACTACAAGTCTCAGCAATACTATGCGATTAGTCTAAGTGTGTGAAGTGATGTATATAACTTCTGGGCAACAGCCCTCTCACCACACCAGGCCTAGATAACTTAATGCCTCTGCTCTGGTGGTCTCAGTCCCGCTGCCAGCCAGCTCTGTCACACTGCACCTTTCTGCAAGATGACCGGGACCCTCGTTTTGCTCCATCGGGTGTTCTGGATCCTCTGGTCAGATCACACCACTGCTCCAGCGCACTGTGGTAAGACACTCTCAGTGGTTGCTGTTCTGCTCCACAGGATGCAGGCGGCGGCTCTTCCAGACACACCCCCACAGATCCCTGTAGGCAGGCCACGCGTCCCAGCAAGAAGAGACATAAAGTGGCCGGGCCTTTTATTACCTACCCAGCATGTAGTTCAGCCACTCAGTGTTCATGGGTAGGTGAGTGGGCATTGTGGGTAAGTGAGTCCTTTCTCAAAGTAAAACAATTAAGTCACTTCTTGCTTAGCTGTTATGTGAAAGTTTTTTTCCATTGCATAACATGAGAGAGAGCCAAATACCAATCTATTAACATGGTCCTATTAATAGCATTACATGGCAAAAATTCCAGCGCTACACCAGTGTAATGTAAGGTATTGCAAATAACAGTGCTCCCTAACTACTATGTACACACTCTGTCTAATCACTGTCCAGAGTAATAATAAAAAGCCTCCCAGTAGTGGGACCCCTAAGGTCACTTTGGAGCACTCACCTTCAAGCAAAGGTATTTGTAATCCTTGGGCATCTCCAAAGCACCCTGTGTACAGGCATACAAGCAGCTTTCCCTCTTTCTCTTGAAGTAGCTGCCAGCCACATGCACATGCTTTGCCAGCCCCTAGAGTCCTGTGTTCAATCCCCCCGGTGCCCTCAGTGACTTTCTTTAGGATCAGTTGGCTGCTCTTCTCACTATGCACTCTTGGCTTCCCCTATGGCTCTCCTCACTCTGCTCACAGAACACTCTCCATAGCCTGGTTCATTGTGTCCTCTCATGGCTCCTTTGATCAGAAATCCCACTAATCTCTTCTTCCTACTCTACGCTCCCCAAGGAGCAGGGCCAAGGACCAGCCACAGCTGAATAAAATGGTATTCCTTTCTTCTCTCTCTGCCTCTTACTGACCAATCAAGCGGTAGAAGACAGAAGGCTGAGCTGCAACGCGGCAGCAGAATTAAAGGGTTGTTGACCAGGTTTACATAATAAAACCAGATATCTGATTATCTCTAATTGCAATATCTTGAGCCACAGGCCCATCACAAGCATGTAGCAGGTTAGGTCACAGCACCTAATGTGTTCTAGACCAGTTAAGCAAAACATTTTAGCCATGAGATTAGCACTTTTTGCATCAGCTCAGGTGTCCATGAGACCCCTTCACACTTAAAATCCATGTCAACTTGCACTTAGAATACAACTCCAATGCAAACTACAAAGTACAGTAAATGCCAAAGGCCTTTGAAATGCACCACAATAGATACACAGTGTGTTAAAGAAAGCTGTAACTAAAAAAATGCTACAAGTACAGTTTTTTTTTTCTCCACCATTCATTGGCAGACTATTCAAAATGAATAGGCATTCTTGATGCAGCTCATGTTGACACGTGAAATACTGCTTGTATGTGATAAGTAGGGATGAGCTTCGTGTTCGAGTCGAACATACGTTCGACTCGAACATCGGCTGTACGCCCGTTCGCCGAATTCCGAACATTATGGGCCGTTCGCGCCAAATTCGTGTGGCGCTCACGGCCCACAATGCACTGCATCATCGCAGTGCATTGCTGGCTCATGATTGGCCAAGCATGCACTGTGACCCCGCATGCTTGGCCAATCACAGCGCCAGCAGCGAGGAGAGCCATGATTGGCCACAGGCAGGATGCCTGTGGCCAATCATAGCTCAGGCTGTGTAGTACACGCCCCACACTATATAAGGCCGCCAGCGCGGTGGCCTTGTGTAGTGTGTTGGCGTCTGAAGCAGTTAGTGGGTGTTCTGTGCACCTTCAACACAGTATACACCGATCGTTATCGGCCGATTTTCGATCTTGCTCTTCTGTAGTGGTTGTTGTCTGCGTGCCCTGACCGCAGTATACACCGCTATATTCACCTCACCTATATAGCTAGTAATCTATCTTTTATAATAGAGCTTGCAGTCAGTAGTGTTAGGAGCTTGTGCGTGCTGTCTGCGTGCTCTGTACCCAGTACACACCGCTATATCCACCTACATAGCTCTTCTCTATTTGAGCCATCTGCCATCTGCAGGAGTTATTGGAAGTTGTGTGTGCCTCCAGCACAGCACAGTATACATCTGTATATACCCCTTTACCTCTGGTGTTCTATAATAAAGGCATCTGCAGGAGTTAGTGGGTGTTTTGTGCCTCCAGCACAATATACACCTGTATCTACCCTTTATTGCTGTTCTCTAATAGAGCCATCTGCAGAGCTTAGTGGGTGTTGTGTGCCTCCATTACAGTATACCCCTTTATCTCTGGTGTTCTATAATAAAGGCATCTGCAGGAGTTAGTGGGTGTTGTGTGCCTCCAGCACAATATACGCCTGTATCTACCCTTTATTGCTGTTCTCTAATAGAGCCATCTGCAGGGCTTAGTGGGTGTTGTGTGCCTCCAGTACAGTATACCCCTTTATCTCTGGTGTTCTCTAATAAAGGCATCTGCAGGAGTTAGTGGGTGTTGTGTGACTCCAGCACAATATACACTACCCAACTGCTGTTTTATCCAACTCCCTTCAGGCCATTACCATGTCTGGAAGGCCAGCAAGGAGAGGCAGACAGGCGCGAGCCGATAAAAGAGGGCAAGCAGGCTCTGTGTCTAGAGACAACAGTGCTGGTCGTGGACGCGGTGCATTGTCATCAGCACGTGGCCATGGGACACGCTTGTCCTTCTTTTCGGCAGCTGGACATGTTAAACCGCAACATGCCAACGACTTGGTAGAGTGGATGACCAAGCCCTCTTCATCCTCTTCATCCTCTCTCACCCAGTCTCAGGGTACTAGCAAAGCAGCTGCCAACGCATCGTCTTCCCTCGTCTCAATGTCATCATCAGTGACTCCTTCCCTAGACCCACCACGTCCTCCTGAGGAGTCTCCTGAACTCTTTGAGCACAGTGTTGGGTACATGCTCCAGGAGGATGCCCAGTGTTTTGTAGGCTCTGATGATGACACTCAGCTAGAGGAAGGCAGTAGCGTGAATGCAGAGAGAGGGGATGCTCAAGAAGGACAGCAATCTGGCAGTCATGTTCCACAAGCTGCAGCATATTGCCAGGTTTGCTACAGCGATGAAGAGGGAGGGGATGATGAGGTCACTGACTCCACGTGGGTGCCTGGTAGGAGAGAGGAGGAGGAGGAGGCACATGTCCAATGAGGCGGGATGCCCTCCGGGGGCCAGCTTAGGGGCAGCACACCGACTGAATCACACCGCAGAGCTCCACCTGTGCAGGGCGCTGCCTCTGCGCGTTATCCTAAAAGTTCTTTGGTGTGGGCCTTTTTTGAGACGAGTGCATCAGATCGCACCGCTGCTATTTGCAACATACAGTGGTGTGAAAAAGTGTTTGCCCCCTTCCTAATTTCCTGTTCCTTTGCATGTTTGTCACACTTAAGTGTTTCGGAACATCAAACCAATTTAAACAATAGTCAAGGACAACACAAGTAAACACAAAATGCAATTTGTAAATGAAGGTGTTTATTATTAAAGGTGAAAAAAAATCCAAACCATCATGGCCCTGTGTGAAAAAGTGATTGCCCCCTAAACCTAATAACTGGTTGGGCCACCCTTAGCAGCAACAACTGCAACCAAGCGTTTGCGATAACGTGCAATGAGGCTTTTACAGCATCCTGGAGGAATTTTGGCCCACTCATCTTTGCAGAATTGTCCTAATTCAGTTACATTAGAGGGTTTTCGAGCATGAACGGCCTTTTTAAGGTCATACCACAACATCTCAATAGGATTCAGGTCAGGACTTTGGCTAGGCCACTCCAAAGTCTTCATTTTGTTTTTCTTCAGCCATTCGGTGGTGGACTTGCTGGTGTCTTTAGGATCATTGTCCTGCTGCAGAACCCAAGTTCGTTTCAGCTTGAGTACACGAACAGATGATCGGACATTCTCCTTCAGGATCTCTTGGTAGACAGCAGAATTCATAGTTCCTTTTATCACGGCAAGTCTTCCAGGTCCTGAAGCAGCAAAACAGCCCCAGACCATCACACTACCACCACCATATTTTACGGTTGGTATAATGTTCTTTTTATGAAATGCAGTGTTCCTTCTACGCCAGATATACTTGGACACACACCTTCCAAAGAGTTCCACTTTTGTCTCATCGGTCCACAGAATGTTGTCCCAAAAGTCTTGGGGATCATCAAGATGTGTTGTGGAGAAATTGAGGCGAGCTTTGATGTTCTTTTTGCTCAGCAGTGGTTTTCTCCTTGGAACTCTGCCATGCAGGCCATTTTTGCCCAGTCTTTTCCTGATGGTGGAGGCATGAACGCTGACCTTAACTGAGGCAAGTGAGGCCTGCAGTTCCTTGGACGTTGTTGTGGGGTCTTTTGTGACCTCTTGGATGAGTCGTCGCTGCGCTCTTGGGGTAATTTTGGGCGGCCGGCCACTCCTGGGAAGGTTCACCACTGTTCCATGTCTTCGCCATTTGTGGATAATGGCTCTCACTGTGGTTCGCTGGATTCCCAAAGCTTTGGAAATGGCTTTATAACCCTTTCCAGACTGATAGATCTCAATTACTTTCTTTTTCAATTGTTCCTGAATTTCTTTGGGTCTCGGCATGATGTGTAGCTTTTAAGGATCTTCTGGTGGACCTTACTGTGTCAAGCAGCTCCTATTTAAGTGATGCCTTGATTGTGAACAGGTGTGGCAATAATCAGGCCTGGGTGTGGCTAGAGAAATTGAACTCAGGTGTGGACAACCACAGTTATAGTATGTTTTAACAAGGGGGGCAATCACTTTTTCACACAGGGCCATGATGGTTTGGATTTTTTTTCACCTTTAATAATAAACACCTTCATTTACAAATTGCATTTTGTGTTTACTTGTGTTGTCCTTGACTATTGTTTAAATTGGTTTGATGTTCCGAAACACTTAAGTGTGACAAACATGCAAAGGAACAGGAAATGAGGAAGGGGGCAAACACTTTTTCACACCACTGTATGTCTCCAGCGTATCTCACGTGGCCAAAACATCAGCCGCTTGGGCACCACATGCTTGACCAGACATATGTTGACTTGCCATGCAGCTCGTTGGCAAGCGTACCTCAAAGACCCACACCAAAGAACAAAGCGGATCTCTCCTTGCTCCTCATCAGCTGGCATCTCCAACCCCATTAGACCTTCAGTCCTCTCTGAAACCTGCTCTGAGAGGAATGAAGGTGTAGAATTAGGTGTGTCACAGCCAAGTGCTTCCGGGCACTCTACTAGCAGTACACCCACGTCCGATTATAGCAGGCAAATGTCCCTGCCCCAGCTGCTGGACCGGCGAAAGAAGTTCACTCCCAGCCATCCACATGCCCAGCGGTTGAATGCTAGCTTGGCTAAATTGCTAGCACTTCAACTGCTGCCTTTTCAGTTGGTAGACTCGGCCCCCTTCCGTGAGTTTGTACAATGTGCGGTTCCTCAGTGGCAGGTCCCCAAACGCCACTTTTTATCACGGAAGGCGATTCCGGCTCTCTACCGGCATGTGGAAGGCAATGTCCTTGCCTCGCTGGACAGGGCGGTCAGCGGTAAAGTGCATATTACCGCTGACTCATGGTCCAGCAGGCATGGACAGGGACGTTACCTGTCTTTCACGGCCCATTGGGTCACTCTTCTGGCAGCTGGGAAGGATGCAGGACAAGGTGCAGTAGTGTTGGAGGTTGTTCCGCCACCATGCCTCCAAAATGCTACTATTGGTTGTGACACACCTCTCTCCTCCAGCCCCTCCTCTTCTTCTTCATCCATGGCCTCTTCCAGTGCTCTGTCCTCAGAACCAGCGGTGCTCCGTAGGCGTTCCAGGGGCTACGCAAGTACGCAGGCAAAACAATGCCATGCCGTGCTTGCGCTGGTTTGTTTGGGGGACAGGAGCCACACTGGAGCGGATGTTTTGTTAGCTCTGCAGGGGCAGGCTGAGAGGTGGTTGACACCACGCCAGCTTAAGCCAGGAATGGTGGTTTGCGACAATGGCACCAACCTCTTCTCCGCCCTCCGACAGGGACAACTGACCCATGTGCCCGGTGTAGCTCACGTCCTTAACCTGGTGGTGCAGCGGTTCTTGGGCAGGTACCCGGGCTTACAGGATGTCCTGAAGCAGGCCAGGAAAGTCTGTGTGCATTTCCGCCGATCATTTAATGCCTGTGCTCGGCTGGCTGAGCTCCAAAAGGAGTTGAACCTGCCCAAGAACCACCTTATATGTGACATGCCCACCAGGTGGAACTCATCGTTGGGCATGCTACAGCAGCTGCACACGCAGCAGAGGGCCATCAATGAGTACCTGTGCGACTACGGCACCAGGACAGGGTCAGGGGAGCTCGGTTTTTTCTCACCACGCCAGTGGGGCATGATCAGGGATGCATGCACTGTCCTGTCACCGTTTGAGGAGGCCACAAGGATGGTGAGCAGTGACAGTGCATGCATCAGTGACACTGTACCTCTTGTCCACCTCTTGGAGCATACGCTGCGTGGAATAATGGACAGGGCACTTGAGGCAGAACAGAGGCAGGAAGAGGAGGACTTCCTTGCCTCTCAAGGCCCCCTTTATCCAGACAGTGTTCCTGCTGTGCCACCCATCACACAGGAAGAGGATGAGGAGGAGGAAGAGGAGGAAGAGGATGATTGTGTCAGCATGGAGGTGGAGGCTGGCACTCAGCATCAGCAGCAGCAGTCTTGTAGGGATGATTTACAGTCCCAAGAAAAGATGCTGAGTGACTGTCCTGTTATGTTGATTGTCTATCCTCTTCCTCCTCCGCTGATATGTTGGAAGAACATTTCTGGTTCTGGGTGATGCCATCAGCCCAATTTTTCTGCCCCTGTTTAACAGGGGCGTTTAATTACAATTTGTGATGCAATGCTTTGCAGCAGGGCTAATTCCTGCAATAAAAATAGAGTATATGGGAGAGGTTGCAGTGTCGTGGCACCAGCACCAGTGCCTAAGGCCCAATTTTTCTGCCCCTGTTTAACAGGGGCGTTTAATTACAATTTTTGATGCAATGCTTTGCAGCAGGGCTAATTCCTGCAATAAAACTAGAGTATATGGGAGAGGTTGCAGTGTCGTGGCAGCAGCACCAGTGCCTAAGGCCCAATTTTTCTGCCCCTGTTTAACAGGGGCGTTTAATTACAATTTTTGATGCAATGCTTTGCAGCAGGGCTAATTCCTGCAATAAAACTAGAGTATATGGGAGAGGTTGCAGTGTCGTGGCACCAGCACCAGTGCCTACGGACCAATTTTTCTGCCCCTGTTTAACAGGGACATGTAATTACAATTCTTGATATAATATTTCACAGGAGGGCCCCTTCCTGTGCCCACCCAGAGTAACTGTGAGGACTTATAGTGTTGTGGCACCAGCACCACAACCACCAAAGTTCAATTTTTCTACCACTGTTCAACAATGGCATGTAATTACAATTCTTGATATAATCGTTCACAGCAGGGCGCTCCAGCGCCCACCAAGAGTCACTTTGAGGGCTTACAATGTTGTGGCAAAACCAACACCTTGTTCCGCCATTTCTGCAGAGCATATAGGGCAGGCCCCTACTTTCAAACATCCAACTTACAAACATATACAGGGGTGATAACCCTTCCCTATGTTTTCCAAAAAGCTTAAAAAATAGTTTTTTTGACTGGAGCTACACTTTAAAAATGTACCAGTTGAAAATTACAAACAGATTCAACTTAACACAACAAACCTACACAGTCCCTGTCTTGTTTGCACCGCCTGTATACTGCTGTTCTGAGTATATAGGGCCTGGGGGCCACACGCATTTCCTTTTTTTAATATGGGTACTGGGTTCCCCTTAATATGCGTACAAGACCCAAAGGGGCTGGTAATGGGCAGGGAGGGCCTTTTTCTCAATGATTTTCAACCATATTGCAGGAACCAGATATAACATTAAAACCGCAAGCAGTTTTAAATGATGTTATTTCCGTTTAATGTCATTTTGTGCAGGGAGTGTTCTAAACACGGGAAACACGTGGCACTTCACAGGCATACTACAGACACCCCCCAGGCACCATATTTAAAGGAATATTTAACTTTTTTTTCACTTTAATCGTCATTAAAATCAGTGCTCCCGCCAAAACGGACATTTTTTAAAACATTTTAGGCATTGACCCATGTCCCCTGGGGCAGGAGCCAGGTCCCCAAACCCTTTTTAGGACAGTATCTTGCATATTAGCCGTTAAAATTAGCACTTTTAATTTCGAACGTTTGAGTCCCATAGACTTCAATGGGGTTCTAAAGTTCATACGAATTTGGGGTCCGTTCGAAAGTTCTGGTGCGAACCGAACTGGGGGGTGTTCGGCTCATCCCTAGTAATAAGGCACCACACCTGATTTGCAGGTTTGAAGGGGCCTTTAACCACTTCAATACCAGGCACTTAGACACCTTCCTGCCCAAGCCAATTTTCAGCTTTCAGCACTTTCGCAATTTGAATGACAATTGCACAGTCATACAACACTGTACCCTTACATTTTTTAAATCTTTTAAATCTTTTTTTTCTTTTCAATAATTTTTATTAATTTTCAAGAAAGTATACATGAAACATACATACAATAATGCTTTCCATCAATTACAAGTACATTCGACTGAGAAACAGTAAGTATGGTATATGCAACATGAGGTTTACACGCAAAATCTTACAGGTGTCATCAAAAGAGGAGAAACATCATAAGACAATTCTAGGCTGAGTACAAGGTGCACCCCACGTCATGCCTCTGTTAATCCATGGCTTTAAGGGTCCTCCACCCCCGACCGCCCCAAGGGGGTCACACTGCAGTCGGAGGCAGCAAATATAACCTCTAAATTGCTGAACCTAGACCCAAATTAGCTCTAAGGTAATATATAAGCTCCCTGGTCGGGTCTACATCTATGGATGCGTGGCAATACTAATGTGTAGAGTGACAAAGAAAATAGGAAAAGAAACAAGAGATAGAGGAAAAGGAGAAAAAGAAAGAAAAGAAGTGTAGGTGCTTAGGCCCGCTTGTCATTTCCGCTATGATATTAAGATTAGTTCAGGTTATGTGGCGTTGCATCTATTGCTATAATGTTTGTGCCAGTCTACCCATGGTCTCCAGATTTGAAATCTAGAATGGAGTCTATTCTGGGAAGCCAGGAACATAATTTCATACGTAACATGTAGGTTAATTGTCTCAATTACTTTCGCTACAATAGGAGGATCTGGGTTCGCCCATTTTCTTGATATCTCTAATCGTGCGCCTAGCAGGACTTGAGACAGGACGTGTCTATGGGAGTGGGGAATTGTATCTATACCTAGAGACAAGAGTACAAGACCCGGATCACATCTCCTTTGCGTTCCTAAGATGCCACCCATAATTTTGAAAATTTCCCTCCAGTATTTTGCCAGTTTTGGGCAGGCCCACAGGATATGCAATAGGGATCCCCTTTGTCCGCATTGTCTCTAGCAAAATGGGGACTTACCCGGGTCGAACCCAGCTAATCTTGTGGGTGTTAGGTACCACCTCAGCAAGATTTTCTGGTACAATTCCCATAAATTTAAGCTTTTAGTGGCATCTTATACAGATGCTATGGCGGCCTGCCATTGTTCGATGGTCCAGTCTGTTTGTAAGTCTAATTCCCAAGTTCTCATGGAAGGGGATTTAAGAAAGGCCTTCTTCTGGTGTAGAGAGCCATAGAATAGGGAAATACCTCGAGTGGAAGTGTTTGGATTATGAAAGTAATCATATATTTGCCAGGGTACAGTAGTGTGCGTATCTCCAATAGACTGTAGTAGATGTGCAATTTGGGTATATGCATAGTGGTCCTTGGGCTGCAATGCGTACTCAATCTGGAGTGTTCGAAAAGTTTTAAGGGCCGGCCCAATTTTCAAATCATCTACTAAGGTGATTCCTTTAGTTACCCAATGTGCAACATGTAAATTCGGGATCAGTATTTGTAAGCTCATAATGGAGTGCTGTATGACCTTGACTGGGGCTGTAGTTAAGGAATCTGTAATAAAGAGATTCGACATCTTCAATGTTGCCTTCATAGTGGGCGGCAAGTGTGGTGGGAAACGTTGCATGAGTCTGCTAGTCATAAGTAAATCGCACAGCCTTCCATTAGGAGATTGGTGTGATTCCATGTCCCTCCAACGAGGAGTGTGGTTCCCTGAAAACCAATATTTTAGTTGAGCTAGAACTGCTTCGACATAATAGTCCTGGATAACCACATGTCCCACTCCTCCAGCCGACCTGGCTTTAATTAATTTTTGGAAAGCACATCTAGCCTTTTTCCCCTGCCACAGGAATGCGTTCAGTCTAGCTTGTGCCGTGCGGAAAAAAGCGTTTGGCACTGGAATGGGCAGGGTCCTAAATAAGTAAATAAACTGAGGAAGCACTACCATTTTAAAGGCTGCTAATCGGCCGAACCACGTCATTTCCATCTTACTAATTGTCTGGAGCTTCAGGGGAAGTTCACTCAAAAATGGGGTATAATTAGCTTCGACCAGCCGTTCTGATTTATCAGTTAGGGTGACTCCAAGGTACTTGATTCCCCCGGTACTCCAGACATATGGAAATTGGGCCTTGAGAGCGCTGCTAGTAGAATTATCAATACCCAATCCTAATACATAAGACTTATTATCGTTTACTTTATAGTAGGACACTCGTCCGAACAATTTCAAAGTAGCGTGCGTTGCTGCTAGAGAGGGGCCCACCTCCGTCATGATTACAACTACATCATCCGCAAGCAAGCTGATAGAATGTGTTTGATTACCTAGAGGGAAGCCCTTAATATCCGGATGAGTTCTAATAGCAATGGCTAGGGGTTCCATCAGTAAATTAAATATTAGAGGTGACAGGGGGCACCCCTGCCTGGTACCATTCGAAATAGTAAATGGGGTTGAGAGAATACCTGATGTGTAAACTCTGGCTGAGGGTTCCGAGTACAGGGCCAAAATTGTGGATAACGCCAGGCCAGAGAAACCAAAGGACTCCAGCACCCTAGTCATTTATAGCCAGTGCACCCCATCGAAGGCCTTCTCCGCGTCCAAAGACAGGAGCAGAGAAGGCCTTCGCTGCATCTGTGCAAGGTGGATAACATTAATAATGCGGCGTGTGGCATCTGAGGTTTGTCTATGTTTGGTAAATCCAGTTCGATCCGGGTGTATAATTGTGGGTAGGATATCAACCAACCGTAAGGCTATTATTTTAGCATAAAGCTTAATGTCAGTATTCAATAACGATATTGGTCTGAAGTTTGCTGGAGAGGTGGGCTCCTTCCCCGGCTTTGGCAACGCAACAATCAAGGCTTCTAACATCTCCCGAGGAAAGGAATACGAGGCAGCAGCAGATTGGAAGACTTGAAGCAACAAAGGTGCCCAGTAAGCAAGTGGTTAAACTAAAATTAAAAAGAATGCTATAAATTATATCAAAGAATGGCCCTAACTCAACCACATTCCAAAAAGCATAGATATTGAAAAACAAATTGTTTCCTCTAAAGAGGGGACTTTCAAACAGGATGAGTGGCCAAAAAAGAAAAGTAAATAATTGAAGTATAAGGCATATGATAAAACAATACAACATTTTTAATCATAGTAGTCAAAAATATTAAAAAGTATGAACATACAGTGGTGTGAAAAAGTGTTTGCCCCCTTCCTCATTTCCTGTTCCTTTGCATGTTTGTCACACTTAAGTGTTTCGGAACATCAAACCAATTTAAACAATAGTCAAGGACAACACAAGTAAACACAAAATGCAATTTGTAAATGAAGGTGTTTATTATTAAAGGTGAAAAAAAAATCCAAACCATCATGGCCCTGTGTGAAAAAGTGATTGCCCCCTAAACCTAATAACTGGTTGGGCCAACTGCAACCAAGCGTTTGCGATAACGTGCAATGAGGCTTTTACAGCGTCCTGGAGGAATTTTGGCCCACTCACCTTTGCAGAATTGTCCTAATTCAGTTACATTAGAGGGTTTTCGAGCATGAACGGCCTTTTTAAGGTCATACCACAACATCTCAATAGGATTCAGGTCCGGACTTTGGCTAGGCCACTCCAAAGTCTTCATTTTGTTTTTCTTCAGCCATTCGGTGGTGGACTTGCTGGTGTCTTTAGGATCATTGTCCTGCTGCAGAACCCAAGTTCGTTTCAGCTTGAGTACACGAACAGATGGTCGGACATTCTCCTTCAGGATCTCTTGGTAGACAGCAGAATTCATAGTTCCTTTTATCACGGCAAGTCTTCCAGGTCCTGAAGCAGCAAAACAGCCCCAGACCATCACACTACCACCACCATATTTTACTGTTGGTATAATGTTCTTTTTATGAAATGCAGTGTTCCTTCTACGCCAGATATACTTGGACACACACCTTCCAAAGAGTTCCACTTTTGTCTCATCGGTCCACAGAATGTTGTCCCAAAAGTCTTGGGGATCATCAAGATGTGTTGTGGAGAAATTGAGACAAGCTTTGATGTTCTTTTTGCTCAGCAGTGGTTTTCTCCTTGGAACTCTGCCATGCAGGCCATTTTTGCCCAGTCTTTTCCTGATGGTGGAGGCATGAACGCTGACCTTAACTGAGGCAAGTGAGGCCTGCAGTTCCTTGGACGTTGTTGTGGGGTCTTTTGTGACCTCTTGGATGAGTCGTCGCTGCGCTCTTGGGGTAATTTTGGGCGGCCGGGTTCACCACTGTTCCATGTCTTCGCCATTTGTGGATAATGGCTCTCACTGTGGTTCGCTGGATTCCCAAAGCTTTGGAAATGGCTTTATAACCCTTTCCAGACTGATAGATCTCAATTACTTTCTTTCTCAATTGTTCCTGAATTTCTTTGGGTCTCGGCATGATGTGTAGCTTTTAAGGATCTTCTGGTGGACCTTACTGTGTCAAGCAGCTCCTATTTAAGTGATGCCTTGATTGTGAACAGGTGTGGCAATAATCAGGCCTGGGTGTGGCTAGAGAAATTGAACTCAGGTGTGGATAACCACAGTTATAGTATGTTTTAACAAGGGGGGCAATCCCTTTTTCACACAGGGCCATGATGGTTTGGATTTTTTTTCACCTTTAATAATAAACACCTTCATTTAAAAATTGCATTTTGTGTTTACTTGTGTTGTCCTTGACTATTGTTTAAATTGGTTTGATGTTCCGAAACACTTAAGTGTGACAAACATGCAAAGGAACAGGAAATGAGGAAGGGGGCAAACACTTTTTCACACCATTGTATACACAATATAATGGATGATACAATTTACATGTTTATAGGAAACTGGAAAAACACATTCAATATATTGTTATATACAGATCATGTTTATTTCGCTACGCCATATAGCACTGCAGAAATAGAAACCCAACGTGTTACAAGATTTTTTATATGGTTAAACTCTCTTCATCAGGGTATACGTGATTAATATAGAACCAGCAAAAAGATACAAATGTGACTTTCTCCACAAAAACATATATAGGATGCAAACAGAGGAACCCCTCCCAATGGCTTCTGAATGGTCGGGCAAACCAATGGGCCTAGGAACTGCAGCTAGCACCAACGCACAGCCAAGTCCCCCACAAAGGACATCCAGAAACAGCCATATGAGGACAGAGCCTCAAAATCCCTTTTAATCCACAAAAAGCCAGATAGGGGGACCAGATGCTGGGAGCTGTAAGTGCGGGACGTCAGCAACAGGTGACACAAAAATCGTTTGAATATAGAGAGTTACACCAACACTCCTGCTGTGTATTATTCAACTGAGACGCCTAATCCGCGTGTGTGCACCGTCGTCCGCATTTTAGAACTTGGACACTGGAGAAAGTCACATTTGTATCTTTTTGCTGGTTCTATATTAATCACGTATATCACTGATGAAGAGCGTTTAACCATATAAAAAATCTTGAAACACGTTGGGTTTCTATTTCTGCTGCAGTGCTATATGGCGCAGCGAAATAAACGTGATCTGTATATGACAATATATTGAATGTGTTTTTCCAGTTTTCTATAAACATGTAAATTGTATTGTCCATTATATTGTGTATATGTTCATACTTTTGAATATTTTTGACTACTATGATTTAAAATGCTGTATTGTTTTATCATGCCTTATACATCAATTATTTCCTTTTCATTTTTGGCCACTCATCCTGTTTGAAAGTCCCCTCTTTAGAGGAAACAATTAGTTTTTCAATATCTATCCTTTAAACTACAAGTATAGCTGCACTTTCATTTTAAATATACACTTGCATTTGACCCTACAACATCTGAAAAAAGTCAGTTTGATGGGTTAACTTTCTTGAATTAAGTCTTGTAATCCATAATATCACTTGCAATCTCCTGCCCTGTGAATACAAATTTTCCTCTACTGGAAGAGGAGATGCTGATTCAGTTTAAAAGAGAGCAGGCCTCCTGTCTCCAAACAGTATCCACTAGAATTGGCCAGGAATAGCTTTTTGAACAGCAAAATTGATGTCAGTACACACCCAGGACATGCTGCTGGAAACAAGATTTGTATTCAGTACAGGTAACTTATTGGCATTTTTTATAGACTGCAGGGACAAGCACAAATGTATAATTCACACTGAAAGTACACTATACTATACTATACTGTACTATACTTGAAATCTCTGACACTTCAAAAATCTTTGCATGGCACCAGGGCTGTCTTTAATATTGATTGCACCCTGGGCAAACATTTTCTTTGAGCCCCCCAGCTTCAATCAAGCCCCCCCCCCCCCCCGCCCTTAGACATACAGTAAATATCAGCTAGAATCAGGTCAGGTAGCAATTTCAATTGGTTGCCAGAGGTTACAGCATATCATTACTGCTCTTTACCTGGATGCTAGAGGTTACAGCACACATTATGACATTGATTAGTTGCTAGAGGTTACGGGCACATCATTTCTGCTAACCGATTGGTTGCTAGAGGTTACTGCACATCCTTTGACACGCATAGGGCAGCCTGTTGATTTCATTAACACTTACTTATTGGTTGCTAGAAGTCACAGCACATCAATACGGCCCACTGATTGGTTGCTGAAGGTTACAGTACATCATCTTCTGACTGCCTTCACACCATGGACTGGGGAGGTGAGAGGACCCACCAATGGACAGAAAACTCCTAGAACTTGTTATTAGCAATGAGCAGAGCAAAGCTACACACAGCTATGAAAGTTAACTGAGTGCAGCTAGGAACAGAGCACAATAGGAGCAGTATCCCTGAGGACAGGCTGCCAGAAATAAATGACAAGTCATGCTGCATGTTGTATAGCAGTGTGGAGGGGTGAGCTCTCGTACAGAGTGCAGGGTTTAGAGGTGAGCTGTGTACAGAGTGCAGGGTTTAGGGGTGAGCTGTGTACAGAGTGCAGGGTTTATGGGGTGAGCTGTATACAGATCACAGGGTTTAGGGGTGAGCTGTGTTCAGAGTGCAGGATTGACGGGTGAGCTGTGTACAGAGTGCAGGATTGAGGGGTGAGCTGTGTACAGAGTGCAGGATTGAGGGGTGAGCTGTGTACAGAGTGCAGGATTCAGGGTTGAGCTGTGTACGGAGTGCAGGATTGAGGGGTGAGCTGTGTACGGAGTGCAGGAATGAGGGGTGAGCTGTGTACGGAGTGCAGGAATGAGGGGTGAGCTGTGTACGGAGTGCAGGAATGAGGGGTGAGCTGTGTACAGAGTGCAGGATTCAGGAGTGAGCTGTGTATGGAGGGCAGGAATGAGGGGTGAGCTGAGTACGGAGTGCAGGATTGAGGGGTGGGCTATGTACAGAGTGCAGGATTGAGAGGGGAGCTGCATACGGGGTGCAGGAATGAGGGGTGAGCTGTGTACATCGAAGTCCCCCCCCCCCCAAGTACAGAGCTTTCCTCCTCCCAGATTCCAGTTTAGAGCTCACTCCCCATCAATACACAGCATTCCTCTGGCATCAATCCCTCCTCCCCCTTCCAATACTGAGCATTCCAACCAACTAAATAACATCAGAGTGGGGCTACAGAAGAGAAGTTGTAACTTACTGCATGCCCGTGGAGCAGCTTCTGCATGTGTACATCCCTGCCCCCTCCCCCCTCTGCTCTCTCCTCTCTCTCTGCTTTCCTTTAGAGATAGATAGACAAGTTGTTTTGCAGAGCAGAGAGGGTTCTAAACGGCCGTTATAGTGATATAATCAAAATGTGGCAATAATACTAAATATTAAAAAATGTCAAAATCGTACAAATAAGTCCATGGCTCCTTACAGGGACAGCCATACAGGGACAGCAATAAGCTAATACCAAATCTGATTCACATACTTAGCTTGCTTGTATTTACAAACAATGCATGAATTATGCATTAAAGTAGATTTCTAGTATAAACCTAACTAGTCTTAGGCTGGGTTCACATTGCAGCAGTGACGAGAATCGGATGTGATTCGCACCGCACTGCAGTGCAAATCACATCTGATCTCTGTGAGATGCGAGTTCAGCCATACATTCAGCCATAGCCTAGGCTGGGTTCACATTGCAGCGATGCGGGAACGCTGCGAATACGCCCGGCAGCAGTTCACACTGCCCTATGCGAACTGCTGGGAGTGTTAGTGAAACGTTAATGACATCCCCAGATCAGTTCGCAAATCGCAGTGCGATCTGCAAACTCGGACAGGAATCGGATCGCATGGTGTGAACACCCATGCGATCCGATTCTGCTGCGGACCAAAAAAATGGTCCTGTGCGAGTTTGGGCCGGGTGCGATGCGAATTCAGCCATACTATCTGTATGGCTGAACTCGCATCGCACAGAGATCGGATGTGATTTGCACTGCAGTGCAGTGCAAATCACATCCGTTTCTCGTCACCGCTGCAATGTGAACCCAGCCTTAAAATGCTCCCCCTCCTTCTAACACCTATGCTGACTAACTTGTGTAAGAAAGATGTATAGCCAGACTCTGGTCTACAGCAACATGAGGGAGGAAACCATGCCCTCTGTTGCTCTACTTTTTACTCTAATGCTTATACTATGCCACGTTATTCCCTTCACCCAGCAGGGGGAGAGCAATATCAGACTAGACCATAGACTTCAATGCAGAGAGCAAATATAGGTGTTGTAGTTCAAGACAGCAGCTATGCAACGGGCTGGTGAACTCTTTACACTACAGTTCTCAAAAGCAACAAGGGGCAATGGATGAGATGGTTTTTACTGTACTGCCCAGGAAAATGTATGCTCTTGACACCAGAGACTTGGGGAGTTCATATCTGCACCCAGGTTGTGCAGCTGCCAGGCAGCTTTAGGAGAGATTGGTCAGAAGGCCCCGAAGGACAGTTCCCAAAAGGCACCAAGGAGCCATGCAATGGGCTGGTAAACTCTTTACACTACAGTTCTCAAAAGGAACAAGGAGCAAGGATGAGATGGTTTTTACTGGACTGCCCAGGAAAATTCACGTTCTTGACGCCAAGGACACGTGCAGTGCACATCTGCATCCAGGGTTGACCCCAGCCAGGCAGTATCAAGAAAAATCAATCGGGATGCCCAGGAGGTCAGGGAAAAGATGACCTTGTTGCACAATACAGGCTACTGTGTTTGTGCCATGCCATTGCCATAGAGGAATTGGAGAGACTTCTCACCCATAGCTTCCGAACACAAGTCTTCCGAGGCATCAGAGGGATAGAGATAGAGTAGTACACCCCACCTCTACTGCAAGCATCCAGCTGAATCGCTAAGACAGGTGAGAGGGCTCATCAGCCCCCATATGCCCTGTTGGCAGGACCTGAGACTTTTGAGGCAGGACATTAGGCATACCATATCACATCTGTGACTTACCTAGGCTACATTTATAACAATTGGGCTAAGGTTTGAAGTTTTTTCCCCAAAAATTGCATCTGAAAAATCACCACGCAAATACCATGTGACATAAAAGATTTCAAACCCACCATTTTATTCTATAGTGCCTCTGCTAAAAAAAAAAAAATGCTGTATTTATTGGCGTATAACATGCACAGGCGTATAAAACGCACCTTAATTTCAAGAGGGCAATTTCAGGAAAAAAAATTACATTTTAAATAAAGAATTTTTAAGCAAAATAAGGGTCGGTGCCCATCAATGCAGCCTTATCAGTGACCATCTGCAGCCTTGCCATTGCCCATCATTGCAGTCTAATCAGTACCCATCATTGCAGCCTTGCCCATCATTGCAGCATGATCAGTGCTCATCTGCAGCCTTGCCCATAACTGCAGCATGATCAGTGCCCATCTGCAGCCTTGCACATCATTGCAGCCTTGCCCATCATTGCAGCATGATCAGTGCCCATCTGCAGCCTTGCCCATCATTGCAGCTTGATCAGTGCCCATCCGCAGCCTTGCCCATCATTGCAGTCTTGCCCCTTTGCAGCATGATCAGTGCCCAGCTGCAGCTTCTCCATTGCCTATCATTGCAGCCTGATCAGTGCCCATCATTGCAGCCTGATCATTGCCTATCATTGCAGCCTGATCAGTGCCCATCATTGCAGCATGATCAGTGCCCATCATTGCAGCCTTGCCCATCTTTGCAGCATGATCAGTGCCCATCAGTGCCCATCTGCAGCCTTGTCCATCATTTCAGCATGATCAGTGCTCATCTGCAGCCTTGCCCATCATTGGGCAAGATCAGTGCCCATCTGGGCATGATCGGTGCCCAGCTGCAGCTTCTCCATTGCCTATAATTGCAACCTGATCAGTGCCCATCTTTGCAGCATGATCAGTGCCTATCTGCAGCCTTGCCCATCTTTGCAGCATGATCATTTCTCATCTGCAGCCTTGCCCATCATTGTAGCATGATAAGTGCCCATCTGCAGCTTTGCCCATCATTGCAGCCTTGCCCATCTGCAGCCTTGCACATCATTGCAGCATGATCAGTGCCCATCTGCAGCCTTGTCCATCACTGCAGCACGATTAGTGCCCATCTGCAGCCTTGTCCATCATTGCAGTCTTGCCCCTTTGCAGCATGATCACTGCCCAGTTTCAGCTTCTCCATTGCCTATCACTGCAGCCTGATCAGTGCCCATCATTGCAGCCTGATCAGTGCCTAGCTACAGCCTTGCCCATCTTGCAGCATGATCAGTGCTCATCTGCAGCCTTGCCCATCATTGTAGCATGATAAGTGCCCATCTGCAGCTTTGCCCATCATTGCAGCCTTGCCCATCTGCAGCCTTGCACATAATTGCAGCATGATCAGTGCCCATCTGCAGCCTTGTTAATCACTCCAGCACGATCAGTGCCCATCTGCAGCCTTGTCCATCATTGCAACATGATCAGTGCTCATCTGCAGCCTTGCCCATCATTGCAGCATGACAAGTGCCCATCTGAAGCCTTGCCCATCATTGCAGCCTTTCCCATCTGCAGCCTTGTACATCATTTCAGCATGATCAGTGCCCATCTGCAGCCTCGCCCATCATTGCAGCATGATCAGTGCCCATCTGCAGCCTTGCCCATCATTGCAGCATGATCAGTGCCCATCTGCAGCCTTGCCCATCATTGCAGCCTTGCCCCTTTGCAGCATGATCAGTGCCCATCTGCAGCTTCACCATTGCCCATCATTGCAGCCTGATCAGTGCCCATCATTGCAGCCTTGCCCATCATTGCAGCCTGATCAGTGCCTATCTGCAGCCTTACCCTCCCTCTGATGTAACAGAAACCTGCATCCTCCCAATGTTTAGGGCATGTAGCCTTGTACGTTTCAGGAGGTGGGGCTGCTCTCTCGCCCCCCCCCCCCATCTTTTCCTGCGTCCTGCCAGGTTGCGTGTGCGGATAAAGGGTCTGGTATGGATTTTTGGGGGGGATTTTTTTTTTTTTTAATTGGCGTGGAGTTCCCCTTAAAATCCACACCAGACCTAAAGGGTCTGGTATGCGCCCCCCCCTTTACAGGCATGCTCCCCTTTACAAGCATACTATACACACCCCCCCCCCCCCCCCCAGGTACAAAATTTAAAGGAATATTACACTTTTATTGTTTCACTTTAAGCATTATATAAAATCACTGCTCCCGAAAAAAACCCTGAAGTTTTTAAAACTTTTTGCATTGATACATGTCCTCTGGGGCAGGACCCAGGTCGCCAAACACTTTTTAGGACAATAACTATTAGCCTTTAAAATTAGCACTTTTGATTTTGAACGTTCGCGTCCCATAGACACGGGGGTTCTAAGGTTCACACGAAGTTTAGGTCTGTTCGCAGGTTCTGGTGCGAACTGAACCGGGGGGAAGGGGGGTTTGGCTCATCCTTAATCATTGCCCATCTGCAGCCTTGCCCATCATTGCAGCATGATCAGTGCCCATTTGCAGCCTTGCCCATCATTGCAGCCTTGCCCCTTTGCAACATGACCAGTGCCCATCTGCAGCTTCGCCATTGCCCATCATTGCAGCCTGATCGTTGCCCATCATTGCAGCCTTGCCCATCATTGCAACCTTGCCCATCTGCAGCCTTGCCCATCATTGCAGCATGATCAATGCCCATCTGCAGCCTTTCCCATCATTGCAGCATAATCAGTGCTCATCTGCAGCCTTGCGCATCATTGCAGCATGATAAGTGCTCATCTGCAGCCTTGCCCATCATTGCAGCCTTGCACATCATTGCAGCATGATCAGTGCCCATCTGCAGCCTTGCCCATCACTGCAGCATGATCAGTGCTCATCTGCAGCCTTGCCCATCATTGTAGCCTTGCCCATATGCAACATGATCAGTGCCCATCTGCAGTCGTGTCCCTCTTTTCAGCATGATCAGTGCAGATCTGCAGCCTTGTTATTGCCAAAATAGACAGAGCCGGATCTCTTGTGTGCTCGGCTCGCAGTCATGCCCAGTCCCACCCCTTTGTCCAGCTCCTGTGATGGACATAACACCGGTCCATTGGCAGGACGTCAATGCTAGGAGGCGGGACTGGGTGTGACTGCAAGCAGAGCTGAGTGCACAGGAGATTCAGCTCTCTCTATTTCGGCGCCGCTCATTCCCTCCTTCCCCTCCAAGGCAGCCATTTGGCGTATAACACGCACATGCGATTTTGCCCTGATTTTAAGGGGTTAAACGTGCGTTTTATAAGCCGATAAATACAGTATATAATGTTTTGGGGTTCTAAGTCATTTTCTAGCAAAAAAGTTGATTTTTACATGTAGAAGTGAAGTGTCAGAATTGGCTCGGATGGCAAGTTTTTAATGCCAAACATATTTTTCTTAAACTGGGGAAAGGATTGTAACCTATGACTAGGGTTGCACCGATACCAGTTTTTACTGGAGAGTACGAGTACCAATACTTTTGGTACTTGTTGATACCGTGTACTGATATCTTTGCGGTACGGTTTGAGACCATGCTTAATGCTGCTTAATCCTGTTCCAATCACATGCAAAGAATTGCATGTGATTGGAACTGGAATGCGGTGTGATTTCTGTCCAAATCACATGCGGTTTCCTGCACCATGCCTGTGTAAACCCAGCCTGAAGTCATTATGACAAGCCTCGGTCCACACAGGAACCCGAACAGGAACCGTGCTGCATTCCTGTTTAAATCGCTTGTGATTTTTTGCAGTTCGATTTGAGACCATTCATTTTGTATGGGCTCAAATTTCATGCAAACTTGTGGGTTTCATGTATCAGAGCATCTGCACGAGTATGAGTACTCGCGCAAATACTCAGTATTGGTGCAAACTTACCAATGACAGTTTTTTTGCAATTTTTTTCCCTGGAGAGATCTTAGTGACCATAGAAAAAGTGAAATCTCTGTAACAGGGGCAGAGACAACAATACAAACCGTGACAGAGGATTTTCCCTCCCCGACTAAACCAGCAAAGGAAGGATTTTCCATACTTCTCTTTGTGTCCACACAGATAGTAAAGTAAAATCTACCCAATCACTACAAAAAAAAGAGACAGAGATTCAAACTCTTCCCCACTCGGGCTGTGCTGTATAATGTATAAAGTACCAACTCAATGTGATGCACATACTAAAACCACTATCACTGTCAAGTAGGAATGTGCTCGGGCGTGTTCGGGTTCCCACCAAGAAGCTGGCACTGCACACTGCTAATCACAAGCAGTGAGACATTTCCCGGTCCGCAGCTGCACAGATCGGGAAATGTCTCACTACCTGTGATTAAGGGTGTGCAGTGTCGGCTTCCTGGCGGGATTGGGGAGGTTGGTTGGGGCTAGGAACCCGAACACGCCCAAGCCCATCTCTACTGTCAAGGTCCATATTTAGCAAAGCTTGTGAAAAAAATGACCTGTATAGTCCAGTTGCCAGCAATGAGTTTCACTGGCAAACAACTTATTCATGGGATCCCATGGATTGGGGGAGCGGAGCTAAGGAGGAATACGGGATGGTGAATACTCCAGGCTGCTGAGTGCATAGTGAGAGGCGAGACAAGGAGGGGTGAGAAATAGTCTGACCATCTGGTATATCCTGGGTCCGCCGTGACCATTCATGCTCCAGTATACAGATTTTAAAGTTTGATGTGAAGTTTATCCTTTGGAGTGAGATTTTCTGTGTGTGATTAAAAGGTTTTAAACTTTATTACGCTATTGGAGGCACTCTTTTTTTTATTGCATGGATGCGTTTATGTGAATTGCCAAGAAAATCACATCGATTGTCTGACCTGCAAGCTTGGGGATCTCCCATTTAACCCCTGGAAAGAGGGTAAAAGTGCTTTTAGCCAAACACGCAAGTGTGAGGCTTTTCAGCTGGTGAGTTCAATCACATAGGGGGAGTCACGTACACCGAGGTGTGGTGGAGGAATACACCTCCAAGATTAGTTTAATTAAGAGGCACTGGTCATCACTTTTATTTTTGGTTTCTTTCTTTTTGACCATCACATATAGACTTCATTGAAAGAGATTCAGGCCGCGTACACACGGGCGGACTGTCCGCCCAACTAGGTTCGTCAAACAGTTTGACAAACAGTCCGTTCAAAATTAGCATGAACGGACTTGACCACACACGACGAACGAACAGTCTGCTGAAAACTTGCGCGATGACGTGAACGGCACGTACGACGGGACGAGAAATTCGGCGTCTGATACACTGCAATGCAACCTTCGCCGTGTAAATTCTTTCTGAGCATGGGCGAGACTTAGTTTGCCGAACAAGCCTACACACGAGCGGACTGTCCGCTCAAACCAAGTTTCAGCGGACAGTCTTACGGAAATTCCGAAAAACTTTGTTCAGCAGACTGTCCGCTGAAACTGTCCGCTGAAGCCCACACACGAGCGGACTGTCCGCTGAAACACTGTTCAGCGGACAAAGTTGGACGAACAGTCCGCACGTGTGTACGCGGCCTCACTCTGATGGACTTTGGTTGATGGTGGATGGACACTATACTATTTATTTGATTATTTCGTTTTTTTTTTATATAAGGTTGCTACTTTATACATGTGTTTTCACAATTCACTACACTGAATGTCTAATACCTTGGTATAATTTAGCTAATTGTTTTTCTAGTGCACTAGGTAATGGGTAATGGTTATTTAGTAATTTTTAGTATATAACAGTGTGTGGCACTTATAGAGTTTCACTTTTGAGCGCTGCTTTTTTTTCCCACAATTGGGGAAGGAAAAAAGTTTTTTTATATTAGAAAATTTAAACATGAATCAGATTGGCTGCTGTGATCAGATGATTTTTTTTTTCTATATATTGTAAATACATTTAAACAATTTGTTCTCATTATGAATAATTTTTTACAAGGTAAAACGAAACGAGTAAATCTGACTCTTCAAAGACATACATATTAATGTAATCTCTATAGTATACTGCTGAGCTATGTAACTACTATTTCAACTGTTCCAGGCACACCCCTGTGCTTAGGACACAATATTAACTGAAAGCATTAGAGCTCCCTTGACCTTCAATATGCTCTTCTCAATCCATCACTTAAGGTCTTGGTGTCCCACAGTTCCCGTTTATCTATGACAGTGTTGGATTGATCTTTAGGTTGGAATAATTATTTTCCTCCAAGTAAGACACCAGATACAGATCATCTGATTGACTGCTACAGTATTTCACTGCAATAAGAAATGTGGTTTTATTACCCTATCAGTACATTTATATGTTCTATATTACCAAACTTATTATCTCTGGATATGGTTTAATATAAATATTGTTATATATTTTAAATAATAAAGATAATCAGGTTGTCTATAGCAATGCTTAAAGTGATTATAAAGGAACATTTTTTTTAATTGCACAGAGGGGCCCTGAACCTCTTCTTCTTGGGTCCTCCTTTGGCTCTCCTGGCCCCTCCTCTCTGTCCAGTGCCCCCATGGCGCTTCCCATAGGGGCACTTGTATGTACTCGCTCCCGAGCCCCGCTGCTGCATCCATTGCCACAGAGAGTGGGATTGGGACTCACATCCCTCATCACTGGCTTTGAATGACAGCAGCGGGAGCCAATGGCTGCTGGTGCCCTAGCAAAGACAGTGAAATACAGAAGTGGGTGGAGAGAAGAACTGCAGATGTGTACAGCACTGGATTGAATGAGAGCTTAGCTAAGTAAAATGGGGATGAGGGGCCAATACTGATGCCTAAACATTTTTCACCTTAATACATTCCTTGCATTTACGTAAAAATGTTTAGGCTTTAGAACTACTTTAAAGTGGTTCAAAAGTCATAAGGTTTATTACCTTAATGCATTATATACATTAAGATAATAAAAAAAACTCTTTGCGGTAGCCGGTCCCTACCCCAACATGGCAGGGCTTTCCTATATAAGATATCCACCCAAAAATGGCCGATCCAAATGTCCCGAGATTTGCTTGTCCTATCAGGACACCAGGCTTCTCCAAAATGGTGCTGGAGACAATTATAGTGGAAAACAGCTCTGAACATATGTACAGATAACGAGGGGTCAAGTCCTGGGGAAAAAAGTGTGGGAACTCCCAGCCAAGATCCACTCCCCCACGAAAAAATAAAAAAATGATACGCTCATATGCACAAATGCTTCAAAAGTGGTATTTTTCATTCAATTTTCATATTGTGTGTATGAAGCTTAACTGTTAGTACATAAAAAAAAAACAATCCTCAATAAACATAAATGCGGTAATTCTCTGAATAATCAGCATTCATTCAATTGTGCTTCCATGCAAATGTGAACATCGTGTTCTGATCTTTATTGGGGAATTTTATTTTGTATATAGAGTGTTTATGTGGTGAGTTTACACTTTTCATTGAACAGAGTTTGGATAACACAGGGTTAAACGGAAAGGTCATAAATTAACTGCACATTATCTGGACAGAATGCTTGGGGAGATAGTGATGTGTTCCTGCTTAGGAAATGTATGTTACATTGGGGGGCTGCAAACTCTGCAGGGCTCCAACACACACTCGCTGCTATTCCAACCCTTCACATATTTCCACATAAACTTCCCTCCTGGCATTAAACTTTGCCAGGTATTGTGCTCATCTTACCACCCCAAACTGATGTTCCTCCCTCAGCTCACCTCTCTCCCTGTCCTGTGAGCAGAATAGCTATGCTCCTCCTCTGGGTTCTCTCATCATATGGCACTGAAGATAGAGGAGGGGGGATTCAGTGGGACACACAGAGCAAGTATGCAGGAGACAGGGCGTGGGGGAGGATGAGGAGACAGAAAATCAGGAGGGGCCGGCGGGGAGGAGCGCATCACGAGAGGTCTGACTAAATACAATCTCTTAGCAGCAGGGACCTGATCTACCCGTCAGCTAGCTGTTATTGCATTGAATGCCACCTCTTGCTCGGAAATAGCTCAGTGGGTGTGGTTTCCCTGCTGTGCATTCTGGGAGAGGGTATCGAAGGTACTGGGAGAGGGTATCGAAGGTACTGACACCATTTTTATGGGTCTGTTTCTGGATCCCTGTCTTGGGGTTCGCTATCCCGACCTCATGGCCCTCCTGGCCTGAGGCCTGTGTCACATGGTTCTACGCCTCGGGACCGGCTGGCCTGAGGCTTTGCAACTGAGAGTGTAGGCCCAGGAATGTCTTGGGGCCTGCTGATCCAGGGGTGGTCCTGTGCTGTCTTGCCTGTGGGGAGAAGCCAAGAAAACTGGAGGATCCAGGAGAAGACTTCTCAGGTGGAGGACAGGTACTCGGGTACTCAGATGGTCTGTGACAGGTACTCGGGTACTCAGATGGACTGTGACAGGCACTCAGATAAACTGTGAGTGAACGGTACTATGATGGGTGGTGACAGGTCCTCTTTATTGGGGGGAGGCAATCAGTGTGTGTTGGTGTGTACTGTAAGCGGTAACGAGATGTTACCGCAATCTCCTCCTCACACACGATTGGTGTGTGAGGAGGAGAACTCGGTAACATCGGTAACATCTCGCTACTGCGGTTTGTTGACATTTAGTGATCGGCTGTGAAAGGATCACAGCCGATCACATGGGTAGACCACCGTCCAATAGCTGTTTACCATAGTCGGTGACGAGCAGTATTCCCGGGAACACGCTGCCACCGACGTGCGTGCGCAGCGCACTTGCGATCGTGTGCATGCGCCGTGCACAGTGGGGTGGAACTATCTGTGATCAGTTGTGACTTCATCACGGCCAATCCCTAGGTGGCGAGCAGTGTCGCCGTGACACACCGCCACCGAAGGAAAAGGGATGCGTGCACACGATCACTCGCATTCCCTGTTTAAACGAGAGGACGTGACATGACGCCCTCCCGCAAAGAGAGCCGTGCCGCCTGGCCGCCATATGACAGCCGGCGCTCGGCAAGCAGTTAAATGAAACAATGGCCTGGGGAGGTCATATATTTCCAAACCAATCTAAGTCATGAGGAGGGATTTTACTCCAAGAAGGGTGGGACTTTATATGAAGCACGTGACAGCAAGGAAGTAGTAGGGTGATCATAAAGGAATTTTATTCACATAATGCTAGAACATACAAGTTACAATCTCAAGATACGTGTAACCATACATATGGTACACAAATAGATAATAAAATATAAACATACATTGTAATGTTCATATCGATGGTGGGATGATAAACAAGGAAATGACAAAAAATAAAAAAATGGTAGCTCAAGGTATAGCCTCAATAAAATGCCCTAGTTCACCACAATCAGGGTTGAATAGAACCATATTTAAACGATAATGCCTGCAGGACCTAGGGCCTCTCTGAACCTGTAAGGGTGAATAATTTGTAATATTTTAGGATATCTGGATCAAGAGAGATACGAACATGGCTCTTCGCATTTTGTGGCATCCATGCCACTCGTCAGGAGAAAGTGCGTGTGATATCTAGAAGGACATTAATGTAAGCAAAGGCAAAAAAGGGGCAAGGACCAATATAATTAGGGGTAGGGTGTATAAACCCCCACAGCTAATATATGCATACTTACTGGGGTTCTGTATAGTGATGGTTTGGCAGCAGGACACCGCAAGCCATCCAGGGTACCCCCAACCGGGAGCCCGCAGAGACAAAACGGGTGCCGACCAGAGCAGACAGGGGAACTGAGGCATATCTGTGAGAGAAGTGAAAATGGAATATTTTGGGATGTAATTAGAGTGCTGGAAAGTGTAAGTGAGCGGCAAAGAGCCGGTGCTGTTGAATGCAGGAGTGAAAGACGAGGCACCATAAAGGGTTACCAATGGTAAAATGTGAAAAGTAAAGAAAAAGAAACCAAAGCCCCACAAAAAATCAGTGGGGTACTGGGAAGTGAAGGTGAAGAACATGTTAAAAGAGCCAATAAGAGGGAATGAACAGGCAACCAGGGGGTTGCCAATGATGACAAGTGAAGGGTGAAAAATAAACCAAACAAGGACCAAAAACAGTGAACAAAAACCAAAGTGGCAGTGAAGAGTATAGAGCGTGTTACCTGCCAAAGATAAGAAGCCCAAAAGGAGGGAAGGAGATCCTGAGTACCCCGATGTCCAGTGTGTGAAGAGCCTTGAGTGCCCAGACCACCCAGGAAGATGCCCATATAACGCCACTGTGGGACTGCCAGCCAATGTCACACCATGTGGCAGGGAGAGAGGAGTGCCGCAAGTAGGACAGGGAATGTCTGACCACACAGCACTCTGTTATCTCCCCTGAAGCCCACAAGCATGGAAACACCTGCTAGTGCGTGACGCCGTCGCCACTGGACCTTGTGGTGTCGGGACTCCACAAGCCATCCAGGGTACCCCCAACCGGGAGCCGTGGCAGGGAGCCCCATGGAGACAAAACGGGCACCGACCAGAGCAGGCATGGGAACCGAGGCATATCTGTGAGAGAAGTGAAAATTGAATACTTAGGGATGCAATTAGAGTGCTGGAAATTGAAGGTGAGGAGCAAAGAGCCAGTGCTGTAAAAGCATGTAAGGTCCCACCCTTCTTGGAGTAAAATCCCTCCTCATGAATTTTACACGTGTTGACTTGCATTGCTTGCATTTTAACACAACGCAGCATTGTGGTGTGAAAAGAACAAATTAAAAACAATTGTTTTTTAGATGTCCTTGTATTGACCTGATTTTTACAGCTGTGCTTAAATGCAGATAAACGCACAAGTGTGATTTAGCCCTGAAAATGTCAGTTACCTGGCTGTCTCTGGCCTTAGTTCTTTCTGATATGAATCAGTAACAACTCTTAAAATGTTTTCTAAAAAAGAATTGTACGTATAGAAATACGTAAGTTGCCAGAGTTGATCTTCCAACATGAGCCCTTTTCTAAGCTACAAAATATTCTGCCCCTAAACACATTTCAATGAACTCTTGCAAAGAGTCTAACTGTCAGTGGCGGCCCGTCCATAGGGGGCGCCCGGGCGCCGCCCCCCCTGTGTGGTAAAAAAAAAAAAAAAAAAAAAAAAGTTTTAAAACTGCCCCTTTAAAAAAACGGTCTTTAAGGAAGTGCTCGAGCGCCGGTCACAGTGCACGCCGGGAAACGCCACGCCAATGCAATCATGAGATTGCAGGCGTGGCGCTTCATTTGCGGGCGTTTAGCCCGCCTCAGGGCGCTTTCTGAAGCGCTGAGTAGCTTCCGCCCGGCACTGTAGTATGTGTTACTACGGCCGGGCAGTTTGATTGACATCTGAGTTGACTCAGATGTCACTTCCTGTCTTCTCTCTCCCATCTCACCTGAGAGAGGAAACAGGAAGTAAGAGGAGTAGAGCGGTGTGAGGAGCGGCTGCGGAGGTGACACAGTCAGGTAAGTGTGTGTGTGTGTGTGTGTGTGTGTGTGTGTGTGTGTGTGTGTGTGTGTGTGTGTGTTATTTTGCTCACTAGATATACAGACACTTCTCTTATGGTGCTGCAGAATGTTGTACATTGCTTATCTTATTGCAAGTCTATCAGGCATGGTCTGCCTGGCCTAAACCAATCAGTTGTCTGCTTTGTGTAATGGTCTAAGACGCCTTCAGAGTTTTCAGTACCCTGGTGGAATCTTCTATTCGTGGCAAAGCCATTTTATATGGTGTGTGTGTGTTCCTATAGTACTTTTTATAAAAGTTTTCAACCACAGAGATCCAAAAATAATTAAATTTGTTACAAATCCCAATCGATAAAACAAACTTATTTTATAATCAAGAATCATTCAAATAAAAAGACATTGGTTTGGATTCAAGCGGGAGAGACGGCAGCCCCACTGAGTGCCGTTCGCAGCGTGAACAATCCATGCACCATCTTTCATCAGCGTGAGTCAATAGATTCTGCAGTCTAATTGCAACAATTTCACACTCATCTGACGATTGTCTTACCAGCCAGGAAAATGATCCTTAAATTGCTCTCGCTCCCATCTCTTGAAGGGGAATAACATTTTCTCCTCTGCGTATTAATCAGGCATTCGGAGGAGACAATGCCGCTGTGAGGAACGCAAGCCTCACCTGAATTTATTGGAAAAGCCCAACAGGAGATGCAACTAAATTCTCTCAGAAGTTCTGAAATTGGGAGCATTAACAGTTTTCATCTAACTGTTACAATGTGATGCCAGAACACCCACGCAGATAAATCAGATGTAATAACGGGGCCTTTAACTATGTAAATTCATACTATAATCTTGGAAATTTCTGGGTGTGGCTTATGAGAAGTGGGAGGGGCCAATCGTGGATGGGCGGGGTCTTGCGCCCCCCCATCCTAAAACTTCACCAGCCGCCACTGCTAACTGTTAAAATGATTTCAGTTCTTCTAATGAAACGTTGCCATTCCTTTAACTATCAGATGATTTAAAGCTAAACTTCAGACAGATCTAAAGAAATATAAATTAATTGAGTTGTGCATTCTTTTAATGCAGTAATTACATACATTTTCACAAACAACTAGCATAAGTATCAGATTGTGTCTTGAATCAGCCCCTACACAACAGCAATAAAGCTGTAAAAAACTGGGGGACAGCTGTTTGATTGAATGCTGATGCCCCACAAGACCTTGGAGCCCATCTTGGGTCAAAGCAGTGTCTATTCCCAGGTTTGGCACACTTAGTGCGACTGGCTAATGTAGAGATAGGTTCTCCCATGTGGCAAGGACAGCATAGAGGCAGAGAGAGGTTCCAGAGCAGTAGAGAAAGGGCAGGAACCATGCTATCTCCACTTAGGAATCCTCCCATTTGTGTGTGAACCAGCCAGGCCGCATTACCGTTCCTCCCTGCAGAAGCTGCCGGCATCATCACGGGATACACTCCTCTGCTACACTTTCATAAGTGTCGCCGGTTGGCTGTGTCTACTCATTGGGCCTATTTGTTCATTGATCCTTGATAATAGACTGCTCTCTTTCATCTTGACCTCTGTGTGATCTCTGCTCACTGACACACCATGCTGCACCCTGACCCAAAGCAGGCTGAGGGTGGAGAGGTGACAATGTTGCATTCCTATACTCTAAAAAATTGCTGTCACTGGTCCTTTACACATCCATTTGGCAGACGTGCACAAATTGTTAAAGTGGCTAGAATTCAAGATTCTTTGGTATTAGTTTACATATGCATAGTTTAACTATAATCAGCTGTTTGCCTTGAGTTCTGCTTTTAATAAAAATGGTAAAGAGAACCCCAGTAGGGTTGCCACCTCATCCCCTTTAAACCCATACATGTATTAATTACACAGGATCTGTGGCTGATTAAGGTGGTAATTAAACTCACTTGGTGCCTAATCTGGATTAGATTATCCTCAGAACCTGTGTAATTAATATGTGTTCGGGTTTAAGGGGATGAGGTGGCAACCCTATCCAAGAGCAGTATACTGTACTTTATAAGACAAGTCATGTTGGAGGGCTTTCAGTTGCTGGTCTCCTTCTGAAAACAAAAGTCGCCTGATTGCCTTAGGGTTTATCTTTTTGAATCATTGACACTAAACATGTATATGGCCAATAAAATCTGAATCAAATAAGAACACTTTATCTGCATGGTTGGTTCAAGTTTGTGAAACAAAGTATTGAAACCACTGGATCAGTGTGACAGCCAGGCACCTAGGAATTGATAGAGCCAGAGGTCAACAAATATTATTATTGTTAATATTATAACTTTTCTTATTATACAGTATGTATACAGTATAACGTTTGCACAGCACTTTACAATATAAAGGCTACGGTCCCAGCTGATGCCTTTTATAAGGAAATGCGTCGGGTGGAGCAGCATACCTTAGACATCACCACGATTAGCTTGTTGGCAAGATCCACAGCTGTGTTATTTATGTCATTTTTACCGCTTTCTCGAATGTGAGTTCTACATATTTTTTAATAAATCTTTGTATGAAGTATTACACCATGAAGTCTTTTCCTTCCATTACTCTCTTTGTCTGAGATGATCTGGAGACAGATGATCCATATCCAAGATAGATCCCTTATCCAATATAGTCTGGTCCCATTGAGGAGGTGCAGTGTGCAGAGGATTACTAGGAGAGGATTTTATGCGCTGGATTCTTTTGCATGAGCCAATTTGATCTCTATAATCTGAGATCCAACAGATCTGGTAAGCGGCTTTGATTTTATTTGAAGGAGAACACATCGAGTGCATTTTGATCTTTATCTGTTTGATTTTGAACACTTTGTTTGAAATATTTTTCCTTTTTGGGAATATTTTTTATTTTTCTTGAATGATTGATGTTTTTTGTATTATCACATTTATTATTATGTACACCTTATAATATATAATTGTTTGTTGGGTAGCGCGCTTATACCTTTCTCACATTTCCTTAGCTAAAGTATTCTGGCTATCTTAAGCAGCAGCACCTTCAGTATATATATCACTCTTTTTAGGAGAAGTGCAAATGTATATTTTTTACTACACCATGGGGGTTATTTACCAAAGGCAAATTCACTTTGCACTACAAGTACAAAGTGCACTTGAAATTGCACTGAAAGTGCACTTGGAAGTGCAGTCGCTGTAGATCCCAGGGGGCATGCAAGGAAAATGAAAAACAGTATTTTTAGCTTGTACAAGATTGGATAATAAAATCAATTGTGCTTCCCCTCATTTCAAATCTATCCCTCAGATTTACAGTGACTGCACTTTCAAGTGCACTTTCCGTGTAATTTCAAGTGCACTTTGCAATTGTACTTTGCACTTGTAGTGCAAAGTGGATTTTCCTTTAGTAAATAACCCTCCATATGTCCATGTTTAGGCTGGTGCCATTACCACTGCCCCAGGTTTTTTGTATCAGGCTGGCTCTTTTATTTTGCAGCATTCTATGGTGCCACCTTGGCAGGCAGGGACTAGAATTGTGTCTCAGTACACTGTAACATAAACAGAAATCCACAGCTTGGAATAGCGACACACTCCCATACTCCTTCTTCCTCCTACCCTCTCCTTTCTACAAATGAACAGAATGCACTGTTCTCTGTTAACAAATTCCTGTAAAGACCAGAAGTTCCAGAAAGCAGCACTGAGTAACTAGGAGCTAGCAGTATTAAGCGCTGTAAACTTCAAGTGCTGGGGTATGAATTTTAACAAAGAGCTTACTGGGAAATGTTTATTTTATTGTGCTCAATGTGTTTAACTAAAAACTCTGAGGATTTAATACTGTTTTGACTGCTCTTTTCTTCTATCATCATTTAAAGCCTAGGAAATTTAGCACTGGACCTGTAGGCTTAAAAGTTATTAGTATCTCTGTCCTATCTTAAGGTATTCATGTTTAAGTAGGTGATGTAGATCACAGGAAGGTGGTTTCTATGCCCTAGAGGATTCCTATGGTCTCCTTGGCTTGGAGTGTAATGTAAAAAAATGTAGATTGAAGTGCCCCACCACTGCTAAAAGGTCCAGATAAAACTTTATTCAAGTAAAGGTCAGGGAGACAATCAAAAGAGTGTCCACTGCATTGGGGAGTCCAAAACGACCCACTTTATCAGGGCTGGAAAAAACATATGGACCTCTCTATATCGATTGATGAGATTTTATTGAAAGATGTGGCATTATAACAGTAATAATAACACTCTGTTTCCACTACTGCGAGTTGTTGTGCGACTTGACACATGTGAAGTCGCATGACAAGTCAAAACCCATGTATTTCAATGGTCCCCGTTCTAATTGGTGCAACTCAAGTCGCAGCGACTCCAAAAAAGGTTCTTGCACTACTTTATTCCGTCTTCAGTGTGACTTGTTCTCCATAGAAAGGAATTAAGTCACAATGCAGTCCCATGTACATGTCTGACACCGCAACTTTGTTGTGACTTCCACCGGAAGTCTACAGAAGCACATGATCTCTGCTCCTCCCAAATACATCACTTCCTATATTGATGTACGTGAGTGTGGAAGACCAAGCGACAAGATCATGACAATGAAGAAATTATTTGGCTTGTCAGACAACTCCCGGAAATATATCACCTCAGAGATCCATGTTACAAAGATCATGTAAAGAAGGAGAGTGTGTGTGTGCCACCAAATAATATTTGCCCATCCCATAGTCCAAACAATATTAAAGATGGCCCTGTCGACACCTGTCGACAGCGGTACCTACAAAAATTAAAAGAAGGAAGTAGTGGTTCCAGCTCCAAAAGATTAGCCCCATATGCCCATAGCGGGGATCTTGATTTTTTAAAACCGGTGTTGGAAATGCGAGAGTAAGTTATCAGCAGGCATATTTTATGATTTTGGCATATCGAACTGTAATGCTTACTTTAAAAATATGTTATTTGTATTTCAGAACTCAAGCAAGCTGGGAAGACAGCACACAGGGTTTGCCACCAGAAGATGAGTCAGAGGAAGCTGCTGTGGAGGAGGAGGAAGAACAATTCCAAGACATTGTTGACGAGGAACTAAAATGGCTGAAAACCAATGTGAAGACACAGCATTTCTCACTGTAATTTTAGGCATATGTAAACATGTCCCCCAATAGAAAAAATATACACTCAAGATGGCTTTGATGTCAACTGCTCAATCCTTTGTGGGTGAGGAGCCAACAACATCCTTAGCATATATGCAACCCCCCAATATCCCCCTTATCAACAATACCCTCACTTTCAAAGTACACAGTATGCTCCACCAATAAACTGGCCATACTGTGACCAGTATGGTAATATGCTGAATCCCTCAAGGCCACGCATGTTGCATCCAATTCCAGCCCCCACTACATCTACCCTTGGCCCCCCAACCACTCACCAACTTAGGCAGCCTACACCCAGTCAGGTTCCACCTTTTCTTGAAAGGAAATACTGATCGGGACCATCAGTGGATCGTCCTGGACCAACCAATAGTTCAGTTTCTGGGACCACTGAAACCCCAACATACCAGCAATTGTAATTTTATATTATTTTTGCTGTTGTTTTGAGACTTGGTCATTTTTTTTTGTTGTGGTTGCCAAAACAACAACCCAAAAATGTTTAAGTTCATGGAAATTTTTTTTTTTTTTACTTCTTACAAAAAGATTTTTCTGTTAAAAAAGATTGTGATGATATATTTTATTTTTGTATGACTTTTATTTTGGTGTTATTCAAATTGATATATGTTATTTTTTTATTCTTTGTTGTGGTTGTTTAAAATAAAAAAGACAACAAATGGTGTAGTTCATCCAAAAAAAAATTATTTTTGGTGCATTCTATTTTGAAAAATAAAAATTATTCTGTTTACATTCGTTTTATACTTTTATACATTTTTTATAATTTGTGTTAAATACCTGTTATTTTGCATTTGGATACAATTACACAAAACAGACTAATAATAATAAAACAAAAAATGCATGACATACATTATGCAATGGCATCCTGCTGCCAGGGGACAGAGCCAGCAGCAGACATAAAAAAACAATGTGAATCCCTCTTGCACAGTGGCACCATTGGCCATGCCCCTACTGGCACTCCATTGTGCACCTTCCAGATCATGCATGAGGGAATCTTCAAAAAGATAGCTATCATGAATTCTTACAAAATTAAGAAGCACACATGCTGCTTTTACTGCAGATATTGCATTCTCAAGGTTTAAATTCATAGGTGTATGTAGTAAACGCCACTTGTTTGCTAAAATGCCAAATGAACATTCTACCACTCGTCTTGCCCTTGTTAACCGGTAATTGAAGATTTGCTTCTCTTCACTCAGACACCTATTGGAATAAGGCCTTAATAGATGCTTTCTGAGAGCAAAGGCCTCATCCACAACATACACAAATGGCATTGGCGGCCCATTTGTTCCTGGCAACAGACAGTCCTGTGGCAGGTCCAGGCCATTTTCCCTCAACATTCTTCCAAAAAGATGATCTTTGGAAAATACTGGAGTCTGAGTTGCTGCCATACGATCCTATGTCTATATAGCTAAAACAATAATTGGCATCAGCTACTGCTAGTAATACAAAAGAAAAATATTTTTTGTAGTTAAATTATTTTGTTCCACTGCTAATGCTCATCCCTACCCTCATATGTTTTCTGTCAATTGCCCCGACACAATTCGGGAAATTGCATCGGTCCCAGAAAACTTCCGATATCTTGCACCAATCTTCGCAAGTGGGCTTCTTCAGGACAAAATCCCTAAGGACATTCCAGATGTCTCTGCAGGTAAGGTGGACAATATTGCTGACAGTAGTTTTGCCAACCAACAATTCAACATGCAAACTTGCAAAGGAATGTCCAGTTGCCAGGTACCTAAAATGGAACAGTAAATAAAGTTTATTAGATTGATACATATTAACAATAAGCTACTTCTATATTAGATCAAAAAATGAGCTTGGAAGGAGGCACCTGAGGAAGTGAAGGAATAAGAGGAGCAGGAGAAAGACACTGGTAATGTAGAGGGACAATTAATATTGTAAAAACAATCTCACTCACAATGACATGCTAGTATTTAATATTTTCACTTCATGTAAAGAGGATGAAAGAATGATGTGGATATCCAAATGCCACATATGAGGTAAGAAGAAGAAAAAGTAGGTACCTCAATGTTATAATGAGTCTTTCAACTGCTGGAATACTCCTTCGGAAACTTGTGTTTTGTCACTCTAGATGGCTAGAGAGCAAAGCCAACAATTCATCAAAACTGTAAATAGAAAATGTATGGCTATTATCTACTGTGGCAGCACGCAGGTAAAGTCACCTGGTTGTATCCAGGATGGGAAATATGTGTGCCCTAGATTCAGGCTTTATGCAGACTTGTACAACTAGAGGGGAAGAGTTAATGAGCCCAGCTGAAGTAAGTGGGCTCATTAAGACCTCTACAAATAAAAACAGCATGCTTAGGGAGATGCTCCATCCTGGAACCAGTTTTGTGTTGTATAGACTGGGGAGTGTGACACTTGTTCTGTGCGGTGAGTTAACGCCTGTGTGGCAAACCTCTACAACAGAGACAGGGACTGGTGCTGTACAAGGCTGCACTCAGTTGTTAGATAGGGAATCTAAGTGTGTAGTTAGAGGTCAAGTTGACCAAGGATTTATTTTCATGTTTTATTTTTGTTTGGCTGTTATATGTTTCACTGCATGTAGCATAAATAAACCGCATCTTTTGTTTTTTGCACCTACAACGCTGTCTGCTGTGCCTGATTTTGTGTTGTGAACCCATCCAGGGGGTCACACACACCCGCTGCCGAGCTAACCCCTCACAGTTGGTGGAGAATTTTGGCAGTTTTTTTTTTTTTTTTTTTTTTTTTTAAGGCCAGCATGGAGGAGATACTGAGACAGCTGGCTCTAGCAAATGCAAATCAGCAGCAAATAAATGCGGGTTTACAAAGGAGCCTTGCAGCTCAACAACTGAGCCTTGCAGCCCAGCAGCAGACAAATGCAACTTTGCAGCAGAGTCTGGAAGCTCAGCAGAAGGCTCATCAGCAGAGTCTGGAAGCTCAGCAGAAAGCTCACCTGCAGAGTTTGGAAGCTCAGCAACAAGCCCAGCAGCAGACAAATGCAAATCAGCAGCAGACAAATGCAACTTTGCAGCAGAGTCTGGAAGCTCAGCAACAAGCCCAGCAGCGATCTGAAGCCCGCTTCATAGACCTGTTGCAGAAGCAAGAGCAGAGTTTTCAACAGCAAATAGAGACATTGATACAGCAACGTCCGCAGACCAATGAAGCAAGTGGTTACAATAATACCGCATCCTTTGGTGTGAGCCGTTTACTGACAAAAATGACTGGAGAGGATGATCCGGAGGTGTTTTTGACCACATTTGAAAGGACTGCTGAAAGGGAAAAGTGGCCTAAGGAGCAATGGGCTGGACTGGTGGCCCCTCTGTTAACTGGGGAATCGCAGAAAGCTTATTATGACCTAGAGCCTGACCAAGCAAAAGACTATGTGGTACTAAAAACAGAAATATTGGCACGGCTGGGTGTCACCCTGGCAGTCCAGGCTCAGCGTGTGCATAATTGGACTTTTCAGGTTGGAAAACCCCCCAGATCTCAAATGTATGATCTCATTCACCTGAGCAGGAAGTGGCTGCAGCCAGAGATTTTGACCGCACCAAACATTGTGGAACGTGTTGTTATGGATCGTTTCCTGAGAGCTCTTCCTACTGCCATCCAAAAATGGGTAAGCCATGGAGACCCAGAAAATGCAGATAAACTTGTGGATCTGGTTGAGAGGTACTTGGCTACAGAGAACTTGACCACCTCTTCCAGGGACTCACGGACTTTCCATCCTAAGACCAGATCATCCCCAGTGGCAGGTAAGATGACTCCAAGGGGTGAGGGTGGAGAGAGTGAGAGGATGGCAGTTTTACCTAAGGTCTGGCAGGAGCAGCCCGGGAAGCCCAGGCTGCAAGAGGCAGCGAAAAAGATTATTTGCTACCGCTGCCGGCAAGAGGGACATATTGCAGCCAATTGCCCAGTTGTAGATGAGCCTATGCAATGTGACTTTATAAGGGAGAGACGTCAGTCGCTGTTTGCGACAGTTGCATGCACTGCCATTCGGGGACCTGAGAAACATTTATGTAAAATGTGTATTAATGGTAGAAATGTTGATGTGTTGCTGGATTCAGGTAGCCTGGTAACATTGATAAAAGCTGAATTAGTTACTACAGAGGTCTCTGGGAAGAACAAGGTGGCTGTTATTTGTGTGCATGGGGACACCCGAGAGTATCCTGTAACTTCAGTGTTTTTTGAGACCCCCAAAGGTAACCTCTCTCATCAGGTGGGGTTAGTGTCTCACTTACCACATGATGCGATTGTGGGAAGGGATTTTCCAAAATTCTGGGAACTCTGGGATTGTCCTGAGCCCCCCACTGGTGCCCCTATAGACCAGGAAGATGACCAGAATTCCTCTGGGAGTGGTGAGGACTCTCCTGAATTTCCCTTGTCGGTATTGGCGGGGGAAACACAAGAAACTGGGGAGGAGCCGTCTGTGGAGTTTTCAGATCTTGAGGTTCACAGGGAAAATTTTGCCACAGAACAGTTAAAAGATCCCACCCTAATAAAGGCACGGGAAAATGTGGTGAAAATAGATGGCGAGTTAGTGAACCCAGATAAGACTTGCACTTATCCGTACTTCACTATGGAAAGGGACCTGCTGTATCGAGTGGCTCAAAGGGCAGAAGAAACCATTGAGCAACTGGTGGTGCCCAAACCTTACAGGAAGTTGGTGTAAGAATTGGCCCATGGGCACATTCTGGGAGGTCATCTGGGGACCGAAAAAACCAGAGAGAGGGTACTGCAGAGATTCTATTGGCCTGGGGTCATGAAGGAAACAGAAAATTATTGTTCCTCCTGCCCTGTGTGTCAGAAGTCGGCACCTATGCCACATTTCCGTAACCCGCTGGTACCTCTTCCTATCATTGAGGTCCCCTTTGAGAGGATCGCAATGGATTTGGTAGGTCCGATAATGAAGTCTGCTAGGGGGCATCAGTACATTTTGGTTATATTGGACTATGCTACCCGTTATCCGGAAGCAATTCCTCTTCGAAATACCTCGGCCAAAACCATAGCCAAAGAGCTATCTCTTGTTTTTAGCAGCGTGGGTATTTGTAAGGAACTGCTTACGGACCAAGGTACACCCTTTATGTCCAGGGTTATGAAAGAACTATGCAAGTTGTACAAAGTGACACAATTGCGTACATCTGTGTATCACCCCCAAACAGATGGGTTGGTTGAAAGATTCAACAAAACCCTAAAACAAATGTTAAAGAAGGTGGTGGATAGAGATGGAAAGAATTGGGACTGTCTAATACCCTATCTGATGTTTGCCATTAGGGAGGTACCCCAATCCTCTACGGGTTTCTCACCCTTCGAGTTGCTCTATGGGAGACACCCAAGAGGGCTGCTGGATATCGCCAAGGAAACTTGGGAAAATGAGAGTTCTCCTCACAGGAGTGTGATTGAGCATGTCGCCCTGATGCAAGATAGAATTGCACAGGTAATGCCAATTGTAAAGGAACATTTAACCCAAGCGCAGTTAGCACAGCAGAGAGTGTACAACCGTGGGGCCAAGACCCGTACTTTTTCCCCGGGGGATAGGGTCTTGGTGCTAGTCCCTACAGTTGAAAGCAAATTTCTGGCCAAATGGCAAGGTCCATATGAAGTTATTGAAAAAATTAGTGAGGTGAACTACAGGGTTAGACAGCCAGGAAGGCGAAAGCCGGAGCAGATCTATCACGTCAATCTGCTGAAAGCCTGGAGGGATAGGGAATCCCTAGTCGCAGAGACTTTGTCACAAGCACAGCCTGATTGCTTAGTTCCTGAGGTTGGAATAGCAGACACCTTATCGAAACCCCAACAACAGGAGGTTAAAGAGTGTGTACTTCGTAACAAAGAGATTTTCTCTGAGCTTCCGGGACAAACATCTGGCGTAGAGCATGACATTATCACCCCACCAGGAGAAAGGGTAAAACTAAAACCTTATAGAATACCAGAGGCCCGACGGGAGGCAATACGTGGGGAGGTTCAAAGGATGCTGGAATTGGGTGTGATAGAGGAGTCCCAGAGTGACTGGTCCAGTCCTATCGTACTACTGCCCAAACCTGATGGGAGCTGGTGGTTTTGTAACGATTTTCGACAATTAAATAAAGTTACAAAATTTGACACCTACCCCATGCCGCGTATAGATGAGTTGATTGACCGGCTGGGAACAGCCTGATTAATGACAACTCTTGATCTCACCAAAGGGTATTGGCAAATTCCCCTGGCCGAGTCGGCCAAGGAGAAAACTGCGTTTGTAACCCCAGATGGGGCATTCCAATATAAGAGAATGCCGTTTGCGTTACAGAATGCACCGGCAACATTCCAGCGGAAAATGGATAAGATTCTGAGGCCCCATCAGAAATATGCTGCAGCTTACCTGGATGATGTGATTATCCATAGCACAGACTGGGTCTCACATTTGCCAAAAGTACAAGCAGTCCTAGACTCTATCCGGGAAGCTGGGTTTACGGCCAATCCAAAGAAGTGTACCATTGGACAGGAGGAGGCCAAATATCTTGGGTACACTATTGGGAGGGGGGTGATAAAACCCCAAGTCAATAAAGTCGAGGCCATACAGAGTTGGCCACGTCCCAACAGCAAGAAACAGGTACGAGCCTTTCTGGGGATCGCTGGCTATTATCGACGATTCATTCCCCATTTTGCTTCTCAGGCTGTGCCCCTCACCAACCTGACAAAAGGGAAAGAGTCGGTCATGGTTAAATGGTCCCCAGAGGCTGAAGAAGCATTTCAGTCCTTAAAAACAGCCTTATGTAGCCAGCCAGTGTTGTACTCACCAGACTTCTCTAAGGACTTCGTGGTACAAACTGATGCATCAGACGTTGGGTTAGGAGCAGTGTTATCCCAGGTCTGGAACGGGGAAGAGCACCCAGTCATTTACCTCAGCAGGAAGTTGAAGTCCCATGAGGTAAATTACTCCACGATTGAGAAGGAATGTTTAGCAGTGAAGTGGGCTCTAGATACCCTTCGGTACTATCTGCTAGGTAGGCACTTTGACCTGGTGACTGATCACGCTCCTTTAAAGTGGATGGCTCAAAACAAGGAGACCAATAGAAGGGTAAATAGGTGGTTCCTGGCCCTACAGGAATTTAACTTTACAGTTAAGCATCGCCCTGGTGTTAAAATGGGGAATGTGGATGCTTTGTCTCGGATACATGCGTGTCTGACTGCTTGTGTTACAACCCCAAGGTTGAAACAAGAGGGGGGGGTATGTGGCAGCACGCAGGTAAAGTCACCTGGTTGTATCCAGGATGGGAAATATGTGTGCCCTAGATTCAGGCTTTATGCAGACTTGTACAACTAGAGGGGAAGAGTTAATGAGCCCAGCTGAAGTAAGTGGGCTCATTAAGACCTCTACAAAAAAAAACAGCATGCTTAGGGAGATGCTCCATCCTGGAACCAGTTTTGTGTTGTATAGACTGGGGAGTGTGACACTTGTTCTGTGCGGTGAGTTAACGCCTGTGTGGCAAACCTCTACAACAGAGACAGGGACTGGTGCTGTACAAGGCTGCACTCAGTTGTTAGATAGGGAATCTAAGTGTGTAGTTAGAGGTCAAGCTGACCAAGGATTTATTTTCATGTTTTATTTTTGTTTGGCTGTTATATGTTTCACTGCATGTAGCATAAATAAACCGCATCTTTTGTTTTTTGCACCTACAACGCTGTCTGCTGTGCCTGATTTTGTGTTGTGAACCCATCCAGGGGGTCACACACACCCGCTGCCGAGCTAACCCCTCACACTACATTGACCTTATAAAAATAAAACATTTAAAAATCTAGTTCCATTTTTTTTACAATTTGATCAGGTTATAGTTAACACTTCTAGCTATTCAAAGCTAAAAATTTGAAAAAGAGTCATACTGACCAAACATATACACCTTTTCATAAAGATATCTTGGAACATTTGCAAGTTGACATCAAAAAATGTTCTCGCCTTCTAATTGACATCCATGTGTAATTGAAGAATTTGTCTTCATGAGCATATAGGTCGTTGTAAAGGACCCCAAACTGGCCTCTCCCTTCCCTTTGGGCGATGATGGGATGGATCCAAAATCTATGCCTTCGCCTCCTCCGGCTATCCTCTTCTTCTTCTTAATCTATTAATGCTGCTACAGCAGCTATAATGACTGCTGACCCAACATATTGCATAGCCAACATGTTTGCTGACCAACATACAACACGTGACAATGAAAGAGGAAGGGGAAATAACTAAGCAGGATAAGGAATTACATCACTATGACTAAATTGCAGAACATCAAAGTCACACAAAGTTGTTTTTAAAGTCGCATTAAATCACAACACAAATCACATTGCAAAGTCGCAGACTAAATCGCTGGACTTTGGGGACGCAATAGCGGAAACATTGCCTTGCTAACATTTACATGGCTAAAATATAACCACCAAAAAATATTAAGTGACAACATGCCATCTTATCCTTCAACAACTGCATAACATAGAATTAAACAGTTGTACAATGATGAAGCGTCTACTATCAAGGCCATCTTTTCCAACAATTAGGGGGAATACAAAATAATTAAATAAAAAGAAAAAAGAATAAAAAAAAGGGGAAAAGGTGTCCGACAGAGAGTGTCAGCCAAACATGAATTCTGAGGAAAAAATATCAGTATCTGTTATCTTGTAGTGCCCGACAGTGAAGGTCGACCAGACATGCCTTTCGAAGGGGGGTACCCACAACTATCTATTTATCTCATAAAAGATAATAGCAGGGGAGAATCAAGAAACTCCACACATGGGGTCCATACTTCCCTAAACTTTAAATAGTTTTCATTGGCTATAGCTACCATCTCCTCCATACTCATAGTATGGTTCACTTCCTCTACCCATTACCTAACAGTTGGGATTGCTGGAGATTTCTAATATCTGGGAATAAGAGCTCTACCTGCCATCATCTATCATGAAGAGGGACATCACTCCCAACCAGGAATGTTGCATTGATGACCAGCTCTTAAGATGTTTCTACATGGTGGACAACAGTGGGCAGTAGTTTAACTCAACTTAATTTGTGAAGTTGCAAAGGTATTTGTACTCCAAGATATTTAAAAGAGTTCTGCGTCCACTGGATTGGAAATTTATCAGTGAGGGAGTCTTGTGTGCCTGCAGGAAGTGAGATATCTAGGCAATATAATTTTGCCACATTCATTTTGAAATGATCAAACAATTAAATATTTTTTTTTAAGTTCCCTCCCAGCACTACTCTTCCATCAGCCAAGGAGCCTGTCAGAGAATGACTACCAGACATTTTCGCTACTACAAATGTGCATGCATGAAGAATAGCTAATAGAAATGCGCATGCAAGCAGAATTCTCTACAGAAAGGTGACTAGGCATGCTCACAGGAATAGGGACGGGTACACCCTCACAAGCATAGGTGCACACGCAATGCATGTTGCCTCCAGACCGACTATTTAAAGGGGCTCTTGCTCATGCTCGAGTGCTGACTGGCCTATCAACTGTTCCCAGTGTCCTACTATTACTTTGCTTGTTCCCTTGTTGCTGGCTCGGCTTGCCTCTGACCTGAACTTGGATCCTGCCTCTGCTTTGTTGCCAGTTCCTCAGCCCAGCTCCGATTTTGACCACGTCTCTCTCTTATGTCTCGTACCTTGCTGCTGACCTTGGCTATCCATGTGCTATCCATGTGACCACACTGCTGTTCTCGGCTCTCACATCTGGTTTAAGTGCCTATCTGAGCTCTGCTCATCAATGCTGTTTACAACGACATTTCTCCATTCAGCTGTCCCGTGAGACGATCGCGGGTATGCCCACGGTGATCGAGTCCACGGGACCCGCGACCGGACTCACGGGGGTCCCGACCGGCCATCAATATGCCTGCCCGTGCCATTCTGCCGAAATACATCGGCGTGCGCTGGTCGGGAACCGGATATCTAACGTGTGATCTCCAGACACCTGTCATCAAAAGCTACAAGGGGACTTTCCATAAATGGAGCATGCAGGTTGCCAACGTTCCCATGCAGGTGGTTCTTGAAATGCCAGCATCAGAGGGTCTAGCCATGGCTCCAATTCTACCACAGGCAGCCCAAGGTTTTCTAGTAAAGGTTGGGAGATTGGAAAGAGTACAGAAAACAAAGGAGCTGACATTTTTCTTTGCCTGCAGATGGAACGGAAAGCCCAATCTATATGTGAGCCCGGCTTCATGAAGTGCTCTGGTTAACGGACAAAGAACTCTTCACTTAGTCTGCTTAGTATTGACTCAGGCATGCCCCTGATATGAATGTTCTTTCACCAATATTGGTCCTCCAGGTCATCAACATAAGACCACAGGGCTTGAATCTGGGCATGGTGGTCGGAAATCGCTATCTGGTGGTTTTCTTGCACAGACAGGATAGTGAAACAACATTTTCCACCACCTCCAAACAATCATAAAACTTTGAATGCTAGACCAAAGGTCTGCAATATCTTCCATATCCCTCTTAGTGGGGAGTAATTAAAGGTACTTCTCTAAGATATGTGGCCTTTCTCCCCTCTCATTATTGCTGCCTGAGTCTGACCTTTGATTCCACAACCCCAGGCCAGTTTCTCCCTCATCATCCCTAGACCGAGCTGGTAAGTCTTCAGAATCTTATCTTCTTGGTTGCATTCTGGAACTGCAGGGCTGCTGGCGGCTTGGAGGCTTTTGGAAAAAAGCACCAATATTGGAGCTTTTGTCTTGTATGTGCTGCAATCTGGCTTCCCCTAGTTTTCTCCTTGCCTGACTTAATCACGGCAAATACAGGATGACAATTTGCAAACAGTTTTCAAATGAGCACACTGTGCACAGGGAGCTAAATTTGCAGACAACCACTGTCAGAGATTTGTTTTTAACTGTACACCTGCTGAGTCACTAGAAAGGAATACAGGCTTTACAAAGCAATAGGCGGCAGGTTGAAAACACTCAAGCCTAAGCCGAGCCACTGACAGTCACCACTAGGTTCAGAGCCTGACAGTGAGCTACAAGCAAGATGAGCAGAGACAAGAGCGAGAGTCCATGGAGACACAGGCAGGAAATGACTGATGACAGATGGATATCACTGGTGAGGCGGGGCTTGGCTGTGGCACGCTCAAGCAGACAATAACAGGTAGCTAGCAGGTGAATATCACCGGCAGATTGAACTGGTCTGCAGAATGTATGTTAGTGCAGACTGACAGGGGCAGGCAGGAGAGCTCTCAAGGGTAATGGGCAGGCAAGCTGGCGGGAAATGTCAAGCGGCTGGTAGACAAAGTCCACAAAATGAAGTAAAGTTGCTGGTATAGACAAGGTAGAAAGGCAGGTAAGGCTACTGGATTATGCTGCAGGATGTACACGAGCAGGAGCGAGAGGTGGAGCTCACAGGAAAAGCATCATCACACAGCCATCAACAGACCCCTACCCATGGACCTCTTCATATCCATACAATATGAATTTATTATTTCCTTCTCAGGGTTGTAGTTAAAACCCAGTACTCAATAGCCAATAGTTTTGGATTTATAAAAAAAAAAAAATAGGGTAAAACTGAATTAGAAAACCAATATAGCCCCAGACAAATGTGATAATCTAAATAATAAAACATACATTTCCGGTCATCAATTGAGTGGTGGTTTTGGATTCCCAAAATGCATTGGCTACGCTTGAATTTTATTGTAATAGAGTCATATCTGGACCTTTTAGCAATGGGATGGATCTTCAATTTACAATTTTTTGTCAAGAATTAAATATCTTCTTAACTAAAAATTGAAACTAGAACTTGTCTAAAACTTGAAAAAAAAGGTTGGTGCTGGAGTTTAAAATTATAAAAACAAAATGCGATGGATTCTGCACTGATATCTATATTCAGTTGAAATATAATTATTTTCAATATAGTCATTAAATAAACATTCCAGTCTAATTACAAAACCTTTCTATAGTTCTAAGTGTGTCTATGCAAATTGACAGGTCCCCCAAAGATAAATTATTTGTCTGTGGTCACCATACTTTGAGATCCTAGAGCTGATTGAGAGTCTACACTAGACTGTGCATGCGCCACAAAAACAGTAAACCTAAAAAATTGCTTGGAGATGGGGAAAATGTCTTTTGACACAAGAGACCTAAATAGTTCTGCCTGGCAGCTTAGGAGAGATGGGCGAGAGGGTCTATGCAGCCTCTGTGTCCACCACCTGCCATGCTCAGTCTCCTCCTGAGCTGTCGCTCAGAACTCCATCACCATTGATCTGTGTTGTTGGATAGTTAGGCAGGTGGATGGGGCTAGCTAACCAACACTGCAGCTCAGCAATCCCTGCAAGAATTTAGATGGAGACAAGTGCCATGTGCATAGGATTCCCAGAGAGAGTTAGCAAGCTTGCAGACAGGGATAGTCTGTTTTCTCCATCGCACGTGGCACTTGTGCGCAGCGCTAATGCATGTGGAGGAGGAAAACAAGAGGAACCTCATTCTTCTATGAGCTCCTCGGTCACTAAAAGGCAGCATCTGATTGGATGCTGGCATTCCATGTGACTTTGGTGGCCATCTTGGATCAGGCAGAGTCTATACCCTAGCTCTTGGGTTTGGTGTGCATTTTTCATGTCGGTAGTGTAGGGACAAGTCACCCGTCTGTCAAGGACAGTGTTTAGCAGCAGGGAGAGTGAGGTGCTAAACAAGCAGGGAAAGGGCAGGGACACACCATCCTTACTGGAAGTCTCCCAACTTTGGTATAGACTGGCTAGGCCGCATTCCACCCTTGAAGGGAGATGCTGTCAGGACGCCTCAGACCTACTGCTATACTCCGCACTGTAACATTCTGTGAGTACTCCTGGATGGGTTGTCTTCCCACCATGTTATGTATCTTTGATTGACATTTGTCTTTTAGTGTCCATTTAATGTATTCCTCAACAATGAACTCCCTGAAGAAGTCTGCTTTAGGTGAAACGCGTAGGGTTATTGTTGTGTTGTAGCACTGCTTTTTTTTAGGAATCACATCATGTATAGTTCTTGTTTTTGACATGTATGGCTTACTACTTGTATGCATCATGTTTCTATTTTATATGGATTTAAAATGTTTGTGTCAATAAATTCTTTAATTAAACCTCATTGTTCCAATTCCAAGTGTCCCGTCCTATCCTCTCCATTTGTTCTAGCAATTATTGGGATGTGGTACCTTCCTGACACCTGTATAGTTTAGGTCTTTCTAATAAATATCTTTTTCCTGCCATGTTGGTTGTGCTTTGCTGAACTTTAACTTCAATACAGTTCTGTATCAGCAATTGAACTCTGAGTTGTCATTCTCCTCTGACTGTCCTATGAGGCTGCATGACCCCTGACTCTCTGTCTGGATAGTGCTGATTGGCCCTATGCTGATCACATACACCCTCCAAAAAGAAAACTCTGGCAATACACACCAAACTGAGCATGTGCACAGTGCTTCTTAGAGCTCTGCTCTATCAGCAGATGGATTGGGGACAGTAAAGTAAGGGGTAGATCAGAGAAGACAGGATCAAACAACCTTTTTACACAATGCAGAGGATTAACCCCTTAGGTTCCACAGTGAGCATAACAATCATTCTTTACTGCATACACAGACTGATTTTACTGTTGTGCGTTTAGTAACACTTTAATTGTATTCCTTATGCTGCTCACCTTAGTAAATAGATAGGAAGATATACACTATTATATTAACTTAAAAATAAACAAAATAAGGCAGTGCTACAAAAAAGAAATATCCATGGCATAATTCAGTTTAAAATGCTTTAATCTCAACATCAAAACCCCCTCTTAAGAATTGCACTTACAATGTAGACAGTCAAGCAATGAATCACACTGACATCATCCGCATGTGGGAAGGATCAGATACCAGGCGGCGTCTCCTACCTCTCTCTGCGATGCTCACTGGCGAGCGTCCATCCCAATCAATGTGATGACGTCACTATTGGCAGTCGCTTGGCCCATCTGATGGTTTTGTCATCAACAACATCATCTGAGGGTGTCCATTGAGGGTGTCCATCTACATTGTGGGTGTCCTGGTGCATCTGAGGGTGTCCATCTACATTGTAAGTGCAATTCTTAAGAGGGGATTTTGATGTTGAGATTAAAGCATTTTAAACTGAATTATGCTATGGATAGTTCTTTTTGCCTTTGCATGAGATTATCACTGTAGGATCCGACTTCTGAACCGCAGCATGGGAGAAAGATACCCATTTATTAAGTGACACCTGTGACCATTGATTGATGCCCATTTTCCAGCTTAGTCTGGTAAGAGTATTTCCTATAGGGGTAATTTGCCCCCCGACTTTACTCACGAGTGGAGGTGGTAGATTACCGTTGAACATAAGTGATTGGGAACTTTATTCAGATGGGATTTTTTCACTATATATGGACTGAGGAATTTATCATCTGCTCTTCTCTTCAATATCACTTTAATACCACTGTCATGTTTGCACTGATACATGCATTGATGTTATGGTTATATTTGTTTTCTTGTAGCGCTGCCTTATTTTGTTTATTTTTATGTACCCATACTTGTTAATTGGAGAGGTAAACTGTAGCAGCTTCAACCTTAACTGGCTCCATTTGTGAGGGAGGTGTATTATAGTGTTCCTACCCTCTGATTCATCTTACTAAATCCATAAGCGCTTAGACTTAGGGAGGGCCAGCATTCTGTTTTGACTTATTATATTAACTTGTTTTAAACTTTTTTTTACATTTCTTCAGTTGCTTCCTGGTATTCTAGGCCAAAATGTTGTCATCCTAGAATTTTCCATTGGCATTTTTGTCTTTCACCTGGAGGACAGAAGGACAGGAGGAGGGTTTTCCTTAGCCAAGCACACACTCCTGCCTGCATGCCTGAGCTGAGAGCAGATGGATTCCAGAAAGTGAATGCTAAATGAATCATCTGCCCTTACGCAAGATGGCCACTGCCAGAAACGCTGGGGAGGAGGGGTTCAAAGTGATTTCTCAACAAAATAAAGCATTGAGACATGGATGGATGGGTAAGTTTGCAGAGAATAGTTTTTGGTTTTTGGTGATTAGATACAGTTACGTTCTGCTTTATTTATCTTCTATTCAATATGTCTCTACCAACACTGCAGCAGTGTAGGGACATTGGATCATGAGCTCCCATGGTAGTAGTTAGTGATGGGAATGGTCTAATGCTTTCTGCAAAGCCGCACATATCAAGCAACATAGTGAATAAAAGTAAATACATTGCAAACTATATCCTTTAATCAATACCATACATTTAGCATGGATAAAAAAATAAGAATAAAATTAGTATGGATCTTTCTGGGACAAAGACATCAGAATAATTTATATGTTGTCTCCTTTTTTTTCACTTACTTATATTACTAGAATGACCCACTCTACCAGCAATTGATCAGGAAAGTGTAAAGGCAGATTGTGTTTTGCTAAAGACAATATCTAACAGAAGCTATCAATATCTCAGGTGTACATATTAGTGTACATGGCCATAGCACTTCAAGCAGAAACAAGGGCATACATACTTACCTATTCTCCAAAGGTCTGATGCCTGAGGCCTGATGTCTGAGGTCTTTGCTGGCATCTTCTCCGGGAGCCAGTGTTCAGCCATCTTGATGGCGTCACTTGCCTGCGTGTGCTGTAGTCGTTTGTCCTGGCACACTGGCACACTGGCACTGTTCCATGTACGTTCCTCATAGGATTGCGACCAGGCAGGTAAGTGCATTTTATTGAAGAAGAGACATTGCATACCTATTCTACAATAACAGGCATGCCTGTTCACAATTTTTTTAGTTTTGAACATCTAGTTCTACTTTAAAGCCATATTAAACCCAAAACCAAAAATATAATATATTGCAGCTTATCAGTCATTGGATGCGGTAGCTGCATTACTTTCCTTTTTTTAGGCTTTTTGCCCTCTGTTTTCAATTGGTGATCTGGCCAGTAAATCCACTCCTGTATGAAGGAACACAGGGGGCACTTTTGGACAGCTGCATTGTTAGCCTGGGGGGAGGGGATTGTTGGATGTACTAGCAGATTTAGATATACTAACAAATTGAAGCCAAGCTCCAGCTCACGTTGCAGTTACATAAGCAGTTACAGCAACAATGTTTTCCTTTTTGGATAAAGGTTTTACATAAATAAAAAATAGAAAAAACTGCGCTAAACCCAAAGAAATATATCAGAAAAAAGCAGCACACACTCAAACAAAGTAAGTTCAAAAATTCAAGAGCAAAAAAAAGTGTAGCGCTAATTACTGCAAACAATATATCAATGTACTCAAACAGTGATGATATGATAAAATGGTGAATACTGCAAAGAAAATAATAACGAAGTGTCAATGTGCTAAGACAGTGACAATGTGTAAATAGCAGCAGTATATGCAATGCTTATCCCAGATCAGAAATCAGTGTATATAAACAAATATACATGCATAAACTGTATAGGGGATAACCCACGATGATATTAAAATAAAAAATTCCCACACAGTGAATAGTCCAATCAAGTGATCTGTGATTCAATTGCTCAAAGTTGTGGTGATATAACAGAAAATCCCACACAATGAATAGTCCAATCAAGTGATCAGTAACTCAATCGCCCAAAATTGTAGTCAGAGTGAGACTTGAATCAATCTCGGTAGCTTCACAGGTGGAAATCAGATAGAGAGATAAAACACTCTTACCAGATAAGTTGGATACAAGTACCATACGGCAATGCATCATACAGGCTTGAAGTGCTAGATCCACTAGCACACAGGGAGGACGGAACCAGACAATCCAGGCAACAAGGTGGCCATCATGGAGAGTAGCGCCTATCCACACCAAACGTCTTGTGATGAAAATGTCTCAGCAAAGGTTCCAGAATGGCTCAGAACAATCCCATGGTGTAAAAAACAAAAAGGCAAAGAACACCAATAGTGCAGGTCAAAAATTATCTAAAACTTTATTTGCATCTTAAAGTAAAACAGATGTGACATAAAATGTGATCACATAAAAAGATTAAAAGCAATGTGGGAAGTGTAAGATAAGCGTAGCCCGACGCGTTTTGACGCAATAGGTCATCAACTGGGGCATAATGGATATAAACTCCATTTTATATATGAAGTCATGTTATTATTAGGCATTGTTCCTTGAACCATAAAAAACACAGATGACTTTGATTAAATGCAAGAAATGTCTGTGACTTTCGTGCTGGTTTGTAAAGAGCAGTGGTCTCCAAACTGCAGTCCTGGGGCCAGATGCAGCCCTTTGCTTGCCTTTATCCAGCCCTTGAGGCATTATTCCTGTCACTAACACCAATAATAGGGCATAATTCCTGACACTGACACCAACAATGGGGCACTATTTCTCATTGACACCAATGATGGGGCACTATTCCTTCTACTGACACCAACTATCTCTCCCCTTAATACCAAAGATCAGGCATTGTTTACTACCACTGGGCACAGTCTAGCCCAACTAAAGTCTGAAGGACTTTTTCTAACCCTTAAGACATTATTCCTGCCACTGACATCAACAATGGGGCACTATTTCTGCCACTGACACCAATGATGGCCCTTTCTTTAGAAAATGTGGAGACCTCTGATATAGGGAATGACCACCAATATAATTTTCCTTATTAGACAAATTCAGATGATATGTCCATAAAATGAATACAGTCCAAACACAGTGTGAGATCATGTTGGCAAACTAGACACTGTAATCCCATAACCCAGGCATGTCCAAAGTCTGGCCCAGGGGCCAATAGCGACCCCCTGGTAATTTGGATATTTATAGCTTTTGTGGCCCCCCAACGAATCCCGGAGCACAGCGCCGCATTCAGGGATTCGTTGGGGGCCACAAAAGATATATATATCCAAATTACCAGTATTTATCATTTTGGAAGCCGTGGAGGGGACAGGGAGGGGGCAGGACTGTTGGCGCTCATCCCGCCCCCCTCCCTGTCCCCTCCGAGGTTGCAGATGGGCATGGATTAAGCTGCATTCGTGGCAATTGTAAGGCTGCAGATGGGCACTGACCATTATTTTGCTTCACAGTTCTTTATTTCAAATGTATTTTTTTTCCTGAAACTTCCCTCTTAAAGTGAAGGTGCATGTTATACGCCGATAAATACGGTATATCTAAATAACACGCTCAAGCTCATCTTTAGACTCTTTACCACAAACAGCCACAAAGGCAAGAGAATTCTTGTTGGGCAGTTTATTAGTTACTTTGCATTTAATGTTAATGGTTCAAAGAATGTCAGACAAAATGATCGGCCCTCATGCATGTTCACTTCATCAAATGTCCCTCTTTGAAAAAAGTTTGGACACCCCTGCCATAACCCATTCAGACAATTTGAAATTGAATAACTCCAGCTGTTAGTCCTGGGTTCCATGTATTCAGATTCCTCCCATGGTGCGAGAGATAGGGGAACACTAACCAAATGTCTGTTTGTTAAGTAAAGAATCTCCAAGTCCTTTGACCCTAATGAGAAAAGGTAGTTGGTGCTACCCTGGCCTATCTCGTTGAAAACAATTTGTAGAAGAGATTTTCCGGAGTACATGGCAAGACATAATAATTGTAATAAAGGGTAATTGTGGATGAAGAACACAGCATAGCCAGGATAAAATAAAAGAGCTCTGTAAAGGATCAACTAGACTTATGTAAGAAGTGTTCTTGGCATCTCATAGCCAAAAGCAATATTTTAGTGTCCAGCAGGACAATCTGGAGAATATATCAGGGCAGGGAAGCCATAATCCTTTAGGAAACATAGCTAACAACTGGCAGGAATTTTGGGCATAAAAAAGTCTGGTCTACAATGCTCTGTTGGGGAACCCCGCTGACTGCACCATCTTGCTGCCATAGTTTGTGCAGATACAATTAGATTTTCAGTGTTCTGATGGCTTAGCTGAGAGATCTGACACAAAAGTATAATGGCACTTGCAATCAGTATAGTGAACAGCAGGTTCTTCCAGAAAGAAAAAAACTGGGAGCAATGAAATAAAAGAACATCTGCTTTAAAACTAGGAAGCATCACAAATTAGCAAAACTGCATAATTTTACAAAAATACCATACTTCTAGATTACAAATCACATCACTACTGGTGTGTTGTTTTTTTTTTTTTGTTACATTTACTGTTGTCTTCGTATAGCTTTCTGCTGACATACCAAATGGGACCGGTTAATTGGGTTAGAAGGAGGAGAACATCCACCAGCTGCTTTCGCCTATCACGAAACACCAGAATAGCATTTGGGGATTGAGCTTTCTATATAAGTAAAAAGTATGCAAACACACAATTATAAGAAAGTTTTTAGAAACTCATTATTTGTATTTATCAGGAATGGAAATGTTTAAGTAAAAAAACATTTTATTTTTTTCAGGGCTTTTGTGCATCTTAAATTAAATAAAATATAGGCAGCAGGTGCTGGTATAGATATGTAGGAGAAAAAAAAATGCAGCATGCAACTCCCAGCTTAAAAACCTAATGAAAAACACACTGAGTTACCAGAAGCTCCTTTCTAGTCAGGCCCCCTGCTGAGATGAAAGGTCAGAAAAGAGAGACTGGGAATGGGAGGAGGTAGGGAGAAATAGGAGAGGAAAGGTATTTTGCAGGAAAGATAAATTTAATGCGAATCAGTACCCAAACCGATAGTGTGGCGTGATTATTTTCTTTGAATGCCAGATGTTAGCATCGTTCATAAAGAAAAAAAAAAAAAAAGATATAATCCATTTAAAAACAAATATAGGCAGTCAAATTTCCCCTGCTGCAGTGACGTCTGCAGCAACTAACTCTATTTTATAGCTAATCATTTTAAGACCAGTGGAAGGCTTTTTGGCAGTCCCCTACTGCCTCCTGCTGGTTAAGTTCTAAAAGTGTTCTTCAGAAATGATAGGAAAACAAAATTGGTGTATGGCAATTGTTATATATGTTAGAATCCTTTGTATGTATTCAAGTAAACTGTGTGTATAAAGGTCTTAAAGGCCTATTTATAAAAGTTGATTTTGCAATGGGAGACTGGAGAAGGTACCTTTCTTTAAGGTGTAATAACTGTACCTTATTTTGCCATTTTTTTTTTTCATATTTTTTCTACCATCTGCTTTCTATTGCTGTTTTTCATTTCACTCTGAAATTGCAACTTCGCAAGTAAAACTTTTACGGATGGATTTTATGAGAAAACTGGGAACATTGCAACAAAATGACCACACTTTAAAGCAAGCACCCTAAAGCCTCGTACACACGATCAGATTTTCAGACAACCGTTCGTCAGATTTTTCTGTTGCATGCTAGTCTCATGTCGAAAGTGAAGATGTTACTCACCATACAAAAATTTTCGTACGACAGAATACAATTTCAGAAGTGACATCACATGTTGAATAGTTTTGTAGGTATTCTTTCCTTTCTGAGCATGAGTAGTCTTGCTTGCACAATTTTTTTCGGTACGAAAACCATACTAATTAAATGAAAATCAGACGTTGAGTTCACGTACACCAAAAATGTTATAGTCTGCACGTCCAGTTTTTCTCTGACGAAAAACCGGAATTGACTATCGAAAGCACCATACTAACGATCCAAAAATTGGCAGATCATTCGTTGGACAAAATTTAACTTCAGATTTTCGTATCATGTGTACGGGCCTTTGGACAAGCAGGATTACTTGGGTTAACCTCACACATGTCTATATATCCAAAAGCTGAGATATATACCATATTTATTGGTGTGTAACACGTGCCGGTGTATAATACGCACCCCAAGTTTAGGAGGGAATTTTAAGGAAAAAAACTTTTAGGCGGGAAGTTTAAGGAAAAAAAACGTACATTTAAATGCCCATCAATGCAGCCTTATCAGTGTCCATCTGCAGCCTTCTCCATCCTTGCACCCTTGTCAGTGTCATGTGCAGCTTTGTCATGCAGCCTTGTCCATCATTGCAGCCTTGTCAGTGTCATATGCAGCTTTGTCATGCAGCCTTGTCCATCATTGCACCCTTATCAGTGTCATATGCAGCTTTGTCATGCAGCCTTGTCCATCGTTGCACCCTTGTCAGTGTCATATGCAGCTTTGTCATGCAGCCTTGTCCATCGTTGCACCCTTGTCAGTGTCATATGCAGCTTTTTCATGCAGCCTTGTCCATCGTTGCACCCTTGTCAGTGTCATTTGCAGCTTTGTCCATCATTTGCAGCCTTACCAGTTTAATTTGAAGCTTTGCCTTTTAAAAATGGCGCCGCCGAGATACAGAGCCGGATGTCCTGTGTATCTTGGCGACGCTCAATAGTTCTTGGCAGCTTTCGGTTGCCTTCGGCCATTCTCAGCAGCTTTCGCCCGTTCTCGGCGGCTTTCGGACGCTCTCTGCCGTTCTCCCGAGAACGGCCGAATGCCGCCGAGAAGGGTCGAAGGCGGCTGAAAGCCGCCTAGAGGCATACAATGGCGGAGGATCGGCGTATAACACGCACCCAGGATTTCCCCCTGATTTTAACTGCTTCGCGCCCGCCCTATAGCCGCCCTATATACAGAGCGGACGCTAACTGCCGGGAGGCCGTCCCTGGACCCCCTCCTGTTTACTTCAGCAATGCGCGCTCCCGGGAGCGTGCATCGGGGAAGTTCTGTGCTGGCCGTGTCCCTCGGACACAGCCAGTCACAGATCGCTGTAAACGGCCAATCACAGCGGCCGTTTACAGCGTGATCTGCGTGTCCAATGGGAGATGATCTCATATGTAAACATATGAGATCATCTCTCAGCGCCGCTCTCCCTCCTCACACAGACAGCGTGTGAGAAGGGAGAGATGAACGGCTGCAGCGGCCGTAAGTAAAAAAAAGTGCCATCCTCCCCCAGTGCCATCCACCCCAGTGACATCTTCCCCCAGTGCCATCTGCCCCAGTGCCATCCTCGCCAAGTGCCATCCTCCCCAGTGCCATCCTCCCCAGTGCCATCCTTGCCCAGTGCCATCCTCCCCAGTGCCATCCTCCCCAGTGCCATCTGTTAGTGCTATCTGTCCCCAGTGCCACCTGTTAATGCTATCTGTCCCCAGTGCCACCTGTTAGTGCTATCTGTCCCCAGTGCCACCTGTTGTCAGTGCCATTTGTCCCCAGTGCCATCTGTCTTCAGTGCCACGTATAAGTGCCATCTGTCATCAGTGCCACATATTAGTGCCATTTGTCATCAGTGCCATGTATCAGTGCCATTTGTCATCAGTGCCACCTGTCAGTGTCACGTGCCATCTGTTGTCAGTGTCACATGTCATCAATGCCACTTATCAGTGCCATCTGTCATCAGTGTCACGTTTCATCGGTGCCACGTATTAGTGCCATCTGTCATCAGTGCCACGTATTAGTGCCATGTGTCATCAGTGCCACGTATAAGTGCCATGTGTCATCAGTGCCACGTATAAGTGCCATCTGTCATCAGTGCCACATATTAGTGCCATCTGTCATCAGTGCCACGTGTCATCAGTGCCACGTATAAGTGTCATCAGTGTCACATATCAGTGCCATCTGTCATCAGTGTCATTGTCCTGGTGCTCCAGGGCCTTCAAAAGTGTAATAGGTAGTCAACAAGTTAGATGTGCAATTTATGCTCCTAGAACACGTGATGGCGCTCCCTGCATGTTGGGTCTCTCTAAGTGGCCAGGCTGTGAAAAAGTCCCACACATGTGGTATTGTAATACTCAGGAGGAGTAGCAGAATTTTTTTGTGGGTGTCATTTGTGGTATACACATGCCACGTGAGAGAAATAACCTATTACAATGACAATTTTGTGGAAAAAAAAAATCTTAATTTTGCAAAGAATTATGGGGAAAAATGACAACATCAAAAAGCTCACCATGCATCTTACTAAATACCTTGGAATGTCTACTTTCCAAAAAGGGGTCATTTGGGGGGAATTTGTACTTTCCTGACTTGTTCGGGTCGCAAGAAGTCAGATAGACCACCAGTATATCAGATGTGATAAATTTTGTATGATTTGCACCACAGCTTGTAGACTCTCTAACTTTCACAAAGACCAAATACCGGTAATATCCACTAATTTGGGTTATTTTTACCAAAGATATGTAGCAGTATAAATTGTGGCCAAAATTTATGAAGAAAAATTAATAATTTGCATAATTTTGTCACAGAAACAAAGAAACATGCGTTATTTTTTCAAAATTTTTGGTCTTTTTTCATTTATAGCACAAAAAATAAAAACCCCAGAGGTGATCAAATACCACCAAAAGAAAGCTCTATTTGTGGGAAAAAAGGAACAAAAAATTAATTTGGGTACAGTGTTGCATGACTGAGTAATTGTCATTCAAAGTGTGACAGCACCGAAAGCTGAAAATTAGTCTGGGCAGGAGGGGTGTTTAAGTCCCCAGTAGGCAAGTGGTTAAGGGGAAAAAAGTGTGTGTTATACGCCGATAAATACGGTAATATACAGGTGCAGCTCATAAAATTTGAATATCATCAATTTTATTCATTTATTTCAGTAATTCAATTCAAAAAGTGAAACTCATATATTTTATATAGATGCGTTACACACAGAGTGATATATTTCAAGCATTTCTTTCTTCTAATTTTGATGATTATGGCTTATAGCTAGTGAAAACCCAAAATTTGGTATCTCAGGAAATTGGAATATTACATGGGACCAATAAAAAAAAAGGATTTTAATACAGAAATGTTGGCATACTGAAAAGTATGTCCATGTTCAGTATAGTATGCACTATACCAATACTTGATCGGGGGTCCTTTTGCATGAATTACTACATCAATGCGATGTGGCATGGCGGCGATCAGCCTGTGGCACTGCTGAGGTGTTATGGAAGCCCAGGTTGCTTTGATAATGACCTTCAGCTCGTCTGCATTGTTGGGTCTGGTGTCTCTCATCTTCCTCTTGACAACACCCCACAGTGTCTCTATGGGGTTTAGGTCAGGCGAGTTTGCGGGCCAATCAAGCACAGTGATACCATGATCATTAAACCAGGTATTGGTACTTTTGGCAGTGTGGGTATTAGCAGGTTCTTGAATCATGTGCTTGGAAGCTTGTTGTATGCAGAGAATACTTTACTTTCATGGAGGATTAGCAATGCATGTCTTTCAGCATTAGGAAACATGACAATACAAGTACATATATTGAGAAAAAAACATGCACTCTCTCTGGTTACCTTACCATAGAATACACATTATCATACTGCAGTGTCACCTGCTGGATAGAAAGGTATATTGCATACAGTACATATTGTTAGTTTATATAAGCAACGTTACATTACATGTTGTTGTTCTTCCAACACCCCTTCTCAACAGCATGTGCTTTGTCAAATTATATTCATCGTCTTTTGGAAATAACTATGACGTTCCTTCAATAAAGCCTTGGTAAGTGCATCGACAGTCATCTCCTCTGATGGGCAGTATTGAATGTCAATAACAACTTGCTCTTGATTGTCCCTCAGTAGATGATACTTGACGTTGATGTGTTTGGTCCTAGGATTGACCCTTTCTGATTGCGTACGTTTTATACAACCCTGGTTGTCTTCAAAAATGTGAATTGGTTTTGACATGTCTATCCCAATGTCCACAAAAAGTTGACAAATCCATATTGCTTCTTGACAAACATGTGCTGCTGCAATGTACTCATTTGAAGATGGAGTGACAGTTGTTTGCTTTTGACTAGACCAACTTACGGTTCCTTCCCCATACTGAAAGATGAATCCACTTGTGGATTTGCGGTCTGTGCAGTCCCCGGCCCTATTAGCATTCACATATCCGACCAGTGTTGGATCAGATATTGCTGGTAACCTTAACTTCATATGAATTGTTCCTTTGAGGTATTGCATCACTATTTTTACTGCATTCCAGACACACTGACAAGGAGATGAAACTTTCCCACATAGTATGCCCACTGCTGTGGCTATGCCTGGTTTGTCACTGTGGCAACATATATCAGCTTACCGATTGCTCTGCGATATGTGTCCTTGTTAGGTAGCATGTTTTCTGCTTCATTGCTCTTTTGATAGCCTGTTTCCATAGGAGTTTTCACTTCCTTTACATCTTGCATATGAAATTGTTGCAAGATTTTGGAGATTTTTTGAGATTGGTTGAGAAGATAAATTCCATCTTATTCTCTCTCTATTTGGATAGATATTGGCTAATGTTCCCAAGCTCTTTGATTAAAATTTTTTCTTTCAGCTTGTGAACTATCTAAATATAATCCCCTGCTTTGTTCAAAACAGGTTATAATGTCATCAGTATAGATAATGATATATATCCATCTGTCTTCTTGATTCTTGGAGTAGAGACAGGGGAGACTACTTCTTGAGAATCCCTCTTTAGTAAGTACTTCTTTCACTTTCTTATTCCACATCCTTGCAGATTGTTTAAGACCGTCTTCTGAAGTTCACACACAAGGTTGTCTCCTTGCTCAAACCCTGGTGGTTGCTAACTGTAGAGGTCTTCCTTAATGTCTCTATATATGAAAGCAGTTTTAATATCTAGGTGTTTCACTTGCATGCCCTTCCCTGCTGCAATGCTAAGAAGCACTCTGATGGTGGAGTGTTTTACGACAGGAGCAAACGTTTCATTGTAATCTTCACCAAATTTCTGGGAGTAACCCTTGACAACTAATCTGGTTTTGTATTTGTGAATATTTCCTTCTGCGTCTGACTTTACTTTGAAAGGCCACTTACTTCCTATAGTTTTCCATTTAGGAGGGAGCTCTGTTAGTGGCCAAGTTTTATTTTCTTAAAGTGACTTTAATTCTTCTTCTGCTGCTTTTCTCCATTTATTGGCTTCATGTTTTGGCAGTTTCTTTTTGTCTTTGCAGGATGTTGATTAAGTATGCTGCGTGTTTTGACAGTGTATGACAGCTTGCAGAATGGTATCCCCTTTGTTGTCCGAGTGGATCTTCTGACTTCAGGCAGCAGGATCTGGAGAGAAACTTGATTTAGGCAATGTGAGTTCCACCTTTTGTTGTGACTCCTGCACAGGTTTGCTTTGATCGACCTTTTTTCTTCTGGTTTGCTTGGCATATTCACTTCACAGCTTTCAGGGATCAGTGTTTCTGGTGATGGACCCTCATCAAAATCTACTCAAAATCAAAATCTAACCCTACAGCTTATTGTCACCTTTTCAGTCTTTGGGTGTAGGATTCTGTAACCCTTAGTTTGCTCACTGTAGCCTACTAAAATGCCCTCTATGGCTCTGTTCTCCAGCTTGGATCGCTTTTCACTTGGAATATAGGCATATGCTTTACATCCAAACACTCTGATGTGCCCTATGCTAGGCTTTTATCTATGCCATATTTCAAATGGAGTACTTTTAATGGCTCTTGAGGGTAGTCTGTTCTATAGGTAGGTCACAGTCATGACTGCTTCGCCTCAGTACTTCTGAGGTAGGTTGGCATCCAACAACATGCATTTGGCCATTTCTATAAGAGTGTGATTTTTTCCTTTCTGCTACACCATTTTGTTCAGGAGTGTATGGTGCAGTTGTCTGGTAAACTATTCCTTGTCTCTTCAGTTATGAGGCCACTTCTTTGCTTATGTATTCTCCTCCATTGTTGGTGTGTATTATTCCTAGCTTACGTTGGAATTTGTTGCTAGACATGGCATCAAACTCTTGAAGTTTCTCTGATGTTTCATTCTTGTGTTTCATCAGATAAGTAGTTGTGTACCTGGAATGATCATCAATGAAAGTCAGTAGATATCTGTTCCCGCCTGACGTGGGAGTTTTTATTAGACCGCATACGTCTCTGTGTTTGAGCTGCAGGGGGTGGCTAGTTTTTCTTTAAGAAGCCTGTGGAAGGGTAGCACGTGTTGCTTTTGCTTCAATACAACACTTGTATTTCATGAGCACTTTGCAAGGTGCTATTGTCAAATCTTCTGAAAAGCCTCTCTTTATAATGTCCTGTATAGCTTCTGGACTTCTGTGCCCCGGCCACCTGTGCCATAAGTGAATAGATTTGTTGTGTAGGTCATTAGAGACTATATTGGCTTGCTGGTCTGTGGTGATGAGCCTATATAGGTGATCATCCAGTTTTCCTTTTGCGAGGAATTGCTTATTATTGTGAATTGTGCATTCATCACCCTGGAACTTAACTGTGAGACCGTTTTCTTGCAAGAAATTTCACTGATAAAGGCTGGCTTCTAGTTCTGGAACATACAGCACTTTCTTTACGAGGATATTGTGCTAACCTTGTGGTGTAATCCAGTTCAGCAAGGCCTGGCCTTTACTTTGGGAAGTGATGCTTTTCCCGTTTGCTAGGAAAACGACTTTTGCACTGTAATCAATGTTTGTGAAGGTCTCATCGCTAGTCATGTGGCTTGTCGCACCTGAGTCTATGCATCAGCTACGTGGCTTGCCGCTCTGTGTTACTTTAAAGGTGCTACTCTATAATGTGTTTTCAGTTTCCTTTGTGGCTGCTTTGACTCTTTCTTTTGTGGATAACTTTAGCTTTCGCTGCTTGGTTTTCCAGATAGAACAGTTCTTTTTTAAGTGACCAGTCTTCTTACAGCGAAAACAGGCTCTGCTTTCTTTATTGTGCATTATGGCATTGTATATCTTAAGAGCTTTGTCATCACGGTGCATGTTTTCTTTCCTTCTGTCATATTCATCAATTAATTTCCCTTTTACATATTCCAGTGTCAGTTCCTGCTCGGGTCTGGTTTCTTAAACATTAATAAGAGCAGTATATGTCTCTGTAATGCTACAGAGGAGCCGTGCAACAATATGGTTATCTTTGATGTCCTCTCCAATAGCAAGCAGCTGCTCTATGATTGTTTGCATAGCTTTCACATGGTCACACATATGCTGACCTTCTTCTAGTCTCATCTTATAAAGCTTTCTTAGCAGAAATAACTTGATTTTTAGACTTGAATACTCATGCAGTTTCTGTAATGAAGTCTACATACCTTTGGCCATTTTCTCTGTTCTTATGTGGATAAGCTGCTTTTTCTTGTCTATCCTTCCTCTCCCATTCCTCCGTCTCTCCGTATGTGGGTCTGTCTGTATTCAGCACTTGTCACAAGTCATCCTTGCTAAGAAATATTTGTAGTTTCAACTTTCATAGCTGGTAATTTGCATTGTTCAGCTTTGCTATTGCAAACTTCACATCTGAACCGCTTGCCATATCTCAGTAGCTTGCATACAGTATTCACTGTAGAATTCTTTCCAGTGCCTGGATGCCTGCTGGGTGCTCTGCTGGGTACACTGGGTGCGCTGGGGTAGAATTTCCTGGTAGAAGGCTGCGCTGACTTTGGAACACAGTGGACAAACACCAGCAGATGACATGGCTTCCCAAATCATCAGTGACTGTGGAAACTTCACACTGGACCTCATGTAACTTGGGTTCTGTGCCTCTCTACTCTTCCGCCAATGCCTGGGTGCCTGGGACCCATAACCTATTGGCAGGTTATTGAATCATGTGCTTGGAAGCTTGTTGTATGCAGAGAATACTTTATTTTCATGGAGGATTAGCAATGCATGTCTTACAGCATTAGGAAACATGACAATACAAGTACATATATTCAGGAAAGACAAGCACTTCCTCTGGTTACCTTACCATAGAATACACATTATCATAATGTAGCTTGTGTTCGATTAATGGTGAAACACCCAAATTGATTGGCACCACATCCCAGAAAGAGAGAATAAATGGGAATGAAAGAGATCAAGGGATGTTAACGGTGCAATGATAAGAGAAGATTGTAAGCCACAATTAAAGATTTTGTATATTTTATTTTATAGTTTTTAATAAAGTCAAAGTTAAAAGCACATAAACAAATGTATACAGTGATTCACAAATTTGGTGGTCATAACAAGCAGGTTGACTTGAAAAATTATGTTGCACATTAGCCCAACATGTTTTGTTGAAATGCTTCTTCAGGGGATGTGCAAACTGACACACAAATGTCAAGAGGAATTGTACATATATTATATGTTCAAGTCAACCTGCTTGTTATGACCACCAAATTTGTGAATCGCTGTGTACATTTGTTTATGTGCTTTTAACTTTGAATTTATTAAAAACTATAAAATAAAATATATACATTATCATACTGCAGTGCCACCTGTTGGATAGAAAGGTATAATGCATACAGTACATATTGTCAGTTTATATAAGCAACTTTACATTACACTTTGTTGTTCTTCCAACAGTCGGCAGTTTCCAAATCCTGCTGTAAAATGAAATCACCAGCTCCATAAAGCTGGTCAGCAGAGGGAAGCATGAAATGTTCAAGAATTTCCTGGTAGAGGGCTGCACTGACTTTGGAACACAGTGGACAAACACCAGCAGATGACATGGCTCCCCAAATCAACACTGACTGTGGAAACTTCACACTGGACCTCATGCAATTTGGATTATGTGCCTCTCTACTCTTCCTCCATACTCTGGTTTGACTTTGATTTGCTAAATTTTTCCCGGTTCATGATCATTTGGGGGCCATGTCATCTGCTAGAGTTGGTCCACTGTGTTTTATCAAGTCAGCGCAGCCCTCTACCAGGAAATTCTAGAGCGCTTCATGCTTCCCTCTGCTGCCCAGCTTTATGGAGATGTTGATTTAATTTTCCAGCAGGATTTGGCACGTGCCCACACTACCAAAAGTACCAATACCTGGTTTAAAGATCATGATGTCACTGTGATTGATTGGCCAGCAAACCCTCCTGACCTAAACCCCATAGAGAATCTGTGGATTATTGTCAAGAGGAAGGTGAGAGTCACCAGACCCAACAATGCAGACCAGCTGAAGGCCGCTATCAAAGCAACTTTGGCTTCCATAACACCTCAGCAGTGCCACAGGCTGCTCACCTCCATGCCACATTGCATTAATGCAGTAATTCATGCAAAAGCAGCCCCAACCAAGTATTGGTATAGTGCAGGGGTCTCCAAAGTAAGGCCCACAGGCCACATCCGGCCCGCTGGGACTTTTTTTTTGGGCCCATCTGGACGTTTTTTTCGGCCTACATCTTGAGTCTTTAGAGTCACTTCATGGTCGTTTCCTGCTCAAGTTATATTCTCCCCTGAGAGTATGCAGCACAGATCCTGAAGCCCTACAGAGCCTGCCCAACCAGGCACCTCACTAGTGCTATGACCTACTGCACCTCCTGGGTAATGCCCCTCTGTTAGCATCAGTGTCCTTTACGACTGTGGTTTTGCCTACAACGTGGCTGTGTAACAGCCAAGTGGGAGCCGGGAGGCACTGAAGCTGGACACAGATGTAAGTGGGACACAAAGGTGACTGCTGGTGCTGTTGGGAGGGCTCTCTGATGGAGACACAGATGAGTGGCAGGGGGCTCTTTTGAGGGACACAAATGTGGAAGGGGGGCTCTAAGGGGGACACAATTGTGCAGGGGTCTCCGAATGGGACATAAATGTGCAAGGGGGGCTCTAAGGGGGACACAATTGTGCAGGGTTCTAGGATGGGCATATAAATGGGGAAGGGGGCTCTAAGGGGGACAAAATTTGTGTAAGGGTCTCTGATGGGGACACAAATATGAAAGGGACTCTAAGGGGGACATAAATATGCAGGAGAGCTCTGATTTGAACATAAATATGTGAGGGGGCTCTGATGGGGACATAAATGTGCAGGAGGGTCTAATGGGGACACAGTGTGAGTGTGTGGGGGGGGCTTTGATGGGGACACAAATATGCAGGGGGAGCTCTGGGGACACAAATATGGAAAGGGGCTCTGATGGGGATACAAATGTGTCAGTTGGGTCTGATGGAGACACAAATATGCAGGAGATTCTGATGGAGACACAAATATGCAGGGGATTCCCTTTGGGGCACCAATTTGCGGGGGGGGGGGCTCTGATGGGGACAAAAATATGGAAGGGGGCTCTGATCAGGACACAAATGTGCAGTGGGGGGTCTAATGGGGACCAAATGTATGGAAGTGTATGTGCGTGACGGTAACATAGATGATAAGGCCCCCACTGCACACTGGAAGTTTACCCCCCCTCCCCTCCCCTCCCCTCCCCTCCCCTCCCCGTGCATGAGGTTACAGCTTTTAGGTGCGGGCAGAGAATACAGGTGCGCCATCAAGCTCTACTGCCATCAGCCTGTCAAATTATATTTAATTCTGCTGCAGATTCATTTAAAAAATAACAGATTTTTTTTTCAGCCCACGAATATGTGAAAAGTGCACAATGTGGCCCACAAAGTGAAAAGTTTAGAGACCCCTGGTATTGTGCATACTATACTATAAATGGACATACTTTTCAGTATGCCAACATTTCTGTATTAACCACTTCAGCCCCGCAAGATTTTACCCCCTTCCTGACCAGAGCACTTTTTACAATAATAAAAATTAACAATATTTTTTACTATAATAAATATCCCCAAAAATGTTTTTTAAAAACAAATTTCTTCATCAGTTTAGGCCAATATATATTCTTACACATATTTTTGGTAAAATAAATCACAATAAGAATATATTGCTTGGTTTGCGCAAAAGTTATAGCGCCTACAAACTATGGGAAAGATTTATGGCATTTTTATTATTATTATTATGTTTTACTAGTAATGGTGGTGATCTGAGATTTGCAGCAGAACTGTGACATTGCAGGGGACAGATCAGACACTTTTGGCACATTTTTGGGACCATTGACATTTATACAGCGATCATATACAAATTGGAGGTGGATTCCTTTTTCAAAATAACATAGTGCCACAGCACCATGAATTGTGGTGCATGTGAATATGTACATCTCAGCAGATGTGCAAGGGTGTCATTAACAACTAATGGCACTGCTATGTATCTGCTAAAGAGCATGTTTCTGTGCTGTCAGGAAAGTGATTTTGCATGCATTACCGACACACACAAATGTGAAATCAGGTTAAATGTTTTCGTTACATTGGTGGTCAGTGTAAATCTTCTCATTACATTGGGGCTTGGTGTACACAAGTTACACTAATGGACAGTGAAGGTCCCCCTTACATTGGTGGTCAGTGTAAATCCCTCCTTACATTAGCGGTCCCTGTGAATGCTCCTATTACATTAGTGGTCAGTGTAAATCTCCATTGCATTAGTGGTCAGTGTAAATCCCCATTACATTAGTGATCGATGTGAATCCCAATTACATTGATGGCCAGTGTAGAAACTCCTCTTTATATTGGTAATCGGTAAAAAAATCCAAACTTTAATTTGTGGTCAGTTTCAAATCCTTCTTTACATTGGTAGTCCATGTAGAAGCCATGTTTAAATTGGTGGGCAGTGTAGAAATCCCCCTTTAGTGGTTGTTGATGTAAAATTCCCCATTACATTTGTTGTCAGTGTAAATTCTTCATCACATTATGTACATTTCCCTTTACATTGGTGGTAAGCGCAGCATTGCCCTTACCCTGGTGTTCAGTGTAAATCCCCCTTTACATTGGTGGGTAGTACAAATATCCTCAACCATGGTTGTCAGCAGGGGCGTAACTATAGGGGGTGCAGCAGTTGCGACCGCAACCGGGCCCTGTGATGCAGGGGGCCCATGCAGCCCCCTCTACATATGGCTGCTCTTTAGTTGTGCATTACCCGCATGACCTGTGTCCTCAGCCGGCTCCTCAGAGTACCCCTCTCCTGCTCCATACATTGCCGCTCAGTCCGATGTCTGTTCTCCCCAGCCAGAGTCCCGCGCTCCCCTGAGTCCGGCCCACACTGCACTGCATACTTCTCCCTGGTAAACAAACTTTAAGCACACAGATGCAGTGCAGCCCTATGAGAGTCCCCCGGAGGACACTGCAGGCTTGTCTGCCAGCCCCCCCTCCTCCCCCGTCATACACAGATGATGAAAGGTCTTTCTGGGAGATATGCTGATCACCCGTCCAGCACACTGGATGGACCCCAGGCCAACATGGAAAACGCGCGGCCTACAGCTTGGTCATGGTGAGTGAGAGGACCCCATCCCCCACACACCATTACATACCCCCTCCATCTCCCCCTGGGGAGAGGGACCCCTTCTCACGTGAGGACAGGGACCCCCACCTCCCCTGGGGACAGGGACCCCTTCTCACCTGGGGGCAGTAACTTCATCTGCCCTGGAGAAAAGGACCTCATCTCTTCTGGGGACAGGGACCCCATCCTGCCTAGGGACAGTCCCCCAATGGGGCACCTAAAAATAAAAAAAAAATAATAAAAAAAAAATACTGATACCAGTGGTTGAACTACAGGGCTCACAAAGGGCATACCTGTGACCACGCCCTGGAGTTCCACCACCGGACTCGAAGGGAAGGGCCCTGGCTGGGGTTCAGGGGGGCCCTTCATGGTTTCTTGCATCGGGGCCCTGAAGGTTCTAGTTACGCCACTGGTTGTCAGTGTAAATTCCCCCTTACTTGGAGGTCATTGTATACTCCCTCTTACACTGGTGGTTGGTGTAAATGATCCTATTATATTGGTTTCAGCGTAGAAATACCTCTTTATATTGGTGGGTGACGTAAAATCCCCCATTACATGGTGGTCAGTGCAAATTCCCCCTCACATTGATGGTCACTGTAAATTCCCTGATTACATTGGCGGTCATTGTAGAATCCCCCACTATATACTTGCCAAAGATTTCCAGCTTTGCTCTAGATGATTCAGAATTTGCCACAGTGTACTGCCTCCTAACTAATCCCACCCCCCCCCCCACCACTACCACTGATCCCATCAACACCCCAGCATTGCCACTGATCCCAGAAGTCCTAAAATCGCTAGGAGTTTTCTGTCCATTGATGGGTCCCCTCATCTCTCCAGTCCATGGTGTGCAGGCAGTGAGGAGATGATTTGCCGTAACCTTTAGCAACCAATCAGTGAGCAGTAATGATGTGTATTAATCTCTTGAAACCAAATCAATCAACAAGCAGAAGCATGTGCTGTAACCTCTAGAAAATAATAAGTGAGGCATAATGTGTACTGTAACCTCTAGCAGCCAGTCAGTGAGTGGTAATGATACACTGTAACCTCTAGCAACCAAACGCAATCGCTGTCTGATCTGATTCAGTAAACTGATTTTGAGTCTAGCTGCTATTTTATGTAGACTCAGAGAGCAGGTGGAGAGTGAAATTGCATGGGGGGGGGGGGGGGGGCAAGAAAAAATATTTGCCCAGGGTCCAATCAATATTAAAGACTGCCCTAATGTGAGTGTGCCTATGCACCCCTGTGCCAAAACTTGAATAGCTGTATTTTTGCAGTTTGAGGTCTAAGGCGACTATACATGGAAAAAATTTGCCAATTTCCCCATTCAGCATTCAAAGTGGATGGGGGAATCCTTCCCGTTGTGGTATTGTATTCGAACAATGAGGAGACTTCCCCACTGTCAGAAAAAAATGTTTAGTGTTGTTAGCTATAGCTGGTGGCACTGATCATTCAGGAAAAACCCAACAGGCTGGCTGTACACCAATTGATCAATAGTCAACTTGTGTACAACAAGCCTGCCCATACATCAAAATTCAGCAGGTCCCTGCTGAACCGGCCAAATTTCAATCCATGTATGGCCGGCTTAAGGCACATACTGCTAGTCTTTAGGAATTTGGAGTGAGATTTAGTGATCTCACTATTGGGCAGCTGGAGGCTCTGACATGAAAAAGCAAAACCTCTACCAAAATGGCTGCCTCCACATAGACACGGAGTGGAAAAAGACATAGTGAGTCAGCAATAAGGAAATGATCAACTGCAGGTAGACCACAGGCAATATTAATGACTATATATTTGCCCTCTGCTTACCTTTTTTGGGCACAGGTTCCAGAGTTCAGCTCATCTTTAAATGATTCTGTGTAGTCTTTAAAAAAAAATGGATCAAGCTGGAAATTTAAAGCGGTGTTCTGTCCAAAAAAAATAAAAAATGAAAAGCCAGCAGCTACACACACTGCAGCTGCTGGCTTTTAACAATAGGACACTTACCTGTCCTGGATTCTCACAATGTCGGCACCGCAGCTGATGTTTCCATCAGCTGTTGGGTGCTGCCGCTGCCATTGCAGGTAAGGGAACCCGGCAGTGTAGCCTTACGCCAGTAACCCTACTGCGCATGCACGAGGCCCCAATCCTCTCTCTTACTGGCTCTGTGACAGGGAGAGCAAGAGGGAGGAGGAGGGAGCCCCGGGGTCATGTCACAGGCTGCGGCCTGGACTCCTGGAAGTGGGAACAGCATACCTGTCAAAGACAGGTATCTTATCCCCCCTCCCCCGCAAAAGGTGCCAATTGTGTCACCGGAGGGGGAGAGGGGACAAATGAGTGTCTTCCACTTTTGGGTGTAATTCTGCTTTAAATAAATAAATAGGAATACATTTGTTCTTTCCTGGTCATATCAAGTTAGCTTGACATGACAGAACAGATGAGTTAATCCCAAGCGAAAACACAGAACCAAAACAATAGGGAATGAATGGTCGCATAATCTTATGTACATAAAGAACCAATAAAAAAAAAGAAAATCTCACTGTATGCCTGTACTGTGATGGGCAGGAAGACATGCTGCTATTCCCTATCATATGATAAGTGTATAATGTAGTAAGCTGCGCTTTCCCACCCTGCTGTTTTCCTATCGATCATATGGTATTATTTGTAGAACATTCCAATTACAGAGCTGCTAATCTGTAGAGTGCAAAAATAAGCCCAGCATGCAGGGAAACCTGAAGAGGCGGGAGTAAGACTAAGCTATCAACATGAACAAAAGCGCAGGACCAGACAAACAGCAGGAGGAGAAACCTCATGAATTGTGTGAGAAAACAGGCAATATAGATTACACTGCCTACTGCTAATTTGAGCTGTAACACTATAATAGAGTTGTTGTAACAAAAAGAAAAGAGAGAGAAAAAAATAGCATAATAAGGTGTTAGAATGGGCATCAAATGTAGCAACATTTTGATTTTATTTGCAAAAAACTTAATTGGACAAATCCCAGGTCATAAAGAATTGCAATACATTTGACTCACATACCTGAATCTAGTTTTACCTTTTATAATAAGCATCTAAAAAAATTAAATAAAAAATATTATAAACATTATGTCAGAATCAGTCTCAGTCAGTAGGGTGGATTGCACAAATTACCAAGAACAATAATAAGTAAGGGTGACCTGTGGATAAGGGCACCGTATTCCAAAAGGCAGAGCAAAATCAAATCCAAGTTCACTTTTCTGGAAAATTTTATAGACAGACAACTCCTATCCTCATATTGATTTGTGGTTCCAAATTAAAGTGTAAGTTCACTTTTACAGAAAAATCGGAAAGGTGAACTTACACAGGACCCCCTCATCGGATCAGGGATTAGAAATCCCCTCTGCATTCTCTCTACTTCTTCCCCACTGACAGGACAGGCTACGCAGGATCTGATTGGTTGGAGCTACCCATGTGACAGGGCTGACCAATTAGAATGCTCTGAAACATGCCTCCTGACGTGGAAGATTTTGGAGATTAAGCCAAGGGGATTTCTAAAACCCCAGTCCAGTGAGGAGCCTATAGCAGGGATCATAACGGGAGATCGCTGTGCTGCAGGTAAGTGGGACAGGTAAGGGGGAGGTCCTGTGTAAGTTCACCTTACAGATTTTTCTGTAAAGGTGAACTTACCCTTTAATAATACCTACAGCAGTAGGGAACAGACACAAAAAAAACCACTCATCATCTTTCCAAATAACTGTTCTGTTTTGGCACGATCTAAGTTTTTATATACATGCTTATGTAAGTATTGCATTAATATTACAATTGTACTTTTAGGCCCCTTTCACATGGACGTTACATTATATATCCAGTCATATCCATTTTCAAATCAATTTCAATTTTTGAATGATTAGAATTGAAATCAGTGGAAAACTGATCAACCGATTCGAATTCTATTTAATAGCTACTTGCTAAAGAACGGGCCAGCAAGTAGAGCCAGGGGCGTACCTAGAGCGTTTGGCACCCGGGGCGGATCCTACACCTGGCACCCCCCCCCCCCCCAACTTTTAAATGAAAAAACACCCACAACTTTTTTTCATTTTCTCGAGAATAGTTATTGCACAAATTTGTCAATGGGAGGAATCATGCCCTATTGTTGGTGTCAAAGGAAGGAATGGTGACTCGGCGTCAGTGGGAGGAATAGTGTCCCAAGAGCCGCATAAAGATTTTTTCCCCACAAAATTGTCATTGTAATTGGTCATTCCTCTCACATGGCATGTGTATACTACAAATGACACCCCAAAATAAATTCTGCTACACCTCCTGAGAATTACAATACCACATGTGTGGGACTTTTTCACAGCCTGGCCACATAGAGAGGCCCAACATGCAGGGAGCACTGTCACGTGTTCTAGGAGCATAAATTACACATCTAAATTGTTGACTAACTATTACACTTTTGAAAGCCCTGGAGCACCAGGACAATGACATGTGACAACGATGTGGCACTGATACGTGGCACTGATGACAGATGCCACTAATACGGAGCACTGATGACAGATGGCACTTATACTTGGCACTGATGACACGTGGCACTAATACGTGGCACTGATGACAGATGGCACTGATACCTGGCATTGATGACACGTGACACTGATAACAGATGGCACGTGACACTGACAGGTGGCATTGATGACAAATGGCACTGATACGTGGCACTGATGACACGTGACACTGATATGGCACTGATGACAGATGGCACTAATATGGGGCACTGATGACACGTGACACTGATATGGCACTGATGACAGATGTCACTAATATGTGGCACTGATGACAGATGGCACTAATATTTGGTACCAATGACACGTGACACTGATACGTGGCATTGATGACACGTGGCACTGATAGCAGATGGCATGTGACACTGACAGGTGGCATTGATGACAAATGGCACTGATACGTGGCACTGATGACACGTGACGATGATATGGCACTGATGACAGATGGCACTAATATGGGCACTGATGACACGGGACACTGATATGGCACTGATGACAGATGTCACTAATACGTGGCACTGATGACAGATGGCACTAATATGTGGTACCGATGACACATGACACTGATGACAGATGGCACTGATATGTGGCATTGATGACACGTGGCACTGATAACAGATGGCATGTGACACTGATACGTGGCACTAATGACACGTGGCACTGATAACAGATGGCACGTGACACTGATACGTGGCCCTGATGACAGATGGCACTAATATGTGGCACTGATGACACGTGACACTGATGACAGATGGCACTAATACAGGGCACTGATGACACATGACACTGATATGGCACTGATGACAGATGGCACTAATACAGGGCACTGATGACACGTGACACTGATATGGCACTGATGACAGATGGCACTTATACGTGTACGTTATACGTATACCCCTTGCAATAAAACATATTTTTAGCAATGCATTGTGATTTATATTTTCATTAGAGCCAGCCTAGTGAAATTTGACTTTAAGACTAGACTGGCAATGGCTGCTCAGTATTCACAGCAGGGAGAATTTTATGAGAAAAGTGTCTTTGGAGGGACTGTCCCTCCAAAGACACTTTTCTCATAAAATTCTCCCTGCTGTGAATACTGAGCAGCCATTGCCAGTATTGGTGTTTAGGGACAAACAGTTTGAGCATATGGAAATGGCTGATTAACTAATTAAAAATTAGCCTGTACTTTACAGCCATTTTACAGTGTAAAGAACATTTCTGGATCATGTGTTTAGTATAGCTGCAGCAGTCCCTCAACTTACTCACTGTGTGCACTGTGCAGGAGATGCCAGATGCTGCCGATGCTGAGTCAGTGAGCCTGAGTAGCTGAGTGACTGAATCGCCGCCTTACTGCAGTCCTACACGCGGAGAGACAGGAAGGAATCACTCCGCGGCGCCGGGGGGGGGGGGGGCGGCACTAGAGAGGACGCACACACTGTGACTGGCTGGCCGTGACCGCACGCACTGTGCCTGGATGGCCGATCAGCGGCCCTGCCCGTAGCGCTGCCACCCCTATAATCGCGGAGGGGGGTGCCGGCCTGACACCCCCCAAGTGTGCGGCACCCGGGGCGGCCCGCACCCCCCGCCCCCTACTTAGTACGCCTCTGAGTAGAGCCCCCCTGCCCCAAAGCCCCCTCCATGTTGAGGGCATGTGGCCTGGTATGGTCTAGGAGGGAGGAAGCTTGCCATTTTTTTTTTCAAATATGGCTTGGGGTTCCCCTTAAAATCTATACCAGATCCAAAGGGCCAGTTATGGATTGGGGGGAACCACACTCAGTTTTTTTTTCACAATTTTCAATTGACGGTGATTGTTTTTACATTCAGCTGTCAACAGGGAACCCCACTGACAGCTGATGAGTCAGTGGTTGTTAGGACACTGGCGGGTGCTGGCTCTTAACGACCAATGCATAAATTTATGCAAAAACTGATGTTTGTCCGTTTGTCCATTGACATCCATTTGGGTCCGCTTTTGTTTGTTTTTAAGAAAAATAGGGCTTTCATATGTTTAGTCAGTCCATTGTAGTTAGAATTCTTCTTGACAAGTTTCACGTAAAGCTTTTTCAGGAACAGGGCGCTACAACAATAGCAGATCATAACAGTAAGGATATAGCATGTCATAATAATGAGTTTACTATAGTAAGGACATAATAATGAGAACAGAAAAACTCACAGAAGTTCACAAATGGAAATATGTAGTTGTTTATATATAAATGCCCAATGTACAGATGTCCATGCAAGGCACCGGGACCAAAATAATCCCCAAGAGATCACTGGCGGAATAGATATGACAAGCAACCCAAAAACAAAAAACACACTGGTTGAAAATCTATAATATAAATTGTAACGCATAAGGTCTGGTGATAAATATACTTCCTATAATATTCAAACCCCTAAAAATGTTTCTAAAAATATATTTTCAACTGTGAATGGACAGTATATCGGTACATAGATGGTATCAATCCTATATATATAAATATAGATGATATAAAGTCCTCCAAATAAAAATTTGACTTCCAAGAACATTGATCTAAAATAGAAATGTTAACAGATTGTCACCATTGGTCACTACTCATCTGACAAAGCTAATGTGTAAATAAATAGACATGGGTTTCAGCCCAAAAAGTAAAAAGAAATTGTGTAGCCTACAGATAGAAAAGGGGGAGCCAGCGAAACCGACCTGTGGTTAAAAATGGCACAGAGATCAACTCAGATGCTCAAACCACACCGGGTGCACATATCACGAATGCCCTAGTGCAGTGCAAAGGTCAAGGTAGCCCCGCGAGGGGTCCCGGTCACGGGAATGTATGTCGCTCCGCAACATGCTTCGGTTGGTTAGCCCCAGTAGACCCGCCTGGTCTGGGGTGAGGATCTGTCTGTTCCCGAGTCTCGGAACTGGCTGGTCCGAGGCGCAGTAACTGAGGGAGGATTCAAGGTGTCCGGGTGCACTCTCGGCTTGGAGGGGCACAGCAGCTCGTGTAGGTGACCGGGGGAGGACTCTTCGGAGGAGGGCCGATAGGCTGGCATCCTGAGAAGTGCCTGGTTGCTGAGTTGTGGAGGACACTGACGAATTCACGTTTTTCCAGTACTGCCAAGGAGACAGAGAACGTTCCAGGTACTGAGGAAAAAGGTTCCTGTTCGCTTCAGTTACAAGTTACTCAAGGTCCAAGGTTTCACAAGTTCTGGATCAAAGTGCTGACTGCCATAGTCTCTGGCTAGAGATTTGTTCAGCTTTGAGGCGCCCAGCTGCCAGTGGCTGCTCTCTGGGTGGTATTAGAAACTTTCTGATATTGGCAGTTCAAGGTGCCTGAGTTTCTTCACCCTTTCCCTCTGTTCCCATACGAGACTGTGTTTGTTGGATGTTACCCCTGCAAATGTAAACCTTTTCTGAAGGACTTTTGTGGTGTCAGCATCCAGGTTTGTTGGATGCTAACTCTGGGAACCCCTAGACGTGGAGGAGCCTGCCAAGCGGAGGTAACCAGCAAGCCCAAAAGTTAAGGCCGCCCTACCAAGGGTTATGGCCGCTACATTTATATTACAAATTACCAAATTAACTGACAGTAGTGTAGGTCCACTGCCCCCTCTGTATCGGTTTCACGTCTAGTCCACCTTTTTGCTTCAACATTTCTGGAGCAAATGTAGTCTTCCAGCTTTCCTCTTCCCATTGCTTACTCCCTACTATTACCATTTTATCTAGAGAAAAGTTCAATTTCAGGTTTGACTGATCAAATCAGTCAAATGTGATATTTTGGTCAGTGCTCAAATCAGTATTTGGGCCCTGACCCAGATATGTTTGAATCCATACTTTAAACCAGGTACTGTACATACCTAGTTACTGACCCTTTGGGGGGTATTTCAAACATACTTTATCTCCATATTCCTAGCATGATTTTCAACCCACAGGCTCCTTATATTGGACCAATTTAGACCTAAGTTCTCCATATTTGTGAAGGAGTGCTTTTTTTTATGATTACAGGTGATCTTCTCCTTCAGCTTGATCCTCTTAGGTAAGGAGTAGTCTTACAGCTATATTCTACAAACAATATCTGTACAAAAAAAAATGTATATATATATATATATATATATATATATATATATATATATATATATATATATATATATATATCTTTTCAAATTAGAGGAAAGCCGCACCCAGTCTTCAATTACTGTAATGGGATCTGGTCATCCTACTGACCAAATATAAGAAAAAGTCCAGAGGATCGCTGCAGTTAAAATTTCTTTATTGAACCAAAGTTCAAACAAACATTACATGATGTGTAAGTTCAATAGGTTTCGGATTCACAAGCTTACGCCCTTCTTAAGATCAAACACATATCTAAAGTCAAAGTTACACACATGGCTTAAATACCATCATTTTACACATTTGGAATCAATTATTGTGATTAGTAATCGATCAAATAAAAATGAGATCCTTTTCTCATACATCATTATATCAGAGGTGGGGAAATGGTTAGCAAAGCATAGAGCCCTTCCATATTTCAACAGAAGCCTTCAATTAGTTTAATCTATCAAAAAGAAAGATGTACACAATGTATCACTATCTGGCCATCACATCAAATTAATTATCACCTAAATAAACAAATGTAAATCCAGATCTGTATTCAACCCCTTAGGGGCAATAGTATCAAGAAATTCATCCAATGTACCTCTCACTTTTTTAGAATGGATTCTCGGTTACCACCCCTCATATTCTTATTAATTCCATCCAGTACCATGAATTTTAATTGAGAAAGCGAATGTCCTTTCTCAAAAAAAATGTCTCCCTAAAGGCAACCAATTTGTCTCTGATTGAATATTTGTGCCTTGCTATCCTCTCTTTAACTTTAATGGTCTCTCCTATGTAAAGTAACCCACATGGACATTTTATTGCATATATTACATATGACGATTGGCAAGTGTAATACCCTGCGATTTTAATATGATACCCCTTATGTGGATGGGATTTACTCTTGTCTTTTATCATGAGGTTACATTGTATACACGACAGACTTGGGTATGACCCTGTATTACGGGATCCTAAAAAAGTTACTAATGGGCTAGGAGGGGTATATTGGTCAGATCTGACCAATCGATCCCTAAGTGTTCTACCTTTTCTATATGAGGATACGGGGGGAGCTTGGAATTCACTAATATTCTGATAATTCTATATGAGGATACGGGGGGAGTTTGGAATTCACTAATATTCTGATAATTCTCTCTTAACAAACCCCAATGTTTCTTAAGGATATTATGGATACAAAGTGAATATGGATGATACTGTGACACAAATGGTATTCTATCATTTCTTTAGTGATGTCTATTCTCTGCTAAATGTATACGTTCCTTTTTAACTAATTAAATTGGACAACCCTGCTTGGAAAAGCCTGGTTTCCATTTCATTCAATCTAACTTCACATTGTTGTGGATAACTAATGATTCTTTTAACCCTCCTAGGTATCAAATTAAACACCTCATGGGGTGAAAACTCTTATAGTGTAATAATTGATTATGATCAGTACTTTTTATAAATAGATCACGCTCTATTTGTACCATTTATTTTCAGTGATGTGCCCAAAAATGAAATCTCCCTATTTCTATACAAGACATGAAATTTCAGACCTGGGACTAAATGATGCACTGATCAAACAATAAAAGGATTCCAATGTCGCCATCCCACACACCAAAATATCATCTATAAATCTGAATCACCCCTTACAGTGTTCAGTAAACATTTTATTATTATAAATAAATGAGATCTCAATCATATCCATAAATATATTTGCATACGGGGAGCGACATTGGAACCCATAACTGCCCCTTTAAGCTGCAAATAATGGGTCTCTTTAACCACTTCAGCCCTGGAAGATTTTACCCCCTTCCTGACCAGAGCACTTTTTGCGATTTGGCACTTTGTCGTTTTAACTGACAATTGCGTGATCGTGAGACGTTGCACTCAAACAAAATTGACGTCCTTTTTTCCCACAAATAGTTTTCTTTTGGTAGTATTTGATCACCTCTTCGGTTTTTATTTTTTGCGCTATAAACAAAAAAAGAGCGACAATTTTGAAAAAAACGCAATATTATTTACTTTTTGGGGTAAAGATAGTGTAGCGCTTCTGCAATAGTGAATGTGATAAACACACACATAAACAAAAAAAGTAAAAAGTGGTCACATAGAAGAGTCCATGATCATATAAGAGAAGTCCAATTGAAATGGGGGAAAGACTCCGTGAAGTGACTGGTGCAAGAATGATTAAACCAATTCAGGTGGGATGAGGGTCTTGCTAGTCAGGTACACCCGAGTATATCAACTTGTCTGCAGACTTTAGTAAAATAGATGGATACTCTTACCGACTGTGTTGGACTCACACGGTCTTACGACGGCTGAGTCTGAAAGGCTTGCGGCCCTGACCTAGGACCAAAGGATGGATCAGTGAAGGTCCGTCAAGTTGGTGAGGAAACTCCAAACAGCTGTAGACCACACGATGTAGCTCACGAATGGAACGCCAGGGTAGTTTCTTGTCCAGCTCAGACGTGACCCGATCGGCCCAGATACCCCCAAAAATGGGGTAGAAGATGTTGTGGGTTTTAAGCCAAAAGAGGAAAAAGAAAAAGAAAGCTCCACATGGTGCGGGTCAGACGGTCTTAACCGGCAAATTTATTTTGGAAGTCAAATAATTCAGTAAAATTTAAGACTTAGTGATCACATAAAGTAAATAAAAGAATAAAAATAAAAGTAATGTGGGGTGCCAACAGCTAGCCCGACGCGTCATAAATGTCTTCAACAGGGGCATGATGATATTATATTATTATTATATTATTTACTTTTTGGTATAATATATATACCCCAAAAATATATATAATTTTTTTTTTCTCAGTTTAGGCTGATACGTATTCTTCTACATATTTTTGGTAAAAAAATCACAATAAGCGTATATTGATTGGTTTGCACGAAAGTAGCGTCTACAAAATAGGGGGTAGTTTTATGGCTTTTTATTATAATTTTTTTTTTTTTTACTAGTAATGGTGGCAATTTGCAATTTTTATCGGGACAGCGACATTATGGTGGACACGTCGGACAATTTTGACACATTTTTGGGACCATTGGCATTTTTACAGCGATCAATGCTATAAAATTGATTACTGTGAAAATGTCACTGGCATTGAAGGGGTTAACCACTAGGGGGCAGTGAAGGGGTTAAGTGTGTCTTAGTACATGTTCTAACTGAAGGGGGGGTGGGACTGTGCAGGGGAGATGGCAGATCGTCTGTTCATACTCTATATGAACAAATGATCTGTCTGTATTCCCCTCAGAGAACCGGAAACTGTGTGCTTACACACACAGCTCCCGGTTCTCGGTGTGCCCCAATCGATCGCGGGAGACTGGTGGTGATCGTGACCGCCGGGCACTCGCATCGGCTCCGTGGGCGAGCAGGGGGCTTCTATGGTACCAATGTACCATGACGGCGATTCACGCAGCCGAGCTCTCAATGCCACTTTTTTTATTATAGACTGAACCTGAAAAACAGGACAAGAGTCCAGCTGTTTATATGTATGCATATTTGATAACTGTCTTAATACCTCAGCTTCATACCGTGGGGTGTCCATAACTACAATTGCTCCCCTTTGTCATCCAGTTTGATAACAATATCTCGCTGAGCCGACAAGGAGGACAGAGCTTCACTTTCTTTGCAACTAAAGTTGTTCGGTATGTGGTCCAGTTTAGACCTATCACCCAAAAAGGAATCCATTTCTGCATTTACTTTATCAATGAAAACCTCAACAGCAGAGCATGATTCCAAATGTGTAAAATGATGCCTGAAACGTAATGAACTTATACATCATATAATGTTTGTTTGAACTTTGGTTCAATAATATATAACTTATATTATAACTTATAATAATAATATAACTTTCGAACGGACCCCAAATTCGTACGAACGTTAGAACCCCATTGAAGTCTATGGGACTCGAACGTTCGAAATGAAAAGTGCTAATTTTAACGGCTAATATGCAAGATACTGTCCTAAAAAGGGTTTGGGGACCTGGCTCCTGCCCCAGGGGACATGGGTCAATGCCTAAAATGTTTTTAAAAATGGCCGTTTTGGCGGGAGCACTGATTTTAATGACGATTAAAGTGAAAAAAAAAAGTGAAATATTCCTTTAAATATGGTGCCTGGGAGGTGTCTGTAGTATGCCTGTGAAGTGCCACGTGTTTCCCGTGTTTAGAACAGTCCCTGCACAAAATGACATTAAACGGAAATAACACCATTTAAAACTGCTTGCGGTTTTAATGTTATATCTGGTTCCTGCAATATGGTTGAAAATCATTGAGAAAAATGGCATGGGTAGCCCTCCCTGCCCATTACCAGCCTATTTGGGTCTTGTACGCATATTAAGGGGAACCCTGTACCCATATTAAAAAAAGGAAATGCGTGTGGCCCCCAGGCCCTATATACTCAGAACAGCAGTATACAGGCGGTGCAAACAAGACAGGGACAGTGTAGGTTTGTTGTGTTAAGTTGAATCTGTTTGTAATTTTCAACTGGTACATTTTTAAAGTGTAGCTCCAGTCCAAAAAACTATTTTTAAGCTTTTTGGAAAACATAGGGAAGGGTTATCACCCCTGTATAATTTGTTTTGTCGTCCATCTTTTTTCATCTCACTTGCTGTTGTCTCCTTCCGTTTGCAAGTAGGAGATGTTTGTAAGTTGGATGTTTGAAAGTAGGGGCCTGCCCTATATGCTCTGCAGAAATGGCGGAACAAGGTGTTGGTTTTGCCACAACATTGTAAGCCCTCAAAGTGACTCTTGGTGGGCGCTGGAGCGCCCTGCTGTGAACGATTATATCAAGAATTGTAATTACATGCCATTGTTGAACAGTGGTAGAAAAATTGACCTTTGGTGGTTGTGGTGCTGGTGCCACAACACTATAAGTCCTCACAGTTACTCTGGGTGGGCACAGGAACGGGCCCTCCTGTGAAATATTATATCAAGAATTGTAATTACATGTCCCTGTTAAACAGGGGCAGAAAAATTTGGCCTTAGGCACTGCTGCTGGTGCCACCACACTGCAACCTCTTCCATATACTCTAGTTTTAATGCAGGAATTAGCCCTGCTGCAAAGCATTGCATCAAAAATTGTACTTAAACGCCCCTGTTAAACAGGGGCAGAAAAATTGGGCCTTAGGCACTGGTGCTGGTGCCACCACACTGCAACCTCTGCCATATACTCTAGTTTTATTGCAGGAATTAGCCCTGCTGCAAAGCATTGCATCAAAAATTGTAATTAAACGCCCCTGTTAAACAGGGGCAGAAAAATTTGGCCTTAGGCACTGCTGCTGGTGCCACCACACTGCAACCTCTTCCATATACTCTAGTTTTATTGCAGGAATTAGCCCTGCTGCAAAGCATTGCATCAAAAATTGTAATTAAACGCCCCTGTTAAACAGGGGCAGAAAAATTTGGCCTTAGGCACTGCTGCTGGTGCCAACACACTGCAACCTCTTCCATATACTCTAGTTTTATTGCAGGAATTAGCCCTGCTGCAAAGCATTGCATCAAAAATTGTAATTAAACGCCCCTGTTAAACAGGGGCAGAAAAATTGGACCTGAGGCACTGGTGCTGGTGCCACCACACTGCAACCTCTGCCATATACTCTAGTTTTAATGCAGGAATTAGCCCTGCTACAAAGCATTGCATCAAAAATTGTACTTAAATGCCCCTGTTAAACAGGGGCAGAAAAATTGGGCCTTAGGCACTGGTGCTGGTGCCACCACACTGCAACCTCTGCCATATACTCTAGTTTTAATGCAGGAATTAGCCCTGCTGCAAAGCATTGCATCAAAAATTGTACTTAAACGCCCCTGTTAAACAGGGGCAGAAAAATTGGGCTGATGGCATCAACCAGAACCAGAAATGTTCTTCCAACATATCAGTGGAGGAGGAAGAGGATAGACAATCAACATAACAGGACAGTCACTCAGCATCAGCATAGGCAGTCTTGAAGGGATGTGATATTTAAAAAAAAATTATTCTGTTACATCAGCTTCAGGTGCTTGGTAGCTGTGGGTGATCCAAGACTGATTCATCTTGATGAAGGTCAGTCGATTAACTGATTCGGTGGACAGGCGCACCCTGTGATCGGTAACAAAGCCACCAGCAGCACTGAAGGTGCATTCCGAAAGAACGCTGGATGCAGGACAGGCCAGTAGCTCAATTGCATACTGTGCAAGCTCTGGCCAGTGATCCATCCTCAAGACCCAGTAAGCCAGAGGATTTTCGGTGGGAAAGGTGTCCAAGTCTGACCTTGCCCCTAGGTATTCCTGCACCATGTAAATCAGACGCTGGCGATGGGTGCTGGAACCGATCATACCTTGGGGCTGCGGACTAAAAAATTGTCTGAAAGCATCAGTCAGACGGCCACCTTCTCCACCGCTCCTTCTGACCGATGCCTCAGCAACACGTTGTCCAGGACCAGGAGTTTGTAACCTCCCAGTCTCTGGGAACGCGTTGCACAGACCTTTCTGCAAGGCCTCCCGGAGATGTCTCATCCTCTGCTCCCTCTGCAATGGCAAGATAAAGTCGGCAACCTTACCCTTGTACCGTGGATCAAGGAGAGTGGCCAGCCAGTAATGGTCCCTCTCCTTTATCCGAAGAATACGAGGATCCTTCCGCAGGCTTTGCAGGATCAGGGAGGCCATGCAGCGTAGGTTAGCTGAGGCATTCGGTCCGGAGTCCTCTGGGTCACTAAGGACAACATGATCCGCAACTACCTCCTCCCAGCCACGTACAAGTCCACGTGTTTCTTGGGACTGTAAATCATCCCTACAAGACTGCTGCTGCTGATGCTGAGTGCCAGCCTCCACCTCCATGCTGACACAATCATCCTCCTCCTCCTCTTCCTCATCCTCTTCCTGTGTGATGGGTGGCACAGCAGGAACACTGTCTGGATAAAGGGGGCCTTGAGAGGCAAGGAAGTCCTCCTCTTCCTGCCTCTGTTCTGCCTCAAGTTCCCTGTCCATTATTCCACGCAGCGTATGCTCCAAGAGGTGGACAAGAGGTACAGTGTCATTGATGCATGCACTGTCACTGCTCACCATCCTTGTGGCCTCCTCAAACGGTGACAGGACAGTGCATGCATCCCTGATCATGCCCCACTGGCGTGGTGAGAAAAAACCAAGCTCCCCTGACCCTGTCCTGGTGCCGTAGTCGCACAGGTACTCATTGATGGCCCTCTGCTGCGTGTGCAGCCGCTGCAGCATGGCCAATGTTGAGTTCCATCTGGCGGGCATGTCACATATAAGGCGGTTCTTGGGCAGGTTCAACTCCTTTTGGAGCTCAGCCAGCCGAGCACAGGCATTAAATGATTGGCAGAAATGCACACAGACTTTCCTGGCCTGCTTCAGGACATCCTGTAAGCCGGGGTACCTGCCCAAGAACCGCTGCACCACCAGGTTAAGGACGTGAGCTACACAGGGCACATGGGTCAGTTGTCCCTGTCGGAGGGCGGAGAGGAGGTTGGTGCCATTGTCACAAACCACCATTCCTGGCTTAAGCTGGCGTGGCGTCAACCACCTCTCGGCCTGCCCCTGCAGAGCTGACAAAACATCCGCCCCAGTGTGGCTCCTGTCCCCCAAACAAACCAGCGCAAGCACGGCATGGCATCGTTTTGCCTGCGTACTTGCGTAGCCCCTGGAACGCCTACGGAGCACCGCTGGTTCTGAGGACAGAGCACTGGAAGAGGCCATGGAGGAAGAAGAGGAGGGGGTGGAGGAGAGAGGTGTGTCACAACCAATAGTAGCATTTTGGAGGCGTGGTGGCGGAACAACCTCCAACACTACTGCACCTTGTCCTGCATCCTTCCCAGCTGCCAGAAGAGTGACCCAATGGGCCGTGAAAGACAGGTAACGTCCCTGTCCATGCCTGCTGGACCATGAGTCAGCGGTAATATGCACCTTACCGCTGACCGCCCTGTCCAGCGAGGCAAGGACATTGCCTTCCACATGCCGGTAGAGAGCCGGAATCGCCTTCCGTGAGAAAAAGTGGCGTTTGGGGACCTGCCACTGAGGAACCGCACATTGTACAAACTCACGGAAGGGGGTCGAGTCTACCAACTGAAAAGGCAGCAGTTGAAGTGCTAGCAATTTAGCCAAGCTAGCATTCAACCGCTGGGCATGTGGATGGCTGGGAGTGAACTTCTTTCGCCGGTCCAGCAGCTGGGGCAGGGACATTTGCCTGCTATAATCGGACGTGGGTGTACCGCTAGCAGAGTTCCCGGAAGCACTTGGCTGTGACACACCTAATTCTACATCTTCATTCCTCTCAGAGCAGGTTTCAGAGAGGACTGAAGGTCTAGTGGTGTTGGAGATGCCAGCTGATGAGGAGCAAGGAGAGGTCCGCTTTGTTCTTTGGTGTGGGTCTTTGAGGTACGCTTGCCAACGAGCTGCATGGCAGGTCAACATATGTCTGGTCAAGCATGTGGTGCCCAAGCGGCTGATGTTTTGGCCACGTGAGATACGCTTGAGACATATGTTGCAAATAGCAGCGGTGTGATCTGATGCACTCGTCTCAAAAAAGGCCCACACCAAAGAACTTTTAGAATAACGCGCAGAGGCAGCACTCTGCACAGGCGGAGCTCTGTGGTGTGATTCAGTCGGTTTGCTGCCCCTAAGCTGGCCCCCGGAGGGCATCCTGCCTCGTTGGACATGTGCCTCCTCCTCCTCCCTCCTTCCAGGCACCCACGTGGAGTCAGTGCCCTCATCATCGCTGTAGCAAACCTGGCAGTATGCTGCAGCTTGTGGAACATGACTGCCAGATTGCTGTCCTTCTTGAGCATCCCCTCTCTCTGCGCTCACGCTACTGCCTTCCTCTAGCTGAGTGTCATCATCAGAGCCCACAAAACACTGGGCATCCTCCTGGAGCATGTACCCAACACTGTGCTCAAAGAGTTCAGGAGACTCCTCAGGAGGACGTGGTGGGTCTAGGGAAGGAGTCACTGATGATGACATTGAGAGGAGGGAAGACGATGCGTTGGCAGCTGCTTTGCTAGTACCCTGAGACTGGGTGAGAGAGGATGAGGAGGATGAAGAGGGCTTGGTCATCCACTCTACCAAGTCGTTGGCATGTTGCGGTTCAACATGTCCAGCTGCTGAAAAGAAGGACAAGCGTGTCCCATGGCCACGTGCTGATTACAATGCACCGCGTCCACGACCAGCACTGTTGTCTCTAGACACAGAGCCTGCTTGCCCTCTTTTATCGGCTCGCGCCTGTCTGCCTCTCCTTGCTGGCCTTCCAGACATGGTAATGGCCTGAAGGGAGTTGGGTAAAAAAGCAGTTGGGTAGTGTATATTGTGCTAGAGGCACACAACACCCACTAACTCCTGCAGATGCCTTTATTATAGAACACCAGAGATAAAGGGGTATATACAGATGTGTACTGTGCTGTGCTGGAGGCACACACAACTTCCAATAACTCCTGCAGATGGCAAGTGGGCTCAAATAGAGAAGAGCTATGTAGGTGGATATAGCGGTATGTACTGGGTACAGAGCACGCAGACAGCACGCACTATCTCCTAACACTACTGACTGCAAGCTCTATTATAACAGATAGATCACTAGCTATATAGGTGAGGTGAATATAGCGGTGTATACTGCGGTCAGGGCACGCAGACAATAACCACTACACAACAGCAAGATCGAAAATCGGCCGAAAACGATCGGTGTGTACTGTGTTGAAGGTACACAGAACACCCACTGCTTCAGACGCCAACACACTACACAAGGCCGCCGCGCTGGCGGCCTTATATAGTGTGGGGCGTGCACTACACAGCCTGAGCTATGATTGGCCACAGGCATCCTGCCTGTGGCCAATCATGGCTCTCCTTGCTGCTGGCGCTGCGATTGGCCAAGCATGCGGGGTCACAGTGCATGCTTGGCCAATCATGAGCCAGCAATGCACTGCGCCATCGCAGTGCATTGTGGGCCGTGAGCGCCACACGAATTTGGCGCGAACGGACCAAAATGTTCGGACTTCGCCAAACGGACGAACAGCCAATGTTCGAGTCGAACGTACGTTCGACTCGAACACGAAGCTCATCCCTACTCTGGATCAGCGTTGACAGCAGCACGCTCAGTGCGCCTGCGCACCGCTGTCTACGACGCATGCGCCGTAGACAGCGGTGCCTGTCTTTTTTGGCAAATATCTCCTAAACCGTGTAGGTTTAGGAGATATTTCTTGGACCTACAGGTAAGCCTTAATCTAGGCTTACCTGTAGGTCAAAGTGGTTTGTAAGGGTTTACAACCACTTTAAGGGACTGTTCCAAGAAGTAGCTGTAAAGGAAAAGTGTCCTCACATTCTTGTTATGTGTTCCAGAATATTGCACAGCTTCCCTAAGCCCCATCCAAGTTAATTTGCAATACACTTTACATAGCTACATAGTATGTATAGTTGAATAAAGACAAAAGTACACCAAGTTTAACCTGTGTACTTGTATGTGTGTCAGTGACTATAATTATTTTCCATATCCCTGTATGTTATGTTCTTTAACCACTTCCATACCAGGCACTTAGTCCCCTCCCACTTCAGTTCGAATCACCTCCCAGGGAACACAGTTAATCCCTTCACCGCACCCTAGTGTTAACCCATTCACCTCCAGTGACATTTTTACAGTAATCAATGCATTTTTAATTGCACTGATCGCTGTATTAATGCCAATGGTTCCACAAATGTGTAAAAATTGTCCGATGTGTCCGCCATAATGTCGCAGTCACAATAAAAATTGCAGAGCGCCGCAATTACTAGTAAAAAAAATAATAATAATAAAAATGCTATAAATCCATCCCCTATTTTCTAGACGAAAAAACAATCAATATACGCTTATTGATATTTTTTTTTTTTACCAAAAATATGTAGAAGAATATATATCGGCCTAAACTGAGGAAAAAAACATTTTTTTAATATATTTTTGGGGGATATTTATTATAGCAAAAAGTAGAAAAATTGTCGATCTTTTATTTGTTCATAGTGCAAAAAATAAAAACCGCAGAGGCGATCAAATACCACCAAAAGAAAGCTCTATTTGTGGAGAAAAAAAGAACATCAATTTTGTTTGGGTACAACATTTCACGGGTGCGCCATTGTCAGTTAAAGCGACACAGAGCCGAATCGCAAAAAGTGCTCTGGTCAGGAAAGGGTAAATTCTTCCGGGGCTGAAGTGGTTAATTTTTGTGCTATAAACAAAAAAAGCCAGACAATTAAAAAAATAATTAAAAAAAATGATGGGCAGTGATAGGCAGCACTAATATGCAGCACTGATAAGGAGCTACTGACAGGCATTATTAAATGGCACTAATTGGCACTTGGATGGGGCACTGACAGACATTTTTTATGGGGACAGGCTGGCAGGTGTTGGGCACCTTTTGATAGGGGCTGTGCCGATTATCAGCACAGAGCCCCCTCTGCCAGGAGAGCTGCCGATCGGATCTCCCTGTCAGAGTGAACCGAATTCCACATCCTTACCGCCCTGACAGTGAAAAACCCCATGCTCAGCTTAAGGTTAAACCACTTCTCCAATCTCGTTGTGTGGCCCAGTGTCCTCCTACACTCCCTTAGACTAAATAGCTTTTTTTTCCTATGTTGGGATCACCATCGAAGTATTTGTAAATCGCTATTATCTCCCCTCTCAAGCGTCTCTTCTCCAGCTAGAATACATTTTATGCTTGTAATTGGTCCTCCAATCCCCTTATTTATTTTGTTGTTCTTCTTTGGACTCTCTCAAGTTTCAGGACATCACCTTCTGAGGATTGGTGACCAGAACAGGTTGGAATACTCCAGATTTGGCCTAACCAGAGTTTTATAAAGTGGCAGGATTATAGTTTTTTTCTTTAACCACTTGCCGACCAGCGCACGACGATGTACGTCGACAGAATGGCACGGGCAGGCAAATGGGCGTACATGTACGTCCCTTTAAATTTGCCGCCCTGCCATTGGGAGCGCGCCGCCGGCGGCGCACTCCCGCGCTGGTCGGGACCCCGTGAGTCCGGTCGCGGGACCCGATCGCCGCGGGCATCCCCGTGATCGTCTCACGGAGCGGCCGAATGGAGAAGTGCCGTTGTAAACAACATTTCTCCATTCTGCCTAGCAACTAGTGACGCTGATCTCTGCTCCATGTGATTGGAGCAGAGATCAGTGTTCACTAAATGAAAGCCCAACCCCCCCACAGTTAGTAACACACCCCTAGGAACACTTAACCCCTACACTGCCACCCACTGGTTAACCCCTTCACTGCCATTTACACAGGAATCACTGCATTTATATAGCAGTGATTACTGTATAAATGACAATGGTCCCAAAAATGTGTCAAAAATGTCCGATGGGTCCCCCACAATGTCGCAGTCACAATAAAAATCGCTGATCGCCGCCAATACTAGTAAAAAAAATAAAAATAAAAAAAAATTATTAATAAAAATGCTATAAAACTATCCCTATTTTGTAAACGGTATAACTTTTGCGCAAACCAATCAACCGCTTATTGCGATTTTTTTTACCAAAAATATGTAGAAGAATACGTATCGGCCTAAACTGAGGGAAAAAAATGTTTTTTTATATATTTTTGGGGGATATTTATTATAACAAAAAGTAAAAAATAATGCGTTTTTTTCAAAATTGTCACTCTATTTTTGTTTATAGCGCAAAAAATAAAAACGGGGTGATCAAATACCACCAAAAGAAAGCTCTATTTGTGGGAAAAAAAGGACGTCAATTTTGTTTGGGAGCCACGTCGCACGACCGCGCAATTGTCAGTTAAAGCGACGCAGTGCCGAATCGCTTAAAGTGGTCTGGTCTTCGACCAGCAAATTGGTCCGGTCTGAAAGTGGTTAAACGGGCAACACCTAGACTGTTTACTATGCCAGAGGAGTAAATGCTGCCGTTTGCCGGGCTGCTGCTGCACTAGTGGGAATATATCCTTGTACACAAATGAGTGGCCCTTGTGGGGGTAGCGCTACATAAAGAATTCCTTAAAGATTTTGTACAGAGAATAGAAGGTTTTAGCCCTGCACTACCAGCTCTTCCCCTCAATTCCTATGAATTTCAGAAGATGTTGAGATAAAAGGGCTGGTTTACTTAATAAGCTGAAAATGTTCACTAAATAAATTAGCTGAATAGTCTCTTTAATATTCCAATCATTTGAGAAAGGATTGTCCCATGACTTGATAACTGAAGTGTGATTAATTACATGAAGATTCTCAACACCTTTTAGTATATCAGCCAAATTGCTTTCTTTTGACACATTTGGTAGCTTGCCCTAAAGTCTGTGTTCTTGGACCTATGTCAGCAACTTTATTCACAGATTTTTCCTAAACAATTTACTTCCTCAACTTTAACTTCAAAATATACTCCTCCAATTGTGTAAATATAATATATATATTTATATTAGTGATAATGGCCTATTGGCTTAAATACATAGGGTGGAGTTGCGAAGTGTAATGTCAGGGACTACTATAGGCTGCCAATGTGCTAAAGTTTTTACATGATTTTTTGTTTTCTATTTGGTAAACTTAACAATATACTGTACAGGACACCAGGAATGTGTCCTGGATGGCAGGTATATTTTCCTGATATTTGGGTTGTGGTCCCTGTAAGGGGGACAGTTGTAGAGACATTGCGGTAGTCAAGGGTTCTCATCTATTCAGGATGAGGTGTCCCAAGCTAAGTTTGCCTGGAGCGGATGGATTTCCAGTACTCTCTGGATTACTAAATTAATATTAGGGACACAGGATTTCAGAGGTTCAAGAGCCTCCAATCCCTAATGACCAGGACTTTGGTCCTGAATGGTTTAAGCCCCAGGTGAGGGAGATTTGAAAGGCAGCAGGAAAATCAGCACTTGTGCCAGGAAAGTGAGTGGAAGAGATACTCACAAGCTGTGGCAAGTGGGAGCTCTCAGAAAAGCTAAGACATGGGCTGCTGACCCCACGTGTGGCCTGCCTGTCACCCTTACTATGTGGGAGCCTAACCCCTGCATGTGACCAAAGATTGGCGGGGACTCTGCAGTTTAGTTAAGTGATACCAAGACTTGGACCGTTTATTGACTTTGACTGAAGTAAGCTGTTTATCCGTGCTTCAAATAAATGAACTGTTTTGCTTTTACCAAACTGGCTGGCGGTCATTGCATTGCTACTCCAGATCACAATACACAAAGCTTTCTTCCCTTTCTTTTATCTATGGCTTCACGTATACCTCAGGTAAAGTAGAGCGTTCAGATGAATTGGGAAAGATCTAGTGATAAACGAGTCCCCCACAAGATGGATTGGCACCCCAACACCTGGTTTCACCAGAGTTCTGTATGGGCTTCTTTCTTATGGTGTAATATTTTCTAGTAAGCAGCACAGTGCAACAGACTGTGATTATGTGAATTTTCAGTTGGGTGGAGGTGTGCATGCTACAGTGGAGTTACTTATGAGATCTGGCTTTATTTGAAGATTGCAATAAGTAAAGGAGTCAAGGCGTAAGCGAAAAAAGAAAAGACCATCAAGAGTGGGACTTTAACTGCAACACAAGCTGATGGAGTAAGTGAACACTGTAGATATTGTGTAGTATAAAATTACAAAACTTTATTTTGACAAAGAACATGATCAGTGGAAGTACGGGCTATTCAAACGAATTTCCCACTTGGACAACATGATGGTTGTATTGGCATTACCACAGTTGTAGTGGAACACCAATAATGTGGTCCCCAAAATATGTCAAGGTGTATAAGAATAAAACATACATCAATTTTGTTTATTTTATTTTTAGGCCTCATGACTCCTCCTGGCAGCAGCATTTTGGCAGAAAAACATTTGATACATGTAGGGCTGCAACTAACGATTATTTTCATAATGGATTAGTTGGCCGATTATTGTTTCAATTAATCGGTTAATAACCTTTATAAAAAAAAAAAAAAAAAGTAGGTCAAATTGACGTTCATTTTCAACCATAGTGACAGGAAAATTTGGAAATAGAAAACTTCTTAGGTCAAAGGAATTTTCAGACAGTGGATGTGGTTTTCGTTCATAAATTACATTCATTTTTAAAACAGAATGTTAAAAACAAGTGAAAATGTCAAACAAAATTCTTTCATTCAGCGAATTTACAAAGATTTTTCGTCTGAATATTCTCGTCTGAAAATGGATCCGTGTGACCAGGATAAGGCTCGGTACACACCTATGCAGTTTGCTTTTGATCTGTTTCTGCAGTGCTTTTTGCGCATGTGATTTTACGGCAATTTGCATTTTTTTGGGCAGATTAAAAAACACAAATTGGTGCAAAAACGCATTACATGCTTTTCTGCAGCTTCTCCATTGAAGTATATTGAACCAATAAAGCACCATTTTGCGTTAAAATTCCCTGACCCTTTTACATGTGAATGTGTCCCATAGGAAACCATGTAAACGAACTGTAGTGCATTTCTGCAAAAAGCACCAATAAACACATAGATGTGAACCAGGTCTAATGCTCTGTACACATGGTCGGAAATTCCGATGGAAAAGTCCCGTTGTAACGAACAAACGCCATCACGTTCCAAACAATCGAATTTTCTGACAACTTTGTCCGACCGTGTGTATGCAACACCAGTTTAGGACAAAATCCATTGGAAAAAAAAAAAAAAAAAAAAATCAGACGGATTTTGTCGTCGGAATGTCCGACCGTGTGTACAAGGCATAAGACGTTTAGTAACATAATGGGGTTAAAAAAAACTAAAATTAGCCCTTTATAGTAGAAAAAAGCAGATATCACTACTATAAGGGGTTCATTTTTTACTGTAGAAAAGTGAAAGTAATATTTACAGTAGCGATTATTTGCTCTTTTTGTACTATAAAGGGCTCATTTTAGTTTTTTTTAACCTCATTGTTACTGGCCGATTAACCGATTATGAACATGGTAATCGATTAGTTGTTTCAGCCCTAGATACATGTAAATGCGTGTAACTTGGGCGTTAATTTTATTGGTCAGAATAAAAGTTAGTTATTACATGGCTGAAAATAAGACCCTTATCCTTCGGTAAAGCTTCACGATTTGAGTTTTAGCGATCGGCAACAGCAATCTTTAAGTCTGACCACAGATTTTCTACAGGATTGAAGTCTGGTCTTTGTAATGGCGAACCTTGGCACCCCAGATGCTTTGGAACTACATTTCCCACGATGCTCATGCACTCTGCTGTGTAGTTAAGTATCATGGGAAATGTAGTTCCAAAACATCTGGAGTGCCAAGGTTTGCCCTCACTGTACTAGGCCATTCCAACAACACATTTACATGTTTCCCCTTAAACCACACAAGTGTTGCTTTAGCAGTGTGTTTGGAGTCATTGTCCTGCTGGAAGGTGAACCTCCTTCTTAGCTTCAAATCACACAAGGTGGTATAGGTTTTGCTCAATAATATCCCTGCATTTAGCATCATCCATCTTTCCCTCAACTCTGGCCAGTTTCCCAGTCCTGACTGCTGAAAAACATCCCCACTGCATGATGCTGCCACCACATTTCACTGTGGGGCTTGTATTCTTTGGTTGATGTGATGGTTTGCGCCAGACAGCATTTTGTTTGATGGCCAAAAAGTAAAATTTTAGTCTCATCAGACCAGAGCACCTTCCTCCATACATTTTGGGAGCTTCCCACGTGCCTTTTTGCAAACTCAAAACATGCCTTTTTTGTTTTTTGCTGAAAGTAATGGCTTTCTTCTGACCACTCTGTCATAAAGCCCAACTCTATGGCACGTATGGCTTATTGTTGTTCTATGTACAGATACTCCAGTCTCTGCTGTGGAACTCTGCAGTTTCTCCAGGGTTACCTTAGGTCTCTGTGCTGCCTCTCCGATTAATGCCCTCCTTGCCCAGTCCGTGAGTTTTGGTGTGAGGCCGTCTCTTGCCAGGTTTGCTGTTGTACCATGTTCTTTCCCTTTGGTTACGATAGATTTGATGGTGCTCCTAGGGATCATCACAGATTTGGATTTTTTTTTAAACAAACTTGTACTTTACAGAGTTCCCTGTTCTTCATGGTAGTGTTTGGTTAGTGGTGCCTCTTGCTTAGGTGTTGCAGCCTCTGGGGCCTTTCAAAAAGGTGGGTATATAACAACAGATCATGTGGCACTTAGATTGTACACATCATTGTGGACATTATTTCACTAATTAGGTGACTTCTGAAGAGAATTGGTTGCACCAGAGATTTTTATGGACTTCATAACAATTATCAGTTTTTTATTTCTGAAAAATAAATACTTTTGCAAGGTACTGTAGATCACCCAGGGGAGTTACTGTTTGAGCATTTGGTCTCAGACAACAAATAATTGTTTAAAAGTGGACAAAAAAAACAAACTGTGCCATCAAATTTTGGGCTTGTGTCAATGATATCAGTTTGGGACAATTGTGAGAGCATTCAGGATTCACTGACAGATGCATTTGTCCTCCTGACCTGAATTTGAGCCGCCACAGACTTTTATGGGAATGCAAAACCCCTCAGAAGTGAACCAAAGCCAGTTGACACAGGCCCGTGTTAGCGTGGTGTGTTAGCATCCAGTGATCATCTGACCTCATTCTAGGAGTAAAACAGCTTTTCTTTAAGCTAATAAAAGATAAATCATATTTTTTGCTTTTAATAGTCTTGTTATATCAAAAATGAACACGCACAAAAACCGCACTAAAAAAGTACCACACAGATAAAAACAGAATCCCTTTTGAACAAGGGTTAAAAGCAAAACCTCATTTTAAAAACTATTTTACAAACATCAAATATGATTTTTAATTTATGAGTTTTAGAAATAAACTTAAAAAAAAAAAGAAGAAAACTCATCCTGAAAAGTCAAGACCTAATCTTCATCTTCCTCATCAAAAGACAGTAAACTGCTATTCCGAACTTGTTTCTGGCTGGATTTGCTAGATGATTCCTGGCTTTCTTCCGGCTTCTTCTTCTTGCTAGAAGTTGAATTTATACCTGAAAATTTGCTATTAGTAGTGCGTTTAACTGGCTTTCTGAACAGGATCTTTCCATCAGCAGGGCCTGGATCATCATCATCTACATGAATAAAAAGATTAATTAAATATTTGATATTATTTTAACCACTTGCCTACTGGGCACTTAAACACCCCTCCTGCCCAGATCAATTTTCAGCTTTCGGTGTGCTCACAGTTTGAATGACAATTACTCAGTCAAGCAACGCTGTACCCAAATAAATTTTTTGTCCTTTTTTTCCCCCCCAAATGGAGCTTTCTTTTGGTGGTATTTGATCACCTCTGGGGTCTTTTTTTGCGCTATAAATGAAAAAAATAACGAACATTTTGAAAAAAAACACAAAACGCATTTTTCTTTGTTTCTGTGATAACATTTTGCAAATTATTAATTTTTCTTCATAAATTTTGGGCACAATTTATACTGCTACATATCTTTGGTAAAAATGACCCAAATTAGTGGATATTATTTGGTCTTTGTGAAAGTTAGAGAGTCTACAAGCTGTGGTGCGAATCATAAAAAAAAAAATTGATCACATCTGATGTACTGGTGGCCGACCCGAACAAGCCAGGAAAGTACAAATACCCCCCAAATGACCCCTTTTTTTTTTAAAGTAGACATTCCCAGGTATTTAGCAAGAGGAATGGTGAGCTTTTTGATGTTATTTTTTCCCACAATTCTGTGCAAAATTACGATTTTTTTATTTTAATTTAATTTTTTTCCACAAAATTGTAATACCACAAATAATGCCCCAAAATAAAATTTTGCTACTTCTGAGTATTACGATACTGATGACAGGCGACACTGATAACAGATGGCACGTGACACTGACATGGCACTATGTGGCACTGATGACAGATGGCACTGAGGACAGGTGGCAGTGGGGGCAGATGGGCACTTTGTTTTCATTTTATTTAATTTATTTTTACACTAACCGCTGCATCTCTGCAGGGGTTCATCTCTCCCTCCTCATACGCTGTGTGAGGAGGCAAAGCCGGCGATGAGAGATGATCTCATATGTTTACATATGAGATCATCTCTCATTGGGCACGCCGATCACACTGTAATCGGCTGATGTGATTGGCCGTTTACAGCGATCTGTGATTGGCTGTGTCCGGGGGACACGACCAGCACAGAACTTCCGATGCGGCGGCACACAGAGGGGAAGTTAAAGGGAGGACGTCCAGGGATGGCCTCCCGGCAGATGGCGTCTGCGCTGCAGCCGACTTTTGGCTATAGCACGGGCGCGAAGTGGTTAATTACATTAGCTTGACACAATCCTTAGAGTCTTAAGTAGCAGAACAAGTGCACTAACAGATATCCTTGTTAAACTATTTAGCAGTGAACAGCTGATCTTTTCCACAAAGCAGGCAAATCAATAAAGGTTTTGACTCTCCAAAACATATGCATGCAGATTTCATTATATACAGAAAATCATACGATCTATGAGATTCTTGTATTCGTGATGGGAATAATATAATTTTTCTTGACCTTAGGGTTATATCGCCCCTTTAGGAGAGGATTAGGCAGAACATGTTAACCACTTCAATACAGAGCACTTAAACACCTTCCTGCCCAGACCAATTTTGAGCTTTCAGCGCTGTCGCACTTTGAATGACAATTGTGCGGTCATGCTACACTGTACCCAAATGAAATTTTTATCATTTTTTTCCCACAAATAGAGCTTTCTTTTGGTGGTATTTGATCACCTCTGGGGTTTTTATTTTTTGCGCTACAAATAAAAAAATACCGAAAATTTTGAAAAAAAAAATGTTTTTTTTTGTTTCAGTTTCAAAACTTTGTAAATAAGTACGTTTTCTCCTTCACTGATGGGCACTGATGGGGCTACACTGATGGGCACAGATGGGCGGCACAGATGGGCGGCACAGGTGGGCATGGATAGGCGGCACAGGTGGGCATGGATAGGCGGCACAGGTGGGCATGGATAGGCGGCACAGGTGGGCACTCATAGGCGGCATCGGTGTTATACTATAGTAATGGATGCCAGTGCCAAACAATAATGCATGCCAATCAGTGATGCCCATTGTGGGCACTGATTGGCATCCATTATGGGCACTGATTGGCACCCATTGTGCTGACTGGCATCCCTGGTGGTCTAGGGAGGATTATGACCTTTATTACCTTTTCCCTGGTGGTCTGGTGGCGTCCCTGGTGGTCCAGTGTGGGCATCCTCGGGGGGGCTGTGCTGATAATCGATCAGCACAGACCCCCCCTGTCAGAGGGGCAGCCGATCGGCTCTACTCGCGTCTGACAGACGCGAGTGAGGGAAAGCCGATCACCGGCTCTTCCCATTTACACTGTGATCAGCCGTGATTGGACACGGCTGATCACATGGTAAAGAGTCTCCGTCGGAGACTCTTTACCGAGATCGTAGTTGCCGGGTGTCAGACTGACACCCCGCAACAACGATCGCCGCGATGCGCGCCCCCGGGGGCGCGCAGCGGCTCATAATCCTGATCACGTCATATGACGTCCGGTCAGGATTATGAAACCACTTTGCCGCCGTCAATTGCCTATAGGGCGGGCGGCAAGTGGTTAAAAACAGCAAACTGCACAGTACTGCCCAGGGGGGCGGCCCTACTGTCTATAACACTTCACACTGCATCAGCAGCTCAGTCCATCAAAAGTAGTACAAATGGAAGGGGTGGGTGCCCGTCCATGAGCTTCAGAGAAAAGGATTTTACGGTGAGTACAAAACAAACAAAAATATATTATATATTTTCGCTCTCATTTATTGACGGACACATAATCTTCATCTTGACCTTAGGGACGTCCCCAAGCAGTGTAAAAAAAATGAGGGGTGGGAACATCAAGAAAATAACGTCACCCATAACAACCAGAGCTCAACAGAGGAGTTACAACCTTAAACAGTCGCCTGCAAAACCTTGCGGCCAAAGCAAGCATCCAAACATGCGCTCACATCAACCTTGTAAAATTTTGTGAAAATGTGAACGGACGACCAGGTCACAGCCTTACACACATGAGAAACAGACGCTTGATGTCAGAAAGCCCAAGAGGCACCAACTGCCCTGGTAGAATGTGCCATGACAGGAAAGGGAGGCACCTACCCCTTTATGGCATAAGCCTGAACCACAGAGTCCGAATTTCTGATTCACGAGAAATGGTGGCCGACAAGACCGCCAGTCCCTTCTTCGGACCAGCCACCAATACAAACAGTGAATCTGACCTCCGAAAAAGGAGCTGCAGCAGACAGATGCATCCGCAGAACCCGGACCACATCCAAGGAATGCAAAGCAACCTCTTTTGGGTGTGATGGTCGAGGACATAAGGATGGAAGCACAATATCCTCATTTAGATGAAAAGCCGAAACAACGGCTGTGGGCACAGCACTGCCTTATCCTTGTGGAGGACCAAGTAGGGAGACTTGCATGACAAGGCCACTAACTCAAACCCTCCTGGCAGATGTAATAGCCATTAGAAAGGACTACTTTCTGAGAGAGTGTCAATAAGGGGAACTCCCTAATGTTTTCAAATGGCGGTTTCTGAAGCACCGAGAGCACCAGATTCAAATCCCATGGAGGCAGCGGTTGTTGAACTGGAGGGGCCACATGTCGAACCGCTGGAACAAACATCCTCGCCAATGAATGAGTCGCCAAGGGGGGTCGCTGGAAAAAAAAAAAATTAAAAAAAAAAAAAAAAAAAAAAGACAGCCAAAGCCGATATCTGCCCCTTAATGGTGCTTAAGGCAAGTTTCTGAACCACTCCTCACTGCAAAAACAGCAGGATCCTGGAAACTGAGTATGTACGTAAATGCCACCCCATCTCCTCACACATGGAGATGTAGGCCTTCCATGTACGATGATAAATCTTCTGAGAAGATGACTACCGTGCCCTCAGCATAGTGGAGATTACCGAATCCGACAGACCTCAGTACCTTAGCACCGGACTTTTGACCTGGCCACAAACCTCTGTACATTCCAATTGAGTGGAGAAGCCAGGAGATCCACATCTGGCATGCCCCAAAATACATCTGGATGTAGTGACCATTCCCCTTGGTCCAGAATCTGACGACTTAGGTAGTCTGCTTGCCAGTTTTCTACGCCCGGAATGTACACAGCCGACAGAGCTGGCACGTGCTGCTCTGCCCACCGCAGGATGTGAGCAACCTCTAGTGCTGCAGCCGAGCTCCTTGTTCCTCCTTGATGGTTGACATAGGACAACGCCACGGCGTTGTCTGACTGGATCCTGACCGGACGCCCCTGCAGCCTGTGTGACCATGTGGAGAGGCACCGCCTGATCGCCCGAAGTTCCAGCACATTGATCGGCAGGTGGGATTCTTCCTGTAACCAACGACCCTGGGCCGACTGTACGCCCCAAACTCCCCTCCAACCGGTCAGGCTGGCGTCCGTTGTGATCACCGTCCAATGAAGAGGAAGGAACGACTTCCCGGAGCGAAGGGTCGGCGACCTCAGCCACCAGAGCAGGTAATCCCTGACTAGCTGGCTCTCTCAAATTTGAAAATTCAGGCACAACATATTTGTTCAATTTGAACAGGAGCTCCTTTTGCAAGACTCGAGTCTAGAATTGAGCATACGGTAGAGCCTTGAAAGTGGCTACCATGAGACCCAGGACTCGCATGCAAAAAGCACACCTGTGGGACACCAAGCTGCGGTGAAGTTCTTGAAGAGTCTGCAACTTGTCCGAAGGAAGAAATACTCAGGCCTCTGGAGGAGTCCAGAAGCAAGCCCAGATACTCCAGGCTTTGAGCCGGCACCAACAGGCTTCTGTAGGCTCAGTACCCAAACTTCCGAAGAGTTTGCATGGCGATTGCCACATCCTCCCCCAATTCTGAGGCAGAAGCTGCCCTCAGGAGGAGGTCGTCCAGGTAACCCACGATTGCGATCCCTTGCTGCCTTAGCAAAGCCAAAAATTGGGGCTAGCACCTTGGTGAAGACCCTCGGTGCCGACGTCAGGCCAAAAAGGGAGAGCTACAAGCTGGTAATGCTCGTCCCTGACCGCAAATCACAGAAACCGCTGATGCATATGGGGACATGCAAGCATGCGTCCTTGAAGTTCAGGAACACCAGAAAATCCCCCTGATTGAGTGCAGCGACCACGGAGCAAACCGATTCCATCCTGAACCTTTGTACTTTCACAAAGCTGTTGAGGGCCTCGAAATCCAGGACCGGACAGACCCCTTCCTTCTTTGGGACTACAGATTGGAGTAGAATCCCTGAAACCTTTCCGGCATCGGTACAGGCACCATCACCCGGCGCAGCAGCAGGTCCTGTACTGCCCCAAACAGGGCTTCCTGACGAACCAGAAGATGACGGTTGGAGGAAAAAAAAAAAATGTTTGGCGGACAAGAAAGAAACGATCTTGTATCCTAAACAAACCAATTTGCAGACCCACTGGTCAGAAAGTAGGGAGGTCCACAGAGCGGAAAACTCCCGAAGGTATTGGATGGGGGAAAACCTTCATGCAGTAACAGATCTGCTCACAGGCTTGTTCGGCTTGCGAAACCAGGGGTGCTTTTGCCCCTCAGCAGGCACCTTGTCGGACTGGGAACGCTTACCTGTAGACCTGGGTGGATGAAAAATCCGCTTCTGAGTGAAAAGGAAGGCCCTTGCCTACGGCGTGGCTCCTTACCTTTTCTGGACTGTGGGAGCAACGTACTCTTACCCCCAGTAACATTCTTAATAATGTCATCCAGCCAAGCTCCAAATAGCCTCTCTTCCTGGAAGGGCAAGTCCGCCCCTGTTTCTTAGATGCCTGGTCCACAGACCAGCATTTCAGCCAAATCAGGTGACGTAGCACTACTGGTGATACTGAAGCTCTAGAAAGCAAGGGGGACGGGGGAAGCCTTTTGCTTCTCCAACTCACAGTGCAACAATTTCAGTAAGCTTTTTTGACACCAGGGCCATGGCTAACACTGGCCGCAATGCTGGCTTCCCACCACTGTAAACATGGACTGGGCAACCGCCTTGGCCCTCCTGTCGGCAGGGACCTTGAAAGCAGAAGTCCCTTCCACCGCAATCGTGGTTACCTCATTTAACCTGGATACTGGTTAAATGAGGCTTTCCAGAAGACGGGGAACCTGCACGCAGCTTCTAACCTGGCAACAAAGGCCTCCAGGACCACCAACAGAGTGTCCATAGGCACCGCAGGTGCAGGGGAACCGGTTGCAATAACAGGGATGTCTGGGGAAGAAGCGCCAACTTCTGATGCCATGCTGACCCACACTAGCGTGTCACCACTTAGGGACCTAAGGCAAGTCACACAAAATATCCACCCTCCTAGCTGCCACAGACTGAGGGGCCCCCCGCAGGACTCACCACCCCGGTACTGCGCTGTGCTCTTGCTGTCCGCTCTCCCGTGTCAGCCACGAGGTGTTCTGTGTAAAAAGCGTGCCGTTCTAAAAAGGAAACAAGCACCCAGCGTTAGAGGCAAAACAAGCAGAGGCTACTAGAAAAATGTCCGCCTCAGCAAAAAAACAACGTCTGAGGGCGCTGGAAAAATGGCCACCGCACTTCCAGAAAATGGGCGAAAGGAAAAAAAAAAAAAAAAAAAAAAAAAAAAACAACTGTCTGTGGCTACAGAAAAATGGCTGGAGCACGCACGGCTTCCCCACATGGCATACATGGTGGAACCATACTTACCCCTCCTGTAGGGACTGCTGGACACATTCCACAGACAGACCCATCACCTGAGCAGTACGGGGTGGCTGTCGGCCACGGTACACTGTGACACGGGCAGCAGTAGCCCGGAGCATATAGCTCACCGGCCTCCCCTGGATCAGGTCTGCTCATGCTCGATGGCTAGGCTGGGGAGACTACCTGGATCTATATTATCCAGCCTGTCACCCAGACCAGCTGTTGATCACAGGAATCAAAAATGCAGAAAAAATAAATAAAAAGAGAATATAAGGCTTTAGGCGATATAACCCCAAGGTCAAGATGAAGATGCTGTGTCCGCCAATCAACAAAAGGGAAATAAATATTTAAGAAAAAAGAAATTGCAAATTGTGATTCTCTGGATTTGATCATTACTTTTTAAATTGAATGTTAAGTTATACTAAAATAAAATAGGATTTTTGTACTCACCGTAAAATCCTTTTCTCTGTAATTCACCAACACAGCTCCTCTCTTAGCCATTGGGTCGTTACGCCGCCTTTAGGAGAAGGCTAGGCATTACATGTTATGAAAAAACATAGAACGTTTAGTTCCGCCCAAGGGGCAGTCCCTTAGGCAACAACCCCCCAGCCTGCCATGCAGCCATCAGTACGTCAACAAGCAGAATAACGCAAAGAAAATTAGGAGGGGCGGGTGCCGTGCCAGTCGGTGAACTACAGAGAAAAGGATTTTACGGGGAGTACAAAAATCCTATTTTCTCTTATATTCACCGACTGACACAGCTCTTCTCTTAGCCATTGGGACGTCCCCAAGCAGTGCCAGCTGCAGACTCTCAGAGCCACAGTAAAACTGCTGATTAACCGCACGTGGTTGTCTGGTGTTGTCGGCGTTGCAAAAACCGCCATTTGAAAATAGAGATATCCCTCTGTGGACTCTTTCCCAGAAAGTGGTCTTTCTAGTGGCCATCACATCGGCCAGGAGGGTTCTGAACAGGCGGCCTTGTCCTGCAAAAATCCTATTTTCTCTTATATTCAACGACTGACACAGCTCTTCTCTTAGCCATTGGGACGTCCCCAAGCAGTGCCAAAACGAGGGGTGGGAAAACAGCATTAAAAAAAAAAAAAAACACACACACACACACACACACACACACACACACACACACACACACACACACACCTTCATCCACCCATGGCCAGCGGGAACTAGTATGAACTTTACCCACAAAACGATAGTGTATGTGAAAAACATCACAAAAAAACAGGGTGCTCCTCAACAGAGAGACCCTACCTTCAAACCGCACCAAAACTGTGGTAACAAATGCAACAGTGCATTAACATAAAGGGTACTGTGCCTTTACCCAAAAACCAGTAAAAAAAAAATTGCATATGTAATTGTAACTATATGGTCGCCTGCAAAACTTTGCAGCCAAAACAGGCATCACACGATGCACGGACAACTACCTTGTAGAACTTGGTAAAAGTGTGAACAGACGACCAGGTCGCCGCTTTACACACTTAAGCGACAGACGCTTGATGTCAGAAGACCCAAGATGTTCCGATTGCCCTTGTGGAGTAGGCCGTGACCCGGAAAGGGGGCACCTGCCCCTTCAAGGCATAGGCTTGCACTACAATCTGCATGATCCACCTGGAAATGGTGGCCGACGAGACCGCCATGCCTTTCCTTGGACCAGCCATCAAAACAAACAGTGAGTCTGACTTCCGGAAGGGAGCCGTGGCAGACAAATACACCCTCAGCCCTTGTACACACGGTCGGAGAATCTGTGGGAATGAGTCTTATCGGACCGTGTCGTCAGATAATCCGACTGTGTGTGGTATGCATCGGACTGATTCTGTCCGAATCTCCGTCCGATCCAAATTTCCAACATGTTGGAAAGATTTCCCGTCCAACTGGGCCGGACGGACCTAATCCGATCATGTGTAGAGCATTTTCATAGGACCAAGTGCCACGCATGCTCAGATCAAATTCCTACATCAAAGCTATTGGCTACTAGCCTGAATGTAGTCCCATCGTAACGAAATTACGTCATCACATTCTGAAAGATCGGATTTTTCGCCAACTTGGCCCGACCGTGTGTATGCAACAGTTTCGGACACAATCCGTCGGACTAAATCCGACGGGCAAAATCCGACGGATTTGGTTGGCAAAATCTCCGACTGTGTGTACGTGGGCTTAGAGCCCGAACCACATCCAGGGAATGGAGGGCCACCTCCTTAGGACGGTAATGCAATGTCTTTATTGATGTGAAACGCTGAGACCACCTTCGGCAGAAAAGAAGGTTGCAGGTAAATCAACCTTGTGGATAACCAGATAGGGCGACTTGCAGGACAAGGCCGCCTGTTCCAAAACCCTCCTGGCCGATGTGATGGCCACTAGTAAGACCACTTTCTGGGAAAGAGTCCACAGAGGGATCTCTCTGATATTTTCAAATGGCGGTTTTTTGCAACGCCGACAACACCAGACAACCACGTGCGGTTAATCAGCAGTTTTACTGTGGCTCTGAGAGTCTGCAGCTTGTCTGAAGGGAGAAACACTCCCTTCCCTAGAGTCCAGCAGCAAGCCTAGGTACTCCAAACGCTGAGTCGGTACCATTACCGACTTTAGAGTCAACAGCCACCCAAATTCTTGCAGGGTCTGCATGGTGATCGCCACATCCTCTTCTAACTCTGAGGCGGAAGAAGCTCTCAGGAGGAGATTGTCTAGGTAACCCACCATCTCGATTCCGCGTTGCTGTAGCAACGCCAACACAGGAGCCAATAACTTGGTAAAGACTCGGGGGGCTGATAGCAAACCAAAAGGGAGAGCCACAAACTGGTAGTGGGCTTCCCCGACTGCAATCGCAGAAACTTTTGATTCCGGAGGCATATGAGTATGTGCAGATACACATCCTGGATGTCGAAGGATGCCAGGGAGTCCCCTTGATGGAGTGCCGTGACTACTGAGCGAACGGATTCCATTCTGAACCTCTGCACTTTCACAAAGTGATGACTTTTAGATCCAAGATTGGACATACCCCTTTCCTTCTTGGGAACTACAAAAATAGGTTTGAGTATAACCCCTGGAAACGTTCCAATTACAGAACAGGTACAATCACCCCGCGATTCAGCAGGTCCCCTACTGCCCCCAAGAGGGCCTCCCGGCGAGCCAGGAGAACAGGTATGCTGGAGGGGAAGAATCTGTTTTGCAGCCAAGAGAGGAAATCTATCATTGGTCGGACAGTCGAGAGGACCACCGGGCTGCAAACTCCCAAAGGCGCCCCCCCACCCGAGTGATGGGTGGGGCAAACCTTTATGCAGTAGCACTTTTGTTTGCAGGCTTGCGGTTCCAGGGACATTTCCGCCCTTCCGTGGTCGTCCTGGGGATGTTTAGCCGAAGTTCCGGGCGGACAAAAAAAAAAAAAAAAAAAAGCCGATTGGGAGCGGAAAAAGAGGGCCCTTGCCTACGGCGTGGCTCCTTAGCCTTCCTGGCCTGTGGGAGTAGAGTACTCTTACCACCTGTGGCATTCTTGATAATGTCATCCAAAGAAGCGCCAAAGAGCCGGTTACCAAGGAAGGGAGGATCCGTCAGGGCTTTTTTGGATGCCTGGTCAGTAGACCAGCATTTCAACCGAATCAGGTGCCTCAGCACCACTGCTGACACTGAAGCCCTGGATAACAGGGGGAGGGTATCCAGGGCCACGTCACAAACGTACTTAAGGCCATGCACTAGTTGGTCTGCTAGTTCCACGCAGACAGAAGAAGCCTGCTGTTCTCCCAATTCATGGTGCAACAGTTTTGTCCACTCAGTGTCTGCGACACAAGTGCGGATGCCAGTACTGGTCGCATGGCTGACCCCACAACCGTAAACAAGGAACAAGCCACTTCCTCGGCCTTCCAGTCTGTGGGATCCTTAAATGCAGGAGTCCCCTCTACTGGGATCGTGGTTACTTTGTTTAACCTGGATACCGAGGGGTCCACGACCAGAGGAGCTGACCACTTTTTGAGAAGGCTCTCATCAAAAGGGGTAATGCACCGCCATGTATTTGAGGACCGAAAAGGTCCGTTGCGGTCGACCCCATGCCTTGTAAATTAACTTGTCAAAAGAAGTCCGATATGGGAACACCTTAGGTGAATGGCTGGCTTACGGGACCCCAAACATCATCATTTTTAGCACCTTGCGCCCACGCACCACCTCCATCTTGGCAACGAACAAATTGAGGACCGCCGACAAGGTGTCCAAGTGCACTGCGCATTCCGCAGGTGAACCGGTTGCAATTTGCCTGGGCCTCGGGGGAAGAAACACCAGTTTCTGAAGCCATGCTGACCCTACCCTGTCTGCCACCCGAAAGGGGACTGGGACAGTGACTGTCCCACCCTCCTTACTGCTGCTGGCTGAGGGGCTCTTTACCGCAGGACTCACCACCTTGAAGGGTTCTGCTCTATCAGTGGAAGCTGCTGCTAGTGGCTCTGAAACCGCTTAGGCTCAAAGAAAATGGCCACCCAGCATCCAGTATAAGGACATAAAACACTGAAAATGGCCGCCAGAGCACAGGGAAACATGCTGCCGCTAGAGAAAGCTGAAAAAAAAATGTGTTCAGCCAAAGCACAGGTGAGCATGCTTTCCCTTGCCCACACCTAAGATGGCCACTGATGCTGAAACCATGAGGGACAGAGCTGAACAAATAGCGATGATCAGCGCTGCAAGGGACACAGGCACCTCCAGGGACATGAGAAACAGGACTCAGGACACGGCCAGACAGCGCAAGCGCCCCCACAGGCGAGAGCCCCCCCCCCCCGGAGAGCCCCTGTACGGACACACACACACCGCTCAGCAGCGACATGCAGCATCCCCCACGGGGGGGGGGGGGGGGGGAATAGGAACAAGGAGAGAAGAGAGGGAGGTGAGGGACCTCCGAATCGAGGCCGACCCACGATCGATGGCCAGGCTGGGGAGACTACAAGGATAAGGGTATCCAGCCTGTCACCCAGCTGGCTGTTGATAGCAGATAACAGGATCTACCATCTTGCGCAAAAAGTCAAGCTACTGCAGAAAAAAAAAAAAAAATAAATAAATAAAAAAGGACCGATGGGCCCGTCAGGGTTCCTAGGTCTTTCTTCGCTAGGCAAAATAAAACTGAGGCTGCTGTAGCATGCTGAGGGGTTGTTATCTAAGGGCCCGCCCCTTGGGCGGAACTAGAAAGCTCTAGCTTTATCACATGTTAACATGTAATGCCTAGTCTTCTCCTGAAGGTGGCATAACAACCCAAAGAGGAGGAGGAGGTGGCCGGTGGATGAGCCCGTATACCCCGCACAGGTCATAGAGTCTTGTACCAGAAGACTGACATCCCTGATGGGCCAGGAGTGCATCTCTGCCTAAATACAACATTCGATGAGTTACAATATATGAAACCAAATCATTTAATCAGACACAGCCAGGCGGCTAGCTTTTTATATTGGAATAAGCGGTGTGGCCGTAGGATTCTTCTAACCACTTGAACCAAGCGTTTAAAGAGGATACACCCTCCATGCAGTCCTGACTCAGAGGAAGCGTTTTTGATTTGAATCTGGTCTCTGAGATGGGATCAGTGTAGCTGGTAAGCGGCAGTAGTGTTGGTGGTGGAAGTCCTCTTTTTTCCTGCAAACTCTGATGACACTTTTCCTATATCAGTGTGGTGTGTTTAAAACACGGAGATTACAAGCAAAACATTTTTTGTTGATGGGATGATGGACTAATATTTGAACATTAGTATATGCATTTCCCTGTCTGCACTTTGTTAATATTTTTGATTTCATGCTTTATCTATTCACTTATTTGCTTCACATAGCACTTATCGGATCAGTATAGCGCAGCTTATTTGGGAATAATAACAACCCAATGGTCTAAAGAGATGAAGCTGTGTCAGTCGGTGAATGTAAGAGAAACATTTATTTAAATCTTAGCAAAAAACAGGAGCTACAAAGCCACAGTATCCTAAACTGGCCATACATTATGCAATCTTCTTATTCCCCTTTAGATTTACCTTCAAATATGTAATGCAAGGGCCTACCTGATGGCATATAATTTTTAAGTGTCTAGGTTTGACCTCATATTATATGGTTTTGGTAATTCTAAAGGAAAATTGTACAAGAAATTTGTATAATGTATGGTCAGCCCTATTCTTTTTGGGGTGGGGTGGGGGGGCGATCACAGGTGGTACGATCACTGGTGGTACCGCTCCACTTTGCATGGTGCATGCACGCGATCTCTAGCGTGCTGCACGTCGGTGGAGTCATGTTCCCGGGAACATTGCTCGTCACCAACGCTGGTAAACAGCCATTGGCCGGCGGCTGTTTACCACGTGATCGGCTGTGATCCTTTCACAGCCGATCACTAAATATCAACAAACCATGGTAACAAGATGTTACCGCATTCTCCTCCTTACACACTGATCGTGTGTAAGGAGGAGAATGTAGATTGCAGTCCATCAGAGTACACGAAGTACCCATCTGTAGCCAAGAGTACCCAAGTCGTCCGTCCCCCCCAAGATAGATAGAGATATCTATTGGAAAAAAAAAAAAAAAACAATATAGGTTACTTTGAAAAATCTGCTTTCATGAACTTCCTTCATTTCCTGCATGCTTTTCAGCTTCTCCTCTGCTCATGCCTTTGGTTTACTTTCAAATTGTAAGGAATGTATATAGCTTCTCCTCTGCTGTTTATGTCACATTCTAAGAAGCTTGGGCCAAAGAAACTATTTAAAAGTTAACTGAAACCTGGAGATCACTTAACTCAATGCTGACAATACATAAGGATTTGATCATCCTACATTTTTGCTATACAGCATGTGTGGCAAATTTAGCATTACTCCCTAGGAGTGCAACCATGCAGCAATGGCTTGTTCATAGCGTAGCAAACATCTTTGCTCCATTAAAAAGCATAGAACGCTTATGAACAAGTAAAAGGATAGAATAAAAAGGTTTATCAAAATAATTTAGTGTATCACAGTAAAATGCAGCACAACTTGATTAACCGTAACAAAAATGTTTACTAACCTTTTGCACTTCCCTTAATTTGCTGTTTAATTTTCATAACCTCCTCTTCTGAAAGGTCACCTTTCTTAAGCATCACCACTTGTGGCTGTTCATCCTCCTTGTCACTGCCATCACTGTCATCTGCTACAGAAGGAAATTCCTGACGCTGATGGGAGAACATTTTAGAACAAAAAGGAACATGTTACACTAGCCATTCTGTAGAAGCATTGCAAAAAAAAAAAAAAAAAATACATATTAAAGTGGAAGTAAAGGCCTGATTTTTAAAATTCCCTGACAAAGTTTTTTTTTTTTTTTTATTACAACAGAAGAGACCCTAGTGGCCTTTTCTGCCATAAATAATCCCCCTTCCTATCAGTGATAATGTGAATTGAGCTGTGCATGCACAGCTCAGATCACATTTACAGCCCATCACTGCAGCGCGGCCATTCAAAAGGCCAAAGAGAACCTAGAAGGAAAAGTAGCAGTGACAGCAAAGCACTGGAGGGCTCCGCTTGCTGGAAAGTGTGTCATATTGTGCTAGTATGCAGTGCATACTAGTACATTATGACTTAAACCTTCAGGGGGGACCCAGCTTTTTTCATTTTTAAAAGCGCTGACCCTTTTGCATCAGTGCAAGGTATTCTGTGGATCCGAAGGCAATGTCCAACACTGTGTTCATATTTTTCTTTATCTTGAACTTGACTTATTTCTCATTCTCACAGGACAACCAGTCTAACAAAGTCGCTTCTCTTTGCCAGTCAAATCAATAGCCTTGCATACAATTCATGATTGGCAGCGGTTGAAACCTGCCCACAATTCAGGGTTGAATTTGAACCAAGTGCTGGCTACAGTGGAAGTGAGGAATAGGGCAAGTATCCCTCTCGGTTTATCCCCCTAGTCTAAAATTAGCATTATAGGTGAACGTTAGCCATACATGGCTTGATTTCTCTTGTTTGTGGGCTAAACAAGAGAAAAAGCAATTAATTCCCCCATCCATGCTAAACAGCATTAATTGAGGAATCTCAACTACCAGTTATTGTATTCAGTCAACTACAACACTTATGGCTGCCCGGATGCACGACCAGTTATTGCATCTGATAGGATGCAGTCACTGTTTGGCTGACAATTTTCCACTAGGTAGGTGAGGAGTGATACCATGCATCCACATCTAAGTTTGGTTCACATTGGCATCATCCCGGTAATTTATGCAAATAAGAGATAAAAGGGACTTTTTATATGCCCATGAAAGCCACTCACAATCCTGAATATACAAAGTTTTAAAGTGGATGTAAACCCAATGTCATACTTTCTTAACTACTGCCATAGAGGTTATCTATAAGGATATACATGCCTACCTGTCAACTGACTCCCCTGTCTGCTATGAGACACGAAAAACTGCAGATTCTGTGGGTGGGTCTGAGGTCTGGAGCTCGGTGGGCGGAGTCATGCGGTCAGACTCCCCGCCCACCTCCACACTCCCCTTGTCAATATGCATTTTCTCCTGTGTATTTCTTACACTGAACTTCTGCTATGATCTCTAACATCCAGTGAAAAGACAGGAAAGTAACCACGACTTCAGCATGCCCAATTATGCGGAGGTGTGGAACATCCAATCCTGGCAGAGCAGCAGAAGAAAGGAGTGGGAGGGAATTAAAAAATAATCACCTGTCACTCACAGCAAGGGGGGGGGGGGGAATTTGACAAAGTTTTTCTCTGTTTGTCAAGATTTATCTCACTGAACAATAGAAGAGGATTGCTCAGAGCTGGATTAACTCTTTGTGGCAAGACTTGGCTCAAATGATAGGAAATCTTTTACTCTACATTGACAAAAAAAAAAAAAAAAAAAAATAATAATAATAATAATAATAATAATTCGGGTTTACATCCACTTTAATATATCACGGGATAAAAACAATCATTTTAAAAAAAGGACTAAAAAGGTATACAGAAAGAAAACCTTTTAAACGGTTCAGAACTTATTCTTTTTGTAAATGGATGAATACATTCACAGGTGGTCTATGTTTTTTTGCGGGAACCTCCGCTTCTTTGGGACCTTGTATATATTATAAATTATCCTGTGTAGAAGGCTTTATTTGTTTACATATCAGGAAATACAGTTCAGTACACCATCCATACATGTCAGTAAGTGCCTGAGAACTTAAAAAGTGTAAGGAGCAATGTCTCATGGGACATGTAGTCCTAGGCAGGAAGGGAGTGGGTCTAAAGGCAGAGGTTTTTTTTTTACCTTGCTATAGGGGCACGCGATACTATACTTTGCAGCTTGCTATTGGGGCACTCTAAAGGCAGGAGGAGCCAGAAGTATCGGTGGGGGACCCCAGAAGAGAAGGATCGGGCTGCTCTGTGTAATGGTTTTACACAGAGCAGGCAAGTATAACGTTTGTCATGTAAAAAAATAAAATAAAAAATAAATACTTTAACTACTTCCCACCCGGCCAATGTACATATACGGCCGGGTGGGAGTTCTCTACTTCTGAGTGGACATTCCTGAACGTCCATCAGAAGTAGGGGGATCGCACGCGTGTCCGCACAGCTGCGTGATCCCGATGCGCCCGTGTCACTTGGACACGGCGCATCTCGGAACGGCAGGAGGGCTCTGTGATTGGCCCTCCTGATCACATGACGGCCGAAGCCAAATACAGCCGTCATGTGATGTAAACAAACAGCCGGTTGCTAGGTAATCGGCTCCTCCTCTCCTCACACGGAAGTCATCGCTGAGGAGAGGAGAGCAGATCGCTGCAGCCGGCTGATGATCAGTGAGTATGAGCTGTTTTTTACAGCTTTTTACTCACCGATCACCAGTCTAGTGTAAAACACACCAAACAGTATAAACACAATGTCCCCAAATAATAAAAACACATCACCGTAATAATAAAAACATGACCCCTACATATGTCCCACTAAAATCACATGTCCCAATGATTATCTGTACACATATGTACATGATCATTTGTGTACATTTGTGCGTAATCACACAAACCAAATTTTTTTTTACCAAAGACATGTAGCAGAATACATTTTGACTTAAATTTATGACAAAATTCGATTTTATTGGATTTCTTTTAAATTAGAAAGAAGAAAATATTGGTTTTTTTTTTTCCAAATTTCTGCTCTTTTTTCGCTTATATCACAAAAAATTAAAAACTGAGTCATTAATAAATAACACCAAAATAAAGCTCTATTTGTGCAAACAAAATTATAACAATTTAATTTGGGTACAGTGTAGCATGACCGTGCAATTGTCATTGAAATTGTGAGAAATCTGAAAATTGGGCTGGGAAGGAAGGGGGCGAAAGTGCCCTGTATTGTAGTGGTTAAAGACTGTGCTGGGAGATCAGCATCTGAACCCAGAGAAGGTGGAGGGTGATAGACTGGAGGTAATAGAAGGTATTACTATTACATTTAAAAGTAAACTTTAACATGGAAGCAAGCCACGTTACGTGGAAGCAGGGCACAATGTGCACCCCAGTGTGAAAGGGGCCTAAATAAAAAAAATGTGATCCGAGTCTGATGATATTTACCAGATTCAACCTCCAATAGTATATACAGTATATCACTTCTGTTATTCTCAAAGTGGATTAGAGATTTTGCTCCCTAATCATAGTTAGTTATTTATATTTACCACTGCATATAGATTTTTAAGAATTGCCCTTTTAAACTTTACACCACACATTTGTTAAAGGTTATTATCCGATTAATTGAAACAATAAAATCGGACAAATGATAGATTATGAAAATAATCGTTAGTTGCAGCCCTAGTGGTAATGTAAAACCATTATTCAGTACACATCAGGTATGCCACTATTATATATGTGCATGTCACTTCAATGACGTAAAAAAGGGTCTCACAATGTGGATCCAATAAAACCAATAGCACTTCAAGCATTCACTTGTGCATAGGGGGGGAAAAAAAATAAAAAAATAAGGGAAGGACAATTTCCCCTGTTTGTCCATGTGTTCCCTAGCGCATAGTCTATGTGGTTCTCATGAGCATGTCTCCCCAAATTTTATTAACAATTCACCAGGTTCAGTTGAATATTTTTTTTTTTTCAATTACATTTTTTATAGTGGTTTAATAATTATACAATAAAAGTACAGACACAATTATGATTGCAATAGCATAGAAACAAAAGATAAAAAAACATTCATATACATGTTGTATTAAAAAAAATTTGTTGTAAGATCTTGTTATATGTTTATGAGGGAGAAATGTCATTTACTTGATTATGGCTCACTGATAGACTGCATCTATAGCCTGGTTAAGGGGCCATATAAGGACACATATGGATTGTTTTACCCCAGATGATATACTGTAGGAATGTCATTACGGCCCTACCAAATCCATTCAGAACTGCTAGCTTCCTTAAAAAGGCAATACTACATTTCCAAGGGTTACAATTGGCCATTACCACCCATTAGTGCTTTAAAGGGGCTGCTTAACTGTAACCGTAATTTTAAAAAAAAATGGGGGGGGGGGCATCTATAGCTTGTATTTCATTATTTTCCAATATTATTATCTCTGTCGTTAATTAAATGTTGTATACAGTTTGATTTTAGTGTTTGCGTTCTCTCTTTGCACACCTTAAACATACCCTATCACGCAACTGTGATAAAGCAGCATTTCAGAACGGATTTGTATTCACCCTGGTTATGTTATCGGCCAGGGCCTTAGATGCAAAGTACACAATCGGCAATAAAAACAGTATTGAACTACAACAAATGGGTTTGAAGGAAAAGGAAAAACTACTGCAAGTTTAACCATGTCCACATGGTTTCACTCTATGTAGTTTTGTGAGCTACTATAGGCATAACCAAAGTGTGACATCTGACTTAAGGACCAGCCGCTGCAGTTATACTGCTGCAATGTGTCTCGAACCCGCAAATCAGCGTAGGTGTACATCTACTCGTACACGGCGACTTGTGGGGGTGCGTGAGCCACTTGAGGTGTGCACTTGCTCCTATTGTCCAGCATGGGAGACAATCAGCTGGTCCGGCAGACTCGATATCCACTGGCAACCCGTGATCGTTCCCCGCAGTGACAGAACGGGGGATCTGCGCAAACAAGGCAAATCTCTGTTCTGACAGGGGAGATCACACAGATACTGTCTTTCTGCTCTGCAGGAAGACAGCTCTGTGTTTTTCCCTAATGACAGTCCCTCATACAGTTAGAACACAGTGAGGGAACACATTTAACCCCTTGATTGCGCCTGTTAACCTCTTCCCTGCCAGTGTCATTAGTACAAAACAGTGCATATTTTTAAGCAATGATTACTGTAATAATGTCACTGGTTCCCCCCCCCCCCAAAAAAAAAAAAAAAAAGTGTCAAAAATGACAGATCTGTCCGCTGCAATGTTGCAGCCCCGCAAAAAAAATAAAAAAATGGGGTTGTTCTGTTAATATTGCTTACACACAGCCCAATAACAGCAAGTAATACAACTATCACTTTTAACAAGCTGGACAAACAAGTTTGTGGTAATGGGGGCCTTCTTTTATCTGAAGCAAGTTCTTACTTTTCTCAGCATGGCATAGGCAATGTGGTGAAATCAGGAAGTTAGAGTCCGAAGTGGCTCACAATAGTGAAGACTTACCAGGACAAGAAGATGCTTCATCAGCAGTTGCTGTCAATGGCATATCTGTCCATCTTTGACTACAGTGTTATCTCATATTGTCACAATTTGCTGAAACTTTTACAGATACATCTGTGAATGCTAACAGTGACTTAATCTAATCAAGTTTTCTGAAAAATATTCTAGGGCAGGGATATGCAATTAGCGGCCCTCCAGCTGTTGCAAAACTACAAGTCCCATCATGCCTCTGCATCTGGGTGTCATGCTTGTGGCTGTCAGAGTCTTGCTATGCCTCATGGGAATTGTAGTTCTGCAACAGCTGGAGGTCCGCTAATTGCATATCCCTGTTCTAGGGTGTTGAAGCACATTTTTATTTTTTCCAAAAAGCTTGAACTAACCTTTTAAATATGGACAATATACAAAACAAGATACACACCTTAGTATCCACTGTTGGACCCTCTCTGTAGCCAACATCTTTCTTAAACTTTGTCAGGAAGGCGGGCTCGGCAGGCTTCACGTAGGACACCCGATTTTTCTTACTCATGGCTGCAACTGTACAGAAACAAAAGTATTAAACACCTACAAAGATATTAGTGCATTGTTATTGGCAAGTTGGCTGACAGACTTGCATTGTAAAAAGGAGCACTAAACCACAACCAATATGGGATTAGTACTGCAAAACAGAAGGCAGAGCCTAATAACGGTTCCAATGGAAATATGTTATTACAACCAATAACTTGCCAGGTCTGTTTTATAGATTGTGGAAAGGGCAGGGTTAGAATGTTGCAAACTTATTTTTGAGTGAAGGTTTAAGTGAAGGTTCAATTTAACCACTTGCCGACCAGCTGCCGTCATTATACTGTGGCAGGTCGGCACGATCCCACAAGAGATTGACCGGTATTTTGTATTTCTTCTTAATTGTGAATAAATCACACCAACTGTTGTCACCCTCTCACCAAGCTGCTTGCTGATTGTCTTGTAGACTGTTCCAGCCTTGTGTAGGTCTACAATCTTGTCCCTGACATCCTCAGACAGCTCTTTGGTCTTGGCCATGATGGAGAGATTGGAATCTGATCGCTTCTGTGGACAGGTGTCCTTTATACAGGTAACAAACTGAGATTAGAAGCACTGCTTTAAAGAGTGCTCCTCATCTGAGCTTGTTACCAGTGTAGAAGACACCTTTGAGCCAGAAATCTTGCTGACTGATAGGGGATCAAATACAATTTAGAACTTTTTTTAAATGCATTTTTTATGGATATTTTTGTTGTTATTGTCTCTGTTAAAATAAACCTACCATTAAAATTATAGATTGATATTTTTTTTGTCAGTGGGCAAACATACAAAATCAGCAGGGGATCAAATACCACCCCCCCTCCCCCCACTGTACCTGAATTGCAAGGTGCTTCGCCCCAAAACATCCTGTTTTCACTTAAATTTAGCAAGGCTGTGTGTAGGTCTGCCCGTACATCATTATATACCAACCTCTTTTTTTTTTTAAATTAAGAATAACTTCACTTGAGAAGGAAGGTTTGCAGATGCTGATCCTCCGTCCCCCCAACCTAGGGGTGGTACCCATTATTTCTGCCTAGGAGAGCCGAGTGGAATTTCAGCCCCCTTCCTCCCTGCCTGTAACCTCCTAGGACAAGTCCCATGAGACTGTGGGTCTACTCAGAAACCACAGCGCTTCTCGCATTTGTGTAGTGGAAAGCCAGCTGAGAATTAAAATCAAAGCTGACAGCCAACAATAGGTGGCTGAGGGATTCCCCTTCCGCAGCCGCACATTTGCAAGGGGTGTGTATAGGCGTCGCTGCAGGGCAAGAAATGCCTCCTCCACCTACGATTCGCTGTTGCCTTAAATAGTTTCTTGGTCGGATAGCTCAGGAAGGTTCCGACTTGTGTCCAAACACACCTGAGATCATCAACGGTCAGGAGTCCACTGTTTTTGAGTCTGGACTTACCTCTATCCAGTCTAACAATTCTTAACAAATCTTGCCTATAACAATTTGATTGATAAAAAGTGTTCTTTAGCAAGGAACATACATTCCACATTAATAATGATGCTACCAAAATTAGTGTGTGCTGTAAATTGCCTCCAGCATTGCTCCCAATCCTTGTTGGAGGCTACCATTTTACTGAAGCCCAGAGCCCCCAAAATAAATGATAGAACGGAACTAAATCCATTGATTTAACGGTTTCAAATCAGTTACATTCCTGTAATACCTGGATTACCAACTGTCACATTTGCTTGTGTCCTCAAACTGTCAAACCATCAAATGGCAAGTGTCATAACTGATCACATGTGCAGCATCGTGGCATCAGGTGGCCATCTGCAAAAAAAAAATCAGGATATGGCGGACTGAAGAAGGGGGGTGACGTTCCCTTTTAGGCCTCATGCACACTGGACACTTTTACAGCTGCTCCTAGGGAAGTTATGCTTTTTTTTTTTTTATCCTGCCTCTAAACTCCTCTGCATGTTAGCCTGTGTGCCCATGCACGCAGGAGATGTTTTGCGGACGTCACCTGTCTGATTTGTGCACTTCACAGTAGCCTATAGTGTCACCTTGTGGCTATTTGCGGGCACGATTTTTTTGTTTTATATTGTGAAGCTGATCTTTTACTTTGTTACATTTCTGCCGAATTTGTTACTTTTTATTGGACTAAGTAATTCAATAGGGTTTCATTTAATGTGGTTGTAAACCCTTACAAACCACTTTGATCTACAGGTAAGCCTAGATTAAGGCTTACCTGTAGGTCCAAGAAATATCTCCTAAACCTATACGGTTTAGGAGATATTTGCCCGAAGACAGGCGCCGTAGACAGCGGCGCGCAGGCGCACTGTGCGCGGCATTTCCAACAATGGAGCTGCCGCGCGTGTCGGCTCCCATGCGCATGCGCGGGAGTGACGTCATCGCGGCTCCGCCGAATGACAGCTGCGGAGCTGCGAGACCCCACCGAAAAGATAGATGCGCCGGACTACAGGGGACATCGCTGGCTCCTGTGTCAGGTACGTGACACATAATGGGCTACTATGCGATGCATAGTAGTCCATTATGCTTTGCCTTTGCAGGGAATGAAAGAGGAAGTAAACCCATCAGGGTTTACTTCCTCTTTAATAAATGATCGCTAAAAGCTACACTTAGATCATTTTTTTCATATATCTCTTTCTGGGGGCTGTGCTATTGCTCGAGTGACCTGTATGTACTCTCTTCACTGGTCGGATTGACGCTATGTGGATATACACAGCAAGTTCTACTACCACTCATTTGATCATCAGTGCCTTACTGGATTCCATGCTTCTGGAGGAATATACCCGATTCCATCCTGTCCGTATTTGTGGATCGGTACAGCTGGATCCGTCTGTCCTCTGTTACATGATTAAGCCCATTTGACTTTTCAGTGGTCCATCATATTCGGTAAGAGTATTTTGTGTAGGTGGAAGGATTTGTCACTCTGATTTTGGCTCATCATTAGAAGATTGCCTTCATCACGTGATGGTCTCACCTTCTCTCTCTAAATTACCATTTGATTATTTAGTATATGGACTTTATTTGCTCTGCACCAATTTTTGAACTTGCCATATATGATTGAGGTGTTGTGATTTGCTCCTTTAGGTGTTCAGCCCATAATTATGTTGTTCATTTTTGTGTGTGCGCTGATTGTTTTTCTTTACATATTATAGGAATGTGTGTAAAGCCTGTACCGACAGAAATACAGGTGCTTCCAGCACCAACATACTTCTAAAAAGTTGCTTGGCTGTGTCTGGTTGCAAATTTTTTGGAGTAATTGTGAACAGAGTACCGATTATTATAAATAATAATAATAATAATAATAGGGGATTTATATAGCACCGACAATTTATCAAAAGGTTTTCACCATCAAAACAGGCACAGCAAAAATAATAGCAAGCCATCAGGCTCTCTTGAGCAGTGCCGCTGTTTAGACCTTAAAGGGGTTGTAAACCCTTGAGGTTTTTCACCTTAATGCATTCTATGCATGTCATGCAGCAGACCCCCCCCCCCCCCTTACTTACCTGAGCCCCGTAAATCTTGCGACGGGAACGGGCACACCAGCTCTGGCCAGTGTCTCATGTCCTAATTGGCTAGATTGATAGCAGCGCAGCCATTGGCTCCCGCTGCTGTCCGATGGGGCGCTCGAGAAGAGGTACCACCAGCGCCGCTGAGAAACTTCAGAAGAGGAGGATTGGGGCCGCTCTGTGCAAAACCAACTGCACAGAGGTGGTAAGTGTGATATATTTATTTATTTATTTTTTAATAACAAACGCACCCCACGAGGGTTTAGTAACCCTTTAAACCTTGGCCTCTGGCTGATACCATCTTACACAGTATCTCTGTGTTTCTGTGTCCCTCTTTCAGCTTTTTTTTTTTTGTTGCAGCACCCTGCTCCATGGGCCCACTCCCTGGCCTCTCAATAGGGGTTTTCCTGACAACCCGGTCTTTAAGTCCTTCAAGTCCTCCAGGACCTCTAGATTTCCTCAGTTCCCTGGACCCACCTAGTCCTCTCAACTTTCTCAGTCCTTCAGATTTGCTTAGCCGTCTCGCTGGACAAGGAATCTCTTGTCTCCAGCATGGAATGCTATCTCCTCAGTGGAGCACACCTGTCTCCTTATACAAGCTATGAACTATACCCAAGCCTGTCATTTTAAATGGGTGTGCACACCTGCCCACACACCCTGATGATCTTCAGCAAGACCTGGACACTAGGCTGTAGACTTCTTCCCTTCTCAAAACTCTTTGAAGGCTCCAAACTCCAGAACCCAAGCCAGGAATACAAAAACCCTGGAGAAAACCAAAAGATCAGTGTTCTCTGCTCTAACTCGATTTTCATGTGACTAGAATGAGTGTGAACACTCAGCCTGCTGGTCTTTAGCAAGTCAAACAAAACCAGAGAAATTTCCAAGCTCAACTTACCGACCAGCCAGCTACCAACCAAATTGACCTGTTTAACAAAATATGCGTTAAAAACAGGGGTTTAGTCTGCACACATTTGCAAGTACGTGCGTAATCTACAAGCCCCATCAAGGCACCCTATTTTCTGTAGTCCCTAACGCTAACTTAAGAGTCTCCACAGTGGAGGCACATGCATTTTGATCAACAGGTAGATGGCAGGTGAGCCCACCTTTCATTAAAGGCACAATGAACATCCAGCGCGTTGCCTGACCAATACATTAAAGAGGAAGTAAACTTCCTAGGATTGTTTGTACCTATATGTACTGTAAATATCTCCTAAACGTGCATCCTTTAGGAGATATTTACTGCATATGCTGCCGATGACATCATCGGCGAACGCACTCTGAAGGAACAGCCGCCGTGCCATTTCTTCAGAGCCCTGTGCCATAACCGGCAGCTCCTGCGTGCATGCATGGGAGTGACGTTACCTGGCTCTGGCCAGTTACACAGCCGGGGTTCACAGACCCGGAAGGAAGATGGGCAAAGATGGATGTGGCCTCCAGCGGTGACAACAAGGGCTTCGTTTGCAGGCAAGTTTCACATAACAAGCTAGCACATAATACTAGTATACATACTAGCACGTGCCTTTTCTTTGCAGGTCAGCAAAATGTAAAATAGGGGCATGGTTTACTTCCTCTTTATCAATGCAACCAAATAGCCACTGCCCCCACCTATAACTGGCCTATGCAGCAAGGAGCACTTGGAATGGCAATGCAGATCAAACAAAACCAGAGAAACAACCATTGGTTGTATGTCCTTCAGATTTGCTTAGTAGTCTCAGCCCTCTGGATAAGGGATCTCCTGGCTCCAGCATGGAATGCCATCTCCTGAGTGGAGCACACCTGTCTCCTTACACAAGCCAAGGATTATACCCAAGCCTGTCAATTTAATGGGTGTGCACACCTGCCCACACGCCCTGATGATCTTCAGCAAGATCTGGACACTAGGTTGGAGACTTCTTTCTTTCCCAAAACTCTTCAATATCTCCATACTCCAGAACCCAAATCTTAGAATACCAAAACCTGGAGAAAACCAAAAGATCAGTTATCTACTCTCTAAATTGATATTTTGAAGCCTTGTACTCTTCATATGTGTGAACCCTACTCTACTTCCATCTTCACAGTGGCTTCACACACCGCATTGCTGGAACGAGAAGGTGGAGTATTCCTTTGCTTTTGGTTCTGCTTCAAGAGCACAGTTGACACGAAAATGTAAACAAAATTCACCCAAATTATAAAAAAATAAAAAATAAAAACGCATTGTTTGCCTTAAAGTCTGCAGAGCATTGCACCCACGATCAGTGTAGCATGGATGCACTGACTCCTGTAGGTTTTACATCCCAGACCCAAGTCTGATCAGAGGTATGGACCTACCGTTATGTGGCTTAGGGTTGCCACCCCATCCCTTTAAACCCGAAAACATTAATTATACAGGTTCTGTGGCTGATTAAGGTGGTCATTAATCTCACTTGGTGCCTTATTTCCTTTAAATTGGCTGCAGAACCTGTGTAATTAATATATGTGTTTGGGTTTAAGAGGGATGGCTGAAGGTACAGAAATGACTAACAGATGGACATGTGTTCACATAAGGGCACCAAAATTACCAGCAGGGCCGTTTTTAATATTGATTGGACCCTGGGCAAACATTTTCTTGGTCCCCCTTACATGCAATTTCACTCTCCACATTGAGACATACAATAAATAGCAGCTAGACTCAAAATTAGTTTAGGCTCAGTTCACACAGGAGGCGGCACGACTTGCCGCGCCGCGACCTGACAAGTCGCCCCCATTCTGTACTACGGAACCGTTCTAAGAGGAGCGACTCGAGTCGCTCCGACTTAGAAAAAAGGTTCCTGTACTACTTTTGGGCGACCTCAGGCAACTTGCATTGACTTCTATACGGAAGTCATTTGCAAGTCGCCGCTGAGGTCGCGGCGCGGCAAGTCGTGTCGCCCCCTGTGTGAACCGAGCCTTACTGAATGAGATCAGGCAACAATTGCTATTTGTTGCCAGAGGTTACAGTGTATCATTACCGCTCACTGACTGGCTGCTAGAGGTTACAGCACACATTATGGGTCACGGTTTATTTTCTAGAGGTTACAGCACATGACTTCTGCTTGTTGATTGGTTTCTAGAGATTACTGTGCATCAATAATGCTCTCTGCTTGGTTGCTAGAGGTTACTGGACATCTATACCACCCACCGATTGGTTCCTAGAGGTTACTGCACATCCTTAGCGCTCAATGATTGGTTGCTAGAGGTTACAGCACATCATCTCCCCACTGCATGTACACCATGGACTGGGGAGGTGAGGAGACCCATCAATAGACAGAAAACTTCTAGGAATCCTAGGACTCCTGGGATCAGTGGCAGCGCTGGGGGAGGGGGCATTTGGATCAGTGGCGGTGGGGTGGGATTAGTTAGGAGGCAGCACACTGTGGCAAATTCTGAATCATCTAGAGCAAAAGTTTGGCAGCATTAGTATCATAACTTCACACTGAGACAGCGGGACACAGCACGACACAGCACGGGACTAAAATTTTAAGGGATAAGGGAATTTTAACTGGGATAGTTGGCAAGTATGATGCAGCTGCTTTGGGTCCCACAATAATGATGGGGCCCAGGGCAGCTGCCCCTTTTGCCCTGCCTTAAAAACTGTCCCGATTACCAGCACCCTTTGTTTGCATGTGCAGCAGGGTGACGAATGACCCGGTTTGCAGCTGGTCTAATAAAAGATGACAACTTTGAAGTTGGGATTGAGGTAAGTATTGAGGTAAGTACAGAGGGTGCCCCCGGTCATCTCTACTGATGACACACAAGAGACCAGCTTGAGTGTCATCATTAGAGATGGACCCAGGAAGAGGTAGTCAGCTCCTGAGGACATGCCATGGCAGACACATATCCTCTACATGGTCCTGAAGCCTCCAGGAGATGCGAGACAAGGAGGATGGGGCTACCTTAGTCATGCCTTTGTGAGGAATGTACGATGGACAACTATGTGGAGAGTCATACAAGTACTTACAAACAAACCTATGCAATTCTATTACAGAGAGGGCACCATGTAGTCCTGGGAGATATAAAGACCACTCATACATTACAAAGCTCTGCTGTCCAGGTACTGCAAAGGTCCCAGCATGCACAGGTCACCCCGTGTACCCGCCTCACTCACCTCCGTACAGTCACTACACTCCGCAGCGCCGCTCACCCTCCATTGGTAGCAGCAGGCAGGCCCCTGTCTCCACCCACCTCCAGGCCGGTCACATGACCCGGACAGCTTGAAAGCTCGTGTGACGTCAGGACGGGATCTGTGTGAAAGCGCCAAATTTGAAGGAGCCGCCATTTTTGTTGTGAAAGTGACCGAAAGATACCGCGACACCACTGGAGAGAGAGTGACCGAGGAGGATGGCGCCGGGGACAAAGAGTACGTGTGTGTTCGTTCCTCTCCCATGTCCCGGCCATGGTCTGTATATCTGCTAGTAGTTAGTCCCATCCATATGGATGTGTTTTTTTATCCAGCTGAGTATTTATAGAACAAGTCCTGGGACTGACTACTACTAGATACATGTACTATGAGAGGGTTATAGGAGATAACAGGATAACATGGCTGTACCCGGCCTCAGGGACAATCCCCCCCCCCCCCCCCTCACCTGGCTGGGAGGAGGACGACATAGTGCAGGTCTATGGGTTCATCGGGTAAGTGACGGGGCTCCCCTCTGTGGAGCTGTCGCGGGGGGAGAGAAGGGACGGGGGCCCCCTATGTGGAGCTGTCACGGCCCCCCTCTGTGTGGAGCTGTCGCGAGATGGGGTAAGTGACGGGACCCCCCTCTGTGTGGAGCTGTCGCGGGGTGGGGGTAAGTGACGGGCCCCCCTCTGTGGAGCTGTCGCGGGGTGGGGGAAGTGACGGGCCCCCCCCTCTGTGGAGCTGTCGCGGCCCCCCTCTGTGGAGCTGTCGCGGGGTGAGGGAAGTGACGGGCCCCCCTCTGTGGAGCTGTCGCGGGGTGGGGGAAGTGACGGGCCCCCCTCTGTGGAGCTGTCGCGGGGTGGGGGAAGTGACGGGCCCCCCTCTGTGGAGCTGTCGCGGGGTGGGGGGAAGTGACGGGCCCCCCTCTGTGGAGCTGTCGCGGGGTGGGGGGAAGTGACGGGCCCCCCTCTGTGGAGCTGTCGCGGGGTGGGGGGAAGTGACGGGCCCCCCTCTGTGGAGCTGTCGCGAAGTGGGGGGAAGTGACGGGCCCCCCTCTGTGGAGCTGTCGCAAAGTGACGGGCCCCCCTCTGTGGAGCTGTCGCGAGGTGGGGGAAGTGACGGGCCCCCCTCTGTGCAGCTGTCGCGGCCACCCTCTGTGGAGCTGTCGCGAGGTGCTGGAAGTGACGGGCCCCCCTCTGTGGAGCTGTCGCGAGGTGCTGGAAGTGACGGGCCCCCCTCGGTGGAGCTGTCGCGAGGTGCTGGAAGTGACGGGCCCCCCTCGGTGGAGCTGTCGCGAGGTGGGGGAAGTGACGGGCCCCCCTCGGTGGAGCTGTCGCGAGGTGGGGGAAGTGACGGGCCCCCCTCTGTGGAGCTGTCGCGAGGTGGGGTAAGTGACGGGCCCCCCTCTGTGGAGCTGTCGCGAGGTGGGGTAAGTGACGGGCCCCCCTCTGTGACGCTGTCGCGAGGTGGGGGAAGTGACGGGCCCCCCTCTGTGGCGCTGTCGCGGGCTGGGGAAAGTGACGGGCCCCCCTCTGGAGCTGTCACAGCCCCCCCCCCTGTGGAGCTGTCGCGGGGTGAAGCGACGGGGGGGCCCCCCCTCTGTGGAGCTGTTGCGGGGCCCCCCCCTCTGTGGAGCGGCGGGGCTTCCCCTCTGTGGAGCTGTCGAGTGGTGGGGGTGGGGGGAGCAGCGGGGCTTCCCCTCTGTGGAGCTGTCGTGCGGGGGGGGAGCGGCGGGGCTTCCCCTCTGTGGAGCTGTCGTGCGGGGGGGGAGCGGCGGGGCTTCCCCTCTGTGGAGCTGTCGTGCGGGGGGGGGAGCGGCGGGGCTTCCCCTCTGTGGAGCTGTCGTGCGGGGGGGGAGCGGCGGGGCTTCCCCTCTGTGGAGCTGTCGTGCGGGGGGGGAGCGGCGGGGCTTCCCCTCTGTGGAGCTGTCGTGCGGGGGGGAGCGGCGGGGCTTCCCCTCTGTGGAGCTGTCGTGCGGGGGGGAGCGGCGGGGCTTCCCCTCTGTGGAGCTGTCGTGCGGGGGGGGAGCGGCGGGGCTTCCCCTCTGTGGAGCTGTCGTGCGGGGGGGGAGCGGCGGGGCTTCCCCTCTGTGGAGCTGTCGTGCGGGGGGGGGGAGCGGCGGGGCTTCCCCTCTGTGGAGCTGTCGTGCGGGGGGGGGGAGCGGCGGGGCTTCCCCTCTGTGGAGCTGTCGTGCGGGGGGGGGGAGCGGCGGGGCTTCCCCTCTGTGGAGCTGTCGTGCGGGGGGGGAGCGGCGGGGCTTCCCCTCTGTGGAGCTGTCGTGCGGGGGGGGAGCGGCGGGGCTTCCCCTCTGTGGAGCTGTCGTGCGGGGGGGGAGCGGCGGGGCTTCCCCTCTGTGGAGCTGTCGTGCGGGGGGGGAGCGGCGGGGCTTCCCCTCTGTGGAGCTGTCGTGCGGGGGGGGAGCGGCGGGGCTTCCCCTCTGTGGAGCTGTCGTGCGGGGGGGGAGCGGCGGGGCTTCCCCTCTGTGGAGCTGTCGTGCGGGGGGGGAGCGGCGGGGCTTCCCCTCTGTGGAGCTGTCGTGCGGGGGGGGAGCGGCGGGGCTTCCCCTCTGTGGAGCTGTCGTGCGGGGGGGGAGCGGCGGGGCTTCCCCTCTGTGGAGCTGTCGTGCGGGGGGGAGCGGCGGGGGCGAGCGGGAGCTCCCCTCGGTGGAGCTGTCGTGGGGTGGGGGAAGTGACGGGCCCCCCTCTGTGGAGCTGTCGCGGGGTGGGGGAAGTGACGGGCCCCCCTCTGTGGAGCTGTCGCAAAGTGACGGGCCCCCCTCTGTGGAGCTGTCGCGAGGTGGGGGAAGTGACGGGCCCCCCTCTGTGGAGCTGTCGCGGCCACCCTCTGTGGAGCTGTCGCGAGGTGCGGGAAGTGACGGGCCCCCCTCTGTGGAGCTGTCGCGAGGTGGGGGAAGTGACGGGCCCCCCTCTGTGGAGCTGTCGCGAGGTGGGGGAAGTGACGGGCCCCCCTCTGTGGAGCTGTCGCGAGGTGGGGGAAGTGACGGGCCCCCCTCTGTGGAGCTGTCGCGGGGTGGGGGAAGTGACGGGCCCCCCTCTGTGGAGCTGTCGCGAGGTGGGGGAAGTGACGGGCCCCCCTCTGTGGAGCTGTCGCGAGGTGGGGGAAGTGACGGGCCCCCCTCTGTGGAGCTGTCGCGAGGTGGGGGAAGTGACGGGCCCCCTCTGTGGAGCTGTCGCGAGGTGGGGGAAGTGACGGGCCCCCCTCTGTGGCGCTGTCGCGAGGTGGGGGAAGTGACGGGCCCCCCTCTGTGGCGCTGTCGCGAGGTGGGGGAAGTGACGGGCCCCCCTCTGTGGCGCTGTCGCGAGGTGGGGGAAGTGACGGGCCCCCCTCTGTGGCGCTGTCGCGGGCTGGGGAAAGCGACGGGCCCCCCTCTGGAGCTGTCACAGCCCCCCCCATGTGGAGCTGTCGCGGGGTGAAGCGACGGGGGACCCCCCCTCTGTGGAGCGGCGGGGCTTCCCCTCTGTAGAGCTGTCGAGTGGTGGGGGTGGGGGGAGCAGCGGGGCTTCCCCTCTGTGGAGCTGTCGTGCGGGGGGGGGGGGCGGCGGGGCTTCCCCTCTGTGGAGCTGTCGTGCGGGGGGGGAGAGGCGGGGCTTCCCCTCTGTGGAGCTGTCGTGCGGGGGGGAGCGGCGGGGGCTTCCCCTCTGTGGAGCTGTCGTGCGGGGGGAGCGGCGGGGGCTTCCCCTCGGTGAAGCTGTCGCGCGCGGGGGCTTCCCCTCGGTGGAGCTGTCGCGCGCGGGGGCTTCCCCTCGGTGGAGCTGTCGCGCGCGGGGGGGAGCGGCGGGGGCTTCCCCTCGGTGGAGCTGTCGCGCGCGGGGGGAGCGGCGGGGGCTTCCCCTCGGTGGAGCTGTCGCGCGCGGGGGGGAGCGGCGGGGGCTCCCCCTCGGTGGAACTGACGCGCGCGGGGGGGAGCGGCGGGGGCTCCCCCTCGGTGGAACTGTCGCGCGCGGGGGGAGCGGCGGGGGCTCCCCCTCGGTGGAACTGTCGCGCGCGGGGGCGGAGCGGCGGGGGCTCCCCCTCTGGAGCTGTCGCACGGGGGCGGAGCGGCGGGGGCTCCCCCTCTGTGGAGCTGTCGCTGTCGCGCGGGGGGAGCGGCGGGGGCTCCCCCTCTGTGGAGCTGTCGCGCGGCGGGGGCTCCCCCTCTGTGGAGCTGTCGCGCGGGGGGGAGCGGCGGGGGCTCCCCCTCTGTGGAGCTGTCGCGCGCGCGGCGCCGGGGCTCCCCCTCTGTGGAGCTGTCGCGCGGTGGAGGAAGCCCCCTCTGGAGCGAAAGAGCATTTGCCCCAGCTAGCTGACTATGCGATTTGTGGACATCGCGGATACATGTAGTAAAAAAATGGGTTTCCTCAAATTGGGCTTTTAAATGGACCACAAACGGTAATCGTAAAAAAATAAAAAGGTATTAATATATTTAAGACGAACATAAATGATAACAATTCTAAAAAGGTAAAAGCAAACACACAATGTTGTGGGCAGATGTGAAGCCCGCTGAAAGGGAAGCCAGAGAGCTGTCAACCAGCAGCATCAACGCGATTCAAAAACAGTGTAGATCTTCAGGGACTGAAAGGGCTTGAAACTTCCAAAGCTGTAACTTAAGTCTCAAATGTAAACGTTCCACCGAACAGCAGAAATGTCTTAAAAAGTGAGGTGGAAGTGATCTGTCAGAGCTACGCATGGATATCGGCCAGAGTGTCATGGACCATGGTAGTTCACTTGTGGCCCAGTAAGCACTTAAGAGGAGTGCATTTGGCCAAGGAGTTTCACTGCAACATATCTCAGATTTGCAGGGACTTCAAAAAGTAGAGGATATTTGTCACCCAAAGGCGTATTGTCAGTGATAGGCAGTCTCAGTCTTTGTATATGCCCATCCAAAAATCACCAGCCAAATGTATAGAGGTCTATCCTATGGCTCAGGGCCTCAGTCTTCCACAAGGAGTGGGATCATGTGGCTCCTTCCGTCTGCCAGGCCCCGCTCTTTCCGTCTGCCAGGCCCCGCTCCTTTCACTCATTGGCTGACTGACTTTGACAGCGGCAGCAGCAGCCAATGGTGCCACACTGCTGTCTCAGCCAATGAGGTGGGCAGTCGAGACACCCTTGCAATATCACTGGATAGAGAGGGGACTCTGGTAAGTATTTGGGGGGGCTGCTGCTGCACACAGAAGGTGTTTTTTTTTTTTTTTTTATCTCTGTGCATAGAATTCATTTTTGATAACAAAAAACCTTCTGCTTTTAAAACCACTTTCAGGGCCAGTTCACAGCAGATGCAGTTCTGTGCACTGTTTTTCTGCACATAATACATGCACATTGTTTTCCATGTATTCCAATGGCTCTAGTTCACTCCATGCAGTCAGTTTCTGCACCGAAAACTGACCTGAAACTGACTGCAAGGTGTGAACTAGAGCCAATGGAATACATGGAAAACACTGTGCATGCATTTTTAGTGCAGAAAAAAAGTGCCCAGAACTGCGTCTGGTGTGAACTGTCACGAAGTGTTTTTGGCCCTCATAGACCTGCACCTCAATGGGAACATAGGAAAACACTTGTATATTGCATGTCCCCCCCCCCCCCCCCCCCCAGGAACTCTTCCTCTGTTAGTTAAAGATAATTAAAATATTTTGCTATACACTGGTAGCGCTGCATTTTCCTCTTCAAGTACACTTTTTTGCATCATTTTAGTGATCTATTTAAGGATAAAGCCTGCCCCTTTTATTCAGAGGGAATGTCTTTTGAAATATGCAGAATTGCACTTTAACACGATCTTGCCTCTTGCCCAGCCTGTATATTGGATGCCTGCTCATCAGGTGACAATCTCACGGGTACAGGTGGGCTTAGCTGTTGGCTTTTGTTGAGGTGTACAGATCAGTAAAAGTGCTGCTTAGTCTTCCAAGGCATCACATTTTGGGGAGAGATGGACTGTTTTTGAAACGGCTAATAGAGCTGATTGACGGTAATGCTATGCTCACATGTTTGAGGAATGTAAAGGTTTTATAATCCCTTCATGGACCTAATTTAATTGTGAGAATTGTTTTATTTTTTTACAGGTGATCTGGTTGATATTCCCACCTGCCTAACAAGGTAAATACAATTCTTCATGATACTATTCAGGCTTTGATATCTATTTTGTACTCTTGAATGATGTGAGGTGTTTTTTCCCCTTCATCTTTACAGTCCTGATGGTGATTCCATAAAAGTATTTGTAAGAATCCGGCCACCTGTCGCGGGAAACCTGGGCAGTGATGGTGACCAGGGGCTATGCCTCTCTGTACTGTCTCCCAAGATGATTCGCTTGCATTCCAAACCTGAGCCAAAGGTCTTTACATTTGATTACGTGGCAAATATGGATGCAACTCAGGTTTGTGTGCTTATCTTAAAGTGAAGTCTGGATTTTTAATTTTTATTATATATTTTTTTTGTTTATTATTAAAATGGTAAACAATGGTTTTGCATGGAGCAATCCTGAACCTCCTCTTCTGGGGTCCCCCCGCCGATACTTCTGGCCCCTCCTCTTCTCAGTGTGCCCCTACAGCAAGCCGCTTAGAGCCGGTTCACACTGCGGGCAAGGCGACACGACTCGCCTCGCCTCGCCGCGCTCTGGCAAGTCGCCCCCGTTCTGTACAATGGAACCGTTCTGAGAGGAGCGACTCGAGTCGCTCCGACTCAGAAAAAAGGTTCCTGTACTACTTCTGGGCGACCTCGGGGCGACTTGCATTGACTTCTATACAGAAGTCATCTGCAAGTTGCCGCTGAGGTCGCGGCGAGGCAAGTCGGTGTCGCCTCGCATCGCCTGCATTGTGAACCGGCCCTTACGATGGGGTCACATGTATGCTAGCTCCTGATCTGCATCTATAAAGCTGTGCTCCATAGACAAACCCATCACGGCTTGGCCCCACCCAGCCCTCCTCACAGCATTTGATTGACAGTAGCCAATGGCTCCTTCTGCTGCCGGAGTCCCTGTGAGCAGAGGAGGAGAGGGGAAAGAAGACTGCAGCTGGGCACAGTGCTAGATCCCTGACAATAGAGCTGCATGATTTATTTATTTATTTTTTTGCTTTTATAGATTCATTAACCACATGTGGAGTGACACCCTAAAAAAAAAAAAAAAAAAAAATTAAGATTTTTTATTTTTTTTTGCTTACCTCTAAATGCCTGTTGCTAGGGGGTCCCTCGTAGTCTGCCTCCTTCAGCGCCTGAGCTCTTGACGTCACTTCCCTCTGTGCAGGAAGGGAGATCAGCTCCACCCACTCCCTCTTGTCAATCATCTGGGACACGTCTCGGTGATTGCGTGGCCAATCGCGGCGCCGCATGCACAGTGGGTGCCCAGATGGGAAGGCACAGCCGGGCGCCCACAGTTACAATGCCGATGCCTCCGAGTGGAGGGGGAGACTAGCGGGGCTTCGATCCCCCACATCGCTGGACCCTTGGAAAGTTAAGTGTCCGATTATTAAAAGTTTGTAGCTGCTGACTTTGCCCCCTTAATGGCCAGGCCATTTTTTGCGATGCTGAGTTGCATCGCTTTAACCACTTCATGCAAATCACCGTACCTGTACGTCGTTTTTTTTTTTACGTTAAATACCGTTATGGCAGTATTTTCAGGAAGGTCGTGCGTTTCTCTTTAAGTTAGAAGTGGTCTATGCAGCGGATTCGCAGCAAGATCACTTTTATCGGTGGCGGGAGAGAGGGCTCTGGATGTCTCTGGTGGCAGTGGAGATGATCACATATGCTCCCTTCCCCCCCACCCCCCACAAAAAGCTTTCTTTTGGTGCCATTTAATCACCTCTGCGGTTTTTATGTTTTACTCTATAAACAAAATGACCAGCCATTTTGAAAAAAAATATATATATATATATTACTATAATATCCCAAAAAAAAAAAAATTCTCCATCAGAAGAAACGATATGGCTCCACTCCTCTGACAGCACAGGGATGTGTGTATGTTTACACACACATCTCTGTCTTGCCGTCCGTGCACAGCCTGTGACCACGCGCATCTGGTCCCCTGCCGTGCATGCTCTCTGGTGGCTGAAAACGGGTAGGACTTACCCGTATGGGATTTTGTCTAGGAGAGCCAGACACAGTCGGCAAGTGGTTAAACATTAGCGCTTGAGCATGTGTTTTCTCTCACTGCCCCCCCCCCCTGCTATTTCAAGCAGCTCCAACTCTCCTTCCAGGATGTTCTAGAAGAAAGGGGGAGGTGATGGTGCCATCTGTCAATCACTCAACTCTTCGTGAGCCACTCCCAGGCCAGAATGAAAATGGGCCTGCCCAAACTTTCCTACCCTGTCCAGAAAATCCTCACTTCTAGCGCTCATTAACTAGAGCATGCTACACATTTCTAAATGAATTGGGATTGCCTCAGCACTTGCCCTATCTCGAAAGGTGTGCTAAGGCCTGATTCACATCTATGCATTTTTACTGCATTTTGCAGATTTGCACTACAGTCCATTTAACATGGTCTCCTATGGAACACGTTCTGTAGTACAAATCTGAAAAATGCAAAAAGCACTAAAATTGCATAGGTGTGAGTTAGCTGGTCAGGCTGAGCATCAGGGGCTAGTTCATTTTGCATAGGTTGCAGGGGGGGTCACTGATGTTGGCCACTTGTTGGAGTGTCGCACACACTTCATTCTCCATTCTTGCCATACAAGGAAGCATCTTCCTGCTGCTGATATTATTATTTCTATTTTTGGGTGGAGTAGTTAGAAAATGGTAAATTAGTACTCTTAATGAGAGATTTTTGGAGCACATGATTTCTTCTTCTGTACTTTAAACAATTTTTTGTTTTGTTTTTGTTTAAAACATTCTCTCCCCCCCCCCCCCTCTCTTCTCTTTATAATTGCAGGAGTCCGTTTTTTCATGTGTGGCAAAAAATATTATCGAATCCTGTATGACTGGTTACAATGGCACTATCTTTGCTTAGTAAGTATACAGCTGGTTCTGTCTAATCCCTTTCCCTTTTTTTTTTTTTTTTTTTTTTTTTTTTTTTTTTAAATAGTTGATAAACTAGCCTTTCCTAACAATGAAGTGCTACTTAACATAACCAAATGTTGACTCAAATGTGCAAGTAAACAGCGAAGCTCATACATTTACAAAACCATGTGCAGAAAATTTTTAAATGTGTGAAAACAATACCATACATCATCCAACCAGGTTGTAAGTAAACAAATTCATGAGATCCGTACCAAATATCATCCAATTAGGTTAGATCATCCAATTAGATTGTAAGTGCCCAGAAAAAAACAAAAAAAGCCACTACAGTTCATGTAGTGAAGTAAAGGTACGTCTTCCAAAGTATCACAAATCTTCCACCATGGACTGCCACCAGAGTATCACCCATGTGTCCAATCGGGTGTCTCCTCACCTGATGCAATGGACCCATTTAAAAAAAATTAAGGTGATCGAAAGCGCTGTAACCACAAAGGCAGCAGTCACAGCCAGGCTTGATTAGTGTGGTGGAGTGATGGCTGCTCTTTCACAGTTGTGTGTTATTTTTTTTTTTTTGATTTTTGTTTGTTAAACCTAAATTTTGCCTCGTAGGGTTTAATTGTGGTGTCCCCATCAGGGAGATTCCCCACTCCACATCACTTATTTTCTTGAAGACAGAACAGAGATTCGAGATCTTCTAAACAGAAAAAAAACTGAGATCAAACCCTGATAAGGTTTTAATGTTTCCCCATTCTATTCATGATTAAAAAAAACAAAATGCCTGGATTCATTGTTTAAAGCTAGTCTTCTCTATATCTGCCAAACTTCTACTACAAAAAAAAGCATTTTGTTTTTATTTTTCTATGAAAAAGATGGACAATGGAGTATGGTAACTTTTGACCATATGTGAGGTGGTTCAAAAGAAATCATCTTGGATGCAGATGATCATGCTTTAGTCTCTCGCGGGATGTTTACTGCTTTTACTATACAAGCATATATGCTGCATCACCTTCCATTCAGTGCAGTGATGGCGACCCTTTTTTAGCCGAGTACCCAAACTGCAACATAAAAACTAAATTATTTCAAAGTGCCAACATCCATTGCCATGCAGCACATCTCCATCACACTGTAAACTTCTAGCACATATTATGTATTTGCTGTCAGCTCACACCTCTCTGTCCGGCCACATCACATCAGTAAGCTAAAGCATATTATACATCACCATGTAACTCACACCTCCTCACCATGCATCACACCCCTCCATGCAGTTCATGGTACACTTTCCTCTCCATCACACATCTGGTACCCCCCCCCCCCTGCTGTGGTATGGCAGTGGTGCAGTGTCACTCATGTAGCCAGTCTTGCTCCCTCTGCCCATACACACCTCTCCTGCTATCGCCATAGCACAGAACATGGTCACGTGGTGTGGCTCATCACTGGCCGCTCTGGGCTTTCTCAACAATGGAATGAAGCGGCTGCATACAGGTGAACCCCCCCAGGGCAAACAAACACCCACTTCTCCTTCTGCGCCAATCAATTGACTGTTCATTCCCTGGCCAAGGGAGGTGATTGGCCAGTCTGTGAGTCGATCCCACAGCACTTTTTCCAAAGAGTTGCCTGCTGAGTCAAAGTGCTATGTGATCTGGAGGAGGTAGGCAGTGCCAGGACAGGACGCTGGGTGCTTTGTCCTCCTAGTGAAGTGTGAGGAGACTTTGTGCCCAGAGCTCCTGCATGCCCAGAGTGGGCTCTGTGGCACACGTGCCATAGGTTCGCCATCGCTGAGTGGATTCTCAATAGGACCAGGCCATTGATGACACAATTTCAGCTAAAGGGCATCAGTGATAGGGTTGGAAGGATTTGCATTTTCTTAGTCTTTACTGCTGGATAGAGCTGTGACTAAAAATATATATCCTTACTGAAATATAATTTTTTGCATTGACATTGAAATACAGATGTCGAATGCAGAAATCAGTCATGGTTGCAATGAATTGATATTTATTTTTATATAATTGTATTAGCAAAATAATATGAAAGCAGAACTCTATGGTCAGGGCGCTTTGGAGCTTAGTATTGAGTTCTCTAATACTGAGAACACCCCAAGGGTCCTTTCACATGGCGTTCTTTCCCCCCTTTTTATTTATTTTTTCTTCTCCTAAATCAATTGGTGGATGAAAAAATGGACATACATATGTCTGATCAGACATATGTCTCCGTTTAAGTTCAGCTTTTCCTTTTCTTCCATTTAAAAAAGAACGTACGAAAAACGGATGTTGGCGGACGACATCCACTGAGTGTTTTTTTTTTTATTTATTTTTTTTTAACCACTTTCAGACCGGACCATTTTGCTGGCTTAAGACCAGACCACTTTTTGCGATTTGGCACTGCGTCGCTTTAACTGACAATTGCGCGGTCGTGCGACGTGGCTCCCAATCAAAATTGATGTCCTTATAGAGCTTTCTTTTGGTGGTATTTGATCACCCCTGTAGTTTTTATTTTTTGTGCTAATAAAAAAGAGCAGCAATTTTGAAAAAAAGCATTATTTTTTGCTATAATAAATATCAAAAATAATAGAAAAAAAATTTTTTCCTCAGTTTAGGCGATACGTATTCTTCTACATATTTTTGGTAAAAAAAAATCGCAATAAGCGATTGATTGGTTTGTGCAAAATTTATAGCGTTTACAAAATAGTTTTATGGCATTTTTATTAATAAAATAGTAATGGCGGCGATCAGTGATTTATTTTTATTTTTTTTTTTATTTTTTTTTTTTTACTGCGACATTATGGCTGACACATTTTTGGGACCATTGTCATTTATACAGTAATCAGTGCTATACAAATGCCCTGATTCCTGTGTAAATGACACTGGCAGTGAAGGGGTTAACCAGGAGGTGGCAGTGTAGGGGTTAATTGTGTCCTAGGGGCATGTTACTAACGGGGTCATGGCTGTGTTAGTGATCACTGATCTCTGCTCCAATCACAGGGAGCAGAGATCAGTGTGACTTGTTGCTAGGCAGAATTCCCTGCTGACAGCTGAATGTTTTAAAAAAAAATGAAAGCAAACCGGTGCAGATTCTGAGGGATTCCACGCCCCCCCCTCCCCCCCACCACATGCCTAAATGTGAAAGAGAAAATGGCTTGGGGTCCCCCCCCCAAAATCCAAACCAGACCCTTATCCGAGCATGCAGGCCGTATGCCCTCAAAGCACTTTGCCCCCTCTTCCGACCACCCTGGCTGGTGTTTGTGTGGGTCTGCAGCCAGGGGGCTTGTCGGAATTTGGAAGGGGGCCCCCAGGTCCCGCCTCCTCCCTCTTACCCCCCCTCATGTGAATGGGTATGCTTTTATAAAAAAAAAAAAAAAAAAAAATTCTCTGAGCTGTCTCTCCCCCTTTTTTTGATCTCTCATTTCTGAACCAGGAAAACAAATCATTGGCTCTCTGGATGCATAATGTAGTGAACTTAGTATTGTGATATGGTATCAAGTACCACAAAACAACCTGGCCCTTGCCCCTAAATATACAAAAAGGGAGAGTCTCTGAAACGTCTCCCATTTAAACCTGCTTTCTAAAATCAAAGTAAACACACTTTTTATGATTGGATAGATAGATATATTTTTTTTTGGTGGCTGCAAGTGTGAGAGCTGTGCTTGGGGTGCCATTAACAATTGGCACCTGCGTTTGTCTCGGCGCAGGATACGCACACAAAATGTGCTTTTCCGGCACCGAATTTTTGTGTGAACAAGCCCTTAGTTGTACATTTTGTGGATTTTTATATTTAATACTAACATGATTTTTTTTTTTCCTTTTTTATTGCAGTGGGCAGACAGGTTCAGGGAAGACCTTTACAATGCTTGGTAAGCAATACACAAGTAACGTCTTCACAATGCTGCAGCCTATAAAAATGTGCATTTCTTTTATTTTATTTATTTATTTATTTTTCCTAAAAGGTGAACTTATCCCTTAACCACTTGCTGACCACCTCACGCCGATATACGTCGGCAGAAGGGCTCATAAGGCAAACTAACGTACCGCACACTGTGCTTTAAGAGGCGGCCTGCGTGCGCGCCAAACTCCGTGAGCGGGGTCGCAGGATACCCGCGATCGTCTCACGGAGAGGAAGAATGGGAGATGCTAATGTAAACAAGCATCTCCCCGTTCTGCCTAGTGACAGTGTCATTGATCTCTGCTCCCTGTGATCAAGAGAGATCACACAGTTAGAATCACTCCTCAGGACATTCTTAAAAAAAATTAAATAATAAAAATGGCATAGAACTATCCCCTATTTTGTAAACACTATAACGTTTGTCAATCCAACGCTTATTGCTATTTTTTTTTTTTGTTTTACCAAAAATATGTAGAATACGTATCGGCCTAAACTGAGGAATACATGTATGTGTGTGTACATATGTATATAATTTACATTTTTGTTTGGGGGGGGGGGGGATATTTATTATAGCAAAATGTAAAACAAAATTTGTTTATAGTGCAAAAAATAAACTGCAGGGGTGATCAAATGCCACCAAAAGAAAGCTCTATTTGTGGGGAAAAAAAAGACGTCAATTTTTGTTTGGGAGCTACGTTGTAAGTCCACGCAATTGTCCGTTAAAGCGATGCAGTGGCGAATCGCAAAAAGTGCTCTTGTCTTTGTCCAGCAAAATGTTACAGGGCTTAAGTGGTTAAAATATTGGATCAGGTGACTTATTGAACATTCTAAATTACGGAGACTCATTAAGGGCCGGTTCACACTGGTCCAACATGTGCACTGTGTTCCCTATGAGAGCCATCTTAAAGGGTCTGACTTGTGTCGGTCTGACTTTGAGAAAGGTTCCTGCACTACTTTGGTCTGATTTGGGCACAATTTCAGCCAAGTCGGATCATTATCTTAACTGCTCCGACTTGTGGCATGTGACTTGTGCTCTGAGATTAAGTGTATGCAATGTAAAATTCCCCCCCAAAAAAATCATTGTGGCGGTGTCTCTTCCCCCTCCCCCCAAATCCATACCGGGCCCTTTGAGTCTAGTATGGATCCTAAGGGGGAACCATACCAGGCCATATGCCCTCAACATTGGAGGGGGGGGCGGGACTCTGCTCGTCAACCCTGGCTGGTGGTTGTGGGGGTCTGTTGGCAGAGGCTTATTGGAATCTTGAAGCCCCTTTTAACAAAGGGGATTATGTTCCCCCTGTGTGGATGAGTATGGGGTAAACTACCCCTACCCATTCACCAAAAAAAAAAAAGTGTAGTGTTACAAAAAATAAAATAAAAAAAATAGACTGTTTTTGACAAGTCCTTTATAGACAATGAAGAATGTCCCCCATTGTAGCTCCACCGCCAATAGCGATGTTGTCTTCCTCTGCCCCTGCTGACATGCTGAGAGGGGAAAAAAAAGATCCTCCTCCAACACTGGCTACCGCCATTCTCTGAGCTCCAATGTATGACAGTTCTTACATGGCTATGGGGCATGGCGATGTCCTCCTGAGACCTTACCCACTTGTGATGGCATGGACCCATAGTGCCCGTACAACAATAATTCAATCACCCCCTCCAGTAAGAGCAGCTGTTTATATATTTATTGTCGTAATAGCTCTTGGGTAAGGCTTCCCCAAAATTGATTGGCCCTTGCCCTACTACTTCTGAATTATGGCAGTAATTCAAAAAGATGATACCCAGAATGAGACAAATCGCTTTCTGAATGAATGAATGCAATGAAATACTTGTGTAGCGCACAATGCGAACGAAATCGCCTCTAGGCGCTTTCTATCCATTTAGCTCTACTACTTTTGCACAGGGAACCCCCAATCTTACTCTTCTGTGGTCCCCTGCCTGGGCTCCCCCCCAAATAGCTCCTGTTGCTGTTCTTGGGCACAGCGATTGATGGAGATCAGGCAAAGATATATTGGGGGGGGGGTTCAGAAGGTGTTTGTTTGTTTTTGTTTTTTTTCCTTAATGCAGGGAAACTCTCCTACCTGTGAAGGTTGTAAATAAAAAAACACGAAACCTAGCATGTTATACTTTTATGCAATGGTTTTGCACAGAGCAGCCCCGATCCTCTACTTTTTAGGTCCCCCACTGGCAGTCCTGGCTCCCCCCCCCCATAGCAAGCCTCTTGCTATGGGGACACTCAAACAGGCTTACTCCAGAGCCACACTCCTGTGAATGAACATTGTGCCCCTTTCTCTGCTCTTTTCTTATTGTCTCACTGGCTGTGATTGGCAGGAGCCATTGGATCCCACTGTTGTACGAGCCAATGACCTGGGAGAACCGCTGCTCTGATGCACATTGCTGGATCGAGGAGGGGCTCAGGTAAGTATAAAGGGTGGGGGGGGGCTGCACCCTGGGGTGGGTTTTTTTTTTTTTTTTTTTTTTTTTTAGAATGCATTAAGGTAAAAAAAAAAAAAAAAAACTTCTGCCTTTTAGAACCACTTTAATGAATGGGCCCATCCACAAGCCAAGAATCGTCATTTTCTGCATTGGGTATGCACAGGTGTTTGCATTCAGACATTGCTTTTCGTATGTAACCATGCATCCAAAATGGCCCATGTAAATGAGCTCTAACACTATATCGTTTTCTCTCCTAGGGCCATCTGATTCTGATAACTTTACTCATAACCTGAGAGGGGTTATTCCAAGGAGTTTTGAGTATTTGTTCTTCTTAATAAATCGCGAGAGAGAAAAGGTATGCGTTTGTTTTGCATTCTGTTGTCTTATGTGAAAAGAAGAAAAATGCAGATGTGGTTCCATGAATCATTTGCTACCTGTAATGCATAAGCAAAGCTAACCCAATTCTCACAAAGTGACCTTGTCTTATTTTCTTGAACAAAGCTTACATTTGCGTTCGAACATTTGTTAGGGCAAGTGCATCCCTTCTTTGGGGCTATATACTCACTCTACAGGTGTTTACGTTCCAAGAATGGTTAGAAAACTATTTGGTGCCAATATACCAAAGCCTCTGATATATCCATGCTGTAAGTCTTAACGTAAACCTGTGCCAAGGGGAAATATGGGGGCAATCTTTCTGAAATACGGAGGCAGTTTTTTCTGAACTCCACCATGCCAACATTAAAGATGAGCTTCAGTCTGCTAATATAATTTGCAATAAAAACATCTTTGTCATTCTGAAGCTTCCCTCCAACCATGTTCTTTTATTTTATATATACTGTGATTCTGTACTTTCCAAATATGCTGCAGAAATCTCCCTCTACTGTTTGGCTGCATCCATTTTAACTGTGGGCAGCTGAAGCTGCTGCCTGTTCACTTCCTGGATTTACACACAGCTCTCATTGGCCCTTTTGACTCATTCCTCTACCTTCCTGGCAAACTCTCAGAGTGAGCGAGAGAGCTATGGATGATGTCATAAGCCTAGACTAATGACCAGACAAGAAACAAGACGTTGGCTGTATATGGTATTTACTGGCACAACTTGTTTTTTGTTTTTACTATCCAAAGTTAAAGCAGAGGGCCATCCTAAAAAAAAAATTACATTAACATTCACAAAAAAAAAAATTGAGAATTTTTTTTTTTACTTATCAGAAACCCCTGTTCCTAGGCAGTCTTCCTAATCTGACTCTTCTTATTCCGCTGCGCTTCCTCCTCTTCGGCGAGCTGCCCCGTTGTCTTCCGGGACATGTGTGTCCCCCAGAAAACAACGGGGGCATTCACAAAACTGTGACTCACACATGCACAGTAGGAAACGAGCAGTGAAGCCGCAAGGCTCCACTGCCTGTTTCCCTTAAGATTGTGGCGCCGGCGCCTGATCTAATGGATCTAATGGACATCGTCGGCTCGCTGTACATGTAAGTGTTCTTATTAAGTCAGCAGCTACAGTGTTTGTAGCTGTTGACTTTAAAAAAAAAAAAAAATGATAAAAATTGTGTCTGGAACAACGCTTTAAAACCGCAAGGGCAGAAGATGGAAAGATGAAAAAATGACTGCACTTTAAGTAGTTCTGACAATACTTGGTCTTGGCTTGTTCAGTCACAGGTAGTTGGCAACACTTTTCAGAAAGGGGTAAGCAATGGCAGCCGCCATATTTCTTACTCAACCAAGTGCCCTTATAGGAGTTTTATATCTTGTCTTGTGCAATGGAAGCTCCCCTTCATAATGTTAAAATAACTGGAGAATACAGCTGTCCAAATGATCCAGCCTTTTCAGGATGGTCCCAAGACAAGAGGGAGAAGAGATTTCACCACCAGGTGCCTATGATATTTGCTATATAATTCAATTCAACTCTTCTGCAGTGTGGTGAAAAATCCACCCATTGTGGTGTGTTTATTTTTATTTTTTAACAGACTGGGAAAGTCCCAACTAAACCTTAAATTGCTGACCTCCCCTACTGTATATACTTGTTCTGTATTTATGATCTGTACTTTGTCACTGTCCTACACAAGCCCATAAATATAAAAAAAATCTTTATTAAGGACAGTAAACCATTTAGCAATATATGGGAAATACGCCAAATCAAAAAGGTAATCCCTCCACCCAGCCCTACATTAAAATGTCATTGTTGTATCGATAAAATCCGATATAGATAGTCCGGTCTTTGACTACTATCAATAAACTAGTTGCCAAGTATATTTTTGCACAGTGGATTACTCTTCTGTTCTATAAATGGGAGCATTAATAAAGGCAAAGTGGTTATAAATCAATTGGGAGGAAACCAAAGCAAGAGAACCTAATGGTGGTTGCTCATATTGCAATTAAACAGACTTCAATTCACAGCATAAATATATGGCTAGCCATTGGAAGAAGGGGGGTTGGCGATTCCATACCCTAGACTCTACTATTTAGCGGCCCAGTTGCAGCATTTAGCTGGAGCAATAGCAATAAATGAAGCTAATCCCTGCCACAAGCTATTAATGCTAGGATGTCCACACGATACGCTTATGGAGGCGTTGGAGGCAAATTCGTTTAATATGCACTGCCCAACAACTATCCAGGTTACTAAACTCTGGAAAACAGCCAAGGCCTTATTGGGATACCAGAAGGTATCTGCGTTGGCTCCCTTATGGGATAATAGGAATTTAGATGAGCTATTTAAAGTTGAAAGATGTAAGGAATGGGTAAATCAAGGGATACATAAGTTAGCGCAAATGGTTCAGGGTTCAGATATTAGGTCATTTGCTGACTTAAGGTCTGAATTCTCCTTATCAAACCGCTCATTTTATAAATATCTCCAGGTCAGACACGCAATTCAGGCCCAATTTAGATCACAGGAGATACAGCTGATCCAGATCCCGGTGCTATCCCAAATTATGTCCCGAGATACGCTTAAAGGCTTGATTTCATTTATATATACTAGGCTGGGTGATAAATTATTAGATCGAAGCGGTATGATCAAAAGTAAAAGGAAATGGGAGAGGGACGTGGGACCAGTGTCCATACCCGATTGGGATTGGATAATGGATCAGGGAACCAAGGTTTCTATCTCTTCGTCACAGAAAGTCTCCCAACTTTTCTTTTTTCACCGGGTATATCATACACCTAGGAAAATGTTTAAAATGGGGTGGAGAGATAATGATCAGTGTCCTAGATGTGGTCAGGTTGGAGACTTCATCCATATGTTTTGGAGGTGCCCGAAGCTTTTTAGATACTGGACACGGGTAATAGAGCACATAAATGAGATCTTCAGCTTGACACTGGATGCAACAGTGAGGACCTGCTTGTTGGCTATACCGGAGGGATATAAAATCCCTAAAAACATATTTACACCAGTTACTAGATGCCTTTTCCAGGCAAGGAGGCTAATTGCCCAAAATTGGCAGTCACATACTAGTCCATTACCCGAAACATGGTTGACGAATATAAGGAAAATAATTGGTAATGAAAGGGTTTTTTATACTAAGCAGGGTAATAGTAAGAAGTTTGAAAGGATATGGAGCTATGGATTGATGAAATTGGGGATTCCCCTATAGACAGCCGAGAAAGATCGTGTGTCTCGTAGTCTCTATATTTGTCCTAGCTATTTTCGCCATGTATTTATTTTTTTTTCCTCCTTGTTGTTTAATGTGTTTTCTTATGCAATGAGGGGTGGGGGTGGGCTTGAGAGGAGGGGGGGGCGGGGGAGGGGAGAAGCGGGTAGATTAAAACACCTAGGTGTAGAATAAGATAAATAACTATGGTGGTTAGGCTAAAAAGAGCCGTAGGCAGCGAGACTTGATATCCTGGTTGCTTACTTGTAAATCAACCCCATTTAATAGAACACATTTAAATAAATAAGCCACAATGATGTGTAATGTGGGAGGAGATATAGATGAACTTTAAAGCGGGAGTCCACCGGGACTCCGCGTTTTTTTTTTTTTTTTTTTTTTTTTTTTTTAAAGCCAGCAGCTACAAATACTGCAGCTGCTGACTTTTAAATAGTGACACTTACCTGTCCAGCGCGCCCGCGATGTCGGCACCCGAAGCCGATCGCTCGCTCGGCTGCCGGGTCCCGCCGCCATCTTGGGTATGGGAATCAGGAAATGGAGCCTTTCGGCTTCATTTCCCGGTTCCCTACTGCGCATGCGCGAGCTGCGCGGCGCAATCCGGACGGTCCCCGCTGCCTCTGGGAGCTGTGTGTTTCCCAGCAGGCAGCGGGGCACTTGCTGAAGGGGGCGGGCGCTTGCGGAACGGGGGCGTAACGTACGCCCCGTTCCGCAGAGAGCTAGCCCGGAAGTGGGTGCAGTTACCTGGATTATCCAGGTAACTGCACCCCCCTCCCCCCTGAAAGGTGCCGATTGTGGCGCCGGAGGGGGGGGGGATTCCGATGAGCGGAGGTCCATTTTAGGGTGGACCTCCGCTTTAAAGGTGAATTGAGTCTCCCGAATAAACTCACTGAGGTGGCAAAAAATAAAAATAAAAAAAATATATGGCTAGAAGCAAGCCAAGAGTAGCTAAAGTGCAATAGTAATGCTGTTATGCTGAGATGGTAAGCAAAAAAAAAAAAAAAAGGTTGGGGGGGTTTGGGCATTAGAGGTGGCTGCAGATTTAACATAAGTATTGGCTCGCAGGCAATAATGGATGACCCACAGAGCTGGGGTGGACAATAAGTTGACAAACTCAGAGGACAGCTGTAGTTCCATGGGGGTAACCTCATTCACTCATGAGGTTACCCAGATTTAGCTGAAGTAAGGCAGTTCACCGCTTGTCAGTCCTAACAGATCACAGGAATATTACCCCAGCCCTAAGGCCCCTTTCACACATGCTGTCTGATCAGGTCCATAAAACAATTCATTTTGTCTGGATCAACTGCTAAACTGAAATTCAGTATACGTCCATAAAAAAAAACAGGCTCAACCAATCTCCATATGAACATTCATATGGCGCAGTCCACATTACCAAAATACAGACTGCAGAAGGGAGGAAACTGATCCTACCAAGAAGGTCACAGGTCACCACTGCAGAAAACCACAGTTGAATAAAAATGTTTTAATATAGAAAAAATGCACCATAATTTACTAAACTATCAAAAAACAAATGAATTCAAGTGAAAAATCTTCCACAACCAAGTTAAAGTCAACATTGTCTTGGGACAGGTCGCAGCTACACTCGCATCCATACATCCCAGCAATCACACTAATCAGATCTAGGTACTGAATGGATAATTGCAAAACAGATTGATCCACTAAGGGGTTTAAATATGATTCCTAGAAACCACTGATGTGTATATTCACTGGCGTGGATACTGCAAAGCGGCTTTGATTTTAAGAAGTATACTCCAGAATTAATCATGTATAAGAAACTCATTTCCCAGAGTACTTCCTTGATCCTGATGCTTGCTTTTAATGGCGTTGCATAATGACTACAGATGATCCCTATAGTTCTAGCTGGTAGTGACTCGCACAAAGGGGAAATCACCCTAGTATTGGTTCCTGGGATTTAGTTCATCAAGCAGGGGGAGAGGGTGGGAATGTTGGAGACCGATGTACAGTTGAGGTGAGACATAGCCAGTTCTGATTCACAGCATGTAAGCCTCAAGTGACCTCCTACATTAGCATGCAGGGAAACACTAGAATCTCAACACCTCGGCCATCTCCGCTACCTCATCAACCTAGAGCTCCCAGTTCCTGTGTGCAGATTGCAGATACTGTCCTGTTACATCTGGGCCCAAAGCTCTTACTGAATGGGGCATGATGTCTCCACATCCAGGGGAAGGGGTCCCGGGGTCACTACACCACTGCCAAACAAAGCCGCATTAGTTGCAGACTATGCCCGTCCTCATCATAGACGTGCTGACATGACCCTGTGTTTCGTTAGCTTGACTTGCTAACTTCAGAGCAAGGAGTGGTCTGCAAGATTGACTTAAAGTGGAGTTCCACCTAAAAATGGAACTTCCGCTTTCAGTTCAGGTGACCCCCCTGACATGCCACATTTGGCATGTCATTTTTTGGGGGGAGGAGCAGGTGGCCTGTTTTTACAGGCACCCAGCTCCCACTTCCTCCCCTGGCTCCACGGTGCCAGAAGGAAGATCACCTCTCCCCCCTCCCTCCCTGCATTCTTCTGGGACACGTCACAGGTCCCAGAAGATTGCCCGGCCATTCACAGCATGGCTCGCGCATGCGCAGTGCTCGCCCGGCTGTGAAGCCACGGCCGGATGCCCACAGTTAGACTTCTTTCACACTGAGCCGTCGGTGGTAAAGCAACGCTACTTTTAGCACCACTACTTGACGGTAAAGTGGCGTAGAGTTTTAACCCCCGCTAGCGGTCGAAAAGGGGTTAAATCTTCCGGAAACCGGCGCTCCAGTATCGCAGCACTGCCCCATTGATTTCAAAGGGGTGCAGCGGTGGAGGAGCGGTGAGTTCACTGCTCCTAAGAAGCTGCTGGCAGGACTTTTGACGCCCTGCCAGAGCACCGCTCCAGTGTGAAAGCCCTCTGGCTTTCACATTGGAGTGACTGGAGCAGCTGTATTAGGGCGTTTTGCAGGCGCTATTTTTAACCATATAGAACCTGCAAAACACTCCAGTTTGAAAGGGGTCTTAGAAAGCCGGCGCCTTGGAGAGAAGGGGGGGTTCCTGCTGGACTGTGGGACAGGAGAGTGTTTGATTTATTAAGTCAGCAGCTATACTTTTTGTAGCTGCTTATTTTTAAATGGGTGGAACTCCGCTTTAACCACTTCAGCCCTGGAAGTTTTTACCCCCTTTCTTACCAGAGCACTTTTTACAATTTGGCACTGCATCGCTTTAACAGGTAATTGTGTTGTAATGCGATGCTGTACCCAAATGAAATTTGCATCCTTTTTTTCCCACAAATAGAGCTTTCTTTTGGTGGCATTTGATCACCCCTGCATTTTTTTTTTTTTTTTTTGCGCTATAAACGACAACAATTTTAAAGAGAATTTTTTTTGCTATAATATCCTCAAAAATGTTAAAAAAATAAATAAATAAATAAATAAAAATAAAACACACATTTCTTCATCTGTTTAAGCCAGTACATATTCTTGGTAAAAGAAAAAAAAATTGCAATAAGCGTATATTGATTGATTTGCGCAAAAGTTATAGCGTCTGCAAACTATGGGAAAGATTTTTGCTTTTACTAGTAATGGCAGTGATCTGCCATTTTTGGATTGCGGCAGACAAATCATACACTTTTGACACCGTTTTTGGGACCATTGACATTTATAAAGGCGATTGGTGCAATAAAAATGCGCTGATTACTGTGTAAATGTCACTGGTAGTGAAGGGGTTAACACTAGAGGGTGATCAAGGGGTTAAATGTGTGTTTTCCCGCCACTGTGGTTGAAAAAGAATGTTGATTTGACCCCACTATTAGAAAATCGAGGAAGACATTGTTTTTGTATGGCCAGCATATAATGTATTACAGTTCTGTTTGAAAATCTGCAAAACAGTCTAATTTTTTTTCTTTTAAGTGAAAAAAAATGATCTGAGTCTGATATTTGCCAGATTCGACCTCTAATAGTGTATACAGTATATATCTCCTCTAATGGTATATACAGTATCTATCTCTGTTATTCTCAGAGTGGATTAGAGATTTTGTTCCTTAACCATATACTGTAGTTGGTTCCTGATATTTAAAAATAAAGTGTTTTTTTTATTAGTTTTTTTAAACTTAACTAAATTATACACCACACTTTATTTTTTTATTTTTAAGGTTATTAATCGATTATGAAAATGATTGTTGCTGCCTTAATCATAGGTGTATTTTAAATAATAGAGACAGAATATCAACCAAAAATCCAGAAAAAACACGATACAAATGTTATAAATTTGAGTTGCAGTTCAGTGAGTAAGAAGTATTTGATCCCCTACTGACCAACAATAATTCTGGCTCCCACACACTGGCTACAGTATGCGGTATACAGATAGGAGCGCCTTCTTAAAATTGACAGAACCAAACGACAACTCATTATGTGTAATAAGACACCTGTCCACAGAATCTTTCTTCCATTCAAACTCCCCATCGTGGGTAAAACCAAAGGGCTGTCAAAGGATGTCGGGGACAAGATTGTAGACCTGCACAAGGCTTTAATCGGCTAAAAGGCCATGTAAACTGTCGGAGCGAATATTTGAAAATGGTAGAAATACAAAATAACCATCAATCGCCCTCGGTCTGGCGCTTCATGCAAGCTTTTACCCCCTGGGGTAAGGATGATCATGTGAAAAGTCAGGGATCGGCCCATGGATTGAAATCCTGCAGCACCCGCTAGGTCCCCTCCTCAAGAAGGCACATGCATGTACAGGCCTATCTGACGTTTGCCAATAAACATCTAATTGTTTCAGACAAGGATTGGGAGAATGTGTTGTGGTCAAATGAGACCAAAATTTTGCTCTTTAGCATTAAAGCGGTTATAAACCGTAGCGGTTTTACAAAAAAAAAAAAAAACACCCCGTGCCTGTAAGGCAATTGCATAATGTGAAAGTATGCATCTCCTCCAGCACACTGGATGAGCTAGGGTCAGGCCTACAAATTAGTGCTAGCTGGTCCGGGAAGTGCAAGTGATGTGCTGGAGGTGCTGAGGAGGAATGGGAGATGGGAGGAATTAGAGATGGGAGGTTCCCAGGTCCTGGAGTTCCAGTCCAAGGGTGGAGCTCTGCCCGATCCAGCTATGGGAACCCCCATCAGCAGCAGACTCTTCTTAAAAAGACCCTCCACCACCCAGAAAAAAGTAGCTGAATACAGGCAGTGGTTCAAGAGGTCCGATGATGCTGGTGCCCTTCTAGGAAAAGGAAAGCCCAGAGAACTGCCCAGGCTCCAGCGTGAAGTTCAGTGCAAAGTTGGTCTAGAGTTGGGTCTGGACATTGAGAACTCCCGGGGAGAGTGGGAGGATGACCTGGTTTGGGAGTACCTGCATATCCCGAAACCTCTGCAGGTGCTAATTTGAGGAGACCTGGGCCCGTTTTGAGGGCACTCAGAAGGAATGGAGGCGGGAGAGAGCAATTTGCAAGAACAGAATAATGGTCATGAAGACAGAATGGCCTGCGAGGAGTCCCTGTCTCCATCAGGGAGGAAGGGGGTGGCAGGAAGCGACTGCCCGACCTGCATTTCTATGCATGAGAACTGTTGGGATATACAGCCCACCATGGAAATGGCCACAGAAACTGCCAGAAGGTTGCAGATTGTGTTTTCTCCCTGACTTGCAGGATCAAACTGGCCCACCACCCTGTCCTGTGCCAGATGGATGGACTTTCCTATTGGTAGAAGCTGGGTGAGGTCTGGTTCCTACTTTAACTCTTTTTAAGGAGCCTGTCAGTCTGGTGAGGGGCCCCTCCCCTCCCACCAGGAACTCCAAAGAGAACTGTCTACTTGTGCTGTGTGTGTGTGTTGTTGTTGTTGTTGTGTTTTTTTTTTTTTTTTTTTTTTTTTTTTTTTTTTCTTCTCTCCCACTATTGTTTTCTGTCAGCTGGCAAATACCCCCTCCTGAAAGAACAAGAAGAAAATTTTATTTGAGGTGACTTATGTGGTCTGGAGATCTGCATGGGGTTTTTTGTTTTTTCAGGAGAGCGTTAGCATCCTGCTGACTGTGTGTAGGTAGCTGTTAGGATGGGATGTTGTAGTGTAGTGTTTTTGTCTTCACAGGATCTCTTTGGATGGGACGGCTGTCCATCCATCTCTTGCTGGAGCCAAGAACCTGCGTGGGGGTGCTCTGGCTCAAAATGTGATGTTATGTTGCTGTTGGCTACAGGGACCTTTAGTTAGGTCTATAGTGTAATGTATATGCTGTAAATACGCCAAAAGGGTTGGTGAGTGTTCATGTAGTCGGGAGGACTGGGAGACACGCCTGAGAGGACTGGGATGAGTGCAGAGCCAGTCTGCAGGATTGTGGTGGCACGAACAGTGGAAAGGGGTAGCTGCAGCCAGGAGGAGGTCTGGCAGTGCCCGAAGAGGTGGGACTGGAAGCAGTAGCAATATGGACAGCTAGCATTAAGGACTACAATATTGCTACACCATAGGGGCCCACGGTCCCTGCCTGCAAAGGGCATTCACCCTAGGCCTCGCTGAGCCAGAGTCAGGCCTACAAATCAGTGCTAGTTTGTCCAGGAAGTGTGTGCAAGTGATGTGCTTGTGGTGTTGAGAGGTGATCTGCTGGAGGTGTATATAGTTGGTTATATATAATTTTTTTTTTTTTTTTTTTTTCTGCAATCAGTTTGGGCATCTCATGAATCTCCCATCCCCCATCCAAGTTTATTCCCCTCCACAAAAATACAAAACTAAGTTCAAGGACTGGTTTTCTGCCTGAGGGTGAATGAGAAATGTGTGCCTGGCTTGGGGCAAGGTAACAGATGGACCACAACACTCAGCAGCCTCTACGGGGGTACCGCTACACCAACTACAAGAAACGTCTTACCTCTGTGCTTGCCAACGAGGGCTTCTCCACCAAGTACTAAGTAATGTTTTGCTTGGGGATCAAATACTTCTACTTACTCACTGAATTGCAACTCCATTTATAACATTTTGTATCATGTGTTTTTTTATTTATTTTTTCTGGATTTTTAGTTGCTATTCTGCCTCTATCATTTAAAATATACCTATGATAAAAAAAAAAATTATAGATTCTTAATTTCTTAAGCGGACAAACTTACAAAATCTACAGGGGTTAAAATAATAACTTTCCCCACTGTATATGGAGCAGGTCAGCTAAACCCTGGTTTATACATATGATCATCCACACATGAGGAGTAACATTAGGTCACCATCCTCCGGTTCAATAGCAGGAGCACATGGGGAAAATATCTGACAGTTCCGCCTGTTCGTACTTTAAAGCACACCTTTATAATGGCATCAGCATAGTATAGCCATTGTGCTCACACAGCAGAGTAAGTCACTGTGTGGCACCCATATTGGGGTTTTGTTAAGCAACATATGTTCCCTTCACTGAGACTCCATCTAGACTTCTAGGTCGACCACTGGTGTTCGTTGCTGTTCATGTAGGCCTGTTCAGGCGTTGTGATGTCTGGCTGCTGTTGAGCTCAGTGAGCTGCCAAGCTGTTTGTCGGCATGTCTGGCACTCTAGAGCCACAGTCAATGCATTTTGCCTGCTGTATATGACCACAGGCTTCTCAGAACCTGTCCTGGGCACATTGTCAGTGCAATGAACTGGGATTGGAACAATCTGGTCTCCTGGTCAAGGTGGAACTAGAAGTCTTTCTGGGGTAAGAGGTAGTGCAGATGTGTTAACCATTCACATCCCAGGCGTGGACACTTTGGCAGGCCGACTTCTTCAGCTGACAGCCAGGACCTAGCGGAATAGTCCTTATACCTCCTGAGGATTCAGGGCCTGTCAAAGGTTGGAGAGGCCAGTCTTGGCTGGCATCCAAGGTCATCACACTGGACAGGTTTTTCTCCAGGCACAGATATACGCTAGTGGAAGCAGTGGATGCTTTTGTAGCTCCATGGGATCAGTACCCTCTGCTCTATCCCTCTCCTTCCACATCTGCTTTGCAGCATTGCAATGAAAGGCATTCCGGTGCACCTTTTTTATAGCTCCAGATTGGCCCATGTGGTTGTGGACCTGATGAGTCTACTAGTGAATGCTCTGTGGGCTCTTTCAGCTCGTCCAAATCTTTTCTCAATTTTACCAATCTTCTTAATGTTTGCTGTCTTTTGCGGCATGGCTGTTTTTTAAATTCCAGCTTCTGAGGGACAATGCCATCTCTTAATCGGGTATTCCCATAATGCTAAAAGCTTCACAAGGTCTATCGCTGCACATGAAGGGCACTCTTGGCTTGATGGGAGGAAATTCTGTGGGATATATCCTTTCATTTTTAGAGATGGGTCTGGACTAGAATTAGGCCCTTGGCACCATCGTGGGTCAGGTCCCTGCACTTGCAATCCTGTTTAAGACCTTTGTGCCAAGTGTCTCCCATGACTATGGAGGATCTGAATTTAGTTCTCTCTGCACTGCCATCACCCCTGCAATGGGAGTTTCTGAGCAGGTGGTGCTGAGGCTCAGAACCTCTTGCTACTCCTAAGGGTCCTTTCACACAGGGCGGATCAGTGCTGATCTGCCCAGTGGATATCCGTTTGCTCAGCGGAGATCGCCGGAGCGACCTCCGCTGAGCAGGAAGATGACAGGTCTGTCTCTGCACACTGCGCAGGGACGGACCTGTCACAGCGCCGCTCTCCCCTATGGGAGATCGGGTGACGAAGGACCACAGTGTCCATCGTCATCCGATCCGATGAAGGATGGAAAAATGGCTTTTTCCTCCATCACACTTTTTTGGATCGGAGCGGGTTGGATGTCAGCGGACTTGTCCCTGCTCACATCCAACGCTCCATAAACCTCTATGGAGCATCCGTTCAGGTCCGCCTGAAAAACTGACAGGTGGACCTGAACGGATCGTCCGTGTGACAGGGGCCTTATTCTGTCCCTCCCTGTCTTGCTCCACTTTCATCTGATCTCCCTTCATTTCCTGGATCGGCCTAATAATTTCTCACAGCTACTGCTTCCTTCAGAAAGAGATATTATTATTATTATTATTATTTTTTTATCTTTCTTATTGGTAGCCCAGCTTCCCATTTCATCACTTCATTGTTTCTCAGACCATTGTGCAATGTATACTCGGACAGAATGCCACCCTTTCCTGTTGAGGTACTCTACATGGATTGTAAGTGCCTCTGGGGTTCTTTGGCAACAGGCTGTTTTCCAGATTTTCTGTTTAAATATCCTCCACGTTTGACCATGTGGATGTTCTGGCCTCGTCTGATATTATTATTTTTTATTTTTTTTTCTGTTGGTGTATTTTATAGCTGTTGCCTACCCCAACAGTTGGACCCTGTTTGGTTGCCCCAACAGTTTAAGATTTCCTGTATCCCTCCCAATGTTTGTGTGTTTGTTTTTTTTTTTTTTTTTTTATTTTATTTTTTTTTTAACACTGACCGAGGTGCTTACAACGGTCCACTCTTATTTTTGTAAAACCTTTATCGCAAAAGGATAGACTTTTTCTGTAACTATTTAAAAGTGTTAATTTTGATAGATACACTAACACTACCCATCCACCAGACTGACAGTGCTGCTGTCCAAAGGTGCCTCTTGCTTCTCCATCCAGAGTGTAGGCATCCTAAGATGGGAGGTGTGTTACTGGACAGATCACCAGGTGAAAACGAGGGGGGGGGGGGGGGTAATGATTGGTAAACTGCAATATAATGGTTTTGATTTTATTGCCGCTTAAAAATGTATTTCCTTTTGCCAAAAAAATGAGGTATGATGGAGTACAAGTGGTTATCCTGGGCTGGCGTGTGTGTGTGTGTATGTATGTGGTGGTTTGATTTATTTTTTTTCCCAATCATCATCATCCAGCAGTTTAAAAGAAGTATATCTTTAAAAAAAAAAAAAACATTCATACTCAGCTAGATAGTTGCAGCGGTCTCCTGCTGCCTCCAAGTCAGAACTGAGCGATCAGACACTCCTCAGTTCTTGTTCTTCAGCCTGCAACTGACAGTCATTGGCTTGCTGGGCTGTGGAGGGGGTGGGAGTGGCCGGCTCAGTCTCCCAGTGGCTCAATGAGAGGCTGAGCCAGCTGGTGCTCCAGGTATCTGCGTGGATACCAACTGTAAATTTGGGATCTTTCCGGAACCTGGACCGGCTGAATGACGCCATGCAGACAGTGGGCTTTAACAACGCAAAGATATATTCAGATTCATGTCCACCACCCAGTGGATTTGTGAGAGCTGCAGCACCTAGGACAAGAGAACTTTTCATGTAGACTTTCATAATATGACTAATTGGTGTAGAAGTGTGTATGGGAACAACGCTGTTTTTGTTTATGTGTTTGGAAAGCGGGCTTTAGCCTGCTGTTGTCTAAAGACAGATCACAGATGTATAGATGAAACGGCTTTGGTTCTTCTTTCCTCCTCCCCTACTTCTTTTTTTATTTATTTTTCTCTCCCCCCCCCCCCCCCCCTTTTATTTTTTTTTTATTTATTTTTTCCTTCCCCCCCCCCCCCATTGATGAAATTCATGAAAAGGATTTTAGGGTTAGTACAAAAAACTGTTTTTCTTTTCTTCTCAATAAAACCCTTTTTAACATCTGTTTTTACTTTTTCAGGCTGGTGATGGGAAAAGTTTTCTGTGTAAATGTTCATTTATTGAAATCTACAATGAACAGATATTTGACTTGCTGGACTCTGCATCTGCGGGACTTTTTCTTAGGGAACATATAAAGAAAGGAGTCTTTATTGTTGGTGCTGTGGAGCAAGCAGTGGCCTCTGCTGCAGAGGCATACCAGGTAAGTTCATAAATCTGCAACATTAGGAGAATTCTAGGTGTTGGACCATATTTTTTATTTGGCCTTGGGCTATTCATATTTATGTCCTTTGTGTTGAGGCATTCATGAAGATGCCTGTGAGTGGTGTGAAAATATAGATTCCCTTTTAAAAACTCAAAGCTGCAGTGCATAGATGTGAACCAGCCACGTTTGCAAGAATGGCATTTTTACTTTCTACTAGATTTATTTTCATTCAGTAAAATGTATGTTTTATTGCAGGGCAAGTGTGTAAATTTGGCCTTTAAAAGCAGGATTAAAGAAGTCCAGTCTGGGCTTGTTAGGCTGAGCTTCTCCTAATGGTCACAGGAGTGCAATTCGCTTTGCACTCCTGTGACCTGTTTTCAGCAGAGCGGGCTGAAGTCCACTTCCTGCTCACGTCACCAAGATTAGTCTAGGCACCACGTCATCCCAACTTCGGAAGTCGATCTCCCAGGTGCCTGGACTGATGGCAGTCTCAGCCTCTCAGCGAGCCGCTGAGACGGCCGCTCTCCGCTCCTCCATAGCTCAGTGCTCCACTGCAGGAGAGCTGTTGATTGTCAGCAGCTCTCCTCTCAGGGAGCCGAGAGAACTGAGCCATCAACGGTGTTTGATGGCTTGGTTCTTAGTGAAGAGATGCCGGGGACAGATGCTGCATCCACCTAGGTAGGTAAGTATGATTATGGGGAAAAAAAGCCAAACTCATACTTCTCCTTTAAAACCCAAAAGCAAACCTTTTGCTATATTTAAGCTTGCAATGTCTATATTTTCTCTTTTAGGCCTTTTATTTTTATATAGTGATCCATATGGTGATTGCAGTTACAGTAATAAGACTGCCCATTTAACACTGGTAGGGGTGCGCATCTTCACTGGTCTCACGATTAGATTATCTGGTCAACGATTTGATTCCGTGGTGCATTATGGTTAGTGACGCGCTCCCACTTCCGCTTGGGTCGCCTAGGCGGCCCTTCCTCCCTGCAATCTTCTGGGACACATCACAAGTCCCAGAAGATTCCCCTGCTATGCAGGACATCGCAGTGAGACATGGCAACCTGGATGTAAAGCTGCAAGCTGTCACAGCCAGTTGCCCACAGTAGTATTGCCAGCACAGTGCACAGGCAGCGGCGGGGGGGGAGGAGAGAGTGGAGGTTTCAGGTGGCCACGTTTCTGGATTGTGGGACAGGTGAGTGTCTCTTTATTAAAAGTCGGACGATACGCTTTTTATTCTTTATTTTTTTTGTAGCTGCTGACTTTTAATAAGCAAAACAACATTTTTTGCAACTCTGCTTTTTTTATTTTTATTTTTTTCTTTAAAGCATAAACTCCCTTAAAGCGACGTTCCATCCAAAAGTGAATCTTCTGCTTTAAGCATTCATTCCTCGCCCCCTGACATGCCACATTTGGCATGTGTTTTTTTTTTTTTTTTTTTTTGTGGTACTTCCGGTCCCGGCCATCTAGGGGACTCCCCTCATGTCCTAGACGCCCCCCCCCCCGCCAGCGATCTTCTGGGACACAACACGGGTCCCAGAAGATTGGCTGGCTGGCCAATGGCAGAGCACAGTGCGTGGGTGCCACTGCCCACAGTAGATATGACAGCGCCGAGGAGCAGGGCTCCATGGAGGCCACATCGATGGACCGTGGGACAAGTGAGTGTCAGTTTAATAAGTCAGCAGCTACATTTTTTGTAACTGCTGACTTAAACTAAAAAAACTAGTAGAACTTTGCTTTAAAGGGTGCACTACAGGGTTCAGGAATTCACACACACACACACACACACGGCTGCTGGGAGATCATGAGGGATTAGAATCCACAACTGACAAACAGCCCTGTGAAGATCCCTGTACTACTGTCTCTGTGCTGACATTTCTCTGTGCTCCCCCGCTTGCACCTTCCAGCACACCAAGTGTTAAAACAGTGGAATGTGCAAATGGCGGGTGCCGGGGAAATGTCGGCACAGAGCACCTGTAGGAGCCAGTGTAAGTAGAGTACAAATACATTTGTACTCTACATACTGCTGTTAATACTTGTGTGGTAATAAATGTAGTGTTATATCCATTAAGTGCCAAGCTGTATGTGCTTTTTAAAATATATGCAGCTCTATACCTAATTTCTTAGTGTGTGTATAACTGTATATGTGACTGCCTGGTCCGGCCCGCTTCTCTCGTCTCCTGACGTCAGTGGGAGTTCTCAGCCCCGCCCACCGACTAGCTATCAGATCAGAAGAGAGGTGGGTGGGGCTGACGTCAGGAGAGACGTGAGAGGGGCAGGACAGACCGGTCAGTTATATGAGCATATACAGTTACACAGACTAAGAAATGAGGTATGAAGCTGCATATTTTTTAAAAAGCACATACAGAGGTGGCTGCGTAATGGATTATAACTGCATTTATTACAAAACGGTTGACAGACACGCTTGGAGCGCTCTCCCCGGAGGGGCGGGGCAAGTCGGGATGACGTTACCCAACAACGTTTTCTTTTTTTTTCTGGTCGCTTGCATTTTTTTTTATTATTTATTTATTTATTTATTTATTTTTTTATATTTTACACCCCTACTAAATATCTGTTCAATTATAACCCTTATCTCAAAAGGGGCAAAAAATGTTTGCTATAACTGATTTATAAAGTATTTCCTGGAGTTTGGCTTCAATTTGTTACTGTATCTAAATCTACTAGTAGAACTAACACTTCCCTCCCCTAGACTGACTGACAATGCTTCTGTCCAAAGTGGGGGCACTTTAATAAAGGAGGGGTGTTACTTGCCAGATTACTGTGGAAACGGGTGGGGAGGGGGGCAGAGAACTAATATATGGCCACTACATCTAGTGATTGATGAGTTGCAATATAACATTAAGTTTTGGGTTTAATACTGCTTTAGCCCTTTTGCTGTTTTTGGCACTTTTCTGGCCTAAATATTAGATAAAACCCCCAAACATATATGTTTTCTATAAGCAAAGACCCTTGAAAATGGGAACGGGGGCGTGGCCTGACGCTGCATGGGGTAGGATGTGGTGATCAGAGCTCCAGCTATTAATCCTGCAAATTACTCCTGTGGCACCTAAATCGATCACTACATCACCTGTAAAGGTACCTGGGCATCTTCACCATCTCCCAGCTAACCCCCGGAGCCTCTTGGTTTGGCGGCGACCCATGCAGAGCGGTGATCTCCTGCTCGGCAGCCGGCAGAACTAGGAAAGTCCCCGGCTTCGGCCTACTCCTGGAGCCGGCGGCCATCTTGGTATACCCAAATCACTGGACGCTGTATTCGGGCCCTGTGGCCTACAGGACCACCCTGCGTGTGATTGGCATTGATTGCAGAGTCACCCCAGACCCCACCAATGAAATCGCAAAAGGTGGCAGCGGCAAAACTAGATCAATTTCGCAGACGGGAAAAGAGTGCTATGGAGGCCGAGGACACTTCACAGAAGGTGAGGGGGGGTGAACAACCAACAAATGACACTGATAGACTGAAGCAATTTGTGCAGAACCTCACTTACAGCGCAAATGGAGTAGGTGAAAATGGATATTTTCCTCATTAGGCAAGACTTTCAAAAGCTCAGAAACCAGGCTGAGCATAGTGGAGGACGCTGTTCCGCCCTTGCAGTCATCCTCCGACCGCATGCAACAACAGATCCGCCAACTCCAGGCTAAGCAGGATGACATGGAGAATAGGCTGAGAAGATGCAATTTACGCTTCATTGGCCTGCCAGAGGGGACTGAGGGGAGGGACACTACCACGTTCCTGGAACAACTCCTTATTACTGCCTCCGGGTGGGAATCCTTCTCCCCATGTTTGCAGTGGAGCGGGCGCACCGCATGCCAGCCAGACCCCCACTGCAGGGGCCGTTGGGAAACCATTATTACCTCAATGTGAGTACAGAACATAAATCTCAGGTATTTAAGGCATGGGAGCCGTATTGATCCTACCTGTTTTATTGCTTGTATTTACATACTACTCAAGACCACACTGAATGTGGAGCTGCCGGGCAGCGGAGTCCTACCAACTTCATGCAGATTGCAGCAAGACTTTACCCCACACACCACTGGGAATCGCTATAATGCTGACTGGACATTTTTCTGGAGATGGTTGGTTATTGACAGTAAACTACAGGGTAGTGGGAGAACCCTGACCTATCCTGATCTATTGATATGGCTGGCATCACCGGCTCGATACATAAGCCGGGAACTCGGTATATTGTATTACCATATATGCATATATTGGAAGACAGCGTATTCACCAGTTAGGATGCAACAGTTCAGGGAACAAGCCCGCACCAGTTGGGTGGGGTGTGGGGCAGGGAGGGGGGAAGGAGTTGTTATAGTTTTGTTGGTTTTTTTGTGCATACCAAATTTGGACAGCAGGTACCGCCTCGTGGAAAGGGGTTATGTGAATTGTTATATATGTTCTGCGAGATATTTCTATTGAAATCATGATTTTGCTAATTGATTTCCATGACTTTCCGCCATCATGTCTTTAAAGTTTATCGCATGGAATGTGAGGGGTGTACGCGAGACAATAAAGCGGTCCTCGCTTTCCTCAAGAAACAACATGCAGATGTAATAGCCTCGACAGAAACGCATGTTGAGGGGAGCATTCAGATGGCATTTCGCCGACCATGGGTCGGTTGGGCATTCCATTCTACCCACTCATCTCATGCCAGAGGGGTCTCAATTTTGGTTGCCAAATCGGTACATTTTGAGTTGGGTGAGTTATCCACTGACGTACAGGGGTGGTGTGTATTTCTCTCAGCTAAATTATATGGTGAACCTCTCCTTTAGGCTGGGTTCACACCACAGCGATGCGGGAACGCCGCGAATCCGCAGCGTTTTCCCGCATCGCATGACTCCCACCGGCAGTTCACACTGCCCTATGCGAACGGCTGGGAGTGTCAGTGAAATGTTAATGACACCCCCAGATCCGTCCGCATATCGCAGTGCGATCTGCAGACTCGCACAGGAATCGGATCGCATGGTGTGAACACCCATGCGATCCGATTCTGTTGCGGACCAAAAAAAGGGTCCCGTGCGAGTTTTACTATCTGTATGGCTGAACTCGCATCGCTACGGAGATCGGATGTGATTTGCAGTGCGGTGCGAATCACATCCGGATCTCCCCCCGCAGCAGTGTGAACCCGGCCTTAGAGCTGCCACGACACGTCGACGTAATCGACTACGTCGACTAAGAAAATTCGTCGACGTGCGTAAATGGCGTCGACGCGTCACACACGTGTCATCTCGCGGGTAAATGGCGGTAATGGCGGCGGCAGCTGCTGCTCCTGCTCCCACTCCCACTCCCGGGAATGGGGAAAAAAGTTCCGGTGCAGCACGAAAATCCAGACCACGACTTTCAAAGGTATGGGAATTCTTTAAACAGAGGCCAGATAAAATGGTCCTTTGTTCCCTCTGCAAAACCGAACTGGCGTACCACGGCAGCACTACTGCGATGCACGAGCACCTCAGAAGAAAACATCCTGGCGCACTACGGCCTCAAACGGACGAGCCATCTTTGTAAGTACTTACTTACTAGTATTTTGTTCATTTTGGGAGTAATTTGTGGTCAATATTTATTAATATATTATTGCTCATGCTGCTACTGCTAGTAAGTAAGATACATCATTATTAGTGCATGCTCAGGGGCCAGGGGTATTTGTTGCTTTGCTAATTTCTTTTTAGTGGCCATCTCATGTTTTTTTTTTTTTAATGTTTCACATTCACAAGGCACTTTTTGCACTGCAGCCGTCTTGCTGATCTGGGGATCCCTCAGGGCTTGGTTTGACAACTTCCTGCAATGTATGAGCTGAGAGAAGAGATGCCATGCTTTTCTTCCAATACACAGAGCAGCAACAATATAATATTAATTTAATTGCAGACAGACATTTACTACACTACCCGTGCCCTCTTTTAAATATGCAGTACAAGTACATTATTAGCAGCATTGATGCAGCATGTTGGTTAAACTTGGTTCAGGTTCCTAAATGTTAATTATTATTGTGTCTTTTTTTTTTTTTTCTCAGGAAGAGGCAAAGCTGTGTACAGGAGTTCTTCTTCCATAAAAAGGATGTCACTGTTTGCTCACCCCAAATGGCCGTTGCATATACCAATAGCATACTCAACATGATTGTAAAAGATATGAGACCAATTTCCATTGTAGACGGTCAAGGATTTCGTGAGATGATCAACACGTTTTACCCAGGATACACACTTCCCTCCCGGTCCCATTTCACTAAGCTGATGGAGAAGAAATATGAGGAGAATTTTGAAAGATTGAAAGAATCACTCAAAGATGTGAAATCAAAAATAGCTCTCACCACAGACGCATGGACCAGCATTGCCACAGAGGCATACTTGGGTGTCACATGCCACTTCATCAATGAAGACTGGAATCTTACATCGTACAATCTGACCACTATGCCACTTGAAGATCGGCACACAGCTGAAAACATTGCTAACTGGGTGGAAAAAGCAGCTGAAAAGTTTGAGATATCCATGGCCAATGTAAATGTAGTTGTCCATGATAACGCTGCAAATGTTGTCGCTGCTCTGCATATTTTGGAAGAAAAGCATGGCATCTCTTCTCTCAGGTGTGCTGGTCATACATTGCAGTTAGTTGTCAACCATGCCCTGAGGGATCCCCAGATCAGCAAGACCCTGAGGGCTGCAAAGTGCCTTGTGGAACATTTAAAAAAAAGTGAGCTGGCCACTACAAAGCTTAAAGCAAAGCAGCAACAAATGGGTACCCCTGAGCACACACTAATAAATGATGTATCCGTAAGATGGAACAGTACTTTACACATGATCAGCCGCCTGCTTGAACAGAGGTGGTCTGTGACTGCAACGCTTTCCGATCCTGATGTCACACCACGAGGGAAGCGCTTCCTAGATTTAAAACATGATCAGTGGAGCTTACTTGAGAAAGTGGAACAAGTCCTGAAGCCATTTGAGTGTGCTACTGTTTTCTTGAGTGGAGAGTCCTATGTGACTGCTTCTGCTCTACCTCCTCTGGTAAAGGGCCTCCAGAAATCCATACAGAACACAATTTGCGAGACAGCAGCAGTTAAAGCTTTCCAAAGTGTTGCTGCACAGGAGATGACATCAAGATGGGAGCGGGAAACTAAATTCAGAGATTATTGCAGCAGCCCTGGACCCCAGATTCCGCAAACTAAAATTCAGTTTAAAAGTTCACCTCCAAGGTCCAAGCTCTTGCTCTTGAAGTGAAAAGAAGATACGAGGAAGAGCAAACGCAACATCGATGTGAGGAACAACGGTCAACCAGTGCAGACATGAAATTTTCTGAGAAGAGGCAAGTGTCTCTGTTAGACACTTTGCTCGGTTCTTCAGATTCAGATGACGACCACAGTAATGGCGAGGATGACACTGGTCACATCCAAGATCAAGAAACCCACAGTGAAGTTGTGTGGAATGAGATATACATGTATTTCAGTGAGCAGGCTATTCTAAAGGAAGAAAATCCGCTGAAATGGAAGGAAAATGAAAAGAGGTTTCCCATCTTGGCCATGCTGGCAAAGAGTTACTTGTCTGTGCCTGCAACATCAACCCCATCTGAAAGGCTTTTCTCAGTTGCTGGCAACATTGTGACTAAAAAAAGAGCAAGCCTAACATCTGAGCATGTTGATATGCTAACCTTCCTCCATTGCAATGCTAAAATATAGCATTGTAATGGAGGAAGTAACACAGGCCCCCAACCTTTTGCACTTGTCATGACTGTGTTGTGTTCTTGTTGGGCTGTATTAGTGTATTTATGTTGAGATGGCTCATGGCTGCCTTCAGTGTTGTATTGGCCATATTTTTGCACAGCCACAGTGTTGAGCAGTGCTTTTGGTGGGCTTGGTTCCTCCTTGCTTCCTTCCTTGAAAACTATTACCTCCTCAGGTATGTTTTACATTACAATTAAAGTAACACACCACAAAAATACTGCTCAATCAGCACTCTGACTCTACAATAACACTATATATTCAATCATCAATGATTACAATTACATAGTGTTATTGTATGTTGACCAGCATTTTTGTGGTGTTAAACAACAACACTTTTGGTCAAGAGGCATAATGCCATATAAATTCTGCCTAACACTTTGCAAAATATGCATTCTGATCTGAAGGTATTATGTGCGGTTGAGTAGTAAGGTTAGTTAGTACCACACATTGTTGCACAATGCCTTCTGAATGCATCTTTTGCAAAGTGTTAGGCAGAATTTATATGGCATTTTCATGCCTCATGCCCTAAAGCGTTACCTTGTATTTTTTGCCACTTGTGTTTTTTTTTGCAAACACAGTGTTGAGCAGCAGTTCAGACACGAGCAGCAGTGCTTTTGTGGATATGGCTCCGCCTCCTTCTTGAAAACTATGTTACCTCCTCAGGTATGTTTTGCATTAGAATTAAAGTAACACGACACATAAATACTGCTCAATCAGCACTCTCTACAATAATACTATGTATTTAATTCAATCAAAGATGATTACAATACATAGTGTTATTGTATGTTGACCAGCATTTTTGTGGTGTTAAACAATAACACTTTAGGTCAAGAGGCATAATGCCATATAAATTCTGCCTAACACTTTGCAAAAGATGCATTCTGAAGGCATTATGTGTGGTTGAGTAGTAAGGTAACACACAATGCCTTCAGAATGCATCTTTTGCAAAGTGTTAGGCAGAATTTATATGGAATTTTCATGCCTCATGCCCTAAAGCATTACCTTTTTATTTTTGTGCACTTTATTTTGGTGTATATATATTATGTCTTTCATGTGTTTTGTACACACTACAGTGTTGAGCATGAGCAGCAGTGCAGAGCAGCAGTGCTTTTGTAGCATTTTTATATGGCATTTTTTTAATGCTTCAGGCTCTGAATTAATGGCAATGGCATAACCATTATTCGTGCCTGATGCTAGAGTGTTGTTTACATTTTATTTTTGGCACTTTTTTATACTGTAAAAACTTTACCACATTAAAGTACTTTTTGGAAAAAATGTAATAAAAGTTGAAATATTATATTTAGAAGTTGTACGTATCATTTTTTTGTAAAGTTATCCAAAGGATTATTATCTAATCACAAAAAGAACACACTAGATTCATTCAAAAAATTATCGGATAGTCGTTGACTAATCGAAAAAATAATCGATAGATTCGTTGACAGACAAATTAATCGTTAGTTGCAGCTCTACTCTCCTTATATTGGCTTTCTACATACCTCCCCCATTTTAACATCACCGTAATTAAGGAGGGATTGTCCTTTATGACCTGTCACCCCACAATACCTGCAGCCTGGATGGGCAATTTCAATTCTACGCTAAACCCAACTCTTGACAGGTTGCAGTTGACTTCACCCACCCTGAACGCTCCCAATGAAACTAAATTATCTAGGCTCATCTCCACCTTTTATTTAACTGACACCTGGAGACACAAATTCCCACACGCACGTTCCTACTCATATGTCCCACATAGATTTCATACTTGTCTCTCATAGTTTAACACCTCGCCTGGTGGAGGCTGCAGTCTGTCCCAGGACACTCTCGGATCATTGTCCCTATTGGATCACATTGAGTGTCCCGCTTGAACCCGTTCTGGCTCTCGCTCCTACCGGAAGATGATGAGCTTGAGAACAAATTTATCTTTGCTGAAAACAACGATTCAGCATCACCCTCTGCGGTGTGGGATTCATTCAAGCTCTTCACCCGTTCGGTGTTGAAAACTGGTATTAATAAGATTAAGGCGGACGCCGCTGTTACCCTCGGTAAGGTGATGGCGGATTTGTCTGTTGCTGAGCGAGAGTTTGCTGTGAATCCGACTCCTGCGAAGGCTGACACGCTTAAATTACACACTAGAGCAGCTACCCAACTCCAATTTCAAAAGGCCAGACAAAAACTTTTCTTTTCTAAGCAGAAGATGTTTGAACATGGGGAAAAAGCAGGAAAATTCCATGCGTACTTGGTGCATAGTGATGACAGACCCCCGGTGGTGATTACACTGCGTGGCTCTGGTGGACAAGAAATCACAGACCCACCTACACTAACCTCCATGTTCAGAGATTTTTTGGCTGATCTTTATAGGACAACTACTCCCATTATAGCGACACCCTTATCCCTAAATTACTGGCATTGTATAACCACCTCTGAGTCACAAGAACTGCCTTCGTCCATGACAGAGGCAACAATAGTGCTCATCCCTAAGCCAGGGTACCCAGAATCTTACCGCCCCATATCCTTGCTACAGGTGGACATCAAAATACTAGCCAAAGTCTTGGCTATTGGGCTCAATCAGGTCATCCTCTTCTTGATCCACGTGGATCAAGCGGGCTTCATGCCGGGTAGGAACACCTCATTCAATCTTAGGAAGTTATCAACATGCAAGCCACACATGAAGAGTTGGGAATGCGGGTGGTGGTGACCCTAGATACGACAAAAGCTTTCGACTCTGTGGAGTGGAGATATCTCTGGAGATGCTTGGAGGGCTATGGCTTTGGTCCCAAATAGAATTCCCTGCCAATACTCTGCAATGCCCTGACAATAGTCGGTAATACTCTGCAATACCCAGCCATAGTCGGCCATGCTTGGCTGTACTCAGCCTCTGTATGTGACCAGGCTGTGGAAGTCTCACAGACGTGTTATCGCCGTACTCGGGAGACGTAGGAGAATCTATTTTGGGGTGTCATTTTTGGTATGTACATGCTATGTGTTAGAAATATTGTATAAATGGACAACTTTGTGTTAAAAAAAAAATGCATTTTAACCACTTCCCGCCCATCAGCCGTCATATGACGTCCTTGACTTTTGTGCAGGAATATTTGAATGATGCCTGTAGCTACAGGCATCATTCAGATATCGGCTTTTTCAGCCAGCGATTCCCTACACCATAAGAGCAATCATTGCGGCTGTTCAGCTGCTTGATCGTTCTTACAGGAGGCAATAGGGGACAGACCCCCCCCCCCCCCCCCCCCTCGCCGCCCTCTGGTGCTTCTACCGACTTGCCAATACGATCAAAGCCAGAATAGTTTTTTTTATTTTTTTTATTTCAGGCTTCCCAGCCTATAGGTGAGATGTGGGGTCTTATTGACCCCATATCTCACTGTGAAGAGGACCTGTCATGCCATATTTCTATTACAAGGGATGTTTACATTCCTTGTAATAGGAATAAAAGTGATCAAAAAAATTATTTTTGGGGACAAAAGTGTCAAACTAAAATAAAGTAAAATGAACCGTTAAAAAAAAAAAAAAAAAAAAATTTTTAAAGCGCCCCTGTCCCCATGTGCTCGCATGCAGAAGCGAACGCATACATAAGTCCCGCCCACATATGAAAACTGTTCAAACCACACATGTGAGCCATCACTGTGAACGTTAGAGTGAGAGCAATAATTCTGGCCCTAGACCTTCTCTGTAACTCAAAACGTATGTAACCAGTAAAAAAATTTAAAGCGACGCCTATGGGGGTTTTTAAGTAGCGACGTTTGGCGCCATTCCACGAGCGTGTGCAATTTTGAAGGGTGAAATGTTGGGTATCTATTTACTCTGCGTAACTTCATCTTTCACATTATGCAAAAACATTGGGCTAACTTTACTGTTTTTTTTTTTTTTTATTATTATTATTTATTTTTTTTTTTTAAAGCACAAAACCGTTCGAAAAATTGCTGCGCAAATACTGTGCGAGATACAAACGTGCAACGACCACCATTGTATTCTCTAGGGTCTTTGCTAAAAAAACATATATAATGTTTTGGGGTTCTATGTAATTTTCTATCAAATAAATGATGATTTTTACATGTAGGAGAGAAATGTCAGAATTGGCCTGGGTGCTCCAGAACACCTGATGGCGCTCCCTGCATGTTGGGCCTCTGTATGTGGCCACACTGTGTAAAAGTCTCACGCATGTGGTATCGTACTCAGGAGTAATAGCAGAATGTATTTTGGGGTGTAATTTGTGGTATGCATATGCTGTGTGTGAGAAATAAACTGATAATATGACAATTTTGTGAAGAAAAAAGGGGGAAAAAAAATCTTGATTTTGCAAAGAATTGTGGGAAAAAATTACAACTTCAAAAAACTCACCATGCCTCTTACTAAATACCTTGGAATGTCTTCTTTCCAAAAAGGGGTAATTTGGGGGGTATTTGTACTTTTCTGGCATGTTAGGGTCTCAAGACTTTCACAAAGACCAAATCATATCCACCAATTTGTACTTCTATTTACCAAAGATATGTAGTAGTATAAATTTTGGCCAAAATTTATGAAGAAAAATTGCTAATCTGCTAAATTTTATAACCGAAACAAAGAAATTCATTTTTTTACAGAATTTTCAGTCTTTTTTTCTTTTATAGCATAAAAAAAAACCAGCAGTGATTAAATACCACCAAAAGAAAGCTCTATTTGTGTGAAAAAAAGGACATTCAAAATGTGAGAGCACCGAAAGCTGAAAATTGGTCTGGTTATTAAGGGTGTTTAAGTGCCCAGTGGTCAAGTGGTTAAATTGCATGTGTCAATAAAATGGCCACAAAATTTTGTGTACACACATTTCCATGGGTTGCTCTTCACAGGTCGTCTGCTTGAAGTTGACCATAAATGATGTCTCTAGAATTATTGCTCTCACTCCAGTGACCTGTAACATGTAAAGCAGTTGACATTTTCAAATGTAGGTGCCCCTGATCGTGTGTTTGTTTATGGGAGGGGAAGTGCTTGGGTGTAATTAATTTTTATTTATTTTTTTACTAATATTGCAGGGAGCTGATAAGCCATTCACTTCTTTCCCAGCCACAGCAGCCAGGAAAAGTGACAACTGCAACCGCAATGCATGATTCCAGGTTGTTACTAGGAACCTGATGGCTGTACAGCTGCATCTTAATGTTGACAGCTTTTGAAGTGTGGGTGTGTGTAAAACCCCCATGTGCTGCCCTTGGTGACAGCAGCTAAAGGGTAAACTTCAGTTTAACCACCTCCTCTCCCCTATCCCCTCTCTCCTCTCTCCTCTCCCACAGGTGTTTGAGGACCTTTTTTAGCCACAGGTTTTTATTGCTTCTTAATTGACATCACTGGGCACAGATGACTTCATATTGAGAACAGCTTGGGTTATGCTGCCATAACCTAATTGTGAGTGGACATTGGCCAGAAAATGCTCAGCAATCCCATTTCAACTCTGCTATACCTCAGTCTTTAGTTCGAGTCCTTTAGGCGATGGGTGTGCCTACCTACATTTCTAAAGACTTCAACTTGTACTATTTAGTTCCCCCTGGTTCCTGGCCTGTTCCTAACACCCCTTATGGGATAGAGGGCTTCATCCCAATCAGTCGTTACAGCCAGTAGGCCAAGGAGTACAGTACCCAGACCCCACATGCAAAAGCAGTGTACTAGATTAACTCGCTGGTAATTTGATCTACAGATCCAGGGCAGTGATTCCCCCATAGTGGGAGTGGAGTCCCTAAAGGCCCTGCGGGGTGTAGCCACCGTGATGGGTGAACATTTGGGCTTGTTGACCTAGCTACATGGACCGGTGAGCACTTCTGGCTTGGGGGGGAATAGGTGGCAATCTTTCCCCCTGCTGTTTTGTTGGGCCTTGGGTCTGGTTTCTTGGGCAGAGCACTATTCCACAGAAGTGTTTAGAGTATTTAGGGACTTGAGAAGTTTTAACTGCCATTTTCAGTATTTTGTTTTCTTGCCCTGTGGGGTATAAAATGCTTATAGACCTTCAGCAAGCCAAACCTTATGCAGGCGGAGAGGTTGGGGGTGGGAGAAAAATGGAGTGATCTCCAAAATCCCCCTTTCAGGTAGGGTATAACAACTGCAATTGCTCCCCAAGTGGTTGGATTTGCTGTGAATCCCTGCCCTTATCTGGGATTTCTGCTATCTCAGGGGTACAATCGCCCACTTCCTTTGTGTAAAGGGAAAGTTTTTCTGGAATCACTTCTGGTTTGTGAGATCAGCTCTCATGGGTACACAGGCTTGGGGTGCAAACCTGGACACAGTCCTTCCCCCCCCCCCCCCCCCCCTCTCTCCTTTTGTAGAAGGATGGGATGATGGAGGCATCCCTATCTTGGATATGGATCCTAGAAGACATGGTGTGTGCTAACTTTGAATTTGACACGTCTCTATAATCCCTGGATATGTCACTGGATTTGGATCCTGGTGGCCACCAGAACATAAATCTTTCAATGCACCTCACTTGCACGAAGTAATGTATGCTTTAGAGCAGTGATTCTCAACCCTACTAGAGCCGTGGCCCCTTGATAAAATTTTCCTAAGTTGTGAGGACCCCTAACAGTCCCCTAACATGGACATTTAGCGCGCTCCCTGGGTCCCTTCCACTCAGTATTAAAACCCCTTATGGTACATTTTAAGATGTACCACTCTTTTGGGCAATGGGATGAGTGGCAGTGCTGGGGGGGGGGGGGGGGGGGGGAGTTCTGATCAGTGGTGGTTAAGACATTACGATTTTTGTTTTATCCCCTTTTCTTGGCAGTGGTCCTCATTGCTTTCTGCAAAACTGATGCTTCTCTGAGCAAGGAGGGGTTATGCCTGGATGGGTATTCCTGTTGTGTGTTTTTTTTTTTAGGCAGTGTCAGTCACATGAAGATGTAAGCATAACCCAAGCTGTCATATGAAGTGTGTCCTGTGTAATTGCATAGTAAGGTTGAATAAAGACACCAGTCCATCCAGTTCAACCTGAGTGAGTGTCTACAATTGTCCCTATCCCTGTACATTGCACACTCACATCGGTCCCTACCATCAAGGAGCCCACAATCCAAGGTCCCCATTCATATACTAGGGCCAATTTTGGACAGAAGCCAATTAACCTACCTGCATGTCTTTGGCGGGTATTGTCGTGGTTGGGATGCGACCCTTTTTACTGCTAGGCGAGACTACTAACCACTACACCACTGTGCCACCCAAATGTTGTTTGCCAATCTGTAATGCTAATTCAAGGAACATTAACTGATTGATTTTAATGTATTTTTTTATGATTGGTAAAGTGCTTTTGGTTTTGTTGGTAATTTATTATTATTATTATTATTATTATTATAATAAAAAATAATTATTTGTATTTTTAATTTTAATTTTTTCGATTTTATCTTTGCCAGGTTCTTTCTACTGGATGGCGGAATAGACGAGTAGCTTCAACCTCGATGAACAGAGAATCCTCCAGGTCTCATGCTGTCTTCACTGTCACAATTGAATCTATGGAAAAGGTTAATGAAATTGTTAACATAAGATCTTCACAACTTAACCTTGTGGATCTTGCGGGATCAGAAAGACAGAAAGACGCTCATACTGAAGGAGTGAGGCTTAAGGTGAGCTAAAATTTGATATTTTAATCCATGTGGAAAGCCAGTCCCTTTTTGTTTTTTTTCTTTTCTTCATGGAGGTATTGATATATAGTACTACTGGTCTTTTTAAGATGTCTGCGTTAAATTGTCGGATGCCGTGTGCTCACACGCTGACATGAGACTGAAGTAGAAGAATGATGTACAGAGTGTTTAAAGCGGGATTCCACCCTAAAGTGGAACCTCCGCTGATCGGATCCCTCCCCCCCTCCGGTGTCACAATTGACACCTTTCAGGGGGGAGGGGGGTGGAGATACCTGTCAAAGACAGGTATTTACACCCACTTCCGGGCATAGACTCCCGTGGGAGTCTACGCCATTTCCTGCCCTGCCGCGCTGTCTGCTGGGACACACACGGGTCCCAGTGACAGCGCGGAGATTTCCTATTGCGCGGCGCAACTCGCGCATGCGCAGTAGGGAACCGGGAAGTGAAGCCGATTCGCTTCACTTCCTGATTCCCTCACCTAGAATGGTGGCGGCAGCAGCCGAGCGATCGATCGGCCTCGGCTGCCGGCATCGCTGGAACCCGGGACAGGTGAGTGTCCATTTATTAAAAGTCAGCAGCTGTAGTATTTATAGCTGCTGGCTTTTAATATATTTTTTTTTTTTTTTTGGTGGAATCCCTCTTTAAGTGCTCCCTGGGTACATGCAAACGGGACAAGTCATAAAAGGTGACGACACTCTGTACACTCCATCATTCCTTGGCACAACTGCCTGTGGGGAAAACTGATTCATATACCTTTTTTTTTTTTTTTTTTTTTTTTTTTTTTTTTTTCTCCTCTCTTGGGGCAAATATCGCATAAGGAGGTGCACTGAGGCAGAAGTGTCCATTTTCTCCTCCTCATTTAGACAGCGTAGTAGATGATGGTTTTTTTTTTCTTTTTCTTTTTTTTTTTCTTTTTTTTTTTTTTATACCTGGGTAGGCAGATCTTCATGTGGATTCAGAGACCTTCATTCTCCATCAGGTCTGCTGAGAGCAGGCAGTGGGTGAACCTATAGCTTATAGATACCCTGCTGTTTGGGGTTACAGAATTCACCCACTGCCTGTTGTCCAGCACAGCGCAGACCTAATGGGTAACTAGTGTCTCATCTTCCCTATCCGGCTCTACCCACTTAGTCCATTGAGAATTACAAACCATCTACCACAGTGGAAGGCAGGGCATGTAGTTTATTCATTCACAAATCTTTCCCCACACAGTGCATTGATTTTAAATGTGACAGAGGCTGTGGGGGTGTGAGTGGTACATGAGTGGTACATACGTGAAGTGTGCATGTGGTTTGGTTTGTTTTGTTTTGTTTCTGTGAATAGAGGAGCGATGCATTGTCTCAAATAATACCTAGATCAAGGTTTGATCTAGGTCCGTGCCAGGGTTAGTGTTTTGGGTCAGGGTCAAAGGTTTTTTTGTTTTTTAAATATAGGTGTCGGTGTGTTTTTAGGAAGGATTAAAAAAAATCTAAATGATGTGCATCATACTTTTTTTTTTTTTTTTTTTTGGCTGTACTACAGGTACAAACTACTAACATGCGCTGCAATTGTCAGGAGCAGGAGAATTTTAATTTGGGTTGTTCTTTGGTGGAAGTTATGGTGATAGCATGAAAGATACAGTTACATAAAAAAAAAAAAAAAATACAATTTTGAGACAGTTTTTCCTTTGATAAAAATCAGGAGAGATCCATTACCATTCACCACCAAAAGAGAGCCCGATTTTTGCCCTGAAAAAAAAGATACATATGTGATATATACGGTTGTACTAACGCATGACAACATTTCAAAATTTGTGCTTAGACATTTGGATTTGTTTTATCCTTGGGGGCGAAGGTGTTAACACTTGTTTCCTAAAAGCTCCTGTACACATCCAGATGGGAATAAATTGCTCTCTCCCATCCCTTGAGCCTGATGGTAGCCTCCCTAAAGCAATCTCATTTGGCCAGTTTCACTCCAGACCTTTACAATGGAACATTCTGACGTTGTAAAATAGGGTCCCTGGACGGACCAATTTGTTTGCTGTTGAGGACCAGGTTGTCTTTGGCTTTGTGGCTCAAGAATTCAGTTCTTTGGAAAGAGTTTGTATTCCATTTTTTTGAAGGCTCACCACACTGGATTCCAGCCCATCAGGCTGAAGTGGAAACCTTGGCACCCTGTTGGTGAGGGGAACTTGGTCGCCTGAGGACTCTTATCTTCCAGCAACAACATGGAGCTTTGGACAATTTCTCCCTCCCCATTGCTAAACCATTCTGCTGGTCATCCGATCTGGTTTTGATTGCATGACGCCAGGTAGACTGGATCCTGTCCTGGGCAGAAGGTTGCTTTTCAGCCAATTCCACCATGTACATCCAAGGCCTAGACAGTAGGCAGGCAGAATTTCTCAGCAATATTGCTTGGACCTGGGGTGCCAGGGTCTGTGTCACAGGTGGGGTGCAGGAAACCTCTAATGGAAGCAGTAGATAATCTGGTGGCTGTAGATTCTCCCCCGAAACCCCCTTTTACTTGTCTGCTTCAGAGTTAAGATATGGGTGGGTGCAATCTGGTAATTCCAATTGCTCTGGACTGGCCTTATCTTCATGGTCACTGGCTGTAGCAGCACAGCTATTGAAGCTTAGTGTGGTATGTATGTACCGTATGTATAAAATATAATTTATTAAAGCGAGAGAGAGGCCGAGCATCTCTGAATCTGATTTCTATGATGATAAAAGCTAGGACACCTACTTCCCGCAAGATCTAGAGCTGGATGCAGAAGGTATACTTTCCTTGATGTGAGTTTTGGGAATTCATCCTAGTAGTTTCTCTGTGGGATGAGTCCTCTTCTGCAGCTGGGTCTGGATCAAAGATTGGCTCTCAGCACTTCAAGTTTCTGCCCGCTCTGTTTGACAGTTGCCCACTCATTCTTGGTTAAGACCGTTCATACAGGGAGTCTCGTATGTAACTCCCCTTGTTTGTTCCCAAGTGACTGTAGGCTCTAAAACTGTTCAGTCCGTGCTTTCAAAAGCTGTAGTTTGTACCCATTAGGCCTTCCTCTTTACTCGTGCACAAATTGATATTCCTTGTAACCATCACATCAAGTGTCTGAACTGGCAGTTCCTGCAAGGAACCCTTTCTGATTTTGCATTGGGACAAGATGCTTTTGAGGCCCAAGACTTTCTTTTTGTCTAGGATAGTTTCTGCCTAGCAGCATATTCGGCTCACAAAAGTTTCCCTTCATTGTTTTGGATGTAGTTTAGGCTGAGAGTCTCTCAGCCCCTGCTTTCAGACTGATTTCCCTTTTTTTCTCCAGTCATCTTCCAGGACGGCACACCTGAGAGATGACTGGTCCACCTGACAGGAAACACAATCAACAACGAATTTAAAAGTCCCCACCCTTCCCTCAGACCCTCAGTTCTTGATTGTGTTTCCCACAGGATGACAGCGAAACCAAGTTTCTTTCTAAAAAGTTTTTTCCTTGGGGTCTGGGACCCTGTGTTTTTTTCTCGTGAGGTTCTTTTTTCCTTTTAGGGACTTAAACAGACAGGGTCTGTGGTGCTCCCTTGTATACCCCCAAGAGAAATCTTGGGGGGGTATGCCTCACTCAAGGTCTCCTTAGGGAGCCTTGTATGAGCCTCGTGGGACAGGGGAGTTGTCCCAGTAGGCTATTCCCCTGTTGTATTGGCCTACCTGCACATTCGTTGGTGGAGTGGTGAGGTGATGCCTTTCCTTATGCGGACGCGGATGGCGTGCGTTCCAACGCCACAGCGCATGTCCGGAAGTCCAAGGGCGTCACTTCCGGGTATCGAGTTCCGGAAGTTGAGATGGCTGGACGCACCGATGTGCGTTCCAGCCTCAGTGCGCAGGACCGGAAGAGGCCGTGCGTCATTTCCGGGCGACGGACCTCCTTAAAGATGGCGCCGAGCGGCGCGGTTTTTCAAACAGAACGGGTGTGCTGTAATACACCCAGTCTCCTCGTCCTGCAAGACGCTTTCCTGGCACTTGGAAAAGACAACAAGGGGATGCTCGAGACCTGATCCAGCGATCCTGCAGGGCAGCAAATCGCCATGGAAGAGGAAGGTCCGTCTGAGCAGACAGTCGTTGAGCTCGCCACTGGGGGTGAGTGATCCAACTTTATTTAGGGGCAGGGTCTCGGGGTAGAGCTCCTGTGCCCCTTTTAGGACTTGTGTAGCTAAAATTGTCTATTTTTTGACTATTCCCAGGGACCGAAAGCTCTGCCCAGGGGTCAGCTGCTAGGTCTAAGGGGAAGGTTACTTCAAAGTCCAGGCGTTGTGGTTACTGTAACGCTAAGTTAGCACAAGACCACTCCAAGCCTTTCTGCGATCGATGTATCATCAAGCTCGCAGGCAGGGAGACCGCTCAGGTCGTGAAGGAATGTAGGGCCTTACAAGCAGAAATGTTGGCTACCCTTCAAACTTTTCAGTCCACCCTTGTGAAGGGTTTGCAGGAAGTACCGTCAGAGAGTGAGACTCCTCAGTTACAGGAAAATCTTTCCACATCTTATGCGGAAAGTTCCCAGGGCCAAGTCTCCCTATTATCTGAAGTGGAGGAAGGCCAAGTACCAGATTGTAGTTCTGGAGAGGAAGATTCAGACCAAGATAGCCAGGGGGAGGCTAAGCTTGGGGGATTTTTGTTCCCGAGTGAGGACATGGAGGGTTTATTAAAAGCCATTTACGCCTCAGAAGATATTCAGGTTCCCTCTGCTCAAGTCTCAGCTCAAGATAGAGTATATAGAGGTCTAGGAAGGTTACAGACCAGAACCTTTCCCATCCACCAGTCTCTGAAGGAGATAATCCTTAGAGAATGGAAGGAACCTGAACGCAAGCTTCTCAAACTGAAAGCTTGGAAAAGGAGGTGTCCCTTTAAAGATGAGGAGGAGGAAAAATTTTTTAAGGCTCCTCGCTTGGATGCAGCCTTAGCACAAGTATCTAAGAGGTCTGACTTATCCTTTGAGGATTCCGGAAATATCCAGGATCAGATGGATAGAAAGTCGGAAACTTTACTCAAAAGAGCCTGGGAGGCGAATGCGGCAGCAATGGCGCCTGCCCTAGCTTCCGCCTGTGTAGCCAGAAATGCTGACACCTGGCTGGGCAAATTAATGGATCATGTTTCCCGCAGTAAGGAGGCTAAAGAGATTGTAGACTCGCTGGAAGTAATCAGTCGAGCAGTAGCATATGTGGCAGATGCAGCTGTAGAAACTGTTAGGACCACAGCTAAAGCAGCAGCACTTTTGAACTCTTCCAGGAGAGCTCTATGGGTCAAGACTTGGGATGGGGATTTTACTTCCAAGTCTCGCCTATGCGGTATCCCCTTTGAGGGTTCCTTGCTGTTTGGTTCAGGCCTAGATCAGGTTTTGTCCCGATCTACGGAGAAGGGCAAGAAATTTCCTGTAAGGCCCAAGAAAGAAAGGGGTAAGAAATTTTTTCGAGGCCCCTATTCAAAGTCTCATCATAAGGGGAAAACTGAACCAAGGAGAAAATGGAACTTGGGGAAAGGAAAAGAAAAAAGTACAATTCTTTTCTCCAGCTCCGGAGCCTCTCAGAAAGAAGGCAAATGACGCCACCGTAAAGGTAGGCGCAAGACTCCGCGATTTCCTTCCACAGTGGGAAAGGATCACGCAGAGTCCATACATTCTAAACCTTTTAGAAGTGGGGTACAGACTAGAATTTCAGACCCATCCCCCACAGGAATTTCTGGTTACTTTTCCTCCCAGGGACCCAACCAAGGCAGAAGGGTTACTGAAAAATCTAACGGAGCTAGCAGAGCAAAGGGTTATTACTCCAGTACCAACCAATCAGCTTACCCAGGGTTTTTACTCACACGTATTTGTGGTTCCAAAACCCTCAGGAAAATTTCGGTTGATAATAAACTTGAGAAGACTCAACCGTTACCTGCTTCACAAGAAGTTCAGGATGGAGAGTATCTACTCAGTAAGAAAGCATCTGCAGAGAGGAGTCTTTATGGTCACCCTGGACCTAAAAGACGCTTATCTACACGTACCCATTGCTCCCGAACACCAGAAGTACCTACGCTTCGCAGTTTGTATACAGCAGAGGATACAACACTGGCAGTTCAGGGCTCTCCCCTTTGGGCTGGCGGCAAGTCCGAGGATATTCACAAAGGTGTTAGCCGAAGTAGTGGCATACCTACACCTGCAGGGGATAAGGTTAATACCCTACCTGGACGACTTGCTGATCTACAGTGTCGATCAGAGGCAAGCAGTAATAGA